>NC_140995.1:213726997-214326997 GCF_052327205.1 Somniosus microcephalus | reverse complement strand
TCTTTCATTTTTAAACTTTGTAGGTCCTTCACCTTAAGTTCTCTATTAAAAAAATAGAGAATGTTATTAAAAAGCCTTCCACACTGAATGAGAGCGAATGACCATGTGTCCAGGTGTGGTGTTTCACTGTGAGTTTTTTTTACCGCATTATCTGAATGGAGGAATGTCAATGTTTTGGGGTATCAGCCACTGAGGAACAGCACTGAGGTTTGAACTGCCCGAGACGAGTGAGCTCAGTTGTGGGCTGAATGGTGAAGTGGGCCGCAAACTATCATAGAAACATAGAAGATAGGAGCAGGAGGCCATTCGGTCCCTCGAGCCTGCTCCGCCATTCAATGAGATCATGGCTGATCATCCAAATTCAGTACCTGTTCCTGCCTTCTCTCCATATCCCTTGATCCCTTTAGCCTTAAGAAATATATCTAACTCCTTCTTGAATATATTTAATAAATTGGCCTCTACTGCCTTCTGTGGTAGAGAATTCCACAGGTTCACCACTCTCTGGGTGAAGAAATTCCTCCTCATCTCTGTCCTAAATGGCTTACCCCTTATCCTTAGACTGTGACCCCTGGTTCTGGACTCCCCGACCATCAGGAACATCCTTCCTGCATCTAGTCTGTCTAGTCCTGTTAGAATTTTATAAGTTTCAATGAGATCCCCTCTCATTCTTCTAAACTCCAGCGACCCAATCGACCCAATCTCTCCTCATACGTCATTCCTGCCATCCCAGGTATCAGCCTGGTGAATCTTCACTGCACTCCCTCCATGGCAAGAACATCCTTCCTCAGATAAGGCGACCAAAACTGCACACAATACACAAGATGTGGTCTCACCAAGGCCCTGTACAACTGCAGCAAGACATCCTTGTTCCTGTACTCAAACCCTCTCACTACGAACATAAGAACATAAGAACATAAGAAATAGGAGCAGGATATTTATCAATAAGATTAAAGATCGAATTGGGAACTGGAGTTAAATTTGAATAAAATTTCTTAACGTGGAAGAATTTTTCCTCATTGATAAAACACGACTCAAATGTTTTCTTGAGACACAAAATCAAATGTGATTTGATTTATATGGTTATATAAAAAGAAAAAGGATGGCTAAAGTAAATGTTGGTCCCTTAGAGGATGAGACCAGGAAATTAATGGTGGGAAATATGGAGATGGCAAAAACATTGAATGAATATTTTGTATCAGTCTTTACAGTAGAAGACACTAAGAATATCCCAACACTGGACAAACAGGGGGCTATAGGGGGGGAGGAGCTAAACACGATCAAAATCACTAAGGAAGTGGTACTCAGTAAAATAATGGGACTCAAGGCAGATAAATCACCTGGACCTGATGGCTTACATCCTAGGGTCTTGAGGGAAGTGACGGTAGGGACTGTGGATGCATTGGTAATAATTTTCCAAAGCTCCCTGGACTCAGCAAAGGTCCAGGCAGACTGGAAAACTGCTAATGTAACGCCCTTATTTAAAAAGGGCAGTAGACAGCAGGCTGGAAACTAGAGACCGGTTAGCCTAACATCTGTGGTAGGTAAAATATTGGAGTCCATTATTAAGGAGACAGTAACAGGACATTTGGATAATCATAATTTAATAGGACAAAATCAGCATGGTTTTATGAAGGGGAAGTCATGTTTGACAAATTTGCTGGAGTTCTTTGAGGAAGTAACATATAGGGTGGATAAAGGGGAACCAGTGGACGTAGTGTATTTAGACTTCCAAAAGGCATTTGACAAGGTGCCACACAAAAGATTATTGCTTAAGATAAAAAATCATGGGATTGGGGGTAATATCAGGCATGGATAGAGGATTGGCTATCTAAAAGAAGGCAGAGAGTTGGGATAAATGGTTCATTCTCGGACTGGCAATCAGTAACTAGTGGTGTTCCACAGGGGTCAGTGCTGGGTCCCCAACTCTTTACAATCTATATCAACGATTTGGAGGAGGGGACCGAGTGTAACATATCAAAGTTTGCAGATGATGCTAAGATGGGAGGGAAAGTAGAGAGTGAGGAGGACATAAAAAACCTGCAAGGGGACATCGACAGGCTAAGTAAGTGGGCAGAGATTTGGCAGATGGAATACAATACTGGAAAGTGTGAGGTTATGCACTTTGGCAGGAAAAATCGTAGAGCAAGTTATTATCTTAATGGCAAGAAACTGGAAAGTACTGAAGTACAAAAGGATCTGGGGGTCCTGGTGCACGAAACTCAAAAGGTTAGTATGAAGGTGCAGCAAGTGATTAAGAAGGCCAATGGAATGTTGGCTTTCATTGCTAGGGGGATAGAATATAAAAATAGGGAGGTATTGCTTCAGTTGTACAAGGTATTGGTGAGACCGCACCTGGAATACTGCATACAGTTTTGGTGTCCATATTTAAGAAAAGACATACTTGCTCTCGAGTCAGTACAAAGAAGGTTCACTCGGTTAATCCCGGGGATGAGGGGATGGACATATGAGGAGAGGTTGAGTAGATTGGAGTTCAGAAGAATGAGAGGCGATCTTATTGAAACATATAAGATTGTGAAGGGGTTGGATCGGGTGGATGCGGGGAGGATGTTCCCGATGATGGGTGAAACTAGAACTAGGGGGCATAGTCTTAGAATAAGGAGCTGCTCTTTCAAAACTGAGATGAGGAGGAACTACTTCACTCAGAGGGTGGTAGGTCCATGGAATATGCTGCCCCAAAAAGCTGTAGAAGCTACATCATTACATAAATTTAAAACAGAAATAGACAGTTTCCTAGAAGTAAAGGGAATAAAGGGTTATGGGGAGCGGGCAGGAATTTGGACATGAGTCTAGGTTTGGATCGGTCATGGCCCTGTGTGTAGCGGAGCGGGCCCAGGGGCCGTGTAGCCTGATCCTGCTCCTATTTCGTGTGTCTAATTCTGTTAGATTCAGGAGATGGTTCTGTGATAGTAGATTGGCGGTTAGGATCAGATCAGCCATGATCTTATTGAATGGCGGAGCAGGCTCGAGGGGCCGATTGGCCTACTCCTGCTCCTATTTCTTATGTTCTTATGTTCTTATCATTGTTGTGTATGTACCTTTAAGGGAATAACTGGTCTCAGACTGCATTACCGGCAGTGACCACCCCTGTATAAAAGGCCCTAGCAGGCTTCTGTAGTTTCAGTTTCCAGGTTGTCTCCATTCAGTAAAGACTTGTTATAATCAACTCCTGCAGTCCGTGTCTCAATTATACACGGACATAATACTGGCGACGAGTAAGAAACGAACTTACCTGCAACTCGGCAGCACCTCAGACGACGTTATTGAAGGTCGAATCCAGAAGAAAGAAAAAAAAAAATCCAAAGAAACTCAAGAAACGGGCGTCGACCGTGGGCAACCGCCCTCCAAATCATCGAATTGAAAAGTTGCAGGAGAGACTGTCGAGAGCCAGGCTTGGTTCTCCAGTCTGTGGTTTCCCAGCTAATCGGGCTGGTGGCAGGTAGTGCACTGATCCTTGCTGGGTTGCGGCGGGCTAGAGCTCGATCAGGTGGCTCTGCAACGGGGCCAGGCAGCGAGTCGGGAAGCAAAGAGAGAGAGAGAGGGTGGAGCACACAGGGCGCGGCCGGTGCTTCGAAGCTGGGCAGCATTCGGACCTAAGAAGAGGGAGGGAAGTGTCCCAGAGGGTCCGCTCCACGACGGGAATGGTTCTTCAATTAACGGAGCAAATATTGAAGCACGATAGAAAAATAAAAATACCACGGAGAGCGGCGTTGGCAGCAGCGATCGGGGAGGCGCGAAGACCATAGGGCGTCGCCATTACAGGATAGTAAAATAAATATAATCGCCAGCAACAGCGTTGGCAGCAGCGGCAACAGCGGGAAAGCGCGGGAGGCGCCATCTTAACTCGGCGGGGAAGAAGGAAAAGCGCGGGAGGCGCCATTTTGATCCATCGGGAACGAAGGCAAAGCGCGGGAGGCGCCGTCTTAGATTTTCAAGATGCCAAAGACTGGTGATATCACTGCCTTCGGTAATGCAATAGAAGACTGGACCACGTATGTGGAAAGAGTCGAGGTATATTGCGAGGCAAACAAAATAGCCGATGAGAAAAAGGCATCGGTATTGTTAAATTTAATGGGCGCAAGAACGTACGGCCTATTGCGGGACCTGATTACTCCAGCCAAACCGAAGGCGAAGAGTTTTAATGAAATTGTTGCTATCCTACAGGAACACTTAAATCCTACACCGCTGCTGATAGCAGAAAGATTTAAATTCCACAGGAGAAATCAGCATAAAAATGAGAGCAATGCTGATTACCTTACGGAACTACGCAAGCTATCAAAGCACTGCCAGTTCGGAGCAGGACTGGCAGATACCTTACGGGACAAATTTGTCTGTGGACTCCTGAGTGAAGGAACCCAGAAGAGGTTACTCTCAGAGAAAGAGCTGATGCTAGATAAGGCTTTCAGCGTGGCAGTATCGTACGAAGCAGCAGCAAGGGGAGCTGCGGAAATACAACAAAAGCCACAGGAATATGGCACCCACGAAATGACACGGGGATTTGCAAAATGTTATCGCTGCGGCAGAACAAACCATGACCAGAAGGACTGCTGGTCCAAGGACAAAATATGCAGGCAATGCAGAAAGATGGGACACATTGCACGAGTTTGCAGGTCTGGGAAGAAGACCAACGACAACAAAAAGGCTACTAAGGAACCGTACAGGAAAGTACAAAAGATGACGGACAGTAGTTCCGAAGACCAGATGAGCGATAGTGAATCCGGGAACAAGAGACTAAGCTGTCTCAAACTTCACAACGCAATCACAAAAGAGGATCACCGAACCATTTGGGTCACCCTCACGATAGCAGGGTCCCAAGTCAAAATGGAATTGGATACAGGATCAGCTCTAACCGTCATGAATCGACGAGACTACGAGTGGCTATTCTCACACATACCCTTGAGAGAGACATCCATTGTCTTGAGGACGTATACGGGGCAAAAAGTATACCCCAGAGGAAAAATAAGGGTGCCTGTCGAATACAACGGCAAGAAAATACGGAAATTGTATCTCTACATTCTGCAAGATGGTGGACCACCGTTAATGGGACGTGAATGGATCAGAAAGATAAGTTTAGACTGGCACTCCATTCAGGCACTGACGGTGGCTGGTAAAAAGCATGACGACGTCACTCCTGGACGATTGTCAACAATCTTAGCTGATGCCAAAGAGGTATTTCAACAAGAACTGGGCCCTCTTAAAGGCGTAACCGCCTCGATAAAAATAGAGGAGAATGCAATTCCCAAGTTTTTCAAAGCAAGACCGGTACCATATGCAATTCGCCCAGCCGTCGAGGCAGAGCTGGAGAATCTGGAGAATGCAGGCGTGTTATCTAAGGTAGACTGGAGCGAGTGGGCGACACCCATCGTTCCTGTCATGAAGAAAACGTTAAACAATACGTCTGAGGAGCCAAGGAAGGTTCGCATCTGTGGGGACTTCAAGGTGACGGTGAACCCAATCCTTCACACAGTACAATATCCTCTTCCAAAGATAGAAGATATCTTCACCTCACTATCTGGAGGGAAGCGTTTTACAAAAATTGGCCTAGCACAAGCATATTTGTAGATGGAGGTTGAAGAATCCTCTAGGAAGTATCTCACGATAAACACTCACAAAGGTCTTTACCAGTATAATCGACTGGTATTCGGAGTAGCATCAGCTCCGGCGATATGGCAAAGAGTGATGGAACAAGTCCTGCAAGGGATTCCGGGGACTCAGTGTTACTTGGACGACATCCTAGTGACAGGTGAAGATGACAGTGAACACCTTGCCAACCTAGAGCAGGTGCTCACTAGACTACGTGAACATGGGCTACGAGCCAATCGCCCCAAGTGCGAGTTTTTTAAGAAACAGATATCGTATTGTGGCCACGTGATTGATGAAGAGGGGTTGCATAAGTCCCCTGACAAAATTGAAGCGGTAGTTAAGGCTCCAGTGCCTGAAAATGTGTCGCAACTGAGGTCATTCCTCGGATTGGTGAATTACTACCATAAGTTTTTGCTGAATTTGTCCACAAGTCTGCATCCACTGAACGCCCTACTACGAACGGGAGTAGCATGGAAATGGAGCGATGAATGTAAGCGGGCCTTTCAGAAGAGTAAGGACCTAATCACTTCAAGAGAAGTATTGGCTCACTGCAACACATCACTACCAATAAGACTGGCGTGTGATGCGTCTCCCTACGGCATTGGGGCGGTACTGTCACATAAATTCCTTGATGGTTTAGAGAGGCCGATAGCTTTTGCGTCACGCTAATTAACTTCAGCCGAGCGTAACTACGCCCAGATTGACAGAGAGGCCCTCAGCCTGGTGTGGGGGGTGAAGAAGTTCAATCACTACCTGCACGGTCAGAAATTTACTCTACTAACTGATCATCAACCTCTCGTCTCCATTTTCAACCCTCAGAAGGGCGTACCGATAATGACAGCACAACGGCTACAGAGGTGGTCCCTTTTCCTCGGGGCACACCAATATGACATCGAGTACAAAGGAACTTAACAGCATGGGAATGCTGATGGATTGTCGCGCCTACCGTTGCCGACGGTGGAAGAAGAACTGGCAGTGGATCCAGTGGAGTTATTCCACTCGACTATAGTCGAATGTCTCCCTGTGACGAATGCAAACATAGAAAAGGAAACACGAAATGACCCGACACTCTCCTGGGTCTATGATTTAACGGTGAAAGGATGGCCAGCACATGGCGAACCACTGCTGCCAGCATTCTCGCCGAGAAGAGAACAGCTGTCAGTGTGCAGAGGAACCTTGATGTGTGGATCCAGAGTAGTAATTCCACCCAAATTGAAGGATAGAGTGCTCAATGAGCTTCATGAGGGTCATCTGGGAGGGGTAAAAATGAAGAACTTAGCCAGAGCGTTTGTGTGGTGGCCGGGAATCGATAGAGAAATCGAAGAGATGACCAAGAGCTGTACAGGATGCCAGAAGGTCCAAAACGCCCCACCACAAGCCCCTCTACATCCATGGGAGTGGCCCTCATCTCCATGGCAAAGGGTGCACATTGATTTTGCTGGTCCCTTTATGGACTCGATGTTTTTAATTGCAGTGGATGCACATTCAAAGTGGCCAGAGGTAATAAAAATGTCCTCAACCACCACAGAAAAAACTATCACAGTCTTACGAACCATATTCGCCAGGAATGGGCTGCCTGAACAGATTTGCGCTGACAATGGACCACAGTTTGTGTCTGAAGAGTTCCGAAGGTTCTTAAAGAACCTTGGATGACAAGGGATATACAAAAATGCATTAGAAATAAAAGGGGGGCTTTTGGCAGTTACAAAAGACTAAAGACGGAAGAAGCCCTAGAGGAGTATAAAAAGTGCAGGGGCATACTTAAAAAAGAAATTAGGAGGGCGAGGAGGGGCCATGAAATAACACTGGCAAGCAAAATAAAGGAAAATCCTAAGATGTTTTATAAGTATATTAAAGGCAAGAGGATAACCAGGGAAAGGGTAGGGCCCATTAGGGACCAAAGTGGCAATCTGTGTGTAGAGCCAGATGATGTAGGCGGGGTTTTAAATGAATTTTTTGCATCTGTGTTCACTATGGAGAGAGACGATGCAGACATAGAAATCGGGCAAGGGGACTGTGACATACTTGAACATATTAGCATCAAGAGGGAGGAGGTGCTAGCGGTTTTAGCAGGCCAAAAAGTGGATAAATCCCCAGGCCCGGACGAGATGTATCCCAGGCTGCTGTGGGAGGCAAAGGAGGAGATTGCAGGGGCTCTGACACAAATTTTCAGAACCTCTCTGGCCACAGGGGATGTACCAGAGGACTGGAGAACAGCTAATGTAGTACCATTATACAAGAAGGGTAGCAGGGATAAACCAGGGAATTACAGGCCAGTGAGCCTAACATCTGTGGTAGGGAAATTATTGGAAAAAATTCTGAGGGACAAAATTAGTCTCCACTTGGAGAGGCAAGGATTAATCGAGGATAGTCAGCATGGCTTTGTCAAGGGTAAATCATGTCTGACAAATCTGATTGAATTTTTTGAGGGGGTGACTAGGGGGGTGGATGAGGGAAATGCTGTGGATGTGGTTTACATGGACTTCAGTAAAGCTTTTGACAAAGTCCCGCATAGGAGACTGGTCAAGAAGGTAAGAGCCCATGGGATCCAGGGTGCCTTGGCGCATTGGATCCTAAACTGGCTGAGTGGCAGGAGGCAGAGGGTGATGATCGAAGGATGCTTTTGTGACTGGAAGCCTGTGTCCAGTGGGGTACCTCAGGGATCGGTGCTGGGTCCCTTGTTGTTTGTGATCCACATAAATGATTTGGATGAGAATGTAAAAGGTATGATCAGTAAGTTCGCAGATGACACGAAAATTGGTGGGGTGGTAAATAGCGAGGAGGAAAGCCTCAGGCTACAGGACGATATAAACGGGTTGGTCAGATGGGCGGAAAAGTGGCAAATGGAATTTAACCCTGAAAAGTGCGAGGTGATGCATTTTGGACGGACAAATAAGGCAAGGGAATACACAATGAGTGGTAGGACCCTAGGAAGTACAGAGGGTCAGAGGGACCTTGGTGTACATGTACATAGATCTCTGAAGGCAGCGGAACAGGTAGATAAGGTGGTTAAAAAGGCATATGGGATACTTGCCTTCATTAGCCGAGGCATAGAATATAAGAGCAGGGAGGTTATGATGGAGCTGTACAAAGCGCTGGTGAGGCCACAGCTGGAGTACTGTGTGCAGTTCTGGTCGCCTCACTATAGGAAGGATGTGATTGCTTTGGAGAGGGTGCAGAGAAGATTCACCAGGATGTTACCTGGGATGGAGCGCCTCAGCTATGAAGAAAGGGGGGGACCTGATTGAGGTGTACAAAATGATGAGGGGCATAGATAGGGTAGATAAAGAGGAACTTTTCCCCTTAGTAGGGGGGTCAATAACAAGGGGGCATAGATTCAGGGTAAGGGGCAGGAGATTTAGAGGGGATTTGAGGAGGAACTTTTTCACCCAGAGAGTGGTTGGAATCTGGAACTCACTGCCTGAAAGGGTGGTAGAGGCAGGAACCCTCACAACATTCAAGAAGCATTTGGATGAGCACTTGAAATGCCATTGCATACAAGGCTATGGACCAAATGCTGGAAAATGGGATTAGACTGGACAGGGATGGATGGGCGGCGCAGACACGATGGGCCGAAGGGCCTCTTTCTGTGCTGTAAAACTCTATGACTCTATGACTATGAATGGTGTTAAGCATTACACATCCGCCCCATATCATCCAGCCACTAATGGATTGGCCGAGAGGTTTGTTCAAACATTCAAGAAGGCTATCAAGGCAATGTGTAATGAAGATATACCCCTACAACACAAGGTGGATAACTTACCAACCAAACTCCAGCCATGATGTTCTTCAATCGAAGACTACGATGCCGCTTGGATTTGGTTAAGCCAAACGTCAGAAGAGATGTGGAGAACAGGCAGTTTCAGAATATGAATGAAAGGCCGACCAGGAGTTTTAAGATAGGTCAAGCAGTTTTGGCCCGGGACTACCGCACAGAGAAATGGCAGCCAGGAACGATCTGTACACGGCAAGGACCTCTAATGTATACCGTGGACGTTGGAGAGAGCATTGTAAGACACCATGCTGACCAGGTTCTAGAGTCACTGGAAAACGTCAACTCCACACCACGATCTGATACACCTGGCGATGAAACCGAAGTACCAATTGCATCGACCGCAGAATCGGTGATATTGGAAGCAGACGAACCAAACAACGACATTGATCCCGACTCAACCTTGCCAGAAGAACCTGATATCCCAAAGAGGCGTTATCCAGACAGAATCAGGAAGCCTCCTCAAAGACTGAACTTATAATTGCTTAACTTCAACCAATGTATCTAGTAACCGTAATTGTAATTGTAATTAGTTATTATTTAGTTGTTAAATGAATGTTATGTACTGTTTATCTAAAAGGGGAGGAATTGTTGTGTATGTACCTTTAAGGGAATAACTGGTCTCAGACTGCAGTACCGGCAGTGACCACCCCTGTATAAAAGGCCCTAGCAGGCTTCTGTAGTTTCAGTTTCCAGGTTGTCTCCATTCAGTAAAGACTTGTTAAAATCAACTCCTGCAGTCCGTGTCTCAATTATACACGGACATAATACTCCACACTCCTTCCCCCTCCTCCACCCCTCCTCCACCCTCCTTCATCCTCCTCACCACTCCACCACCCCCCTCCACCCTCCCCCCTCCTCCACCCTCCTCCACCCCCCTCCTCCACCCCCTCCCCCCTCCTCCCCCCTCCACCACCCCTCCTCCACCCTCCTCCATAACCCCTCCTCCACCCTCCTCGCCCCTCCACTACCCCTCCTTCACCCTCCTCCACCACCCCTCTTCCACCCTCCTCCACCCTTCCACCCCTCCTCCACCCTCCTCCACCCCCCTCCTCCACCCCCTCCCCCCTCCACCCTCCTCCACCCCCCTCCTCCACCCTCCTCCATAACCCCTCCTCCACCCTCCTCCTCCCTCCACTACCCCTCCTTCACCCTCCTCCACCACCCCTCTTCCACCCTCCTCCACCCTTCCACCCCTCCTTCACCCTCCACCACCCTCCATTCTCACATCATATTAAAAGCTAGCTTTAGAATTGTTGTCAAAATCAGGAACCATTTGCAGTAAGATTTATGATCTAAAATGGCGAGACTGATTGTAGACCCAGTTAAACACATGTGGCTGCGTTTATTTTGATGTGTGAGTACATGAAAGTTGTACTTTTAAACTGAAATGAGCAAAACCTGGTTAGCATACTGCAGTTTGCAGAATTTTTTTCCAGTGTTTTTACATCAGTTTCAGAAGGTATAAATTATTTTAAATAGCTAAGCTATGTTAAGTTATCAAATAACTACTGGTGGATTTAAACACTGTCTTAAATTCACAAAGATAAGTACAGATGTCAGGGAACACCATCATCTCCAAGTTCCTTTCCAAGTCACAGGCTAACCTGACTAAGACACAGATCACCACTTCATCGCCACTGGGTCAAAATCCCGGGATTCGCTGATTCCCTACCGAACACTGCAGCAACTCGCCAAGGCTTCTTCGGCAGCACCTCCCAAACCCGCGACCTCTTCCACCTAGAAGGACAAGGGCAGCAGGCGCATGGGAACACCACCACCTCCAAGTCACACACCATCCTGACTTGGAAATATATCGCCATTCCTTCATCGTCACTGGGTCAAAATCCAGGAACTCCCTCCCTAACAGCAGTATGGGAGTACCTTCACCACACGGACTGCAGCGGTTCAAGAAGGCAGCTCACCACCACCTTCTCGAGGGCAATTAGGGATGGGCAATAAATGCTGGCCTTACCAGCGACGCCCAGATCCATAAACGAAAAAAAAAATCACTGTGGGAGCAGTACTGCCATAAAGACTGCAGCAGTTCAAGAAGCAGGCCAATGACCACCTTTTCAGGGCCTCACGAGCACTACACGTATTCCCAAGAACAAATATATAAGAAAAGGAGGGAGGCCTTTTGGTCCATCTAACTCATCCTTCCAGAGAAACCTACAATAGTCCTCCACCACTGCATCCAACTGCTTCTTGAATGACTCCATAGATTGTGGGTTCGAGCTCCACTCCAGCACATCGGGGTAGAGTTTCCGGGCGCGAATTGCGCTGAAAATCGCGCAAGTTTCCCAAAGTGAGGTTATGGTTCAAGCTTCCGCTCAAACCTATTTACATAATCACAAACGTAAAATCTTCCATGAACCAGCTCAATCGGGCAGTGTTTTGGAGCATAATGTTTAAAAATATTTCTTGATATATTTAAGAGCGGTAACCTGGTGCAGTTTGATTAATACAGCTGACAATGGGTTAATCACAAAAAATAAGCACTTTTAATCAGTCCACCACCTGTGAGTTACCTGATTTTAAATAACTGAAAATGACTTTAAAAACTATACTGAACCATTGACTTGTTTCATTGGTGTACAGTAGTCAGTTGCTTAGTAAATGACATTTTTTTAATATTTAAAAGAATTGAAAGGTGCCTATTAGTGTCCTCGTGCTTAAAAAAAGGCTTAATTTTAAGAGCCTCTTCGAAGGGCCACAAACAGGCACAATTAGCGGAAACTCACCTTGCTGACTCATTCGATCTGAGGGCGTGGCCAGTTTTGTGGGCGGGGCCAGCTTCTAACGCGATGTTTCTTAAACCAGCGCAAAAGATCGCGGAAACGGCACGTAACTTGTGCTTGAAATTCCTCGATCTTTTGCGCTGGTTTGGCCGATCTGGGGCGAAACTCTACCCCATAATCCAAGCTGACACTTCAGTGCAGTACTGAGCGAGTTTGCATTGACGGAGATTTTGTATGTTGGAGAAGTCATTAAACCAAGGCCCCCATTTGTTTGTAAAATGAAATCCCATGAAATTATTCGAAGAAGAGCAGGGGATTTCTACCGGTGTAATGGCCAACATTCACCCTTCAAGCAACACCACCGAAAACTGATTAACTGGTTAATTAATCTTGTTGTTTGTCGGACCTCGCTGTGCGTAAAGTGACAACACTTCAAAATTAATTCTTTTGCATTGGGACATTCTCAGGACATGAAAGGCACTATATCAATTTTTGTTTTATTTATTCATTTATGGGATGTGGGTGTCGCTGACAAGGCCAGCATTTATTGCCCATCCCTAATTGCGCTCGAGAAGGTGGTGGTGAGCCGCCTTCTTGAACCGCTGCAGTCCGTGTGGTGAAGGTACTCCCACAGTGCTGTTAGGGAGGGAGTTCCAGGATTTTGACCCAGCAATGATGAAGGAACGGCGATAAACTTTCAAGTCAGGATGGTGTGTGACTTGGAGGGGAACTTGGAGGTGGTGGTGTTCCCATGCGCCTGCTGCCTTTGTCCTTCTAGGTGATAGAGGTCGCGGATTTGGGAGGTGCTGCCGAAGATAAATGCAAGTTCTTTCGCTCTGTAGCAGGGACAGTGGCCACTCTTTAAAGTGCTTGGATGGGTGATGGTGACTCTTTGTTGGCTTTGCTTACGCCTCCATTGCTGACCTTGTTGAGGTCCAGACCTGTCTCGGAAGTTTTGACTCTGTCAGTGCAGTGTAGCCAAGGCTCCTTCCACAGACAGACTAATCAATGCAGAATTTCACACCCATACCAGAATTTCTACTGTCATTCTCCCCACCCCTTGTTATACTTCCTCAAATAGTTTTTCCTGCTGTAATTAGTTTGGAGCCAGTGCTTGATGTACCAATCCCATTATCTGATCTGAATCCAAATAGTGTCAGGATACCAAGGATAGGATTCTCCTCTTCACTGGAGTATGACGGTGAGGTGGGCCGTGGAGGGACCCTGTACCCTGAGACCGCTGAATCCCCGACCCATTTTTTTGCAAGGCATTCTCCAGGGAGGGATCACCACCATGAGAGAACCTACAAATCATCAGCAGCCTGAAGATGCAGTAGTGCTGCAGCACCAGAAGATGTGCCAAGGGACCTGAAGAGACAGAAGAACCAAAGGTGAAGAAACCTACCCGTCTTGTAGGCCTCAGCAGATTGAGGCCTACAAAGGTAAGTGCTGGGGCTGAACAGGAAGTAGAGGAGGCCTCTCCTAGGCCCCCCTCCCTCCATTTAGAGAAATCGGGACCTTTTTCACAGCTACCCCGAGCCTACTAACACCTTTCACCATGCAGTCCCGGGGAGCGGCAGTAACAGGGATGGCCGCAGGAAAATCCACTGGGAACTCGAGGCCCAGGACCTGGCTCTCATTTACATGCAGCTGGTGGGGGAAGAGCAGCCAGTGAGGGTCCTGGCGGAGGCAAGGGGTCGGAGCGGGAGCACAGCAAAAGGCTTTACCACCAATGTTGCCCCTTTTCTGCTGCTATCCTGGCCCATTAGGGAGGAGAAAGCAGAGGAAACCCCAATCTCAAGCCTCTAATCCCCATTATGTGCATATTGTGCACTGAATAGTGTTGAAACATGAAATGCACAGGGACTCTAACACCACGATTGGCAGCTCCTTAACCAACTGTTTTTTGCAATTTGGTAGGTTAATAAGCAAGGTGTAAAATGCATGAGGATTACTGAGCTATAAATCAGTGAAGATTAGTGTCACATTCAGATGCAGAACACCATTGACTGGTTTTGGGGTTTCTGAAACAATCCAACAGCTTCATGGTCACTTTTACTGATACCAGCTTTTCATTGCCAGATTTTTTTTAATTGAATTCAAATTCTCGAACTGCCACTGTGGGATTTTAACTCACTTCCACTGGATTATTAAACCAGGCCTCTGGATTACTAGTCCAGTAACATAACCACTGCGCTACCGTTCTCTTGGCAGGACTGGCTTTGGTACATCGGGTATTGGTTACTACTATTGAAGATCTAGTTGCCACGTGTCACCGAACTATCTCACTTTGCTCGGTGAGACAGCCACGTGTTAAGCCACAACTATTACTGCAAGCGCCTGAGCAGTACATTTGGCATAGAGGCGAAACACAGCAAATTGCTTTTAACCTTTTTTTTTTCTAAACAGCCACCAGTTAACTGATGTTTTTATACAGTATCTTTTTAAAAATATATTTATTGCACTGAGATTGGGATGTTTCCAAATCCTGAGCGGGTTTGCTGCAGGAACAACATCCTCATGCCACAGAATTTGGTCCGTTTTTAGTGCAGAAAGGGGCCTTGAGCTGACGCAGAATTTTAGGGACCTTGACTGTTTGCTTGGGAGCGCCTCTCTCCGAGAGCCCAGAATCCGACACACACAAGCCTGCCTAATGAAGGGTGACACCAGCGGTGTTGGAGGGAGTAGCACATCTTTGTCTTGTTGTCGCCGCTCCACGGCAAAGTCCTTTGTCCTTTCCCTTCGACTTCTCAAGGATGTTAGGGCTCAAGACATTTCACATCCAGTCAAGTCAAGAGAGACAGGTCAGCATGTCCTCCAGGGTAGCAGTGGATACAGTGGCTTGAATCTATAAGTTTCTTTATGCTTAACCTTACAACTAGCACACTCATGCTCTGCCAGGGCTCTGTCCGTCCGGCCAGAGGCAGAAACCCTTGGAGTCAACCACAACTTTGGAAGGTAATTGGGAGTTGGAGTCCAATTGTGCCATTCAAGAGGTGGTAAAGAGTGAGTCTGCCCTTTTGAAATACCACTCGATCAGGCTGCCTGGATGTTTGAAACCATCGACTCAAGGGTCCCACAGAATTAAATGGGGCAGCTCCCAATACCTTTACTTTATGGTGGAGCCCTTTGCTCTGGATTTCTTGAAAGTCACATTATTCAACTTTTGTGGGATTTGTTTTTGCACTTCTCCCCTTTGGGCAGCTTACAAGGATGTCTGCCCAGATTTGCACAAGGGTTCCATTCATAAATTAACCTTATCGGTGGGTTGGTGGGACAGTACAACTTTCTAGTCAAGTGTTTGGAGGAATGGGTCTCTGCTGACACGAGTCTGATGGTAACGTACCTGAGGGCTGGTCTGCAGTCAGTTTGGTCACAGAGACCTGCAAGGCAGAGAGCTTGGCTTTCATGTTGCGGATCCCATCAGTAAAACGGTTTTCCTGTCCTTTTAGGAATTGTTGCATTTGTCGGATGGCAGTTAGGACCTTCTGTCTGTTCAGGCAACCCTACACAATGAAAATAGGAGTGAATTGGAGGTTAGTTCTGACATTAACCGATTTCTCTGCAGCCTTTGACACGGTTGACCACATCACCCTCCTCCAATGTCTTTCCTCCTTGGTTCCACTGTTACCTATCGAATCGTAGCCAGAGCATCTCCAGAAATAGCTTCTCTTCCCTTCCCTAAAATATTACCTCTAGAGTCCTCCAAGGATCTATCCTTAGCCCCCTCCTCTTCCTCACTTATATGGTGGCCCAGGTGACATCATTCAAAGACATAGGGGTCGATTTTCATTGACCCGTGGAGTCAGGATTGGAGGCGTGCGGGGGGTTAAAGTCACGAATTCGGGGGTCCCGACACCATCCCGCGCCCAACCCGCCTCCAATTAAGTTTCAAAGGAGGCGGATACCCGCCCCACACTGGGACCCGCCTACCCGAGGCGGGAAGGGATTAGTGCCAATTAACTGCCTGTTAACAGGTAGTTAACAGGCAGTTTTTAGCCTAATCCCTATTTTAAAGCTTGATCTGTGGGATTCCCGATGGCTCCAAACCATGCCAAGTTAGAGGAGTTGGGCCGTCGGGTTGAAGGACTTGGAGGGGTCGAGATAGAAACATAGAAACATAGAAGATAGGGACAGGAGTAGGCCATTCGGCCCCTCGAGCCTGCTCCGCCATTCAATGAGATCATGGCTGATCATCCAAATTCAGTACCCTGTCCCTGCCTTCTCCCCATATCCCTTGATCCCTTTAGCCTTAAGAAATATATCCAACTCCTTCTTGAATATATTTAATGAACTGGCCTCCACCGCCCTCTGTGGCAGAGAATTCCACAGGTTTACCACTCTCTGGGTGAAGAAATTCCTCCTCATCTCTGTCCTAAATGGCTTCCCCCTTATCCTTAGACTATGACCCCTGGTTCTGGACTCCCCGGCCATCGGGAACATCCTTCCTGCATCTAGTCTGTCCAGGCCTGACAGAATTTTATAGGTTTCGATGAGATCCCCTCTCAATCTTCTAAACTCCAGTGAGTATAAGCCCAATCGACACAATCTCTCCTCATACGTCATTCCTGCCATCCCAGGTATCAGCCTGGTGAATCATCGCTGCACTCATTCCATGGCAAGAACATCCTTCCTCAGATAAGGCGACCAAAACTGCACACAATACTCAAGGTGCGGTCTCACCAAGGCCCTGTACAACTTCAGCAAGACATCCTTGTTCCTGTACTCGAACCCTCTTGCTACGAAGGCCAACATACCATTTGCCTTCTTAACCGCTTGCTGCACCTGCATGCTTACCTTCAGCGACTGGTGCACAAGAACACCCAGGTCTCTTTGCACTTCCCCTTCTCCCAATCTATTGCCATTCAAATAATAATCTGCCTCCCTGTTTGTGCCACCAAAGTGGATAACCTCACATTTATCTACATTATAGTGCATTTGCCATGTTTCTGCCCAATCACCCAACCTGTCCAAATCGTACTGGAGTTTCACGACATCCTCCTCACAGCATACCTTCCCACCCAGCTTTGTGTCGTCTGCAAATTTGGAGATACTACATCCAATTCCCTCGTCCAGATCATTAATATATATTGTGAACAGCTGGGGTCCTAGATGTCGGTGTTCAGGTGAGTGATGGGTGCATGAGTGCAAAGGTAAGTGTGTTTGGTGTGTCTACAGTGTGTAAAGAAGTTTAAATTACCTGTACTTACCTTTACAGCCTTCCTTCCTCTAGGTTTCGGGAGTCCATCATCTAACTGGCACAGAAAGCAGAATGGCTGCGATCTGTCAAAAGTGACAGCCTGCAGCTTTGTGTGCCGGTGAGATTTCTAACTGAGTCTGTGTAGAAGGACTCAGGTTAGAAGTAAGACTCTCAGTGTTTGACAGCTTCAAACAGCTGTGAAACGCTGATATTTCATCTGTCAAAAGCTCTTGACAGATGAAATTTCAGTTTGTGATGTCACCTGTTGCCGGGTGGCCCTTAATTGGCCCGCTGAGCCCACTGGGCGGGCTCAACAAGGTCAATCAAGTTAAAATCGCGTGGATTGGCTGCATCTCGATGGAGGCAGGACTACAACCCCGAAAGTTGTAGTCCCGCCTCCTTCTCGACTTCTGAATGAAAATCACCCCCATAGGATCAACTTCCACATGTAAGCTGATGACACCCAATTCTTCTTCTCCACCACCTCTCTTGACTAATGTTCCCTTTAATTTTTGGGGGTGCGCGGGCCCTTTAAGGGGCTGCGCAGCCCATTCATAATACTACACATGCGTGGTTTTTCCCATTTAAAAGCCGGTGAGCCGGCTGCGCGGGAGCTCCAGAGCGTTGCAGGGCTGCGCAGTTTAACGGGAACATTGCTCTTGACCCCTCCACTGCCTCTCTGTTGTCAGACTGCTTGTCCAATACCCAGTCTTAGATAAGCCTTAATTTCCTCCAGTTAAACATTGGGAACAAAGCCATCATCTTAGGCCCCCAACCAGAACTTCTGTACCCTTGTCACAAATTCCAACCCCCTCCCAGGCCACTGACTCAGGTTGAACTGGACTATTCGCAACATCAGATTCCCGAGCTCAGCTTCTGACCCCATATCCTCTCCATTGCAAAGACCGCCGCTGACCTCCATCTCCACCTCCATCATATACCTGCCTCCTGCCCTAACTCAGCCCACCTGTCACTGAAACCCTATTCCATATCTTTGCCACCTCCAGCCTTAATTGCTCCAATACACTGCTGGCCGGCCTCCCTCAAATCCTGCACTCTTTGTAAACTTCAGCTGCCCATGTCCTATCCTGTATCAAGTCCCGCTCACCCATCACTCTTGTCCTTGTCTACCTACATTGGCTCCCAGTCCTCCAATTTAAAAGCAAAATATGCGGGAAATCTGAAATAAAAACAGAAGATGCTGGAGACACTTAGCAAGTCAGGCAGCATCTGTGGAGAGAGAAACCGAGTTAACGTTTCAGGTCGATGACCCTTCGTCAGAACTGCCTGACCTGCATCTGCATATTTTGTTCCAGCCTTTTCTGTTTTTACCTCCAATTTAATATTCTCATCCTTGTGTTTAAATCCATTTATGACTTTCTTCTCCCTCTCTATGTATCCTCCTCCAGCCCTACAGCCTCTTCCCTACCCGAACTCTCCGTTACTCTGACTCTGGCATTTTATTCATCCCCTTCCCCTTTGCCCCACCATTGGAAGCTATGCCTTTACCTGCCTGGACTCCATGCGTGGTAATCAGCAGGAGGTTTCCTTGTTCATGTTTGACCTCATGCCATGAGACTTCATGGGGTCCGGAGTCAATGTTGAGAACTCCCAGGGCCACTCCCCACTGTGTCAGCACCTCTATTGAGTCTGTCCTACTGGTGGGACAGGACATACCCAGGGATGGAGATGGAAGAGTCTGGAAGGTATGATTCTGTGAGTATGACTGTGTCAGGCTGTTTCTTGACTAGTCTGTGGGACAGCTCTCCCAATTTTGACACAAGTCCCCAGATGATAGTGAGGAGGACTTTGCCGAGTCGACTAGGCTGGGTGCGCCTTTGTCGTGTCCGGTGCCTAGGTCGATGCCGGGTGGTCCGTCCGGTTTTATTATTAATATACTTCTTTGTCGGGGTTTGGTATAACTGAATGGCTTGCTAGGTCATTTCAGAGGGCAGTTAAGAGTCAACCACATTGCTCTGGGTCTGGAGTCACTTATAGGCCAGACCAGGTAAGGACGGCAGATTTCCTTCCCTAAAGGGCATTAGTGAACCAGATGGGTTTTTATGACAATCCGGTAGTTTCATGGTCACCATTACTGATACTAGCTTTTTATTCCAGATTTATTGAACTAACTGAATTTAAATTCCCCAGTTGCCGTGGTGGGATTTGAATTCACGTCTCCGGATCATTAGTCCAGGCCTCGGGATTACTAGTCCAGCAACATAAAAACGAAAGACTTGCATTTCTATAGCGCCTTTCACGACCCCAGGATGTCCCAAAGTGCTTTACAGCCAATGTGGGAAACGTGGCAGCCAATTGCGCACAGCAAGCTCCCACAAACAGCAATGTGAGAATGACCAGATAACCGCTATGCTACCGTACCCCTATTGTAGCTGTGTACTATATATACACACACACACATTAAAAACTAACTCACATTGGCATCTTCAGCATTTGAGGTTTAGTTGCAACAGCCAGCTCTTCTCTGAAGCTCACAAGCATTTCTATAAATCGGATTATTGCAGAGCTAACAGGACCAGCAGTGTTTATATCCGAGGCCTTTGAACCGCTCTATATTGGCCATTATACAGTAACAGCTGGAAGAAACACCGCATGTCCTTCAAAGTCATTAAACGAACAGATTTTAATGTCTGCAGTGCATTCTGCATGAAATGTTGTACTTTTTAGATTTGTTCAAACGCACTTTAGCGCATACATCACATCAATGAGATTTTCTCGGAGAACAACTTTCAGCGACATCAGAGACCTGGGAGCCCCTCCATCCCTGTCCCCCTGCAGATTATTGATTCTACAATTTACTCACGTTTCTTACCGATAAACTATTTTTCCTTTTCTCTCACAGCAATCTGCAGCACAGCAGTAAAAACAGAGGTTGCTACTTGCCTGCGAAGCCTGTGACGGGTAAAGGCAGGAGAGTACCAGGTACAGAAAAAGGCTGTACTGAATCCCAGGAACCATATCGCCTCTGCTCCTTTACTCGTAGGGAATGCCTCCAAGATCTGCACGTGTGTGGGTTTTTTCTCCCCCCTACACCGGGAAAACTCCTAGTTTTCGCTGGCAGGTGCATTCACATTGGGCTCATTGTGGAGTCAGTCAGTTTCACTCCCCGGACAGGATGACGACAAGTGGGAGTTCAGCAAAGTCTTTCAAGGGAGCTTCTTTTCCAAACTCGACTGAATTCACATACTCAGGTTTGTTCCCTTGCTGCGGGACGGGAGTTGATCTCCACTGGACTGTGTGCTCAGGGTGAAGGATTGCTTTGGTCTCAGGTTCCTGTCAGAATGATATTGTCCCGCCCCTTTAAGGAGCTGGAGGGCTGGTGGAATTGAGACGAAAAAAATTGCTTCAACTTTGCAGCTATTATCTTAAGGTAGCAAATCGCGCTTTAAACAATGACCTTCCTTGATGATACACGTTAGTGACAAGGGCTACATCATAACAACAACATAATAAGTATGTTGTCAAATAAGGACTGATTTACAATTGGTTTATATGCGCACACATACATGTAAATGTGAAAACAGAATATTGTAAGGGTTCTATGTACACTGTGGATTTATACATCGAACGATTTATGTTGCTTTCAGATTTCAAAATTGAGCCCCACAGACTGAGAATGTTAACAATAAAAGTTTACATCAACTGCATTCGTGCTTTTAAAACACTATCAAAATGGTCAGTGATAAGGTATCTTTTTAGCGTCAACAGGGATTAGAAAAATATTTTGATGTGAATCCTGTCAAATGGCATCATTTCTCTGCTTAGCTTTTAAATTCCAATTACTATGCACTTATAATAAATAATAAAATGATGTAGCAAAATATATGTAATGATACAGCACCTTATCACATGCAAAGCGTTTGACGACCAATGCAACACTTTCAAGTGCAGTTTCACACACATCAAATGAGATGAAACGAACCTGTAAACTGCTTTTGGTGTCTTTGGTCGAGGGGAAAAGGTTAGGACAGTGGGAGAATTCCCGGCTCTTTTCAAGTAAGGATTAGGGGATGGGTGGGGTGTTGGGCGGGTGGTTTCGTCTGTTTCCGACTACTGCCCTGTTACAAAGCCTTAAATGTAGTGTGTGTGTGTTTTTAAGTACCTATTGGGCATATGGATACATAATGAAATCACATTTCCCCTTCGTTTGAAACTGTTCTGCCAGGACTCCTGAATCAACATTGCAAGATGCCTGTGATTCAATTGTCCCTCGTGTCCATGAACATATCACCTGTATTGTATTGATTAAAGCAGTGATATTAGATTACTGTCTATCAGCTTTCTACTGTGAGTATCTGCTCTCTATATCCAGCAAAGAAAAAACCTTAAATAACAACAGAAAATGCTGGAAAAACTCAGCAAGTCAGGCAACATCCGTGGAGAGAAATTTGAGTTGACGTTTCGGGTTTGACCCTTCTTCAAAACTGGAGAGAAAAGGAACTAGATCGAAGGCAGGGCTGCGATCGGACAAAAGAATAAAAGAACCAAAAGAAGTAAAAGAAATTAGAAGCTAGACGAGATGGTAATAGGCTGTGATTAGGTGTAAAGTGTACTGGCAGGGCAAAAGATAGCTTTCTGGGCTGTGTGATATGAAACGAATTCATCAGAAGGAGAGGAATGCGGCTGCTGTTAGTTTAACAGCCCAGTAAGGCTGGATATGGAGAGAGCAGATACTCACAATAGAAAGCTGATAGGCAGTAATCTAATATCACTGCTTTAATTAATACAATACAGGTGATATTTTCATTTTCCAGGAATGCACACTTGAATTGACACCCATCTATGATATATATCACTGTTACAGTGAGGGGTGTGGGGTATATCACTGTTACAGTGAGGGGTGTGGGCTATATCACTGTTACAGTGAGGGCTGTGGGTTATATCACTGTTACGGTGCGGGGTGTGGGTTATATCACTGTTACAGTGAGGGCTGTGGGGTATATCTCTGTTACTGTGCAGTGTGTGGGATATATCAGAGTTACAATGAGGAGTGTGGGGTATATCACTGTTATAGTGAGGGGTGTGGGGTATATTACTGTTACGGTGCGAGGTGTGGTTATGTGTTCGAGGCCAGGACCCAGGAGCGAGGACGAGCCCAGCAGCGAGGTCAAGGCCCAGGAGTGGCGCAGCGTTGACCAGCAGCGGGGTCGGGGCCCAGGGAAGGTGCAGCATGGGCCAAAGGCAAGGTCAGGAGGACCACAATGCATCCTACGAAACCCAGGCAGAGAGGACCTGCGGGAAGGAGGGAGGAGGACAGTAGGAGTATGTTTGTGTGTGTGTGCTAGGCCATTGTAGCAGAACCTGGTCTCCAATCGTCTTGGATCCCCTTGCCATTGGACCAAGACCTTGCTCTGTCAAGCCCGTGTGGTAGCTGGTGTGCAACGGCCACCCCATGTTAAAAGAATTCACGCACAGGCATCTTCCACCCTTTAAAATGAAGTTCGGGACCTGGAACGTCATGGACAACCCCAACAATGACAGACCGGAACGCCGTACTGCTCTCGTTGCCCAGGAACTCAGACGTTTCAACCACCATCTGTCCCACCTGTGACAGACTGTAGGTCCCGCATTGGACTCATCAGTCACCTGAGAACTCATTTTTAATGTGGAAGCAAATCATCCTCGGTTCCGAGGGACTGCCTAAGAAGAAGATATTAAAAAGCGTACATTTATATGTGATTTCTGTTTGTAAAACCTTACTTCCTATTGTGACATTTTTGTCATACTTTTATGTCAACTTGTCCCCATTATAATTACGATGCCCACATTTGCCTATGTAAACATGTCACACTGTAATGACACCCTCCTGACAATGGTGGGGCTGTAGAGTCTCAATTTTCCAGCTCCCTGCTCCTCAGCCAAACTCCTATGTCCCAGGCAATTGTACTTCACTCCTTCCCAAACTACCACTGCTTTTGCTGTTTAAAAATCAAAATATTAGATACAATTAAGAACAGAATGCATGACTTTAAAACGAGGATGATGTCTGCACACTGTGGTCCAGTTAGCACCTGCTCTCTAACCTCACTTCACTTGAAGACTACGCTTAATCTTGACTCCCCATGTGCAATGCCACCGGTGGTCGACTAGTATAGTAGCTGAAAAAATGCCAAGGGTTTTTTCATATCCTCCATTTATATCGCACCTTATCACGCCTCTCAGAAATACCTCAACACTTCACAAACAATGGATTACTTTGGCAGGAAGATCCCAAAAACAACAGTGAGATGAATGACCAGTTAATCAGGTTGTGGCGGTGTTGGTTGAGGGAGGAATACTGGCCAGGTCACCGGAATAGCTCCCTTCTTCTCTTACAATACGGGAGCTTTTAACATTCACGCAAAAGGCAGGATGGACATCTCTTTTAATGCCTATCCGGAGGGCAGGGAGATCACTTCAGGAGTGGATCACCATTCATAACAGCGGCGAAGCTGGATGGAGGAAATCCAGCCCCACAATCTTTTTTTTGCTAAAAGGTACCCCTAAAATGCTTTGTAAAACTGATTACCCTAGTGCTGTACGTATGTGGATTGAGACGATGGTGGTGGGGCTACCTCATTGTCCACATAAAGCAGGACCCAGCTAAGGTCCAGATTGATAGAAGTTAGGCTACCCATTAATGGCTCATCGTGAGTCCCAGTGGATGGAGTGACTGTCCAGACACTGAGAGAAGGTGGGTGATCCAGGGCTAATTGGACACAAAGGGGAGGGTTAGTTTGAAGGCTGGGTTGCAGACGAGCCAAATGTGATAGCTAGCAGTGCCCTCCGCTGGTTGCTATCTGGAAGGACTCCACAATAAATAATCGACTTCAGAAACACAGCTGGTGAGCGTCCTCTGCCGGACAAGAGGAAGAAGTGGCGACAAGGTTCTGGCTTAAAGGGGCAGGCATGTACAGAAGCCTGACATCGGTAGTGGGGAAAATGCTAGTGTCCATTATAAAAGATGTAATAGCAGAGCACTTGGAAAGCAGTGACAGGATTGGACAAAGTCAACATGGATTTACAAAAGGTAAATCGTGCTTGACTAATCTACGGGAATTTTTTGAGGATGTAACTGGTAAAATAGATAAGGGAGAACCAGTTGATGTGGTGTATTTGGACTTTCAGAAGGCTTTCGATAAGGTCCCGCATAAGAGATTAGCGTGTAAAATTAAGGCACATGGGATTGGGGGCAAGGTATTGACTTGGATAGACAACTGGTTGGCAGATAGAAAGCAAAGAGTTGGAATAAACGTGTTGTTTTCCGAGTGGCAGGCAGTGACTAGTGGGGTACCGCAAGGATCGGTCCTAGGACCCCAGCTGTTCACAATATATATTAATGACCTGGACGAGGGAATTGGATGTAATATCTCCAAATTTGCAGACGACACAAAGCTGGGTGGGAGGGTATGCTGTGAGGAGGATGTCGTGAAACTCCAGTACGATTTGGACAGGTTGGGTGATTGGGCAGAAACATGGCAAATGCATTATAATGTGGATAAATGTGAGGTTATCCACTCTGGTGGCAAAAACAGGAAGGCAGATTATTATTTGAATGGCAATAGATTGGGAGAAGGGGAAGTGCAAAGAGACCTGGGTGTTCTTGTGCACCAGTCGCTGAAAGTAAGCATGCAGGTGCAGCAGGCGGTTAAGAAGGCAAATGGTATGTTGGCCTTCGTAGCAAGAGGGTTCGAGTACAGGAACAAGGATGTCTTGCTGCAGTTGTACAGGGCCTTGGTGAGACCGCACCTTGAGTATTGTGTGCAGTTTTGGCCGCCTTATCTGAGGAAGGATGTTCTTGCCATGGAAGGAGTGCAGCGAAGATTCACCAGGCTGATACCTGGGATGGCAGGAATGACGTACGAGGAGAGATTGGGTCGATTGGGCTTGTACTCACTGGAGTTTAGAAGATTGAGAGGGGATCTCATTGAAACCTATAAAATTCTGTCAGGCCTGGACAGACTAGATGCAGGAAGGATGTTCCCGATGGCCAGGGAGTCCAGTACTAGGGGTCATAGTCTAAGGATAAGGGGTAAGCCATTTAGGACTGAGATGAGGAGGAATTTCTTCACCCAGAGAGTGGTGAACCTGTGGAATTCTCTACCACAGAAGGCAGTGGAGGCCAATTCATTAAATATATTCAAGAAGGAGTTGGATATATTTCTTAAGGCTAACGGGATCAAGGGATATGGGGAGAAGGCAGGGACAGGGTACTGAATTTGGATGATCAGCCATGATCTCATTGAATGGCGGAGCAGGCTCGAGGGGCCGAATGGCCTACTCCTGCTCCTATCTTCTATGTCTATGTTTCTATGACAGATTCAAAACTGTTCTATGGTGAGATCCTACACTGTTTCTTTTGTGAATAGCCAAGCTAATGGGAATCAGCAACATATTTCAAAAATCAACAGAGGTGTTTAGAGAGAGGGTCGATTGGTTCCCCAGTGATTGTAGCTCCAGATTGTACTGATGTGTTTGTCGAACTGAAGTTCTTCAGGTTGGAGGTTTCTCCAGCCCTAGAAATGGACGGCCTAATGGATGATACACAGAAGAATGGAGAGAGAATGGAGGAACTGAAGAAAAGGTTAGTGCTGGAATCAGGATTGCAGAGATCGAGAGCTTAGTTGCTCATCAACCGGAAACATTGGCCCCCGATCTTTACTGGGGTGAGATTTCAAAGCAGGAGAGAGGATTTCTGGTCGGGAGTGGGTTTTTTCAACATCATCTCTACCCGGAAGCCAGCCTGATTGACAGTGGGCGGGGGTGGGAGGCTGCTGAAAAGGCCGCAGCCCAGGAACAGGGATAGAGATCGCAAGGGTGGGGGGAGGGGGATACAGTGTGGCTTCGAGGGCCGGGGTGTTGGCGAGAGATTGGGGCAGAGATGAGGGCATCGGGAAGGTCGGTGATCACCGGGGGATCAGTGATCGTGGTGCGGGGGGGCGGGGGGAGGTCCGATCATGGGGGGATCTGATTGTGGGGGGGTCTGATTGCATGGGGGCTCCGATCCCGGGGAATGAAGCAGGTTAGCTTGGGGGCCGGGGGGAAGCACACTTGCTGCTCCTGGCCCACAAGCTGGAAAGGCACTTCCAGCCTGTTCCTGTTCCATGCACCAGTCCTCCCTTTAGCACCCGGGGAAACCCGGCCAGCCAGCGTTAAAGCTGGACAAGAGATAAAATCTGAGGCACACATCCTCATTCAAATATTTAAATCAGCAACCTGCATCCTGGGAGCGGGTTGGTTGCCTGTCCCCCATCCCACCACCGTTAACACTGGAAGTGGGCTGGCCCGAGGCGGGTTTGACAATTTTTTAATTTTCACATCCCACCCGAAACCCACCCGTTTTGCGGGGTTAGAATTACCCCCAAAGATGCTGCCTGACCTGCTGAGTGTTTCCAGCATTTTCTGTTTTTATTTCTGATTTCCAGCATCCGCAGTATTTGGCTTTTGACTCACTTGCTTACTTGATGTAGCACGGGAATACACAGCTAATAGACTACCAACACCTGACAATTTATGTGCAAGATCCTTGATCAGAACCAAGTAAAATTGGTTCCACATCCCCAATGGCCCAGTGAGGCTATGCCGACTGGGACAGGCCCAGGCCTGATCTCCGACTGTGCAGAGTTAGCTGGCGTCCAACTGGACAGCGGTAACAGGGCTACAGTACCTCTGGGATTGGAAATGGGAAATCAGCCAGGGTTCCCCACTGCTGATTGCTATCCGGCAAACTCTGCTGGAAGCGGATCTGTGTTGATGTTATGAAAGCAGATGATTGGCTGATGCCCCTTGTGGTCAAATAGCCTGCCAACACTAACTGTCAAAGCTCACACATGATTAATGGGTCAGGTACCAGGGAGGGACCAGCATTCAAAGAACTAAAGCCAATGCCTTTAAGAGGAGTGGGAAGAAAAAGAAAATTGTTCTAATTTTTATCCAGTAAAAATGAATGCACCAGAGGACTGACGGTTCCACCCAGCTAATGCAACTTATATCTTTAAGAAACAAATTGTCTACTATTTAGCAGTTTTGATTTAATGAAATCTTTACCTTTTTTTAATAAATTGCTGGTGTCCTGTATTTATTCTTAATTCTTCACACGGTCTTGTGTGGATGAAACTGGTATTGTCCCCCTCTCCCTCAAATCTGCCGTCATCACCCCTCTCCTCAAAAAAACAACCCTTGACCCCTCCGTCCTTGTAAACTACCGCCCCATCTTCAACCTCCCTTTCCTCTCCGAAATCCTGGAACATGTTGTCGCCTCGCAAATCCATGCCCATCTTTCCCGCAACTCCATGTTTGAATCCCTCCAATCAGGTTTCTGCCCTTGTCACAGTACCAAAACGGCTCTCATCAAAGTCACAAATGACATTCTTTGTGACTGTGACAAAGGTGTAAGCTATCCCTCCTCGTCCTTCTTGTCCTGTCTGCAGTCTTTGACATGGTTGACCACTCCATCCTTCTTCAACGCCTCTCCACCGTCGTCCAGCTGGGTGGGACTGCACTCGCCTGGTTCCTTTCAGGAAAGTGGTAGATGGAGTTTAATACAGAGAAGTGTGAGGTGATGCATTTTGGCAGAAGGAACAGGGAGAGGCAATATACACTTAATGGCACAGTTTTAAAGAGTGTGCAGGGGCAGAGGGACCTGGGAGTTAATGTGCATAGGTCCCTGAAGGTAGCAGGACATATTGAGAGAGTGGTTAGCAAAGCATATGGGATCTTGGGCTTCATAAATAGAGGTATTGAGTACAAAAGTAGAGAAGTTATGCTGAATCTTTATAAAGCGCTGGTTAGGCCACAACTGGAGTATTGCATCCAGTTCTGGTCACCACACTTTAGGAAGGATGTGAAGGCCCTTGAGAGGGTGTAGAGGAGATTTACCAGAAGGGTTCCGGGGATTGGGGGATCTTAGCTACAAGGACAGGTTGGAGAAGCTGGATTTGTGTTCATTAGAGCAAAGGAGGTTGAGGGGTGATTTGATAGAGGTGTACAAGATTATGATGCGTTTGGATAGGCTAGATGGGGAAAGGCTTTTCCCACTAGTTGATGGTTCAAGGACTAGGGGACACAGATTTAAGGTTTTGGGCAAGAGATATAGGGGGGATGTGAGGAAAAACTTTTTTACACAGCGAGTGGTGAGGACCTGCAACTCGCTGCCGACAGAAGTGGTGGAAGCGGAGACACTTCTGTTGCCTAGGCCCTAAGCTCTGGAATTCCCTCCCTAAACCTTTCCGTCTCGCTACCTCTCTTTCCTCCTTTAAGTCGCTCCTTAAAATCCATCTCTTTGACCAAGCTTTTGGTCACATGCACTAATTTCTCCTTATGTGGCTCGGTGTCAAATTTCTTTGTCTTTTAATACTCCTGTGAAGCGCCTTGGGATGTTTTACTATGTTAAAGGTGCTATATAAATACAAGTTGTTGTTGTTTACAATAACCCCACCGTAGTAATAGAGATAACCAATCTGGTCACATTAGTGACGTTGCAAACATAGTGGGAAGATTTCCTGAAATTGCTATTGTGAGCAAAACCTTGAAAATTTTGTAAAGCAATGTGTGCTCAGAGGAAATTGACTCCTTGTATATGGAGTTGATTTTCACAGCCTCCTGCCCAGCAGGAACAGGATGATAATGGCAGTGTACCACCTGCTGCCCTCTTCCCAGTCCCAGCCTGGCCACTGCTGTTCTCGCCGGGGCCTTTCACCTGTTTCAGGCGGGAACCTACTTTTAGGACAGTCCCCGCTGCTTACAGTGGGCGCGTCAGTGTTAACGCGATTTCCCCTCTATACACGGTGGATGGTTAATGGTTCCATTAAAAGCCCGTTAATCTCCCCCATCGCTGATTAACTCTCCTGTATTAATCAGGAACACGGGAGGCACTGCTGGAACCCAGCGCTCTATAATTCCAACCCACTCACGCTATTCCCTGGTGCAATGCACACTAATCATTCTGTAAAATTTTTGCACGATTCTCACACTGACAGGACATGGCAAAGAACCACGAACTCCTCACTGGCGCTTCCAGACTGATGCTGTCCGCAGAGATCAGTCAACTTCGCCCAGCTTCTCTTCACCTGAATTCCTCGTCTGGCTCCACACAGAGAAGCATAACAGGTAATTGCACCTTAACAAGGTGCGAACTACTCACTGAACACCTGTTTCTGCCCGAAATAACTGACGCTGTTAGCGCCAACTTGGTCATTTACAATAATGGTAATGACAAATTGGCTAGTGCTATTTACCCAATTTAAACGTGTGCATTTAAGTGATAGGGATTGTATACTAATCAGGATCCTGTGACGTACATAGGATCCCAATGTGATTTTGAGGTACCATTGGGCGGAGATGGGACCACGCACACTACACCCATTGGAACCAGGCATGCAGCAGCCTCACCAGCGGTCCTTAAAGGAACTGCTGCATATTGCTCAGAAAAAAGTAAGTACAAGTTTTTTGTAGGGATTTCTGTGGGGCCGGAAGGAGCACGAAAGTCACATTAATGAGGATATATGATAGACAAAGGAAAGGAAGTTGTAGGTGAAATTTGCAGAGGGGCATGTGTTATGATAAGAGTTATAATTTTAGGAGATTTTAACTCTCAAAAGTTAGGCTGGGATAGGAAAAATGTTTGTGGAAAGGAAATTGAGTTTTTTTGCAGTGTGTTCAGGATTGTTTTCTCAGTCGGTATATTGCTATTCCAACAAGGAAGGCAGCATTGCTTGACCCTGGTTCTGTATAATTAAGCAGAGCGAGTAGACAACCCAGAAGTAAGGCAATGATCACAATATAATTAGGTTCAGTGTAAGAGTTGGAAAAGGAAAATGAAAAGCTGAGGGCCAGGGGTACTTGACTGGAAAAAGCAAATTGTAACAAGTTAATAAGAGACATTGCCCAAACAAAATGGAAGGAAAAGCTGGCAAATAGAATCTCAGATCAGTAATGGGAAAGGTGCAAATCAGGCACATTCCAGTAAGGACAATGGCAGTGCACCGAAGGTTGGGGTCCTAAAGGTGAATAAGGGGAAGTAGATCAAATTTGAAACTGAAAAAAGAACCGACGCAGATAATAAAAATGAAAGCCAGGACAAATATAGAGCATAGATAGGAAAACTACAACAAGGAAGACTAGAAAAGCTAGGAGGATGTATGTACGAAAATGAGCAAAAAGAACAAAAGAGGCAACAACTAGCCATCTTTGTATAGGTATATTATTCTTAATAGGAAAAGCCAGGTAGATGCAGAACCACCAAGAGACAAGGAAGCAAACTTGTATTTGAGAGTCAGGGAACAGAGTGATACTAAATGAGTATGTTGGTTTCAAAGAGGAGGTGGATATTGAGATGTAGAACCATCAGAGGTAGATGGGTGGAGGGGAACTTTACTATGTAAATAGTATTAAAGAAGCTGCTCAACCTTAAGGTAGGCAACTCATCAGGACTGCGTGGTTTACAGCTATGAATCATTAGGGAAGCTAGGGAGGAATAGCAGAGGCTTTGACTATAATTTTCCAAAATTCAGTAGAAGAGAAAATTGTGCCAAAATATGCCATCCTATTCAAAACAGGAGATGAGGACAAGGCAGAAAATTATAGTCTAGTTAGTCTTATTTCAGTTATTAGTAAACCACTCGAGTCTATAATATCTAAAAACAAAGGAATAAAAGGGCCAAATAGAGTGTATGAGAATAGATTAGCAGCTAACATAAAAGAGAAACCAAAAGTCTTTTATAAACATATAAATAGTAAAAAGGTAGTCAAAGGAAGGGTGGGACTGATTAGGAACCAAAAGGGAGATCTTCTTGGGGAGGCAGAGGGCTTGGCTGAGGTTCTAAATGAGTACTTTGCAATTGTCTTCACTAGAGAAGAGGATGCTGCCAATGTAGCAGTAGAGGAGGAGGTCGTAGCAATATTGGATAGGATAAAAATAGATAAAAATAGGAGGTACTTAAAAAGTTGGCAGACCTCAAAGTAGAACAATCACTTGGTCCAGATCTTAGCATCATAGAATCATAGAATGCTTACAGCACAGAATGTGGCCATTCGGTCCGTCGAGCCCGTGCTGGCTCTCTGCAAGAGCACTTCAGCTTGTCCCACTCCCTTGCCCTTTCCCCATCGCCTTGCAAATTTCTTTCCTTCAGATACTTATCCAATTCCCTTTTGAAAGCCATGACTGAATCTGCCTCCACCACCCTTTCAGGCAGTGCATTCCAGACACTCGCTGCGTATAAAAGTTTTTCCACATGTCGCCTTTGGATCTTCTACCAGTCACCTTAAATCTGTGTCCTCTGGTTCATGACCCTCCGCCAATGGGAACAGTTTCTCTCTATCTACTCTGTCTAGACCCCTCATCTTGGATGGTAGCGAAAAATGTGCATCGGCCGCCCGTTTCACCTGTCTGAGATCCGATAACTCAGCACAGACTGCAGATTAAACCAGGGGCTGAAACCTGTCCTGGGCAGGAGCTCGATTTTCTTCTCTGTTGACTCCAATGGAACCGGGCGGAGTGTAAAACTGGCGGCCGATCCGCTGTCGCACGATTTGTGCTGCCGTCCAAGACAAATTTCACCCATTGGGTCCTTCCTGGTCTGTATGGTTCAGTTCCACAACACAGGAGAACTTACCAACTGAGACAACCGTGGATTTTCAGACACATTTTTAAACAAAGAGTAATTTTGACTTTGGCGGATAGTATAAAACGGGTGATATCCGATCAGCCGCTCGTTATACATCTCTCCTGATTTTCATTTCTATTGGAGAGATGTATAACGGGCGGCTGATCTGACATCACAGCAAAGTCAAAATTACCCCGAGGTGTGGGCCTGCTAATGGAAGCTGCCTTTTACAGTGAGAACAAGGAAAGAGTTTTGGGAGTGAGGCTGAATTGTAACATACAGAACAAGCCACTCCTGACACGTCACCAATGTTATTGCTGTATTACTGGGGAATTTATCAGCCTCACAGTCTGAGCGCTGGTGTGGCGTACCGATCACAGAAAGGACACAATCCGCTTTTCGGTCCGTAGACTATAAATCAGGCGTCATGCCTTTAAGAAGGATCACACCTTTAAGAAACTCGATCTGCAACATAGTTAAGCCCAGAGCGGGGGAGGAGCAGTCGAAGCTGTGGACTGATGAAAGGCAGTCGGACTTGGTGTAGGCTCTGACGCCATTTTGTGTTCAACATGCAGTCTCAACAATTAAACCTTTTCTGTTGAACCTCTCCGAGTTCAGTATTTTTTGCTAGGAGTACGTAGACTCCTACATTGGTGACCCCGACGCTCAGGACGACTCCTAAGCGTAACCATGGCTGACACAAACGCAGTTTCTGTGAAGCTGCCGGAGTTCTGGGAGAACCTAGCCACCGCCTGGTTCCTTCAAGCCGAATCGCAATTCCGACTCCGCGGCATCACCACCGACGCAATGATGTACGACTACCTCCTCGCCTCCCTGGGCAGCTCCACAATCACGAAAGTCTGGACAACACTACAAAACCCTTCGGAGGAAGGCAAGTATGCACATCTCAAGGCCGCGCTCCTTAAAAAATTCACAGCCTCCCAATTTTTGTGCAACTGCCACCTCCTCGACCTCCCGGGCCTCGGTGACTCCACGCCGTCAGACTTGCTCTCACACATGCTTGCTCTGACCGACGAGAAACTGCCCGGCTCCCTCTTCCGCCCGCTCTTTATCCGCCAACTACCTCCCAGCATCCGCCCGGCGATTGTGGCGTCCAGCCTCACGGACCTTGAGGCCCTGGCCGACGAAGCCGATAAGCTCCTGTCCGCCAGCTGCAACCACGCCGTCACCCCCGACCTGGCCTCCGCAGCGTCGGCGCGCGCTCCACCCTCTATCGCGCGGCCACACAGCTCGGCCACGAGGCCCCCCAGGCCCCCACGTCCCCCAAGCCCTCCAACCCAGGGCTACTGCTACTTCCATATCCGGTTCGGCGCACGGGCACGCCGCTGCAGCCATCCCTGCACGTTTCCAACTGCCCCCACACCGGCCTACACGATGGCCATGGGGCAAGCAGGCGCGCTGCTGTACGTTACGGACAGCGCCTCCGGACGTCGTTTCCTATGCGACACGGGCGCGCAGCGCAGCATCATCCCCGCGTCCGCCCTCGAGATCCAGCGAGGTGGCCGCGGCCCTGCGCTGGCTGCCGCCAACGGCACCGACATCCGGACGTATGGCACCCGCACTGTCACCATCGACCTCGCAGGCCGCCGCTACCACTGGGAGTTTATCACCGCCAAGGTGCTCTCCCCGCTCCTCGGTGCAGATTTCCTGTGCACCCACGGCCTGTTGGTCGACATGCCTCAGCGCCGCCTCGTGGACATGAACACCATGTCACCTATCCCGGGCGCCATGGCCCCTCCCCAACCCGCCGAAATGGCGTGGCAGTGCCGCGCCCACTCAACAGACGACTACTCAGCACTCCTGGCTGAGTTCCCAGCCCTCACCAACCTGACCTTCTCCGCGAAAGTTGCTAAGCACGGGGTAGAACACTTCATCCCCACCACAGGCCCACCGGTGTATGCCCACGCCCGCAGGCTGGACCCGGCCAAGCTGGAGATCGCGCGGGCCGAGTTCGCCACAATGGAACAGCTCGGCATCATCCGCCACTCCAACAGCCCCTGGGCCTCCCCACTCCATATCGTCACCAAACCCGACAGGGGATGGCGCCCCTGCGGGGACTACCGGCGCCTAAACGACGCCACCACGCCGGATCGGTACCCCATACCGCACATTCAAGACTTCTCGGCTAGACTGGCCGGCCGCTCAGTCTTCTCCAAAGTTGACCTGGTGCGCGGTTACCATCAGGTGCCAGTCCACCCCACGGACGTTCCCAGGACGGCCATAATCACCCCTTTTGGGCTATTTGAGTTCCTCCGAATGCCCTTCGGCCTCAAAAACACGGCCCAGGCCTTCCAGCGGCTCATGGACTCGGTCCTCCGGGACCTGAAGTTCCTCTTTGTCTACCTGGATGACATCCTGGTAGCTAGTTCCTCCAAGCAGGAACACATCGAGCACCTCCGCACCCTGTTCCAGTGGCTCAGTGAGCACGGGCTCATCATCAGCCCAGCCAAGTGCCAATTCGGCCTCAGCAGGATCGAATTCCTCGGCCACCACATCACGCAGGACGGAGCCATTCCCCTGCCCGCCAAGGTGCAAGCCGTCCAGCAGTTCCCCCGGCCTACCACCATCAAAGGCCTCCAGGAGTTCTTGGGGGTGATCAACTTTTACAACCGCTTCATTCCCGGAGCGGCCTCCCTCATGTGGCCCTATACGAAGCCCTCCGGGGTAAGAAAGACAGAATGGCGATCGAGTGGTCGGCGGACATGTTGACCGCTTTCGACTCCACCAAAAAGGCGCTCGCCGACGCCACCATGCTCGCTCACCCACAGCCCAACGCCAGGATGGCCCTCACCACGGACGCATCCGACCACGCGGTCGGCGCCGTGTACGAACAGTGGGTCGACGGGGCCTGGCAACCGCTGGCCTTTTTCAGCCGCCAACTGCGCCCCCCGGAGGCCAAATACAGCGCCTTTGACCGCGAGCTCCTCGCACTGAACCTGGCAGTCCGCCATTTTAGATTTCTTCTGGAGGGCCGCCCCTTCACCGCGTTTGTCGACCACAAACCCCTGACATTCGCGATGGCGAAATCTGCGGACCCGTGGTCAGCCAGGCAGCAACGCCAGCTCGCCGCGGTGTCCGAATTCACCACGGACATCCGGCACGTCTCCGGTCGAGACAACGTGGTGGCCGACTGCCTATCCCGCCCCACCGTCCACGGCGCCCACCTGGCAGTGGACTATGCTCAACTGGCAGCGGAGCAACGCACCGACCCCGATCTGCTCTCCGCGCCCACAACCCTCCCAGGGCTGCGACTGACCGACGTCGCCTGCGGCCCATCCACCGTCACAGTCAAATGCGACACCTCCTTGGCGCAACCCCGCCCCGTAGTCCCGGCGTCCTGGCGAAAACGGGTGTTCGACATCGTCCACGGCCTCTCACACCCCGGCACCCGCGCATCCATTAGACTGGTGGCCAACCGATTTGTCTGGCACGGCCTGCGCAAAGATGTGCGCATCTGGTCCAGATCCTGCATAGCTTGCCAGCGTGCCAAAATCCACCAGCACGTCAAAGCCCCACTCGAGGAGTTCACCGTGCCAGAAAGAAGGTTTGACCACGTCCACATCGACCTCGTCGGCCCCCTGCTGCCATCACAAGGTCAAACGCACCTGCTGACAATCGTGGACCGTACCACCCGCTGGCCTGAGGCCATTCCACTGACGTCCACCACCACCGCCGATATCGCGAGGGCGTTCATCGGTACCTGGGTCACTCGGTTCGGCGTCCCCTCCGACATGACGTCGGATAGAGGCCCGCAGTTCACCTCTGGTCTGTGGGCCGCCATCGCCCGAAACTTCGGGGTGGCCGTTCACCACACTACGGCTTACCACCCCCAAGCCAACGGACTGTGTGAGCGATTCCACAGGTCCATGAAGGCGTCCCTCTGCGCCAGCCTCGAGGACGAGGCTTGGATCGACCGCCTCCCGTGGGTGCTACTTGGCCTACACTCAAGGAAGACCTGCAAGCCTCGGCGGCGGAACTCGTGTACGGCCAGCCGCTGCGCGTACCCGGAGAGTTCCTGCCCACTGCCACGACCCCCTGGTCGGCTGACCAGCAACGCCGCGCGTTCGCCAACCGAGCACAACAGTTCTCTCCGGTACCCACCGGCCGGCACAGCGAACCAGCAACCCGTGTACAACCTAGCCTGCACATGGCCAAATTTGTTTTCGTGCGCCATGACGCCCACCGAGGACCTCTACGGCCCCCATACGACGGACCCTACAAGGTACTCCAGACGGGGAACAAGCTCTTCCTCCTCGAAGTGGGCGGCAGAACTGACAAGGTGTCGGTCGACCGGCTCAAGCTGGCGCACCTAGAGCCCGACGAACCCGTTCAAGTGGGCCAACCCCCACCGCGGGGCAGACTGCCTAAGAGCCCGACGCGTCCGACCGCCCCGCTCCCGACACCAACCGCCAAGAGCCGTTCCGGCCGTGCCACCAAGCCGCCACGCCGGTTCGTACACTCCCTACTAGCGGATTCTGGGGGGAGCTGTGTAGCGTACCGATCACAGAAAGGACACAATCTGCTTTTCGGTCCGTAGACTATAAATCAGGCGTCATGCCTTTAAGAAGGATCACACCTTTAAGAAACTCGATCTGCAACATAGTTAAGCCCAGAGCGGGGGAGGAGCAGTCGAAGCTGTGGACTGATGAAAGGCAGTCGGACTTGGTGTAGGCTCTGACGCCATTTTGTGTTCAACATGCAGTCTCAACAATTAAACCTTTTCTGTTGAACCTCTCCGAGTTCAGTATTTTTTGCCAGGAGTACGTAGACACCTACACTGGAATCATTTATAAAATGGCTGCCCCAGGTGTTCAGACTTCCCTGGAGCTGACACTCAGGGAGTTAATGATGTCTAAATCCATCACAATGTTGGAACGAAGAAACAATTCCAGAATCAATTAGCTGCTTTTTGTCTTCAGCATTTAATATTTCTGCCTAAAGTAATCAAAAATATCTTCAGAATACAGCATAAAAAGATCTGAACTCGCTGCTCAAACACCAGATCCACCTGAAGGTGCAGAGTCATTCAGCGCGTTCAGCAGTGATCAGAGTGGACACCAAGAGGCTGAGACTCTGCTTAACTGTGTCTGTCCTACTCGGGCTTGTAATTGTGGCAACAGGAGCAGATCAAGAGATGGCTGATTTCTGCCATGAAGTTTACTGCCTTGAGCCCTTAGGGACCATTTCATTCAAAGTCAGTATAGTCAGGAGCCCACTGTTTGCTGCCATGTTTGTGCCAGCTCATTTTACTTTTGTCACTGAGAGACAGAAAGACATTTTGTGAGTGCTTGATTTTGTGTCTTGTGGAAACATTTAAGTCATGTTTTACCGAGGGGGAGAAACCTGCTTTAAGAAATTATGTTAAAATCTACCTTCTGTTCCAAAAAGGATCTTTCATCTAATTGATAAAAACATTCCTGCTTGTCCATTCAATGAGAGGCTTGATACAGTCCCATCATTAAATTATCTCATCAATAATTCCCATAATTAGTGATGTGTATCAGGAAATTGAAGTTTTATTGCCTCCAAAATAATGTCTCTTTGCTTCCTGACATAATACACCAATCCGAATCTTTGCTCCTTACACCAAAACATATTCCCATTTAATTTCTAGATTTTCATTTGTTTGCCTGATATAAAACTTGGGAACCAATCATTTAACCCCTTTTGATCTAATTAATTAAACCAAAACCTCCATACAAAGTACACATAATTGCCTTTGTGATCAATTGTTTCTTATAGTCTTTGTTGTTCTGATACAACATCTCCTGTCTGCCTATTTATTCCTTTAAACAGTCCCTTTAATTGCTTGTACATGGTTTATCATGTTCCCACATTCTCCTTATGTCAATTCACCTGATTTCCTTCCCAAATTGCACTTAGTAAAATCGTGTACCATTTCTCTTAGCACTGGATGATGAAATTCTACAATCATACGCTTACATCAATCGGAAAGCAAAGGTACCAAGAAAAATTTAACAGAGTAGGAAAATTTGTGTGACATCAATACTTTCAAACACACTTCCTCCAATTGCCATCAAACTCAGGGGTATTTTAAGATCTCAGTTTTAACTGTTCGATTTGTTCTTGCGGGTGTTATGGGATATGGAAATTCTGTTCTATCCCGAACATTGTGCACATTTCTTTCATGACCCAGCCCACAAAGCATTGTCCATTATCACCAGCGATCGCCTCCAACTCCCGACTTCAAAAGAACTTGTTCCACAAGAATTTTCGCAGTAGTGAGCCTGGTGGTATCGCTTCGAGCTGAAACTTATAAACCTAATACAACTTGTCTTTACATTCAGCAATTCAAGGTGGCAAGTAGAAGTAAGGGGTTAATTACTTGTTCACTGTGAAAAGCCCTTGGGGGTGGGGAGGAGTCAGCCAGCACAGTGGCAGTTTCAGACGTGCTGTTTAAGTCAATAATAAAACTGCTTTGAAAAAGATCAAATTGTAACTTTGTAATTCTCCAAAGCTGCCTTTTTATCCTCTTTAAAAAATCTTTTCGTGAATTTCAACAGCGGTATATTATAAATTGGGGTCAAAATAAATCCACACCAGTGTCTTTGTATTGGCCCCGATTTTGCGGTCCACGATGACGGCGAACTGGCAGTGTTTGCCATCATTTTGCCTTTGAAACTAACTGAACTTCATGATTTAGCCTAATGCAGAAATCCAGAAGTTGCGGTCTGTCATTCACTGCTCCTCCACAGGCTGCGCTGTCCCCCTCCCCCCCCCCCCCCCCCGGCCCACCACACAGAGCTGGCAATCAGTGTACTGCCCCTCCGACAGTGCAGCACTCCCTCAGTACTGCCCCGCCGACAGTGCAGCACTGCCTCCAGTATTACCCCTCCGACAGTGCAGCGCTCTCTCCAGTACTGCCCATCCGACAGTGCAGCGCTCTCTCCAGTACTGCCCCTCCAACAGCGCAGCGCTACCTCAGTACTGCCCCTCCGACAGCGCAGCACTACCTCAATACTGCCCCGCCGACAGTGCAGCACTGCCTCCAGTATTACCCCTCCGACAGTGCAGCGCTCTCTCCAGTACTGCCCATCCGACAGTGCAGTGCTCCCTCAATACTGGCCCTACAACAGTGCAGTGCTCTCTCAGTACTGGCCCTGCAACAGGACGGCGCTCCCTCAGTAATGCCCCTCTGACAGTGCAGCGCTCCCTCAGTACTGCCCCTGCAACAGTGCAGTGCTCCCTCAGTACTTGTTATTGACAGTGCAGCGCTCCCTCAGTACTGCCCCTCCGACAGTGCAGCACAGTACTGGCCCCTCCGTCAGTGCGGCGCTCCCTCAGTAATGCCCCTCTGACAGTGCAGCGCTCCCTCAGTACTGCCCCTGCAACAGTGCAGCGCTCCCTCAGTACTTGTTATTGACAGTACAGCTCTCCCTCAGTACTGCCCCTCCGACAGTGCAGCACAGTACTGGCCCCTCCGTCAGTGCGGCGCTCCCTCAGTACTGCCCCTCTGACAGTGCAGCACACCCTTCAGTACTGCCCCTGCAGCAGTGCAACGCTCCCTCAGTACTGCCCCTGCAACAGTGCTGCACTCCCTCAGTACTCGTTATCGATAGTGCAGTGCTGCCTCAGTACTACCCCTCCGCCAGTGCGGCACTCCCTCAGTACTGTCCCTCTGACAGTGCAGCGCTCCCTTAGTACTGCCCCTCTGACAGTGCAGCAGTCCCTCAGTACTGCCCCTGGAACAGTGCAGCGCTCCCTCAGTACTGCCCCTCCGACAGTGCAGCACTCGCTCAGTGCCGTGCTTCCAGCGTACTGCCCCTCTACCAGTGCGGTGCTCCCTCAGTACTGCCCCTCTGACAGTGCAGTGCTCCCTCAGTACTGGCCCTCCGACAGTGCAGCACATCCTCAGTACTGTTCCTCCGACAGTGTAGCGCTCCCTCAGTACTGCCTCTCTGATAGTGCAGCGCTCCCGCCGACAGTGCAGCACTCCCACAGCACTGCCCTTCTGACAGTGCAGCGCTCCCTCCAGCACTGCTCCTCTGACAGTGCAGCGCTGCCTCAGTACTGCCCCTCTGACAGTGCAGCGCTGCCTCAGTACTGCCCCTCTGACAGTGCTGCGCTCCCTCCAGTACTGCCCCTCCGAAAGTACAGCACTCCCACAGCACTGCCCTTCTGACAGTGCAGCGCTCCCTCCAGTACTGCCCCTCCAACAGTGCAGCGCTGCCTCAGTACTGCCCCTCTGACAGTGCAGCGCTCCCTCCAGTACTGCCCCTCCGACAGTGCAGCGCTGCCTCCAGTACTGCCCCTCCGACAGTGCAGTGCTCCCACAGTACTGCCCCTCCGACAGTTCACCATTCCCACAGTACTGCCCCTCCGACAGTGCAGCACTCCCTCAATACTGCCCCTCCGACAGTGCAGCGCTCCCTCAGTACTGGCCCTGCAACAGTGCAGCGCTGTCTCAGTAGTGGCCCTGCAACAGTGCGGTGCTCCCTCAGTAATGCCCCTCCGACACTGCAGCGCTCCCTCAGTAATGCCCGTCCGACAGTGCGGCGCTCCCTCAGTACTGCCCCTCCGACAGTGTAGCGCTCCCTCAGTAATGCCCCTCCGACAGTGCGGTGCTCCCTCAGTACTGCCTCTCCGACAGTGCGGCGCTCCCTCAGTAATGCCCCTCCGACAGTGCGGCGCTCCCTCAGTACTGCCCCTCCGACAGTGCGGTGCTCCCTCAGTACTGCCCCTCTGACAGTGCAGCACAGTACTGGCCCCTCCACCAGTGCGGCGCTCCCTCATTACTGCCCCACTGACAGTGCAGCGCTCCCTCAGTACTGCCCCTCCGACAGTACGGCGCTCCCTCAGTACTGGCCCCTCCACCAGTGCGGCGTTCCCTCAGTACTGCCCCTCCGACAGTGCGGCGATCCCTCAGTATTGCCCCTCCAACAGTGCAGCGATCCCTCAGTACTGCCCCTCCGACAGTACTGCCCCTCCAACAGTGCAGCGATCCCTCAGTACTGCCCCTCCGACAGTGCAGCAATGAACGGATACGTCTTAAACGTGAACTAATGTGGTAGGTTGGGGTTAGAGTAACACTTTTGGGGGGAATGGAATTTACTTGCACCTTAAGCACATTTTGCAAAGATAATAAGACGTATTATATCTGGGAGGGCTTGTATCAATGAGCTGTGTTATATTTTTACCCTGTCTCAGTCATGTGTTCTATAACTCCATCACATTTTCTGTATTTCAACTAAAGAGAAACAGCAAGAGAGAGAGAAAGAGAGGGGGAGAGAGAATGAGAGATTGTATTGAAGGGCAGTACAGTTGCCACGATTACCCTCCCATGGGCGTATGATCATTTTTAGAAAGTGCAATCTAGGTCACGGAACACTTTCCAGCAATGCTACAGGAGACCTGCTGGTATTTTCAGATGGTCTTTCTTGGCACATCACTAAGTGATATTGCATTCTTCTGCATAGTTTCTTATCTATCGTAACTTCCTTATTGTCTCAGCACATTTTTCATTGCTTTGTTATTTAAGTGCTGTATATTTTGCATTTCAGGTTTTACAGAAGTAGGCAACAAGATGGAGATTAATGAGGAAGAGTTTTCCGAAAGAATTACAGAAACAAGCCATTCGGCCCGTCAGCTCCATGGCGGTGTTTATGCTCCACACGAGCCTGCTCCCACCCCTCTTCATCTCACCCCGTCAACATATCCTTCTATTCCTTTCTCCCTCAGGTGCTTATCTAGCTTCCCCTTAAATGTATCTATGCTATTCGCCTCAACCACTCCCTGTGGTAGTGAGTTCCACATTCTTACCACTCTCTGGGTAAAGAAGTGTTAGTGGATTTCCCTGTGGTTACCATCACAACAAAGATTGCTCTTCAGTACTCACAAACTTTCTCTCTCCCTCTTTCTATCTTTATCCCTCAATCTCCCTCAAGTAAATTCCCTCCCCCAAAAAAGTGTTATTGTCACCCCAACCCATGCCCGTTCATTGCTGCACTGGCAGAGGGGCGGCACTGAGGGAGCGCGGCACTGGCGGAGGGGCAGTACTGAGGGAGCGCTGCACTGGTGGAGGGGCGGCACTGAGGGAGCGCTGCACTGGCGGAGGGGCGGCACTGAGGGAGCGCTGCACTGTCGGAGGGGCAGTACTGAGGGAGCGCTGCACTGTCGGAGGGGCAGTACTGAGGGAGCGCTGCACTGTCGGAGGGGCAGTACTGAGGGAGCGCCGCACTGTTGGAGGGGCGGCACTGAGGGAGCACTGCACTGTCGGAGGGGCGCCACTGAGGGAGCGCTGCACTGTCGGAGGGGCAGTACTGAGGGAGCGCTGCACTGTCGGAGGGGCAGTACTGAGGGAGCGCTGCACTGTCGGAGGGGCAGTACTGAGGGAGCGCTGCACTGTCGGAGGGGCAGTACTGAGGGAGCGCTGCACTGTCGGAGGGGCAGTACTGAGGGAGCGCTGCACTGTCGGAGGGGCAGTACTGAGGGAGCGCTGCACTGTCGGAGGGGCAGTACTGAGGGAGCGCTGCACTGTCGGAGGGGCAGTACTGAGGGAGCGCTGCACTGTCGGTGGGGCAGTACTGAGGGAGCGCCGCACAGTCGGAGATGCAGTACTGAGGGAGCGCTGCACTGTCGGAGGGGCGGTACTGAGGGAGCGCTGCACTGTCGGAGATCTATAATCATGTGTAAGGATTAAATGTAGAAGTTTATAATCATTAACTGCATACAATGATAACCTGAATTATGTATAACATGTAACCCTTTTTCTTATGCTTAAAAATCTGTGAGTAGGCTTTCACCAGACAACCTGGGGTGAGCAAGAGATTGCCACGGTCGAATAGACTGCAGTTAGCCTGGGAACCAAGGTCAGCTGCAGTTGCCATTGCATTAGAATGTTATAACCTCTGTGTTGAGTCTGTGTGTCCCAGTTATGTTTATTATAAATCACTGGACACAGACAACAAGAATAACTTTAACAGGTCTTTACTATTCGGAGGTCAGGGCTAAACTGCCCAGCAAATCACTACACAACGTTTATATACCGGTGTGGTCACCACCGGTATTACAGTATACAGCAGCCAAGAGAAAGTAGTACATCTCTTAAGGTAGTTCTCTTAAGGTGGAACAGGTTACATACACCACAATCCTCCCATTTAACATAACATAATAACATATATATATATGTATATACAACTTCATGCAAAACAGTTCAAAGATTCAGTCTCTGAGGAGGCCTCCTGATCCGAGTTGGATAACGCCTTTCAGGGGTCTCTGATTCTCGTTGCTGGGGTGACTCATCTAGTTGATCCCTTATGGATTGGACATCATCATCAGGTACATTCACTTCTGAGGTAGATGCTTCAGGTTCACTAACTTCTTCCACGGTTGTCTCTGCCGTAACCCTGGGTTCGACCCTTGTTCTCGATTCTACCAGTTGGTCAGCATGACGTCGTATTACATTTTCACCAATATCTACCGTGTACATCAGGGGTCCTTGTCTGGCCCGAATTGTTCCAGATTGCCATTTCTCATTTTTATAGTCCCGGGCTAACACTGGTTGTCCTATTTCGAAACTCCGAGTGGTCTTGTTATTTATATGCTGGAACTGTTTGTTTTCGACTTCCCTCCGCACATTTGGTTTTAACAAGTCCAACCTGGACCGCAACCTCCTGTTATAGAACATCATGGCAGGACTTTGGTTTGTCACTGCATGAGTGGCGTTTCGATATACCAGTAGGAAATTGTCCACCTTGTGTTGTAGTGGAATCTGATCTTCGCTCATGGCCTTTATTGCTTTTTTGAACGTTTGTACAAATCTCTCGGCCAACCCGTTTGTAGCCGGATGATATGGGGCAGAGGTATAATGTTTCACCCCATTCTTCTTCATGAATTTCTGGAATTCTTCTGACACGATCTGCAGTCCGTTGTCTGAACATATTTGTTCTGGCAATCCATTTCTTGCAAATATCGTTCTTAGCACCGCGATCGTCTTTTCCGAGGTAGTGGTAGTCATCTTAATCACTTCTGGCCATTTAGAATGTGCGTCCACCGCAATTAAAAACATGGAGTCCATGAATGGACCAGCAAAGTCAATATGTACACGTTGCCATGGGGTTGAAGGCCATTCCCATGGATGCAGCGGTGCAATCGGAGGTGCATTTTGAACTTTTTGGCATCCTGAGCAGCTTTTCGTCAGATCCTCTATCTGTTGGTCGATACCCGGCCACCACACATAAGCCCATCAAGGCTTTTCATCTTGACTCCCCCCAGATGACCTTCATGCAGTTCCTTTAGAACTCTCTCTCTTAACTTAGGAGGAATAATCACCCTTGTTCCATACATCAATGTTCCTTGACAGACGGACAGCTGTTCTCGTCTTGCTGAGAATGCCGGTAACAGTGGATCACCATGTGCTGGCCATCCCTTCACTGTCAATTCGTAGACCCGGGACAGTGTCGGGTCGTTCCTGGTTTCTCTTTCAATACTTGCATTGGTGACTGGTAAACATTCGATGATGGTCGAGTGAAATAACTCAACAGGGTCAACCGTCGGTGCCTCCTCCGCTGTAGGTAGTGGCAGGCGCGACAGCCCATCAGCATTACCATGCTGCTTTGTACCTTTGAATTCAATCTGATATTGATGTGCCCCTAGGAAAAGGGACCATCTCTGGAGCCTGTAGGATTCGCAAAATTGGATTTCATATTAATAAGGATCAATGGGCAGAAGAGGCCATGATTTTAAAGACTGTTTTAAAAGAAGCCCAGAAAAAGGGGCATACAAAATGGCCACTGTATCATGTGACCAGCTTATTGGGACACTTTAAAATGGTTCCTGCACAACCTCAGACAACTATGTGGATTGAACCCATAGCAAGTTCTGGAAGCTGTTTCTGAGAGAACAAAGCCAGACCCACAGGCATGCATATGGATTAGATGCAGATCCACTCAAGATCTGGCTGGAGACAGAGGCCATCTAAATGTTGACCCAGATGAAAGAGACAATAACTTATTCATGAGGACAACACCAAGGGCTCGGTAACAGGATTAGCACGAAATTAAAAAACAATGAAAGCCATTTCAAACCAGAGATGGGCCTGTTACCAGCCGCTTAAAATGATTTAAAATATAATAACTGCTCCGCTGTGCTCAAAGCCCACCAAAAGTTAAAACAAAGACTCACCTGATTTTGGGGGGGGAAGTGAAGCCTCGGGAAGAAAGGTATAACTGAAGAGACTTTTCAGCAGTTGAAACAAGCAGAAGCACCGGGTTGGAAGCGACACTCGAGGCAAGCTGAACAAGCAGCTTGGAGGACACGGCAGTGGGACACGACGCGACAGGGGCAACGACCCCAGGGACAGCTTGGACGAGTTGAGACACAGGACCAGGACGCAGCACCCCGGAACGCAGCTTGAGGAGGAAGACACAGCGTGGGAGAAGACGTTGGAGGAAGCTTGAATCAACAAGCTCGGACAGTCACAAAGAGAGCGGAGAAAAAGGACAGTTTAAAATCGGACAGTCGTTGCAGCCCCAGCAGCCTCGTTTTCAAAACCTTGCACTTCCTAGTGGGATTGGTGAGCATGTTTCTGGCCCTTCACAATCAGATAGTTAGGTTTAATAACGGGGTGGATTTAAGGGTACAATTAACATGAGTTGTTGTCCCTCGATGTTCCATGTGTTTCTTTATTTCATGGTGATCTTTGTAGAGTATAAGATGCCTATATTTGCCTTAGTTAGTATAATGTCATTATGATTTGTTTGTATTTGTTTTTCCCTCCCATGTACCGTACTCTTGTCTTTGTTGCATTTGATTTGATATTTTTCCATTTGCAATAAAATTTCATTTTTATTCATCAAACTTGGTCTACAAGAGTCTTCTCTGCATTGCAGTTCCTGCACCTAAGTCCAGATTATAGAATCTAAGGGGTGAGTGGGTCGAACCACTCAAAGTTTTACTGTGCAAGAGAGAGAGGCTTCTAGAGAGAGAAACCTCAGGGAAACCTCTCGAGGAAAACCCCTTACAAGCCTCTGTGCTGTCATCACCGAAACACCCTTCTTAGGGTTAAAAATGGATACCAACGGCTGGTGGTCTGTCAGTAGCGTAAACTTTTGGCCCTGCAGGTAATGATTAAACTTCTTTACTCCCCACACAAGGCTGAGAGCCTCCCTATCTATCTGAGCATAGTTGCGCTCAGCGGAGGTCAATGATCTGGATGCGAACGCGACTGGTCTCTCCAAGCCATTTGGCAACTTGTGTGAGAGTACTGCCCCAATACCATATGGAGAAGCATCACAAGCCAAACGAATAGGCAGCGTTGGGTTGAAGTGAGCCAACACTTCCTCTGAGGTGATCAATGCCTTGCTTTTGCGAAAGGCCCTCTTACAGTCCTCGCTCCACTTCCATGGCACTCCCCTCTGCAAAAGAGCGTTCAGCGGGTGTAGCACCGCGGATAAATTTGGCAGGAACTTATGGTAATAGTTAATCAACCCTAGGAACGACCTCAACTGGGATACATTTTCCGGAGCGGGAGCCTTCACAACAGCTTCGATCTTGTCAGGTGACTTGTGAAGCCCCTCCTGGTCAATGACGTGACCACAGTACGAGATTTGCTTCTGAAAGAACTCACATTTCTGGCGATTAACTCGAAGTCCATATTCTTTCAATCTGGTGAGCACCAGTTCCAAATTTGCAAGATGTTCCTCATCATCATCTCCTGTAATCAGAATATCGTCCAGGTAACATTGTGTGCCTTGAATTCCCTGTAATACCTGCTCCATGGCCCTCTGCCAAATTGCTGGAGCCGATGCCACTCCAAAAACCAGTCTATTATACCGATACAAGCCTCTATGCGTGTTGATCGTGAGATACTGGCGTGACTCTTCCTCAACTTCCATCTGTAAGTACGCCTGCACCAGGTCTATCTTGGTGAAGTGTTTCCCGCCAGACAACGAAGCGAAGATATCCTCAATCCGCGGAAGCGGATATTGCACCGTGTGAAGCACCGGATTAACAGTGATCTTGAAATCTCCACAGATGCGAACCTTCCCCGGTTCCCCCGGCTTGTTGCTCGATGAACGCTTCATGACGGGAACAATGGGTGTGGCCCACTCACTCCAGTCCACCTTAGACAGTACTCCTGAACGTTCTAGCCCTTCCAGCTCAGCTTCCACAGCAGGTCGTATCGCATAAGGCTTTGAAAAATTTCGGGTTTGCATGTTCTTCAACCTTGATGGTTGCCGTAATTCCTCTCAGTTTTCCCAGTCCCTGTTGGAACACCTCTTTAGCATCGTCCAATATTCTGGACAATCGTTTAGGTTTGACATCTTTTTTACCGGAATCTACCGTTAGTGCTTTTAAGGAATGCCAGTCCATATTTATTCTCCTGATCCACTCCCGTCCCAGTAGTGGTGGACCTCCCTCAGGTAGCACATATAAGTCCATTCCTCGGCTTTCTTTGCCCTTGTGGACCACCTTTACCTTTATCTTTCCGATGGGGTATACTCTTTGCCCCGTGTATGTTTTCAATACAATCTCCGTATCCCGTAGGGGAATATGTGGGAATAACCTTTTGTAATCTTGCTTATTCATGACCGTCAATGCCGATCCAGTGTCCAATTCCATCTTCGCTTGGACTCCTGCTATCTGAAGTGTGACCCAGATAGTTTGGAGGTCTGCTTCATTACCCACATTGTGTACTCTTAGACAACCCAATTCCTTACTGCTGGAGTCTGAATCTGACTTCTGTTCATCCGAACTGTTCTCTGTCACCTTGTGTACCTTTCTGCACTTTTCCTGCGGTGACTTTTTGTTGCTGGTCTTCTTTCCTGACCGGCATACTTTAGCTATGTGACCAAGCCTGCCACATTTTCTGTATTCCTGATTTTTGAACCAGCACTGGTTCTGATCGTGCGTTGTCTTTCCACAACAATAACACTTTACTGCACCCAAGGCCATTTGATTGGTGCTGAGTTCCGATGACCTTAGCTGCATTTCCACAGTGCCTCTCGCTGCGGCTTCGTGCGATGCTGCAATAGTGACAGCTTTATCAAGCGTAAGATCATTCTCTTCTAGCAGTCGCTTTTGTGTTCCTTCTTTTAACAATCCACACACAAATTTATCTCTCAGCGCATCTGCTAGTCCTGTTCCAAACTGACAGTACTTTGATAGCTTACGCAGTTCAATTAAGAATTCAGCGTTGCTTTCTTCTTTCAGCTGCGTTCTTCTGTAAAATTTAAATCGTTCCGCTATCAGCAGCGGCATGGGGTTTAAATGATTTTTCAGGACAGTAACAATATTCGCGAAAGTCTGATCCGCCGGTTTATCTGGTGATACAAGGTGCTTCAATAGCTCGTACGTCCTCGCACCCATTGAGTTTAATAAGGTTAGTGCTTTCTTATCATCTGGTACCTCATTTGCTTTACAATAAACTTCCATGCGTTCTACATACGTGGCCCAATCTTCGACATCGCTATCAAAAGCATTGATGTTACCATGTTTAGGCATCCTTGCAAGTTTCTTTAAATTTTCTTTTTCCCAAAATGGCGGCTTCCCGCGCTTGTCTTCTTCCCCCGCCTACTAAAATGGCGGCTTCCCGCGCTTGGCGGTTTTTCCCGCGCTCGTCTTCTTCCCCTGCCGACTACAATGGCGGCTTCCCGCGTTTGCCTTCTTCCCCCGCTGGCTGCAATGGCGATTGCCGTGCTGCTGCCGTTCTCGCCTCCCCAGCGGTTCTCAATTCCCTGACGCTGCTTTTTGCTCCCCCGCGGTTCCCGTGGGCATTCACGCTTCCCCTGCTGTTGCGCCTCTCAGCCCCACTTGCAGGCCGGTCCTTTACACCGGCTGCGGTTGAGTTCTCCGCGGTTCTCGTGGCCTTAACGCTGCCCCAGTCGCTGCGCCTCTCGGCCTCGATTGCGGCCCGGCCATTTTCACAGGCCGCGGTCGAGTTCTCCGCCCTTTTTCCTCCGTTTTCCCTCCCCTACTCCACAGCCAACGCGGCCGACTTTCTGCTCGTGTCGCTGATCGGCTTACCCACCACCGTGGTAGAAGGGATGATCACTGCCTGTCGCTGATGGAGGGCTTCGTGGTCAGAATTTTTCTTTTTAACCCGGGTACTCGATGCCTCCCGTGCGATGTGGTGCTCAGCAGGATGATGAGGGCGGATGCCTCTTCTCGACGCCCGTTCTGAGGACGAAGCTGACTTGGATGTAAAACTGTCGCAGGGTAAGATCGGACTCGTCGCCACTGTTGAGTCTGTGTGTCCCAGTTATGTTTATTATAAATCACTGGACACAGACAACAAGAATAACTTTAACAGGTCTTTACTATTCGGAGGTCAGGGCTGAACTGCCCAGCAAATCACTACACAACGTTTATATACCGGTGTGGTCACCACCGGTATTACAGTATACAGCAGCCAAGAGAAAGTAGTACATCTCTTAAGGTAGTTCTCTTAAGGTGGAACAGGTTACATACACCACACTCTGCAGTGAATTAAAAACAAAGGCCATCAGCAGGGGCCGTGTCTCAACCTGTGGAGACATGTTCCGATTGTGTTGCCATAGCTACCCCAGATATGAGTCTTGATGGTCAAAAACAGATGATGTCAGGGGGTCATAGGACTAGAACTTGTGTAAGCCCAGCTGCTGCAGACGGGCATCTTTATGATTGGATTTGGGTTTGGGTGTCAGCCAGTGATCGGTTCAGGAGGACTCCATAGGTTTTGAATGAGAGTACGGGTATAAGAGGGGGCGGGGGTGTCTTGACAGCCACAAACTCTAGAAGATTTCAGGAGTAGAAGATTTCAGGAAGGATCAAGGAGACACCTGGGAGGCGATGAGAGACAAGAGACACAGGGTGCAGCTCACTCACGGCTGCTGCTTCTACCCAGTGTATAACGGGGTAATACAAGCCTGAATTATACTCTGTAAACTGCTGCTCGAATACTGTAATGTATTCAATCTTGCTTGTGCCGAATAAAGTTTTATCACTGTCACCAATACGGGTCAAGCTCGAATCATTTGGAACCAGGGTCTCTCTGGGATCTTATAAATTCATAATTTTCCTTCTATCTCTTTTTATCTCTCTTTCTCTCTCTCCCTCTTTCCAAAGCGCATGTGCCTCTCACCAGCGCCAGTGCTGGCAATGATCATTGCATTGACGTTTACAAGTGATCAACGGAATCGGAATCTTGGCATTTCTTAACCGACACTTGAAATGTCATGAGGGTTCTACCTGCTCCCTGAGCCTCAACTGTCAAACATTCGGGAGGGGCAGTACTGAGGGAGCGCTGCACTGTCGGAGGGGCAGTACTGAGGGATTGCTGCACTGTCGGAGGGGCAGTACTGGAGGGTGTGCTGCACTGTCGGAGGGTCAGTACTGAGGGGCAGTACTGAGGGATTGCTGCACTGTCGGAGGGGCAGTACTGGAGGGTGTGCTGCACTGTCAGAGGGTCAGTACTGAGGGAGCGCTGCACTGTTGGAGGGGCAGTACTGAGGGAGCGTTGCACTGTCGGAGGGGCAGTACACGTAACGCCGCACTGTCGATGGGGCAGTACTGAGGGAGCGCTGCACTGTTGGAGGGGCAGTACTGAGGGAGCGCTGCACAGTCGGCGGGGCAGTACTGAGGGAGGGGGAGGGGGGGAGGGGGAGGGGGGAGGAGGGGGAGGTGGGAGGTGGGGAAGGGGGGAAGAGGGGGGAGGGGGGGAGGAGGGGGGGAGGGGGGGAAGAGGGGAGAGGGAGGGGGAGGGGAGGGGGCAGGGGGGAGGGGGAGGGGAGGGAGGGGAGGGGGGAGAGCGGTGGGGGTGGAGGGGGAGGGGAGGGGGGAGAGCAGGGCGGGCGTGAGAGCTGGGGGGAGAGTGGGTGGGGGTGAGAGCGGGGGGGAGAGCGGGGCGGGGGGGAAAGCGGGACCGGTGGGGAGAGCCGGGGGGGGGGAGCGGGGGGGAGAGCAGGAGGAGAGTGGGGTGGGGGGGAGAGCGGGGGGGAGAGCGGGGCGGGGGGGAAAGCGGGACCGGTGGGGAGAGCCGGGGGGGGAGCGGGGGGGAGAGCAGGAGGAGAGTGGGGTGGGGGGGGAGAGCGGGGTGGGGGGAGGGGGGAGAGTGGGGCGGAGGGGGGGAGGGGAGGGGGGAGGATAGCGGGACCGCTGGGGAGAGCAGGGGGAGAGTGGAGTGCGGAGGAGAGTGGGGGGTGAGCGGGAGGGAGAGCGGGGGAGAGAGCGGGGGGCAGAGCGGGGGAGGGAGAGCGGGGGAGAGAGTGGGGGGTGACCAGGGGGAGAGCGGGGGGAGAGTAGAGTGCGGAGGAGAGTGGGGGGGTGAGCGGGAGGGAGAGCGGGGGAGAGAGCGGGGGGCAGAGCAGGGGAGGGAGAGCGGGGGAGAGAGTGGGGGGCAGGGTGGGGGGCAGAGTGGGGGGAGAGCGCGGGGGGAGTGAGAACGAGAGCAAAAAAAAATCTAGGAGTGACATCACAGGATAGCAGGTAGGTGATTGGTTGGTGAGTCTCAGTGTTTTTTCATTCTCAAAGCTAGTGCTGTGGTTTAAATTAAGAGCTGGGGAACTATAACTATTACGTTAATAAATAATAACTTAACTAGATAAACTAATTAATTAATATAACTATAAATAATCATTTGATTAAAAACTTGAACTAATTAAATAAGCAAATAAATAAAATAAAGTCTAGAGATGGCAGGGACTAAGTGTCAGGACTGTAGTATGTGGGAGTTTGTGGACAGCGAGACTGTCCCGGATTCCCACATCGGCAGGAAATGTCTCTGCCTTCAGTCACTCCGGCTCAGTCATTGAGCTGGAGTGCGTGTTAGAGACACTCCGAAACATAAGGGAGGGGGAGGAATTTCTGGACAGTTTTATCCTGAATACAGTCACACCTCAGAGGAAAGCACAGGTTCAGGAAGGGGAGGGTGTGACTGTTTGGGAGACGGGTAGTGCGGATTTAGGAGAGGTTGAGAAGGAGGTCCGGCAGACACTGGCCCTGTCCAACAGGTACGATGTACTCGCTACCTGTGAGGACAAGGAGAAAGACTGCGGGGAGGACAGCCACAATGCAGACCAAGGCACCGTGGCTCAGAAGGCTGTCCAAGGGGGGGAAGAGCAGAATAGAAATGTGATAGTGATAGGGGATTCTATAATTAGGGGGATAGATAGCCTCCTCTGCAGCCAAGAACGAGAATCCCGATTGGTGTGCTGCCTACCCAGTGCCAGGGTAAGGGATATCTCACAGCAGCTGAAGAGGAACTTGGAAAGGGAGGAAGTAAATCCAGTTGTCGTGGTCCATGTCTGAACAAACGACATAGGTAGGAACAGGGAGGAGGTCCTGCTGAGGGAGTATCAGGAGTTAGGAGCAAAATTAAAAAGCAGGACCTCGAGGGTAATAATCTCTGGATTACTGCCCGAGCCACATGCAAATTGGCATAGAAGCAGACAGACCAGGAGAATTAACACATGGCTAAAGGGCTGGTGTGGGAAAGAGGGGTTCCTTTTCATGGGACAGGAAGGAGCTGTACCGATGGGACGGGCTCCACCTGAACCGGGGTGGGACCCGTGTCCTAGCAGAAATGGGAAATAGGGAGGTGACAAAGGCTTTAAACTAGTAAGAAGGGGGGAGGGATCGACAAGAAATGAAACCAGCCTAAATATAAACAAGGAAAGGAGAGCATAGGAAAGAGTAAAGAAAGGGAGGACATTGATGGCTAGGGAATAAATAGAGTTAAAAAACAGGAGTTTAAAAAGATGGTTAAAAATAAAGTGAGAGGAACTACTATTAAAAATGAGTTAAACTGTCTGTACAACAATGCACACAGTGTCCATAATAAAACAGGGGAGCTGGAGGCAATCATGCGTTGCGAGGAACCAGACATAGTAGGGATTACTGAGACATGCTAAATTCAGCGCGAGTTTAGCGGCGGCGGTAACCGGCACCACCCCACTCCGCTGCACAGGCGATGACGATGTCATCACCGTGCGCAGCGCCCAGTTTTCACCCCGCCTGCAAAATTGGCCGCACGTCCCCTGAATCTGTGCTGGACGATGACAGCAACCGACTTAAGGGGCAGGAACGGACAACAGGAGGCGCGTGGGGCGGTTAGTAAAGGGGAGGTGGCGAGGGGGGAAAAATAAAATCGGCCGACTTGCTTGTTGTGGCTCGTTGCGTCTTTGAGCGCGGGGTCCGTGCCGCGATCTGGCAGCCCAGCACTTCACTTGTGTGCCGGGCTGCTGGCACGGCACCCCGCTCCCCGGTGGTCCAGGTAGGGCCCCACAGAGTTGTGGGCCTGGGCCCTCCCCTTTAATGAGGGGAACAGCCCTTCCAATACACAGCACGACGTGGCCCAGTGCAAAGCGCTGCAGAACGCACTGCCCCGATATTCGGGGTTAGTGCTCTAAGAAGGAAGTGGAGCATTTGAATTAGCGCTCCACCTCCCTCTTGGGGCGCTAAAACTGAAGTTAGCGATCGCCGGCGCTATTTTTGCGCCGGGCACTAAATTTAGCGCCCAGGCGATGTTGGTTGCTAACGAACTTTTCCCCCATGGACTTTCAAAAGGCATTTGATGAAATATCACATAATAGACTTATTCAGAAAATAGAAGGATATGGTATCAAAGGGACAGTGGTAACTTGATACATTATTGGCTAAGGGATAGGAGGCAGAGAGTAGTGGTGAACCAATGTTTTTCTGACTGGAGGGAAGTGTGCAGTGGGGGTCTCAAGGGGTCAGTATTAGGACTATTGCTTTTTTGTTATATATAAATGACCTGGACTTGAGTATAGGGAGCACAATTTCGAAGTTTGCGGACTATACAAAACTTGGCAACGTAGTAAATAGTGAGCAGGGTAGTAGCAGATTTCAGGAGGACATAGACAGACTGGTGAAATGGGCAGATACATGGCAGCTGCAATTTACTGCAGATAAGTGTGAGGTGATGAACTTTGGAAGGAACAACATGGAGAGGCAGTATAATCTAAATGGTACTATTTTAAGGGGGTGCAAGAACAGAGGGACCTGGGGGTACATGTTCACAAATCCTTGAAGGTGGCAGGGCAAGTTGATAAGACAGTTAAGAAAGTGTATGAGATACATGGCTTTGTAAATAGGGTTATTGAATACAAAAACAAGGAATTCATGCTAAACCTTTACAAATCATTGGTTAGGCCTCAGCTAGAATATTGTGTCCAATTCTGGGCACCGCACTTTAGGAAGGATGTCAAGGCCTTGGAGAGGGTAGAGACGAGGTTTATCAGGATGATACCAGGGATGAGGGACTTCAGTTATGTGGAGAGATTGAAGAAGCTGGGGTTGTTCTCCTTAGAGCTGAGAAGGTTGAGGTGAGAGCGAATAGAGGTATTCCAAATTGAGGTGTTCTGATAGATCAAGTAGGGAGAAATAGTTTCCTCTGGCAAGTGGGTAGGCAACCAGAGGTCATAGCTTTCATATAATTGGTAAAAGAACCAGAGGGGAAATGAGAACTTTCTTCACACAGAGAAGGTCTGTTAAGGTCTGAACGCGTTACCTGAAAGGGAATCAGATTCCATAAGAATTTTCAAAAGGCAATTAGACATGTACTTGAAGGCGACTAATTTGCAGAGTTATGGCGGAAAAGTTGGGGTGTGGGACTAAATTGGACAGCTCTTCAAAGAGCCGGCACGGACATGATGAGCCGAATGGCTTCCTTCTGTCCTATCAGATTCTATAATTCCATGACTGTGCCATTGAGGCAGATTTACTGTAAAATATGTGGCTTTGCTCTGCAAATGTCAGTGTCAGCATCGAGCACTCCCAGGGCAGGCACAGCACTCGTTAGATATAGTGCCGAGCTCCCGCTTAATAACAAAGTAACTCGAGGCTTTTCTGCTTGTGCCAGGATGGGAATTTCCCACATCCTGCGCCCTGAACAAGTTGATACAAGTTGTTCAGATGGGATTATGTTGCCAGCTGTCAGGATAGTTTGATTGCTGTTTTGAATGACTCAGTATAAACTCTGAGAACAGTTCCCGAATCACTCCAAAAGACTCTTTAAACCACAAGTGAGTTCATCTTTTTGACACTGCATCAGCACACACTGGGTTCTTGCTCCTAATAACATGTGTGTCCGTGTGCCTTTACTGGAACCGTTTATTACTGAAATATAGACTGGCATTTATATCGTGCCTTTCACCACCTCAGGATGTCCCAAAGCGCTTTACAACTAATGAAGTGTAGTCACTGTTGTAATGTAGGAAACTTGGCAGTCAATATGTGCACAGCAAGCTCCCACAAACAGGAATGTGAGATGACCAGATCAACGGATTTTTAGTGATTTTTTTAGTGATGTGGGTTGAAGGATAAATATTGGCCACAGGACACCGGGGAGAACTCTCCTGCTCTTCTTCCAAAACTGGGCGTGGGATCTTTTACGTCCACCTCAGAGGGTAGAAGGGACCTCGGTTTAATGTCTCATCTGAAAGAGGGCGCCTCTGGCAGTGCAGCACTCTCTCAGTACCGCCCCTCCGACAGTGCAGCGCTCCCTCGGTACTGCCCCTCCAACAGTGCGGCGCTCCCTCAGTACTGCCCCTCCAACAGTGTGGCGCTCCCTCAGTACTGCCCCTCCAACAGTGCGGCGCTCCCTCAGTACTGCCCCTCCGACAGTGCGGCGCTCCCTCAGTACTGCCCCGCCGACAGTGCGGTGCTCCCTCAGTACTGCCCCGCCGACATTGCGGTGCTCCCTCAGTACTGACCCTCCCACAGTGCAGCGCTCCCTCAGTACCACCCCTCCCACAGTGCAGCGCACCATCAGTACCGCCCCTCCAACAGTACTGACCCTCAGTACTGCCCCTCCGACTGTGCAGCGCACCATCAGTACCGCCCCTCCAACAGTGCAGCGCACCATCAGTACCGCCCTTCCAACAGTGCAGCGCTCCCTCAGTACTGCCCCTCCAACAGTGCAGCACTCCCTCAGTACCGCCCCTCCCACAGGGCAGCGCACCATCAGTACTGACCCTCCCACAGTGCAGCGCACCATCAGTACTACCCCTCCAACAGTGCGGCGCTCCCTCAGTACCGCCGCTCCAACAGTGCAGTGCACCATCAGTATTACCCCTCCAACAGTGCGGCACTCCCTCAGTACCGCCCCTCCGACAGTGCAATGCACCATCAGTATTACCCCTCCAACAGTGCGGCGCTCCCTCAGTACTGACCCTCCCACAGTGCAGTGCTCCTTCAGTACGGCTGCTCCGACTGTGCAGATCTCCCTCAATGCTGGCACTGGGGCAATGTCGGGAGTTTCAGAGAAGGCACGGGGGCAATTGGACAAGGGGAGAGCTTTTTCAGAGGGAGGGTCACAGTGCCTATCTATTCTAATCCCATTTTCCAGCACTTAGTCTGTAGCCTTGTATGCTATAGCATTTCAAGTGCTCATCTAAATGCTTCTTGAATGTTGTGAGGGTTCCTGCCTCTACCATCCTTTCAGGCAGTGAGTTCCAGATTCCAACCACTCTCTGGGTGAAAAAGGTTTTCCTCAAATCCCCTCTAAACCTCCTGCCCCTTACCTTGAAACTATGCCCCCTGGTTATTAACCCCTCTACTAAGGGGAATAGTCCTTTTCTATCTACCCTATCTATGCCCCTCATAATTTTGTACACCTCAATCAGATTCCCCCCTCAGCCTTCTCTGCTCTAAGGAAAACAACCCCAGCCTGTCCAGTCTCTCTTCATAGCTGAAACGCTCCAGCCCAGGTAACATCCTGGTGAATCTCCTCTGCACCCTCTCCAATGCAATCACATCCTTCCTATAGTGTGGCGACCAGAACTGCACACAGTATTCCAGCTGTGGCCTAACTAGCGTTTTGTACAGCTCCATCATAACCTCCCTGCTCTTATATTCTATGCCTCGGCTAATGAAGGCAAGTATCCCATATGCCTTCTTAACTACCTTATCTACCTGTCCTGCTGCCTTCAGGGATCTATGTAAATGTACACCAAGGTCCCTCTGATCCTCTGTCCTTCCTAGGGTCCTACCATTCATTGTGTATTCCCTTGCCTTGTTAGTCCTCCCAAAATGCATCACCTCACACTTTTCAGGGTTAAATTCCATTTGCCACTGTTCTGCCTATCTGACCAACCCCTCTATATTGTCCTGTAGCCTGAGGCTTCCCTCCTCACTATTTACCACTCTACCAATTTTCGTGTCATCTGCAAACTTACTGATCATACCTCCTACATTCATATCTAAATCATTAATGTACACTGCAAACAGCAAGGGACCCAACACCGATCCCTGCGGTACACCACTGGACACAGGCTTCCAGTCATAAAAACAACCTTCGACCATCACCTTCTGCCTCCTGCCACTAAGCCAATTTTGGATCTAGTGTGCCAAATTGCCGTGGATCCCATGGGCTCTTACCTTCTTGACCAGTCTCCCATGCGGGACTTTGTCTAAAGCCTTACTGAAGTCCATGTAGACTACATCAACTGCATTACCCTCATCCACACACCTAGTCACCCCCTCGAAAAATTCAATCAAATTGGTTAGACATGATCTCCCCCTGACAAAGCCATGCTGACTATCCTTGATTAATTCTTGTCTCTCCAAGTGGAGACTAATTCTGTCCCTCAGAATTTTTTCTAGGCCTGGTAGCACTGCCATTAAGAAGTATCACCATGGCAAACTTCGACCCTAGTGCTGAGTTCAGTGCTGGGTCCTAAGCTCACCAGGTAAACCCAGTGTGAATACAGACTCACAGAGGCGCTGTCAGCACCTGTTAAAGGGACACACACATCGTTCATGTAAGTTTGCATTTAAGCTATTGGACTGTTTTAAAAAAAATTTTGCTGAAGTAGTGGCTTGTTGCAATAGATGCTAAAAGTTTTTTAAGTGTGTAGGGAGTGCTGCTGAATGTTTGCAAGGCCTCGGATAGTAAAGGAAGGCCTCTGAGAAGACAAAAAATGCTGCAAATACTCAGTAGGTCAGGCAACATCTGTGGAGAGAGAAACAGAGTTCACGGTCGGGAACCTGCTGTCAAAACATGCCCACATGCATTTCCTGATGTCAGGTTTGCCAGCGCTGAGCCGTCCCAACAGGCAGCGGTGGGGGACCCAATTCAAATCATTAACAATGCTTTTTTCCCCAGCTTTTTGAATTTGACAGGTTGCCCACCAGTTTCCTGCAGTGCCTAGACCTTGTCTTTGAAGCTGAGGCAGGAGGTCACTAGCCATTGAATCAGATGTGGAGTTGACAGCTTCAGATGTCAAGTCAAAGCTCCCCGCTCATTGATAAATGTTCCCTTAACCACTAGCTTCTCTAAACTGCATTTCCACTACAGATTCACAAGTCTCCATCCAGTCTGACTTCATTACCTCTCCCACCATTGACAGACCGCTTCTGTCATCTCTGTTTCACCTGCCATCTATTCCATCAGCATGGGTGTACTTTATATTGTCTCACCTTGGTCCTCAGAATCTGACCACGATCAGCCCCAACACCAGCATCACCAGGCACACCAGCAGCACCAACAATCACACCAACCTTCTCCGCAATCACCTGATGCTGCACAGAACAGAGGGCATCAGCACCCGACCAGATTTCTGCCTGGGACGCCAGGGATGGCCTCAACAATGCCACATTTACTTCACTTGACACTGCACACCCTGGCTGCCACATGATGTGCCAAGTTGGCACCATCCCACACCAACAACATAATGCATCCCTACAATGCCCAAGCCATAGAAAAGCAGAGTGTTTTTTGAATGTTGAGAGATTGGGAAATATTGGTATTCAGAGGGACCTGGGTGTCCTTGTACATGAATCATTGAAAGTTAACATGCAGGTACAGCAAGTAATTAGGAAAGCAAATGGTATGTTGGCCTTTATTACAAGAGGATTTGAGTATAAGAGTGAAGACGTCTTACTGCAATTATATAGGGCCCTGGTGAGACCCAACCTGGAGTATTGTGTACAGTTTTGATCTCATTACCTAAGGAAGGATATACTTGCCATAGAGGGAGTGCAACGAAGGTTCACCAGACTGGTTCTCGGATGGGGGGATTGTCCTATGAGGAGAGATTGAGTAGACTAGGCCTATATTCTCTAGGGTTTAGAAGACTGAGAGGCGATCTCATTGAAACATACAAAATACTTACAGGGCTTGACAGGTTAGTTGCAGGGAGGATGTTTCCGCTGGCTGGGGAGTTTAGAACCAGGAGTCACAGTCTCAGAGTATGTGTCGGCCATTTAGGACTGAGATGAGGAGAAATTTCTTCACTCAGAGGGTGGTGAATCTTTGGAATTCTCTACCCCAGAGGGCTGTGGAGATTCAGTCATTGAGTATATTCAAGACAGAGATCGATAGATTTTTGAATATTAAGGGAATCAAGGGATATGGGGATAGTGCAGGAAAGTGGAGATGAGGTAGAAGATCAGCCATGATCTTATTGAATGGCGGAGCAAGCTGAAAGGGCCGAATTGCTTACTCCTGCTCCTGTTTCTGATGTTCTTATGTTCTTATTTCTTTCACACTCATCACCATTGTGGGGAGGGGGTACCGTTATGTCTCACCATTCACTGCAACACACTAAGCCACTTCCAAAGATGCACACAAATCTGTCCAAGAATGCAAAGTGTTGAAAATAAAGATTTCAATGTTTGACGGCACATTAACAGAAACTTAACATGAACATTGGCTAAAACACACAAGTGCCTACCCTTGTGTGTTGTTAGTTAGTATGATTGGACTAGGATGAGGGTGAGTGTGAGGGGTAACTAGTGAGATGGGGATGTGATAATATAGATAGAGAGGGATGGGTGGAGGTGCAAGGTAAGTTGGTGTGAGTAATGATGTGCAGCAGTAGGGTAGGGAAGGCAGAGTGATGGGGATGTAATGAGTGGCACAACAGGATGAGGTTGAGTGTGCCTTTGCAGTAACATTTTGTGATCTACTGACATCATTGAAAGGTTTGCGCCACTGCAGCCTGGTCCTCCTGATGACGCTCCTGCTTGTGTCCTCCTATGCAATGTGCAACTAGGCTGTGTTGATCTCCTGGGGAGGTCTCTTCCGACTTTGGAAGGGAAGAGAACCTCCCGGTGTGCTGTGACTCCCTCCATAAGCATATGGAGAGAGTCATGGGAGAGCCTGGGTGCAGCCGTGCACCACTGTGCAGTGATTGTCAGTGTTTGCAGCACCTCAATGCTGTAGAACACTGAAAGCACAAATGTCAAAGTAAATATTGTTATAAAACACATTTTGTTGTGCACTTGAGTAGTAACAAATTCAGTCATCTGGTTATAATCATTTTATTCTTTAACTTCAGTATTAAAAGCAATTTACAACCTGAGTATTGTCACAGATAGAGTGTACGAACTTAGGCATGGGTCCTGTCTCGAGCTGCTTGAACAAATGAAAAGTTTATATTTATACATTGTTTTCTTATCAAACTGGAACTGGCATTGCATAATATGTTAGTCTCTGGCTACAGCATAGTCCAGAGATTCAAGGCTACATTTTCTTCAACATGATGCACACAAAAATACCATGGCCTTGCTGTGGTAAGCCTAACCCTTCTAGTTTCTAGACATTCTTACCATAAATAAACATATCCAAGGCTGGTTGGTTGCGAACACCAGCAGTTGCTAAGTGAAATCTGTATCTCTCTCTCTCACTCTATATCTCTCTCTCTCTAATGATGCCATCCACCGTTTTTTCCTATATTCAATGAACTAAACATGAACACCTTTCAGAAGCTGAATTAACCGAGTTCCATACGCCAACACTTTGAATCTCACTCATGCTGTACCTGCCTTGGGAGTGTTTGATGGGATAGTGTAGAGGGAGCTTTACTCTGTATCTAACTCGTGTTACATAGAAACATAGAAGGTAGGAGCAGGAGTAGGCCATTTGGCCCCTCGAGCCCGTTCCGCCATTTAATGAGATCATGGCTGATCATCCAAATTCAGTACCCTGTCCCTGCTTTCTCCCCAAATCCCTTGATCCCTTTAGCCTTAAGAAATATATCTAACTCCTTCTTGAATATATTTAAAGAATTGGCTTCAACTGCCTTGTGTGGTAGAGAATTCCACAGGTTCACCACTCCCTGGGTGAAGAAATTCCTCCTCATCTCAGTCTTAAATGGCTTACCCCTTATCCTTAGACTGTGACCCCTGGTTCTGGACTCCCCCGCCATCGGGAACATCCTTCCTGCATCTAGTCTGTCTAGTCCTGTTAGAATTTTATAAGTTTCAATGAGATCCCCTCTCATTCTTCTAAACTCTGGCGAATACAAGCCCAATCGACCCAATCTCTCTTCATATGCCATTCCTGCCATTCCAGGTATCAGTCTGGTGAATCTTCGCTGCACTCCCTCCATGGCAAGAACATCCTTCCTCAGATACGGCGACCAAAACTGCACACAATACTCAAGGTGTGGTCTCACCAAGGCCCTGTACAACTGCAGCAAGATATCCTTGCTCCTGTACTCGAATCCTTTTGCTGTGAAGGCTAACATACCATTTGCCTTCTTAACCGCCTGCTGCACCTGCATGCTTACCTTCAGCGACTGGTGCACAAAGACACCCGGGTCTCGCTGCACTTCCCCTTTTCCCAATCTATTGCCGTTCAGATAATAATCTGCCTTCCTGTTTTTGCCACCAAAGTGGCTAACCTCGCATTTATCCACATTATACTGCATCTGCCATGCATCTGCCCAATCACCCAACCTGTCCAAATCGTACTGGAGTTTTTCGGCATCCTCCTCGCAGTACACACGCCCACCCAACTTTGTGTCGTCTGCAAACTTGGAGATATTACATCTAGTTCCCTTGTCTAGATCATTAATATATATTGTGAATAACTGGGGTCCTAGCACCGATCCCTGCAGTACCCCACTAGTCACTGCCTGCCACTCGGAAAAAGACCTGTTTATTCCAACTCTTTGCTTCCTGTCTGCCAACCAGTTCTCTATCCAAGTCAGTACCTTACCCCCCAGTCCCATGTGCTTTAACTTTGCACGCTAATCTCTTATGCGGGACCTTATCGAAAGCCTTCTGAAAGTCCAAATACACCACATCCAGTGGTTCTCCTTTACCTATTCAACAGTTACATCCTCAAAAAATTCCAGTAGATTAGTCAAGCATGATTTACCTTTTGTAAATCCATGTTGACTTTGTCCGATCCTGTCACTGTTTTCCAAGTGCTCTGCTATTACATCTTTTATAATGGACTCTAGCATTTTCCCCACTACCGATGTCAGGCTTACCGGTCTATAATTCCCCGTTTTCTCTCTACCACCTTTTTTAAATAGTGGGGTTACATTAGCTACCCTACAATCCATGGGAACTGTGCCAGAGTCTATAGAATTTTGGAAGATGACCAGCAATGCATCTACTATTTCTAGGGCCACTTCCTTAAGTACCCTAGGATGTAGATTATCAGGCCCTGGGGATTTATCGGCCTTCAAACCTGTCAATTTCCCTAACATCATTTCCCTACAAATACTGATTTCATTCAGTTCCTCCCTTTCTTTAGATGCTATGTTCCCCGACATCTCTGGGAGGTTATTTGTGTTCTCCTTTGTGAAGACAGAACCAAAGTATGTATTTAATTGGTCAGCCATTTCTTTGTTCCCCATTATAAATTCCCCTGATTCTGACTGCAAGGGACCTACGCTTGACTTCACCAATCTTTTTCTCTTCACATATCTATAGAAGCTTTTACAGTCAGTTTTTATGTTCCCTGCAAGCTTACTCTCATACTCTATTTCCCCCCTCTTAATTAATCCCTTTGTCCTCCTTTGCTGAATCCTAAACTGCTCCCAATCCTCAGGTTTGCTGCTTTTTCTGGCCAATTTATATGTCCTCTCCTTGGATCTTATGCTATCCCTAATTTCCCTTGTTAGCCACGGTTGAGTCACATTTTTTGTTTTATTTTTATGCCAAACAGGGATGAACAAATTCCGTAGTTCATCCGTGCGATCTTTAAATGTTTGCCATTGCCTATCCACCGTCAACCCTTTAAGGAACATTCCCCAATCCATCCTAGCCAACCCACGCCTCATACCATCATAGTTTCCTTTATTTAAATTCAGGACCCTAGTCTCTGAGTCAAATACTTCACTCTCCATCTTCATGAAGAATTCTTCATATTATGATTGCTCTGCCCCAAGGGGCCTCGCACAACAAGATTGCTAATTAATCCTTTCTCATTACTAATACCCAGTCTAAGATGGGCTGATCTCTAGTTGGTTCCTCGACATATTGGTCCAGGAAACCATCCCATATACACTCTAGGAATTCCTCCTCCACAGTATTGTTACTAATTTGGTTAGCCCAATCTATATGTAGATTAAAGCCACCCATGATAACTGCTGTGTTCTTATTGCATGCATCTCTAATTTCCCATTGAATGCCATCCTCAACCTCAGCATTACTGTTTGGGGGTCTATATACAACTCCCACTAACGTTTTCTGCCCCTTGGCATTTCTCAGCTCTACCCATACGGATTCCACATCATCAGAGCTAATATCCTTCCTTACTATTATGTTAATCTCCTCTTTAACCAGCAATGCTACCCCACCTCCTTTTCCTTTTTGCCTGTCTTTCCAGAATATTGAATACCCCTGGATGTTGAATTCCCAGCCTTGGTCACCCTGGAGCCATGTCTCTGTAATCCCAATTATATCATATCTGTTTAATTCATACAGCTTATTATGAATGCTCCTCGCATTAAGACACAAAGCCTTCAGGCTTGTTTTTTTTAACAATCTCAGACCTTTTAGAATTATTATTTACTGTGGCCATGTTTGATTTACACCCTTGATTTCTCTGACTGCCACTTTTGCTTTTCTCCTTCCTGTCTTTTGCTTCTATCCTTGCTTCCCTTTCCTCTGTCTCCCTGCACAGGTTCCCATCCCCCTGCCATTTTAGTTTAAACCTTCCCCAATAGCACTAGCAAACACTCCCCCTAGGACATCGGTCCCGGTCCTGCCCAGGTGCAAACCGTCCAGTTTGTACTGGTCCCACCTCCCCCAGAACAGGTTCCAATGTCCCAGGAATTTGAATCCCTCCCCCTTGCACCATTCCTCTAGCCATGTATTCATCTGAAATATCCTTCTATTTCTACTATGAATAGCACGTGGCACTGGTAGCAATCCTGAGATTACTACCTTTGAGGTCTTATTTTTTAATTTAACTCCTAACTCTCTGTATTCAGCTTTTAGGACCTCATCCCGGTTTTTACCTATATCATTGGTACCTATATGCACCACGACAACTGGCTATTCACCCTCCCCCTTCAGAATGCCCTGCAGCCGCTCCGAGACATCCTTGACCCTTGCACCAGGGAGGCAACATACCATCCTGGAGACTCGTTTGTGGCTGCAGAAACGCCTATCTATTCCCCTTACAATAGAATCCATTATCACTATAGCTCTCCCGCTCTTTTTCCTTCCATCCTGTGCAGTAGAACCACCCATGGTGCCAGGACGTTGGCTGCTGCTGCCTTCTCCCGATAAGCCATCTCCCTCAACAATATCCAAAGTGGTATATCTGTTTGAGAGGGGGATGGCCACAGGGGACCCCTGCACTACCTGCCTGCGCCTACTACTCTGCCTGGCGGTCACCCATTCCCTTCCTGCCTGTGCAGCCTTTACCTGCAGTGTGACCAACTGATTAAACCTGATATCCTGCCTGGGAGTGTTTGATGGGCTAGTACAGAGGGTGCTTTACCCCATTTATTGCCCATGATGCACCCTCCAATTAATGATCCGATGGTCCCTCTCTTTGATACCCTGAAGATCCCTCCACTTATTGTTTCTGACACTATTCCTCTTACAGGGAATAGACTTGTTTCAGAGCACAAAGGAGGTTGTGATATCCTTGCCTCATCCCAAACACCATTTCCACAAACTGCCTCTCTCTGCCAAAGCAGGAGGGAGACACAGTGGCTGACATAAAGAGAGGGGAGACTTTCTGGTGTATAAAGCAAGAGGTAGACATGGGGGCCTTTGAATAGTGGGACCTCACATTTGGAAGATGGGAGGGATAATTTATCAGTGGTAATTTTGGGAGTCTGTGCTCCCTGACTGGAGTCTCAGTACATGGGAGCAGGGTTGGAGACGGGATTGATTGTATAACCTGCGTTCATGCCCAGTGAGACTGCACACCAGTGCTCCGATGATCCCACCACTTGATACCCATGAAGATCCCTCCACTTATTGCTTGTGGCACCCTTCCTGTTACAGGGAATAGGCTTGTTTCAAGGCACAAAGGAGGCTGTAATATCCAGGGTTGGAGAAGGGACTGATTGTACAACCTGCTTTCATGCCCAGTGAGACTGCACACCAGGAGCAGAGACTGGTCATGTGACCCTGTAATACCTTGAGTGGGAGGGGCTTGGGCTGCTTTGTGACATGTTTCCTGGCTCCTCTGTGATGTCACCTGGAGACAGGTTTACACCCCTGGTTACACAGCATCAACGGGAGTCACTGTGGGATGAGCTGGACTTGGCAGCTGACACTGCCAGTGAGTTTAGTCCTTATAAATAGGGGAAAGGAAAGAACAATTTAATATTAAGGTAAGTAATTCAACCAAATGTCATTCATTACAAACATATTCAAACTAAATATAATCATAGTAACAAAAATAGACTGAATGTATTCCAATTACAGATTCTAGAATTAATAATTTTTATATTAAATGTTTCATGTAGTGAAGAGTATCTCAGGAGGGTGGAGAGAGTGGAGCCAAATCATCATCACACTAACTGGGACTGGAGAAATGTCGCTGGATTCACAGAGCAGATCTGGTGGGACCAAGGCCCTCAATGTCAAAGACGGGATGAAACAAGAAGCCCCAACAATGATTGTAAAGGTGAGGAACTTTACTGAGGATCCCATCAGTCCAGGATTTTGCCAAGGTGAGAGTCTAACCATCTACTGGGTGCTTCTTCGACAAATGCCATAAGGGACTGCCTTTGATGCGACAAGTACAATTGAGCTCAACTTGTATGTAAAGCTAGCCCATACCTGGAACAACAACAGAAAATGCTGGAAAAACTCAGCAGGCCAGGCAACATCCGTGGAGAGAGAAATAGAGTCAACGTTTCAGGTCGAAACCCTTTGTCAAGACTGAAAAAACACAGGAAATGAAACAAATTAAAAGGCCAGTTTGGGGGCTGAGAGAGAACAAAAGAGAAGTGAAGAGACATTGGGGGAAAAATTGGGTGAGTAGCACCACCTGTTAGCGCTTAAAGAGGCAGTCAGTGGCTGTAGCGCCACTGGCTGCGCCTCCCGCGATATTCAGCAGGGGCGCTAATGGTGGCGTTAGCCATTTGCGCTGCGCCACCACCGATGACATCATCAGTGTGCGCAGCGCCCCATTCACGCCCAGAACGCGATATTTGGTAGCGAACGCCGCTGTAGCGCCGTTTGCTACCCGCGCCCGGTTCACGGGGCCTTCTTGCGCCGGCAGAGGCGCAAGTTAAGGTGGAGGTGCAGGGCGGCCGCTTTTTCGGCGGCCGCCTGCCAGCACCTCCGTCCCCGGCCTCCTGGTCCCCCCCCCGCGGCATTGCCGGCTGTTTCCCGAGAGCCCGGCACTTCTCCTTGGTGCCGGGCTCTTTTGCCGGACCTCGCGATCGGGGTTCGTGCTGTTGCAGGCCCCTCCCCCTTAACAGTGAGAGGAAGGCCTGCAGTACCACAGCGTGCCGTGTCGCAGCGTATGGCGCTGCGGCACGTTGCGCTGCGATATTCAGTTTCAGCGCCCTAAGAGGGACGCAGAGCGCCTCGAGCCTCGCCCCATCTCCCTCTAGGGGCACTTCAACTGAATTTCTGACGATCGCTACAGCTTCGAACGCTGCGCAAAAACCAGCGCCCAGGCGAACTTGGCGCCAGTTTGGCGCCTCAACCCAAAGAGGTATTCAAAACGAGACGAGATGGTGATAGGACTAGTGGAGACAAAAGACGGCTCTAGATTAGGTGTGAGATGCGCTGGCAGAATGGGAGACAGCTGCCATGTGGGAGAGAAAAAAAAGTGGGGGCCAAAACAAAGGTGTGGATAAAAAATATAAGTAAAAATGCAATGGGGCCGAGGTTATGATCTGAAATTGTTGAACTCGGTATTGAGTACGGAAGGCTGGAAAGTGCCTAATCATACCTGGGACTGCCTGACACTTACATGTAGAGGGATTTTTATTCTAAGTTCATCCCATGCTGTACCTGAGCTGGTGTGCTTCATTGGGTAGTGTCAGAGGAGCTGTACGCTGAATTTAAAACATGCTGGATCTGAGTTGGCTGTGTGTGATCAACCAATTTAGAGAGAGCTTTACACTTCATCTAAGTTGTACTGTACCTGGCCTGGGAGTGTTAGATGGTAATGTAAAGTGGGAGGCTTTACTCTGTATCTAACCAGTGCTATACCAGGCCTGGGAGTGTTTGATGGGACACTGTAGAAGGAACTTTACTCTGTATCTAACCCGTGCTGTACCTTCCCTGTGAGTGTTTGATGAGACAGTGTAGAGGGAGCTTTACTCTGCATTAACTGAGATTGACTGATACTTTCATTGACTATTTCTTTCATATACCCAGCACTGGCCTGAACTCAGATACTTTCTGTATACTCACAGAGATCAGCACGAGAGCACAAAACATCCCAAACACAGGAGCTGACCCTGGGATGGTGCGACACTAACTCTGCAGGTACATTAACAACCTCTAGAGATGAACCCCTGTCCGCACCCATCCTACTTTATCATTTTCTTGTGGTTGCAGTTGGAATATTGCGGGTGTGTGACGGCAAGCCTAAGGAATTTCCCACCTTTGACCTCTTCAATTTTTTTATTTCAGCTCAGCTTTGAAAACCAGGGCTGTCCTTCAGATGTCACGCATTTCCTGACAGCGCATTTCCAGCACTAGACATGTGACAAGAGAGTGACACCAAAGAGGTAGGACATGTGCAGCCACACTCATCAACATCCATCTTGCCCACACCTGTTGCTGTGCTGTGAAAGATCGAGAAATGCTGGAGTTCCCCTGTGGAGGGAGGCAACGGCAGCTCTGCTGCAAAAGACAGTCAGTCACTCGACACAAGAGATGGTGAAGGAAAGAATCAGAAAATGTGAAGCTTTGAGGAGCTGGATTCTGAACAAAATGAGGTTCCTCAGATCACGGTGTATTCATACCAGATACATGTGTCAGAAATGTTTGTGTCCACAATTAATCCTGAGTGCCTCCAGCTCCAGAGGAGTAACAGTCAATTCCAGATTAACACATATTGAGGCCTGTTACAAAGGTATTGGAAACCAAACAGGACAAAGACAAATAGCACTGAACTATTGATTAATGGGAAGATCTGAATTATAGACAGATTAAATTTGATCCTGCAGGAAGGAAGGAAAAAATGAAGGAAGGAAGATACTAATCTGTAATAACCGGGACACAAGCACGAATGTGCTGTGCCATGGACTGAATAGGAGTATCAACATTTCCCACTTTCACTTTCCCACTGCTGATTATGGAGTGGGTTGGCCCATTAGCTGGGCTTACAGTGAATCGCACCATTTGTTTCTAACATCCAATTTGTTTAAATTCAGTTTATTGTTATGTTTCCTCTCCAGAGGCTGATGGTACAGAGCTGACCAATGTACAGACACTGGCCAACGCTGAATCAGTGGGGAAATTTATAGAGAACATTTTCTCCTCTTTTACCTCACCCATAACTCTTTGGAGACACAAGTGGTAACTTCTGGCTCTGTTAGTCACCATTCCTGTTAATGCTGGGCCAGATTGGGGACACAAGGCCCTGTCCCTCTGAAGTACTTAGATGACATTTCCATAGCCATGGAAAGCTTCATGCGACTGATGTAGAATCCAGTCTCTGGCACTTCATGAGTGGGAGGAGGATCTGCTCTAATGTCACCAGCACTGCCCTTGGGTCTTTTTCTCCCATCAGCAGCAGAACATCCCTTTACCATCTCCTGTATCAAAAACTCGGGTTGACCTGACTGGTCTTCCTTTGATTCCTTCCCTTAGTTTACAGACTTTTCTGCCGTTTATTTTTTGTAATTGTGAACCCAAGTGGAGGGCCCAGACCCAGTAGAAGCAGAGCGTGATTGAGGCCGAAGGCAGATTTGTTGGAACAAATCTCTGGGACTTAGGAATAGAATGACTGTGGAGGCTAAAAAAGTAAATAGGATAATGAAACAGTTTGGGTGGAGATAAGGAATAATAAGGGGAAAAAAACACGAGTGGGTGTAGTATATAGGCCTCCGAACAGTCGCAACTCGGTTGGACGGAGTATCAATCAGGAAATAGTTGAGGCTTGTAATAAGGGAACATCTATAATTATGGGGGATTTTAACTATCATATAAATTGGACGAATCAAATTGGGCAGGGCTGCCTTGAGGATGAGTTCATTGAGTGTATTAGGGATGGGTTTCTTGAGCAGTATGTAACTGAACCAACCAGGGGGCAAGCAACCTTAGATCTGGTCCTGTGTAACGAGACAGGATTAATTAAAAATGTCCTAGTAAAGGATCCCCTTGGAATGAGTGACCATAACATGGTTGAATTCCATATTCAGTTAGAGGGTGAGGAGGCTGTATCTCAAACAAGCGTGCTAAGCTTGAATAAAGGAGACTATGAAGGTATGAGAGCGGAATTGAGTAAAGTGGATTGGGAAAATAGGTTAAAGGATAAGACGATACATGATCAGTGGTGTACATTTAAGGAGTTATTTTACAACTTCCAAAATAAATATATTCCACTGAGAAAAAAAGGGTGTAAAAGAAAAAACAGCCATCCGTGGCTAAGTAAAGAAATTAAGGATAGTATTCGACTAAAAACAAGGGCATATAAGGTAGCCAAATCTAGTGGGAGGATAGAGGATTGGGGAAACTTTAAAAGACAGCAAAAAATAACAAAAAGATTGATTAAGAAAGGGAAGATACATTATGAAAGTAAATTAGCAAAAAATATAAAGACAGATAGTAAGAGTTTTTATAGTTATATAAAAAGAAAAAGGGTGGCTAAAGTAAATGTTGGTCCCTTAGAGGATGAGACCGGGAAATTAATGGTGGGAAATATGGAGATGGCAAAAACACTGAATGAATATTTTACATCAGTCTTTACAGTAGAGGACACCAAGAATATCCCAACACTTGACAAGCAGGGGGCTATAGGGGGGGAGGAGCTAAATACGATTAAAATCACTGAGGAAGTAGTACTTGGTAAAATAATGGGACTCAAGGCGGATAAATCACCTGGACCTGATGGGTTACATCCCAGGGTTTTGAGGGAAGTGGCGGTAGGGATTGTGGATGCATTGGTAATAATCTTCCAAAACTCCCTGGACTCAGCAAAGGTCCCGGCAGACTGGAAAACTGCTAATGTAACACCCTTATTTAAAAAGGGCAGTAGACAGAAGGCTGGAAACTATAGACCGGTTAGCCTAACATCTGTGGTAGGTAAAATTTTGGAGTCCATTATTAAGGAGACAGTAACAGGACATTTGGATAATCATAATTTAATAAGACAAAGTCAGCATGGTTTTATGAAGGGGAAGTCATGTTTGACAAATTTGCTGGAGTTCTTTGAGGAAGTAACATATAGGGTGGATAAAGGTGAACCAGTGGACGTAGTGTATTTAGACTTCCAAAAGGCATTTGACAAGGTGCCACACAAAAGATTATTGCTTAAGATAAAAAATCACGGGATTGGGGGTAATATTCTGGCATGGATAGAGGATTGGCTATCTAACAGAAGGCAGAGAGTTGGGATAAATGGTTCATATTCAGACTGGCAATCAGTAACCAGTGGTGTTCCGCAGGGGTCAGTGCTGGGTCCCCAACTCTTTACAATCTATATTAACGATTTGGAGGAGGGGACCGAGTGTAACACGTCAAAGTTTGCAGATGATACTAAGATGGGAGGGAAAGTAGTGAGTGAGGAGGACATAAAAAACCTGCAAGGGGACATAGACAGGCTAAGTAAGTGGGCAGAGATTTGGCAGATGGAATACAATACTGGAAAGTGTGAGGTTATGCACTTTGGCAGGAAAAATCGTAGAGCAAGTTATTATCTTAATGGCAAGAAACTTGAAAGTACTGAAGTACAAAGGGATCTGGGGGTCCTGGTGCACGAAACTCAAAAGGTTAGTATGCAGGTGCAGCAAGTGATTAAGAAGGCCAATGGAATGTTGGCTTTCATTGCTAGGGGGATAGAATATAAAAATAGGGAGGTATTGCTTCAGTTGTACAAGGTATTGGTGAGACCGCACCTGGAATACTGCATACAGTTTTGGTGTCCATACTTAAGAAAGGACATACTTGCTCTCGAGTCAGTACAAAGAAGGTTCACTCGATTAATCCCGGGGATGAGGGGATGGACATATGAGGAGAGGTTGAGTAGATTGGGACTCTACTCATTGGAGTTCAGAAGAATGAGAGGCGATCTTATTGAAACATATAAGATCATGAAGGGGTTGGATCGGGTGGATGCACGGAGGATGTTCCAGATGATGGGTGAAACTAGAACTAGGGGGCATAGTCTTAGAATAAGGGGCTGCTCTTTCAAAACTGAGATGAGGAGGAACTGCTTCACTCAGAGGGTGGTAGGTCCATGGAATATGCTGCCCCAAAAAGCTGTCGAAGCTACATCATTACATAAATTTAAAACAGAAATAGACAGTTTCCTAGTAGAAAAGGGATTTAAGGGTTACGGGGAGCGGGCAGGAATTTGGACATGAGTCTAGGTTCGGATAGGTCATGGCCCTGTGGGTAGCGGAGCGGGCCCAGGGGCCGTGTAGCCTGATCCTGCTCCTGTTTTCGTGTGTCTAATGCTGTTAGATTCAGGAGATAGTCCTGTCATAGTGGATTGGCGGTTAGGATCAGATCAGCCATGATCTTATTGAATGGCGGAGCAGGCTCGAGGGGCCAATTGGCCTACTCCTGCTCCTATTTCTTATGTTCTTATGTTCTAAAAAGAGGACACGAGAACGGGAAAAGGTTAAAGCAAAATTAAGTTACAATTAAGAAAAACAAGAAACACAATATATAAAAAACACGTTTTTAATTCTAATTTATTCATTCTGGGGATGTGGGCATCACTCGCAAGGCCAACATTTATTGCCCATCCCTAGTTACCCTTGAGAAGGTGGTGGTGAGCAGCCTTCTTGAACCGCTGCAATCCGTGTTGTGAAGGTTCTCCCATAGTGCTGTTAGGTAGGGAGTTCCAGAATTCTGTGAGACTTGGAGGGGAACTTGGAGGTGGTGGTGGAAGCCTTGCTGCCCTTGTCCTTTGAGGTGATAGAGGCCGCAGGTTTGGGAGGTGCTGTCGTGGAAGCCTTGCTGAGTTGCTGCAGTGCATCTTGTAGATTGAACACACTGCAGCCACAGTGTGCCGGTGGAGGAGGCAGTAAATGCTTAAGGTGGTGGATGGGATGCCAATCAAGCAGGCTGCTTTGTCCTGGATGGTGTTGAGGTTTTTGAGTGTTGGAGCTGCACTCATCCAAGGACATGGAGAGTATTCCATCACACTCCTGACTTGTGCTTTGTAGGTGGTGGAAAGGTTTGGGAAGTCAGGAGGTGAGACACTCGCCGCTAAATACCCAGCTTCTGCCTAGTTCTTGCAGCCACAGTATTTAAGTGGCTGGTCTAGTTAAGTTTCTGGTAAATGGTGAAACCCAGGATTTGATGGTGGGGGATTCAACGATGGTAATGCCATTGAACGTCACAGGGAGCTGGTTAGACTCTCGCTTGTTGGCGATGATCATTGTCTGGTGCTTGTGTGGTATAAATGTTACTTGCCACATATCATCCCGACCTGAACATTGCCCAGGTCTTGCTGCATGACTGCCTTATTTTCTGACGAATTGTAATGTTGTCGGGTAGATGCCAGTACTGGATCAGCTTGGCTAGAGGTGCAGCTAGTTCTGGAGCACAGGTCTTCAGCTCTGCAGCTGGGATGTTGCCGGGGCCCACAGTCTTTGCTGTATCCAGTGCGCTCTACTGTTCTTGATATCATGTGGAGTGAAGTGAATTGGCTGAAGACTGGCTTCAGTGAAGGTGGGGACGTCAGGAGCAGGCCGAGATGCATCATCCACTTGGCAGTTGTGACTGAAGATGGTTGCGAAGGCTTCAGCCTTGTCTTTTGCACTCACGTGCTGTGCTCCGCCATCATTGAGGATGGGGATGTTCAAGGAGCCTCCTCCTCCCGTTAGTTGTTAATTGTCCATCACCGTTCACGACTGGATGTGGCAGGACTGCAGAGCTTTGATCTGATCGATTGGGTGTGGGATCGCTTAGCTCTGTCTATAGCATGCTGCTTCTGCTGTTTAGCATGCATATAGTCCTGTGTTGTAACTTCACCAAGTTGGTTTCTGATTTTCAGGTACACCTGGTGCAGCTCCTGGCATGCTCTTCAACACTCCTTATTCAACCAGGGCTGGTTTGATGGTAATGGTCGAATGAGGGATATGCCGGGCCATGAGGTTACAGATTATGCTGGAATAAAATTCTGTTGCTGCTGATGGGCCCAGCGCCTCATGGATGCCCAGTTTTGAGCTGCTACATGTGTTCTTAATCTATCCCATTTAGCACGGTGGTAGGGCCAGAAGACACGATGAAGGGGTGTCCTCAGTGACTCAATAGTACCATGATTGACCGAGCTGCCTGAGTCCTGAAGGACATAGCAGCCAGACAGGCTCACGGCAGGTAGTGAGAGAATAAACACGAGCCACTACCGAGCCACACTTGGTGATGGACATTGAAGTACCCCGCCCAGAGGACATTCTGTGCCATGACGCCACAGTGCGCTGGATAAGAGATTAGCGTGTAAAGTTAAAGCACATGGGATTGGGGGTAAGGTACTGACTTGGATAGAGAACTGGTTTGCAGACAGGAGGCAAAGAGTTGGAATAAACAGCTCTTTTTCCGAGTGGCAGGCAGTGACTAGTGGGGTACCGCAGGGATCGGCGCTAGGACCCCAGCTATTCACAGTATATATTAATGATCTAGACGAGGGAACTAGATGTAATATCTCCAAGTTTGCAGACGACACAAAGCTGGGTGGGCGTGTGTGCTGTGAGGATGATGCCGAGAAACTCCAGTATGATTTGACAGGTTGGGTGATTGGGCAGATGCATGGCAGATGCAATATAATGTGGATAAGTGCGAGGTTATCCACTTTGATGGCAAAAACAGGAAGGCAGATTATTATCTGAACAGCAATAGATTGGGAGAAGGGGAAGTGCAACGAGACCTGGGTGTCCTTGTGCACCAGTTGCTAAAGGTAAGCATGCAGGTGCAGCAGGCACTTAAGAAGGCAAATGCTACGTTGGCCTTCATAGCAAAAGGATTTGAGTACAGGAGCAAGAATGTCTTGCTGCAGTTGTACAGGGCCTTGGTGAGACCACACCTTGAGTATTGTGTGCAATTTTGGTCACCTTATCTGAGGAAGGATGTTCTTGCCATGGAGGGAGTGCAGCAAAGATTCACCAGGTTGATACCTGGGATAGCAGGAATGATGTCGATTGGGCTGGAGTTTAGAAGAATGAGAGGGGATCTCATTGAAACTTATAAAATTCTAACAGGGCTAGACAGACTAGATGCAGGAAGGATGTTCCCGATGGCGGGGGAGTCCAGAACCAGGGGTTACAGTCTAAAGATAAGGGGTAAGCCATTTAGGAATGAGATGAGGAGGAATTTCTTCACCCAGAGAGTGGTGGACCTGTGGAATTCTCTACCACAGAAGGCAGTTGAGGCCAATTCATTAAATATATTCAAGAAGGAGTTAGATATATTTCTTAAGGCTAAAGGGATCAAGGGATATGGGGAGAAAGCAGGGCCAGGGTACTGAATTTGGATGATCAGCCATGATCTCATTAAATGGTGGAGCAGACTCGAGGGGCCGAATGGCCTACTCCTGCTGCTATCTTCTATGTTTTTATGGATGAGGAGGGAGTAAATCTTTAAGATGTTGGATGGGTGGCTGATTAAGCGGCCTGCTTTCCCCTGGATTCTGTCGAGCTTCGTGAGTATTGATGGAGCTGCAACTGCCCAGGCAAGTGGAGAATATTCCATCGCACTCCTGACTTGTGCCTTGCAGGTGTGCCGATGTCATCGGTGTGCGCAGCGCCCCATTCGCGCCCCGAACGCGATATTTGGTAGCGAATGCCGCTGTAGCGCTGTTCGCTGCCCGCGCCCGGTTCACAGGGCCTTCTTGCGCCGGCAGAGGCGCAAGTTAAGGTGGAGGTGCAGGGCGGCCGCTTTTTCGGCGGCTTCCTGTCAGCACCTCCGTCCCCAGCCTCCTGGTCCCCCCCCCGCGGCATTGCCGGCTGTTTCCCGAGAGCCCGGCACTTCTCCTTGGTGCCGGGCTCTTTTGCCGGAACTCGCGATCGGGGTTCGCGCTGTTGCAGGCCCCTCCCCCTTAACAGTGGGAGGAAGGCCTGCAGTACCACAGCATGCTGTGTCGCAGCGTATGGCGCTGCGGCACGTTGCGCTGCGATATTCAGTTTCAGCACCCTAAGAGGGACGCGGAGCGCTTCGAGCCTCGCCCCATCTCCCTCTAGGGGCACTTCAACTGAATTTCTGACGATCGCTACAGCTTCGAACGCTGCGCAAAAACCAGCGCCCAGGCGAACTTGGCGCCAGTTTGGCGCCTCAACCCAAAGAGGTATTCAAAACGAGACGAGATGGTGATAGGACTAGTGGAGACAAAAGACGGCTCTAGATTAGGTGTGAAATGCGCTGGCAGAATGGGAGACAGCTGCCACGTGGGAGAGAAAAAAAAGGGGGGGGCCAAAACAAAGGTGTGGATAAAAAATATAAGTAAAAATGCAATGGGGGCCGAGGTTATGATCTGAAATTGTTGAACTCGATATTGAGTACGGAAGGCTCTAAAGTGCCTAATCATACCTGGGACTGCCTGACACTTACATGTAGAGGGATTTTTATTCTAAGTTCATCCCATGCCGTACCTGAGCTGCTGTGCTTCATTGGGTAGTGTCAGAGGAGCTGTACGCTGAATTTAAAACATGCTGGATCTGAGTTGGCTGTGTGTGATCAACCAATTTAGAGAGAGCTTTACACTTCATCTAAGTTGTACTGTACCTGGCCTGGGAGTGTTAGATGGTAATGTAAAGTGGGAGGCTTTACTCTGTATCTAACCAGTGCTATACCAGGCCTGGGAGTGTTTGATGGGACACTGTAGAAGGAACTTTACTCTGTATCTAACCCGTGCTGTACCTTCCCTGTGAGTGTTTGTTGAGACAGTGTAGAGGGAGCTTTACTCTGCATTAACTGAGATTGACTGATACTTTCATTGACTATTTCTTTCATATACCCAGCACTGGCCTGAACTCAGATACTTTCTGCATACTCACAGAGATCAGCACGAGAGCACAAAACATCCCAAACACAGGAGCTGACCCTGGGATGGTGCGACACTAACTCTGCAGGTACATTAACAACCTCTAGAGATGAACCCCTGTCCGCACCCATCCTACTTTATCATTTTCTTGTGGTTGCAGTTGGAATATTGCGGGTGTGTGACGGCAAGCCTAAGGAATTTCCCACCTTTGACCTCTTCAATTTTTTTATTTCAGCTCAGCTTTGAAAACCAGGGCTGTCCTTCAGATGTCACGCATTTCCTGACAGCGCATTTCCAGCACTAGACATGTGACAAGAGAGTGACACCAAAGAGGTAGGACATGTGCAGCCACACTCATCAACATCCATCTTGCCCACACCTGTTGCTGTGCTGTGAAAGATCGAAAAATGCTGGAGTTCCCCTGTGGAGGGAGACAACGGCAGCTCTGCTGCAAAAGACAGTCAGTCACTCGACACAAGAGATGGTGAAGGAAAGAATCAGAAAATGTGAAGCTTTGAGGAGCTGGATTCTGAACAAAATGAGGTTCCTCAGATCATGGTGTATTCATACCAGATACATGTGTCAGAAATGTTTGTGTCCACAATTAATCCTGAGTGCCTCCAGCTCCAGAGGAGTAACAGTCAATTCCAGATTAACACATATTGAGGCCTGTTACAAAGGTATTGGAAACCAAACAGGACAAAGACAAATAGCACTGAACTATTGATTAATGGGAAGATCTGAATTATAGACAGATTAAATTTGATCCTGCAGGAAGGAAGGAAAAAATGAAGGAAGGAAGATGCTAATCTGTAATAACCGGGACACAAGCACGAATGTGCTGTGCCATGGACTGAATAGGAGTATCAACATTTCCCACTTTCACTTTCCCACTGCTGATTATGGAGTGGGTTGGCCCCATTAGCTGGGCTTACAGTGAATCGCGCCATTTGTTTCTAACATCCAATTTGTTTAAATTCAGTTTATTGTTATGTTTCCTCTCCAGAGGCTGATGGTACAGAGCTGAGCAATGTACAGACACTGGCCAACGCTGAATCAGTGGGGAAATTTATAGAGAACATTTCTCCTCTTTTACCTCACCCATAACTCTTTGGAGACACAAGTGGTAACTTCTGGCTCTGTTAGTCACCATTCCTGTTAATGCTGGGCCAGATTGGGGACACAAGGCCCTGTCCCTCTGAAGTACTTAGATGACATTTCCATAGCCATGGAAAGCTTCATGCGACTGATGTAGAATCCAGTCTCTGGCACTTCATGAGTGGGAGGAGGATCTGCTCTAATGTCACCAGCACTGCCCTTGGGTCTTTTTCTCCCATCAGCAGCAGAACATCCCTTTACCATCTCCTGTATCAAAAACTCGGGTTGACCTGACTGGTCTTCCTTTGATTCCTTCCCTTAGTTTACAGACTTTTCTGCCGTTTATTTTTTGTAATTGTGAACCCAGGTGGAGGGCCCAGACCCAGTAGAAGCAGAGCGTGATTGAGGCCGAAGGCAAATTTGTTGGAACAAATCTCTGGGACTTAGGAATAGAATGACTATGGAGGCTAAAAAAGTAAATAGAAAAAGAGGACACGAGAACGGGAAAAGGTTAAAGCAAAATTAAGTTACAATTAAGAAAAACAAGAAACACAATATATAAAAAACACGTTTTTAATTCTAATTTATTCATTCTCGGGATGTGGGCATCACTCGCAAGGCCAGCATTTATTGCCCATCCCTAGTTACCCTTGAGAAGGTGGTGGTGAGCCGCCTTCTTGAACCGCTGCAATCCGTGTTGTGAAGGTTCTCCCATAGTGCTGTTAGGTAGGGAGTTCCAGAATTCTGTGAGACTTGGAGGGGAACTTGGAGGTGGTGGTGGAAGCCTTGCTGCCCTTGTCCTTTGAGGTGATAGAGGCCGCAGGTTTGGGAGGTGCTGTCGTGGAAGCCTTGCTGAGTTGCTGCAGTGCATCTTGTAGATTGAACACACTGCAGCCACAGTGTGCCGGTGGAGGAGGCAGTAAATGCTTAAGGTGGTGGATGGGATGCCAATCAAGCAGGCTGCTTTGTCCTGGATGGTGTTGAGGTTTTTGAGTGTTGGAGCTGCACTCATCCAAGGACATGGAGAGTATTCCATCACACTCCTGACTTGTGCTTTGTAGGTGGTGGAAAGGTTTGGGAAGTCAGGAGGTGAGACACTCGCCGCTAAATACCCAGCTTCTGCCTAGTTCTTGCAGCCACAGTATTTAAGTGGCTGGTCTAGTTAAGTGTCTGGTAAATGGTGAACCCCAGGATTTGATGGTGGGGGATTCAACGATGGTAATGCCATTGAACGTCACGGGGAGCTGGTTAGACTCTCGCTTGTTGGCGATGATCATTGTCTGGTGCTTGTGTGGTACAAATGTTACTTGCCACATATCATCCCCCACCTGAACATCGCCCAGGTCTTGCTGCATGACTGCCTTATTTTCTGACGAATTGTAATGTTGTCGGGTAGATGCCAGTACTGGATCAGCTTGGCTAGAGGTGCAGCTAGTTCTGGAGTACAGGTCTTCAGCTCTGCAGCTGGGATGTTGCCGGGGCCCACAGTCTTTGCTGTATCCAGTGCGCTCTACTGTTCTTGATATCATGTGGAGTGAAGTGAATTGGCTGAAGACTGGCTTCAGTGAAGGTGGGGACGTCAGGAGCAGGCCGAGATGCATCATCCACTTGGCAGTTGTGACAGAAGATGGTTGCGAAGGCTTCAGCCTTGTCTTTTGCACTCACGTGCTGTGCTCCGCCATCGTTGAGGATGGGGATGTTCAAGGAGCCTCCTCCTCCCATTAGTTGTTAATTGTCCATCACCGTTCACGACTGGATGTGGCAGGACTGCAGAGCTTTGATCTGATCGATTGGGCGTGGGATCGCTTAGCTCTGTCTATAGCATGCTGCTTCTGCTGTTTAGCATGCATATAGTCCTGTGTTGTAACTTCACCAAGTTGGTTTCTGATTTTCAGGTACACCTGGTGCAGCTCCTGGCATGCTCTTCAACACTCCTTATTCAACCAGGGCTGGTTTGATGGTAATGGTAGAATGAGGGATATGCCGGGCCATGAGGTTACAGATTATGCTGGAATAAAATTCTGTTGCTGCTGATGGGCCCAGCGCCTCATGGATGCCCAGTTTTGAGCTGCTAGATGTGTTCTTAATCTATCCCATTTAGCACGGTGGTAGGGGCACAGGACACGATGAAGGGGTGTCCTCAGTGACTCAATAGTACCATGATTGACCGAGCTGCCTGAGTCCTGAAGGACATAGCAGCCAGACTGGCTCACGGCAGTGAGAGAATAAACACGAGCCACTACCGAGCCACACTTGGTGATGGACATTGAAGTCCCCCGCCCAGAGGACATTCTGTGCCATGACGCCACAGTGCGCTGGATAAGAGATTAGCGTGTAAAGTTAAAGCACATGGGATTGGGGGTAAGGTACTGACTTGGATAGAGAACTGGTTGGCAGACAGGAAGCAAAGAGTTGGAATAAACGGCTCTTTTTCCGAGTGGCCGGCAGTGACTAGTGGGGTACCGCAGGGATCGGTGCTAGGACCCCAGCTATTCACAATATATATTAATAATGATCTAGACGAGGGAACTAGATGTAATATCTCCAAGTTTGCAGATGACACAAAGCTGGGTGGGTGTGTGTGCCGTGAGGAGGATGCCGAGAAACTCCAGTATGATTTGACAGGTTGGCTGATTGGGCAGATGCATGGCAGATGCAATATAATGTGGATAAATGCGAGGCTATCCACTTTGGTGGCAAAAACAGGAAGGCAGATTATTATCTGAACAGCAATAGATTGGGAGAAGGGGAAGTGCAACGAGACCTGGGTGTCCTTGTGCATCAGTTGCTAAAGGTAAGCATGCAGGTGCAGCAGGCAGTTAAGAAGGCAAATGCTACGTTGTCCTTCATAGCAAAAGGATTTGAGTACAGGAGCAAGGATATCTTGCTGCAGTTGTACAGGGCCTTGGTGAGACCACACCTTGAGTATTGTGTGCAATTTTGGTCGCCTTATCTGAGGAAGGATGTTCTTGCCATGGAGGGAGTGCAGCGAAGATTCACCAGATTGATACCTGGGATGGCAGGAATGATGTCGATTGGGCTGGAGTTTAGAAGAATGAGAGGGGATCTCATTGAAACTTATAAAATTCTAACAGGGATAGACAGACTAGATGCAGGAAGGATGTTCCCGATGGCGGGGGCGTCCAGAACCAGGGGTTACAGTCTAAAAATAAGGGGTAAGCCATTTAGGACTGAGATGAGGAGGAATTTCTTCACCCAGAGAGTGGTGGACCTGTGGAATTCTCTACCACAGAAGGCAGTTGAGGCCAATTCATTAAATATATTCAAGAAGGAGTTAGATATATTTCTTAAGGCTAAAGGGATCAAGGGATATGGGGAGAAAGCAGGGCCAGGGTACTGAATTTGGATGATCAACCATGATCTCATTAAATGGCGGAGCAGACTCGAGGGGCCGAATGGCCTACTCCTGCTGCTATCTTCTATGTTTCTATGGATGAGGAGGGAGTAAATGTTTAAGATGGTGGATGGGTGGCTGATTAAGCGGCCTGCTTTCCCTTGGATTCTGTCGAGCTTCGTGAGTATTGATGGAGCTGCAACTGTCCAGGCAAGTGGAGAATATTCCATCGCACTCCTGACTAATGCCTTGTAGGGAGTGAAAAGGCTTTGGGGAGTCAGGAGGTGGTGAGTCACTTACGCAGACTAACCAGTGTCTGACTAACTCTTGTAAGCACAATATTTATTTGGCTGATCTAGTTAATTTCCTGGTCAATGGTGACCCCCAGGTTGTTGATGGTGAGGAATTCAACAATGGTAATGACATTGATTGTCATGGGGTGGTGGTTAGACTCTCTCTTGTTGGAGATGGTCATTGTCTGGCACTCGTGTGGCACAAATGTTACTTGCCACTTATCATCCCCAACCTGAATGTTGTCCAGGTCGTGCTGGACACAGACTGCCTCATTATCTGATGAATTGCGAATGTAACTTGACACTGTGCAATCAGTAGCGAACATCCCCACTTCTGAAGGTCATTAACAAAGCAGCTAAGATGTTGGGCCTAGGACACTGTCCTGAGTAACTGCTGCAGCGATGACCTGGGTCTGAGATGATTGGCCTCCAATAACCACAACCATCTTCCTTTGTGCTAGATATGACACCATCCAGTGGAGAGTTTTCCCCTGATCCCCATTGATTTCAGTTTTATTAGGGCTCCTTGGTGCCACACTCGGACAAATGCTGCCTTGATGTCGAGGACAGTCACTCTCACCTCACCTCTGGAATTCAGCTCTTTTGTCCATGTTTGGACCAAGGTTGTAATGAGGTCAGGAGACAAGTGGTCCTGGCGGAAACCAAACTGGGCATCGGTGAGGAGGTTATTTGTGAGTTAGTGCCGCTTGATAGCATTGTCGATGACAGCTTCCATCACTTTGCTGATGATGGAGAGGTGCTTAATGGGGTGGTAACTGGCTGTTGGATTAGTCCAGCTTTATGTGGACTGGACATACCTGGGCAATTTACCACTTTGTCGGGTAGAAGCCAGTACTGGAACAGCTGGGCTAGAGGTGCAGCTATTTCTGGAGCAGAGGTCTTCAGCTCTGTATCGGGGATGTTGTCGGGTCCCAGAGCCTTTGCTGTATCCAGTGCGCTCTACCGTTCTTGATATCATGTCAGTGAAGCGAATTGGTTGAAGACTGGCTTCTGTGACGGTGGGACCTCAGGAGCTGTAATGCATCATCCACTTGGCACTCGTGGCTAAAGATGGTTGCGAAGGCTTCAGCCTTGTCTTTTGCACTCACGTGCTGTGCTCTGCCATCGTTGAGGATGGGGATGTTCAAGGAGCCTCCTCCTCCCGTTAGTTGTTAATTGTCCATCACCATTCACGACTGGATGTGGCAGGACTGCAGAGCTTTGATCTGATCCATTGGGTGCGGATCGCTTAGCTCTGTCTATAAAATGCTGCTTTCGCTATTTAGCATGCATATAGTCCTGTGTTTTCAGATACACTTGGTGCAGCTCCTGGCATGCTCTTCAACACTCCTTATTGAACCAGGGCTGGTTTGATGGTAATGGTAGAATGAGGGATATGCCGGGCCATGAGGTTACAGATTATGGTGGAATAAAATTCTGTTGCTGCTGATGGGCCCAGCGCCTCATGGATGCCCAGTTTTGAGCTGCTAGATGTGTTCTTAATCTATCCCATTTAGCACGGTGGTAGGGGCACAGGACACGATGAAGGGGTGTCCTCAGTGACTCAATAGTACCATGATTGACCGAGCTGCCTGAGTCCTGAAGGATATAGCAGCCAGACTGGCTCACGGCAGTGAGAGAATAAACACGAGCCACTACCGAGCCACACTTGGTGATGGACATTGAAGTCCCCCGCCCAGAGGACATTCTGTGCCATGACGCCACAGTGCGCTGGATAAGAGATTAGCGTGTAAAGTTAAAGCACATGGGATTGGGGGTAAGGTACTGACTTGGATAGAGAACTGGTTGGCAGACAGGAAGCAAAGAGTTGGAATAAACGGCTCTTTTTCCGAGTGGCAGGCAGTGACTAGTGGGGTACCGCAGGGATCGGTGCTAGGACCCCAGCTATTCACAATATATATTAATGATGATCTAGACGAGGTAACTAGATGTAAGATCTCCAAGTTTGCAGACGACACAAAGTTGGGCCGGCGTGTGTGCCGTGAGGAGGATGCCGAGAAACTCCAGTATGATTTGACAGGTTGGCTGATTGGGCAGATGCATGGCAGATGTAATATAATGTGGATAAATGCGAGGCTATCCACTTTGGTGGCAAAAACAGGAAGGCAGATTATTATCTGAACAGCAATAGATTGGGAGAAGGGGAAGTGCAACGAGACCTGGGTGTCCTTGTGCATCAGTTGCTAAAGGTAAGCATGCAGCTGCAGCAGGCACTTAAGAAGGCAAATGCTACGTTGTCCTTCATAGCAAAAGGATTTGAGTACAGGAGCAAGGATATCTTGCTGCAGTTGTACAGGGCCTTGGTGAGACCACACCTTGAGTATTGTGTGCAATTTTGGTCGCCTTATCTGAGGAAGGATGTTCTTGCCATGGAGGGAGTGCAGCGAAGATTCACCAGATTGATACCTGGGATGGCAGGAATGATGTCGATTGGGCTGGAGTTTAGAAGAATGAGAGGGGATCTCATTGAAACTTATAAAATTCTAACAGGGATAGACAGACTAGATGCAGGAAGGATGTTCCCGATGGCGGGGGAGTCCAGAACCAGGGGTTACAGTCTAAAGATAAGGGGTAAGCCATTTAGGACTGAGATGAGGAGGAATTTCTTCACCCAGAGAGTGGTGGACCTGTGGAATTCTCTACCACAGAAGGCAGTTGAGGCCAATTCATTAAATATATTCAAGAAGGAGTTAGATATATTTCTTAAGGCTAAAGGGATCAAGGGATATGGGGAGAAAGCAGGGCCAGGGTACTGAATTTGGATGATCAGCCATGATCTCATTAAATGGCGGAGCAGACTCGAGGGGCCGAATGGCCTACTCCTGCTGCTATCTTCTATGTTTCTATGGATGAGGAGGGAGTAAATGTTTAAGATGGTGGATGGGTGGCTGATTAAGCGGCCTGCTTTCCCTTGGATTCTATCGAGCTTCGTGAGTATTGATGGAGCTGCAACTGTCCAGGCAAGTGGAGAATATTCCATCGCACTCCTGACTTGTGCCTTGCAGGGAGTGAAAAGGCTTTGGGGAGTCAGGAGGTGGTGAGTCACTTACGCAGACTACCCAGTGTCTGACTAGCTCTTGTAGCCACAATATTTATTTGGCTGATCTAGTTAAGTTCCTGGTCAATGGTGACCCCCAGGATGTTGATGGTGGGGAATTCAACAATGGTAATGCCATTGATTGTCATGGGGTGGTGGTTAGACTCTCTCTTGTTGGAGATGGTCATTGTCTGGCACTTGTGTGGCACAAATGTTACTTGCCACTTATCATCCCCAACCTGAATGTTGTCCAGGTCGTGCTGGACACAGACTGCCTCATTATCTGATGAATTGCGAATGTAACTTGACACTGTGCAATCAGTAGCGAACATCCCCACTTCTGAAGGTCATTAACAAAGCAGCTAAGATGTTGGGCCTAGGACACTGTCCTGAGTAACTGCTGCAGCGATGACCTGGGTCTGAGATGATTGGCCTCCAATAACCACAACCATCTTCCTTTGTGCTAGATATGACACCATTCAGTGGAGAGTTTTCCCCTGATCCCCATTGATTTCAGTTTTATTGGGGCTCCTTGGTGCCACACTCGGACAAATGCTGCCTTGATGTCGAGGACAGTCACTCTCACCTCACCTCTGGAATTCAGCTCTTTTGTCCATGTTTGGACCAAGGTTGTAATGAGGTCAGGAGCCAAGTGGTCCTGGCGGAAACCAAACTGGGCATCGGTGAGGAGGTTATTTGTGAGTTAGTGCCGCTTGATAGCATTGTCGATGACAGCTTCCATCACTTTGCTGATGATGGAGAGGTGCTTAATGGGGTGGTAACTGGCTGTTGGATTAGTCCAGCTTTATGTGGACTGGACATACCTGGGCAATTTACCACTTTGTCGGGTAGAAGCCAGTACTGGAACAGCTGGGCTAGAGGTGCAGCTATTTCTGGAGCAGAGGTCTTCAGCTCTGTATCGGGGATGTTGTCGGGTCCCAGAGCCTTTGCTGTATCCAGTGCGCTCTACCGTTCTTGATATCATGTCAGTGAAGCGAATTGGTTGAAGACTGGCTTCTGTGATGGTGTGACCTCAGGAGCTGTAATGCATCATCCACTTGGCACTCGTGGCTAAAGATGGTTGCGAAGGCTTCAGCCTTGTCTTTTGCACTCACGTACTGTGCTCTGCCATCGTTGAGGATGGGGATGTTCAAGGAGCCTCCTCCTCCCGTTAGTTGTTAATTGTCCATCACCATTCACGACTGGATGTGGCAGGACTGCAGAGCTTTGATCTGATCCATTGGGTGCGGATCGCTTAGCTCTGTCTATAAAATGCTGCTTTCGCTATTTAGCATGCATATAGTCCTGTGTTTTCAGATACACTTGGTGCAGCTCCTGGCATGCTCTTCAACACTCCTTATTGAACCAGGGCTGGTTTGATGGTAATGGTAGAATGAGGGATATGCCGGGCCATGAGGTTACAGATCATGGTGGAATAAAATTCTGTTGCTGCTGATGGGCCCAGCGCCTCATGGATGCCCAGTTTTGAGCTGCTAGATGTGTTCTTAATCTATCCCATTTAGCACGGTGGTAGGGCCACAGGACACGATGAAGGGGTGTCCTCAGTGACTCAATAGTACCATGATTGACCGAGCTGCCTGAGTCCTGAAGGACGTAGCAGCCAGACTAGCTCACGGCAGTGAGAGAATAAACACGAGCCACTACCGAGCCACACTTGGTGATGGACATTGAAGTCCCCCGCCCAGAGGACATTCTGTGCCATGACGCCACAGTGCGCTGGATAAGAGATTAGCGTGTAAAGTTAAAGCACATGGGATTGGGGGTAAGGTACTGACTTGGATAGAGAACTGGTTGGCAGACAGGAAGCAAAGAGTTGGAATAAACGGCTCTTTTTCCGAGTGGCAGGCAGTGACTAGTGGGGTACCGCAGGGATCGGTGCTAGGACCCCAGCTATTCACAATATATATTAATGATGATCTAGACGAGGGAACTAGATGTAATATCTCCAAGTTTGCAGACGACACAAAGCTGGGTGGGCGTGTGTGCCGTGAGGAGGATGCCGAGAAACTCCAGTATGATTTGACAGGTTGGCTGATTGGGGAGATGCATGGCAGATGCAATATAATGTGGATAAATGCGAGGCTATCCACTTTGGTGGCAAAAACAGGAAGGCAGATTATTATCTGAACAGCAATAGATTGGGAGAAGGGGAAGTGCAACGAGACCTGGGTCTCCTTGTGCATCAGTTGCTAAAGGTAAGCATGCAGCTGCAGCAGGCACTTAAGAAGGCAAATGCTACGTTGTCCTTCATAGCAAAAGGATTTGAGTACAGGAGCAAGGATATCTTGCTGCAGTTGTACAGGGCCTTGGTGAGACCACACCTTGAGTATTGTGTGCAATTTTGGTCGCCTTATCTGAGGAAGGATGTTCTTGCCATGCAGGGAGTGCAGCGAAGATTCACCAGATTGATACCTGGGATGGCAGGAATGATGTCGATTGGGCTGGAGTTTAGAAGAATGAGAGGGGATCTCATTGAAACTTATAAAATTCTAACAGGGATAGACAGACTAGATGCAGGAAGGATGTTCCCGATGGCGGGGGAGTCCAGAACCAGGGGTTACAGTCTAAAGATAAGGGGTAAGCCATTTAGGACTGAGATGAGGAGGAATTTCTTCACCCAGAGAGTGGTGGACCTGTGGAATTCTCTACCACAGAAGGCAGTTGAGGCCAATTCATTAAATATATTCAAGAAGGAGTTAGATATATTTCTTAAGGCTAAAGGGATCAAGGGATATGGGGAGAAAGCAGGGCCAGGGTACTGAATTTGGATGATCAGCCATGATCTCATTAAATGGCGGAGCAGACTCGAGGGGCCGAATGGCCTACTCCTGCTGCTATCTTCTATGTTTCTATGGATGAGGAGGGAGTAAATGTTTAAGATGGTGGATGGGTGGCTGATTAAGCGGCCTGCTTTCCCCTGGATTCTGTCGAGCTTCGTGAGTATTGATGGAGCTGCAACTGTCCAGGCAAGTGGAGAATATTCCATCGCACTCCTGACTTGTGCCTTGTAGGGAGTGAAAAGGCTTTGGGGAGTCAGGAGGTGGTGAGTCACTTACGCAGACTACCCAGTGTCTGACTAGCTCTTGTAGCCACAATATTTATTTGGCTGATCTAGTTAAGTTCCTGGTCAATGGTGACCCCCAGGTTGTTGATGGTGGGGAATTCAACAATGGTAATGCCATTGATTGTCATGGGGTGCTGGTTAGACTCTCTCTTGTTGGAGATGGTCATTGTCTGGCACTTGTGTGGCACAAATGTTACTTGCCATTTATCATCCCCAACCTGAATGTTGTCCAGGTCGTGCTGGACACAGACTGCCTCATTATCTGATGAATTGCGAATGTAACTTGACACTGTGCAATCAGTAGCGAACATCCCCACTTCTGAAGGTCATTAACAAAGCAGCTAAGATGTTGGGCCTAGGACACTGTCCTGAGTAACTGCTGCAGCGATGACCTGGGTCTGAGATGATTGGCCTCCAATAACCACAACCATCTTCCTTTGTGCTAGATATGACACCATCCAGTGGAGAGTTTTCCCCTGATCCCCATTGATTTCAGTTTTATTAGGGCTCCTTGGTGCCACACTCGGACAAATGCTGCCTTGATGTCGAGGACAGTCACTCTCACCTCACCTCTGGAATTCAGCTCTTTTGTCCATGTTTGGACCAAGGTTGTAATGAGGTCAGGAGCCAAGTGGTCCTGGCGGAAACCAAACTGGGCATCGGTGAGGAGGTTATTTGTGAGTTAGTGCCGCTTGATAGCATTGTCGATGACAGCTTCCATCACTTTGCTGATGATGGAGAGGTGCTTAATGGGGTGGTAACTGGCTGTTGGATTAGTCCAGCTTTATGTGGACTGGACATACCTGGGCAATTTACCACTTTGTCGGGTAGAAGCCAGTACTGGAACAGCTGGGCTAGAGGTGCAGCTATTTCTGGAGCAGAGGTCTTCAGCTCTGTATCGGGGATGTTGTCGGGTCCCAGAGCCTTTGCTGTATCCAGTGCGCTCTACCGTTCTTGATATCATGTCAGTGAAGCGAATTGGTTGAAGACTGACTTCTGTGACGGTGGGACCTCAGGAGCTGTAATGCATCATCCACTTGGCACTCGTGGCTAAAGATGGTTGCGAAGGCTTCAGCCTTGTCTTTTGCACTCACGTGCTGTGCTCTGCCATCGTTGAGGATGGGGATGTTCAAGGAGCCTCCTCCTCCCGTTAGTTGTTAATTGTCCATCACCATTCACGACTGGATGTGGCAGCACTGCAGAGCTTTGATCTGATCCATTGGGTGCGGATCGCTCAGCTCTGTCTATAAAATGCTGCTTTCGCTATTTAGCATGCATATAGTCCTGTGTTTTCAGATACACTTGGTGCAGCTCCTGGCATGCTCTTCAACACTCCTTATTGAACCAGGGCTGGTTTGATGGTAATGGTAGAATGAGGGATATGCCAGGCCATGAGGTTACAGATTATGGTGGAATAAAATTCTGTTGCTGCTGATGGGCCCAGCGCCTCATGGATGCCCAGTTTTGAGCTGCTAGATGTGTTCTTAATCTATCCCATTTAGCACGGTGGTAGGGGCACAGGACACGATGAAGGGGTGTCCTCAGTGACTCAATAGTACCATGATTGACCGAGCTGCCTGAGTCCTGAAGGACATAGCAGCCAGACTGGCTCACGGCAGTGAGAGAATAAACACGAGCCACTACCGAGCCACACTTGGTGATGGACATTGAAGTCCCCCGCCCAGAGGACATTCTGTGCCATGACGCCACAGTGCGCTGGATAAGAGATTAGCGTGTAAAGTTAAAGCACATGGGATTGGGGGTAAGGTACTGACTTGGATAGAGAACTGGTTGGCAGACAGGAAGCAAAGAGTTGGAATAAACGGCTCTTTTTCCGAGTGGCAGGCAGTGACTAGTGGGGTACCGCAGGGATCGGTGCTAGGACCCCAGCTATTCACAATATATATTAATGATGATCTAGACGAGGGAACTAGATGTAATATCTTCAAGTTTGCAGACGACACAAAGCTGGGTGGGCGTGTGTGCCGTGAGGAGGATGCCGAGAAACTCCAGTATGATTTGACAGGTTGGCTGATTGGGCAGATGCATGGCAGATGCAATATAATGTGGATAAATGCGAGGCTATCCACTTTGGTGGCAAAAACAGGAAGGCAGATTATTATCTGAACAGCAATAGATTGGGAGAAGGGGAAGTGCAACGAGACCTGGGTGTCCTTGTGCATCAGTTGCTAAAGGTAAGCATGCAGGTGCAGCAGGCACTTAAGAAGGCAAATGCTACGTTGTCCTTCATAGCAAAAGGATTTGAGTACAGGAGCAAGGATATCTTGCTGCAGTTGTACAGGGCCTTGGTGAGACCACACCTTGAGTATTGTGTGCAATTTTGGTCGCCTTATCTGAGGAAGGATGTTCTTGCCATGGAGGGAGTGCAGCGAAGATTCACCAGATTGATACCTGGGATGGCAGGAATGATGTCGATTGGGCTGGAGTTTAGAAGAATGAGAGGGGATCTCATTGAAACTTATAAAATTCTAACAGGGATAGACAGACTAGATGCAGGAAGGATGTTCCCGATGGCGGGGGAGTCCAGAACCAGGGGTTACAGTCTAAAGATAAGGGGTAAGCCATTTAGGACTGAGATGAGGAGGAATTTCTTCACCCAGAGAGTGGTGGACCTGTGGAATTCTCTACCACAGAAGGCAGTTGAGGCCAATTCATTAAATATATTCAAGAAGGAGTTAGATATATTTCTTAAGGCTAAAGGGATCAAGGGATATGGGGAGAAAGCAGGGCCAGGGTACTGAATTTGGATGATCAGCCATGATCTCATTAAATGGCGGAGCAGACTCGAGGGGCCGAATGGCCTACTCCTGCTGCTATCTTCTATGTTTCTATGGATGAGGAGGGAGTAAATGTTTAAGATGGTGGATGGGTGGCTGATTAAGCGGCCTGCTTTCCCTTGGATTCTGTCGAGCTTCGTGAGTATTGATGGAGCTGCAACTGTCCAGGCAAGTGGAGAATATTCCATCGCACTCCTGACTTGTGCCTTGTAGGGAGTGAAAAGGCTTTGGGGAGTCAGGAGGTGGTGAGTCACTTACGCAGACTACCCAGTGTCTGACTAGCTCTTGTAGCCACAATATTTATTTGGCTGATCTAGTTAAGTTCCTGGTCAATGGTGACCCCCAGGTTGTTGATGGTGGGGAATTCAACAATGGTAATGCCATTGATTGTCATGGGGTGCTGGTTAGACTCTCTCTTGTTGGAGATGGTCATTGTCTGGCACTTGTGTGGCACAAATGTTACTTGCCACTTATCATCCCCAACCTGAATGTTGTCCAGGTCGTGCTGGACACAGACTGCCTCATTATCTGATGAATTGCGAATGTAACTTGACACTGTGCAATCAGTAGCGAACATCCCCACTTCTGAAGGTCATTAACAAAGCAGCTAAGATGTTGGGCCTAGGACACTGTCCTGAGTAACTGCTGCAGCGATGACCTGGGTCTGAGATGATTGGCCTCCAATAACCACAACCATCTTCCTTTGTGCTAGATATGACACCATCCAGTGGAGAGTTTTCCCCTGATCCCCATTGATTTCAGTTTTATTAGGGCTCCTTGGTGCCACACTCGGACAAATGCTGCCTTGATGTCGAGGACAGTCACTCTCACCTCACCTCTGGAATTCAGCTCTTTTGTCCATGTTTGGACCAAGGTTGTAATGAGGTCAGGAGCCAAGTGGTCCTGGCGGAAACCAAACTGGGCATCGGTGAGGAGGTTATTTGTGAGTTAGTGCCGCTTGATAGCATTGTCGATGACAGCTTCCATCACTTTGCTGATGATGGAGAGGTGCTTAATGGGGTGGTAACTGGCTGTTGGATTAGTCCAGCTTTATGTGGACTGGACATACCTGGGCAATTTACCACTTTGTCGGGTAGAAGCCAGTACTGGAACAGCTGGGCTAGAGGTGCAGCTATTTCTGGAGCAGAGGTCTTCAGCTCTGTATCGGGGATGTTGTCGTGTCCCAGAGCCTTTGCTGTATCCAGTGCGCTCTACCGTTCTTGATATCATGTCAGTGAAGCGAATTGGTTGAAGACTGGCTTCTGTGACGGTGGGACCTCAGGAGCTGTAATGCATCATCCACTTGGCACTCGTGGCTAAAGATGGTTGCGAAGGCTTCAGCCTTGTCTTTTGCACTCACGTACTGTGCTCTGCCACCGTTGAGGATGGGGATGTTCAAGGAGCCTCCTCCTCCCGTTAGTTGTTAATTGTCCATCACCATTCACGACTGGATGTGGCAGGACTGCAGAGCTTTGATCTGATCCATTGGGTGCGGATCGCTTAGCTCTGTCTATAAAATGCTGCTTTCGCTATTTAGCATGCATATAGTCCTGTGTTTTCAGATACACTTGGTGCAGCTCCTGGCATGCTCTTCAACACTCCTTATTGAACCAGGGCTGGTTTGATGGTAATGGTAGAATGAGGGATATGCCGGGCCATGAGGTTACAGATTATGGTGGAATAAAATTCTGTTGCTGCTGATGGGCCCAGCGCCTCATGGATGCCCAGTTTTGAGCTGCTAGATGTGTTCTTAATCTATCCCATTTAGCACGGTGGTAGGGGCACAGGACACGATGAAGGGGTCTCCTCAGTGACTCAATAGTACCATGATTGACCGAGCTGCCTGAGTCCTGAAGGACATAGCAGCCAGACTGGCTCACGGCAGTGAGAGAATAAACACGAGCCACTACCGAGCCACACTTGGTGATGGACATTGAAGTCCCCCGCCCAGAGGACATTCTGTGCCATGACGCCACAGTGCGCTGGATAAGAGATTAGCGTGTAAAGTTAAAGCACATGGGATTGGGGGTAAGGTACTGACTTGGATAGAGAACTGGTTGGCAGACAGGAAGCAAAGAGTTGGAATAAACGGCTCTTTTTCCGAGTGGCAGGCAGTGACTAGTGGGGTACCGCAGGGATCGGTGCTAGGACCCCAGCTATTCACAATATATATTAATGATGATCTAGACGAGGGAACTAGATGTAATATCTCCAAGTTTGCAGACGACACAAAGCTGGGTGGGCGTGTGTGCCGTGAGGAGGATGCCGAGAAACTCCAGTATGATTTGACAGGTTGGCTGATTGGGCAGATGCATGGCAGATGCAATATAATGTGGATAAATGCGAGGCTATCCACTTTGGTGGCAAAAACAGGAAGGCAGATTATTATCTGAACAGCAATAGATTGGGAGAAGGGGAAGTGCAACGAGACCTGGGTGTCCTTGTGCATCAGTTGCTAAAGGTAAGCATGCAGGTGCAGCAGGCACTTAAGAAGGCAAATGCTACGTTGTCCTTCATAGCAAAAGGATTTGAGTACAGGAGCAAGGATATCTTGCTGCAGTTGTACAGGGCCTTGGTGAGACCACACCTTGAGTATTGTGTGCAATTTTGGTCGCCTTATCTGAGGAAGGATGTTCTTGCCATGGAGGGAGTGCAGCGAAGATTCACCAGATTGATACCTGGGATGGCAGGAATGATGTCGATTGGGCTGGAGTTTAGAAGAATGAGAGGGGATCTCATTAAAACTTATAAAATTCTAACAGGGATAGACAGACTAGATGCAGGAAGGATGTTCCCGATGGCGGGGGAGTCCAGAACCAGGGGTTACAGTCTAAAGATAAGGGGTAAGCCATTTAGGACTGAGATGAGGAGGAATTTCTTCACCCAGAGAGTGGTGGACCTGTGGAATTCTCTACCACAGAAGGCAGTTGAGGCCAATTCATTAAATATATTCAAGAAGGAGTTAGATATATTTCTTAAGGCTAAAGGGATCAAGGGATATGGGGAGAAAGCAGGGCCAGGGTACTGAATTTGGATGATCAGCCATGATCTCATTAAATGGCGGAGCAGACTCGAGGGGCCGAATGGCCTACTCCTGCTGCTATCTTCTATGTTTCTATGGATGAGGAGGGAGTAAATGTTTAAGATGGTGGATGGGTGGCTGATTAAGCGGCCTGCTTTCCCTTGGATTCTGTCGAGCTTCGTGAGTATTGATGGAGCTGCAACTGTCCAGGCAAGTGGAGAATATTCCATCGCACTCCTGACTTGTGCCTTGTAGGGAGTGAAAAGGCTTTGGGGAGTCAGGAGGTGGTGAGTCACGTACGCAGACTACCCAGTGTCTGACTAGCTCTTGTAGCCACAATATTTATTTGGCTGATCTAGTTAAGTTCCTGGTCAATGGTGACCCCCAGGTTGTTGATGGTGGGGAATTCAACAATGGTAATGCCATTGATTGTCATGGGGTGCTGGTTAGACTCTCTCTTGTTGGAGATGGTCATTGTCTGGCACTTGTGTGGCACAAATGTTACTTGCCACTTATCATCCCCAACCTGAATGTTGTCCAGGTCGTGCTGGACACAGACTGCCTCATTATCTGATGAATTGCGAATGTAACTTGACACTGTGCAATCAGTAGCGAACATCCCCACTTCTGAAGGTCATTAACAAAGCAGCTAAGATGTTGGGCCTAGGACACTGTCCTGAGTAACTGCTGCAGCGATGACCTGGGTCTGAGATGATTGGCCTCCAATAACCACAACCATCTTCCTTTGTGCTAGATATGACACCATCCAGTGGAGAGTTTTCCCCTGATCCCCATTGATTTCAGTTTTATTAGGGCTCCTTGGTGCCACACTCGGACAAATGCTGCCTTGATGTCGAGGACAGTCACTCTCACCTCACCTCTGGAATTCAGCTCTTTTGTCCATGTTTGGACCAAGGTTGTAATGAGGTCAGGAGCCAAGTGGTCCTGGCGGAAACCAAACTGGGCATCGGTGAGGAGGTTATTTGTCAGTTAGTGCCGCTTGATAGCATTGTCGATGACAGCTTCCATCACTTTGCTGATGATGGAGAGGTGCTTAATGGGGTGGTAACTGGCTGTTGGATTAGTCCAGCTTTATGTGGACTGGACATACCTGGGCAATTTACCACTTTGTCGGGTAGAAGCCAGTACTGGAACAGCTGGGCTAGAGGTGCAGCTATTTCTGGAGCAGAGGTCTTCAGCTCTGTATCGGGGATGTTGTCGTGTCCCAGAGCCTTTGCTGTATCCAGTGCACTCTACCGTTCTTGATATCATGTCAGTGAAGCGAATTGGTTGAAGACTGGCTTCTGTGACGGTGGGACCTCAGGAGCTGTAATGCATCATCCACTTGGCACTCGTGGCTAAAGATGGTTGCGAAGGCTTCAGCCTTGTCTTTTGCACTCACGTACTGTGCTCTGCCACCGTTGAGGATGGGGATGTTCAAGGAGCCTCCTCCTCCCGTTAGTTGTTAATTGTCCATCACCATTCACGACTGGATGTGGCAGGACTGCAGAGCTTTGATCTGATCCATTGGCTGCGGATCGCTTAGCTCTGTCTATAAAATGCTGCTTTCGCTATTTAGCATGCATATAGTCCTGTGTTTTCAGATACACTTGGTGCAGCTCCTGGCATGCTCTTCAACACTCCTTATTGAACCAGGGCTGGTTTGATGGTAATGGTAGAATGAGGGATATGCCGGGCCATGAGGTTACAGATTATGGTGGAATAAAATTCTGTTGCTGCTGATGGGCCCAGCGCCTCATGGATGCCCAGTTTTGAGCTGCTAGATGTGTTCTTAATCTATCCCATTTAGCACGGTGGTAGGGGCACAGGACACGATGAAGGGGTGTCCTCAGTGACTCAATAGTACCATGATTGACCGAGCTGCCTGAGTCCTGAAGGACATAGCAGCCAGACTGGCTCACGGCAGTGAGAGAATAAACACGAGCCACTACCGAGCCACACTTGGTGATGGACATTGAAGTCCCCCGCCCAGAGGACATTCTGTGCCATGACGCCACAGTGCGCTGGATAAGAGATTAGCGTGTAAAGTTAAAGCACATGGGATTGGGGGTAAGGTACTGACTTGGATAGAGAACTGGTTGGCAGACAGGAAGCAAAGAGTTGGAATAAACGGCTCTTTTGCCGAGTGGCAGGCAGTGACTAGTGGGGTACCGCAGGGATCGGTGCTAGGACCCCAGCTATTCACAATATATATTAATGATGATCTAGACGAGGGAACTAGATGTAATATCTCCAAGTTTGCAGACGACACAAAGCTGGGTGGGCGTGTGTGCCGTGAGGAGGATGCCGAGAAACTCCAGTATGATTTGACAGGTTGGCTGATTGGGCAGATGCATGGCAGATGCAATATAATGTGGATAAATGCGAGGCTATCCACTTTGGTGGCAAAAACAGGAAGGCAGATTATTATCTGAACAGCAATAGATTGGGAGAAGGGGAAGTGCAACGAGACCTGGGTGTCCTTGTGCATCAGTTGCTAAAGGTAAGCATGCAGGTGCAGCAGGCACTTAAGAAGGCAAATGCTACGTTGTCCTTCATAGCAAAAGGATTTGAGTACAGGAGCAAGGATATCTTGCTGCAGTTGTACAGGGCCTTGGTGAGACCACACCTTGAGTATTGTGTGCAATTTTGGTCGCCTTATCTGAGGAAGGATGTTCTTGCCATGGAGGGAGTGCAGCGAAGATTCACCAGATTGATACCTGGGATGGCAGGAATGATGTCGATTGGGCTGGAGTTTAGAAGAATGAGAGGGGATCTCATTGAAACTTATAAAATTCTAACAGGGATAGACAGACTAGATGCAGGAAGGATGTTCCCGATGGCGGGGGAGTCCAGAACCAGGGGTTACAGTCTAAAGATAAGGGGTAAGCCATTTAGGACTGAGATGAGGAGGAATTTCTTCACCCAGAGAGTGGTGGACCTGTGGAATTCTCTACCACAGAAGGCAGTTGAGGCCAATTCATTAAATATATTCAAGAAGGAGTTAGATATATTTCTTAAGGCTAAAGGGATCAAGGGATATGGGGAGAAAGCAGGGCCAGGGTACTGAATTTGGATGATCAGCCATGATCTCATTAAATGGCGGAGCAGACTCGAGGGGCCGAATGGCCTACTCCTGCTGCTATCTTCTATGTTTCTATGGATGAGGAGGGAGTAAATGTTTAAGATGGTGGATGGGTGGCTGATTAAGCGGCCTGCTTTCCCCTGCATTCTGTCGAGCTTCGTGAGTATTGATGGAGCTGCAACTGTCCAGGCAAGTGGAGAATATTCCATCGCACTCCTGACTTGTGCCTTGTAGGGAGTGAAAAGGCTTTGGGGAGTCAGGAGGTGGTGAGTCACTTACGCAGACTACCCAGTGTCTGACTAGCTCTTGTAGCCACAATATTTATTTGGCTGATCTAGTTAAGTTCCTGGTCAATGGTGACCCCCAGGTTGTTGATGGTGGGGAATTCAACAATGGTAATGCCATTGATTGTCATGGGGTGCTGGTTAGACTCTCTCTTGTTGGAGATGGTCATTGTCTGGCACTTGTGTGGCACAAATGTTACTTGCCACTTATCATCCCCAACCTGAATGTTGTCCAGGTCGTGCTGGACACAGACTGCCTCATTATCTGATGAATTGCGAATGTAACTTGACACTGTGCAATCAGTAGCGAACATCCCCACTTCTGAAGGTCATTAACAAAGCAGCTAAGATGTTGGGCCTAGGACACTGTCCTGAGTAACTGCTGCAGCGATGACCTGGGTCTGAGATGATTGGCCTCCAATAACCACAACCATCTTCCTTTGTGCTAGATATGACACCATCCAGTGGAGAGTTTTCCCCTGATCCCCATTGATTTCAGTTTTATTAGGGCTCCTTGGTGCCACACTCGGACAAATGCTGCCTTGATGTCGAGGACAGTCACTCTCACCTCACCTCTGGAATTCAGCTCTTTTGTCCATGTTTGGACCAAGGTTGTAATGAGGTCAGGAGCCAAGTGGTCCTGGCGGAAACCAAACTGGGCATCGGTGAGGAGGTTATTTGTCAGTTAGTGCCGCTTGATAGCATTGTCGATGACAGCTTCCATCACTTTGCTGATGATGGAGAGGTGCTTAATGGGGTGGTAACTGGCTGTTGGATTAGTCCAGCTTTATGTGGACTGGACATACCTGGGCAATTTACCACTTTGTCGGGTAGAAGCCAGTACTGGAACAGCTGGGCTAGAGGTGCAGCTATTTCTGGAGCAGAGGTCTTCAGCTCTGTATCGGGGATGTTGTCGTGTCCCAGAGCCTTTGCTGTATCCAGTGCGCTCTACCGTTCTTGATATCATGTCAGTGAAGCGAATTGGTTGAAGACTGGCTTCTGTGACGGTGGGACCTCAGGAGCTGTAATGCATCATCCACTTGGCACTCGTGGCTAAAGATGGTTGCGAAGGCTTCAGCCTTGTCTTTTGCACTCACGTACTGTGCTCTGCCACCGTTGAGGATGGGGATGTTCAAGGAGCCTCCTCCTCCCGTTAGTTGTTAATTGTCCATCACTATTCACGACTGGATGTGGCAGGACTGCAGAGCTTTGATCTGATCCATTGGCTGCGGATCGCTTAGCTCTGTCTATAAAATGCTGCTTTCGCTATTTAGCATGCATATAGTCCTGTGTTTTCAGATACACTTGGTGCAGCTCCTGGCATGCTCTTCAACACACCTTATTGAACCAGGGCTGGTTTGATGGTAATGGTAGAATGAGGGATATGCCGGGCCATGAGGTTACAGATTATGGTGGAATAAAATTCTGTTGCTGCTGATGGGCCCAGCGCCTCATGGATGCCCAGTTTTGAGCTGCTAGATGTGTTCTTAATCTATCCCATTTAGCACGGTGGTAGGGGCACAGGACACGATGAAGGGGTGTCCTCAGTGACTCAATAGTACCATGATTGACCGAGCTGCCTGAGTCCTGAAGGACATAGCAGCCAGACTGGCTCACGGCAGTGAGAGAATAAACACGAGCCACTACCGAGCCACACTTGGTGATGGACATTGAAGTCCCCCGCCCAGAGGACATTCTGTGCCATGACGCCACAGTGCGCTGGATAAGAGATTAGCGTGTAAAGTTAAAGCACATGGGATTGGGGGTAAGGTACTGACTTGGATAGAGAACTGGTTGGCAGACAGGAAGCAAAGAGTTGGAATAAACGGCTCTTTTTCCGAGTGGCAGGCAGTGACTAGTGGGGTACCGCAGGGATCGGTGCTAGGACCCCAGCTATTCACAATATATATTAATGATGATCTAGACGAGGGAACTAGATGTAATATCTCCAAGTTTGCAGACGACACAAAGCTGGGTGGGCGTGTGTGCCGTGAGGAGGATGCCGAGAAACTCCAGTATGATTTGACAGGTTGGCTGATTGGGCAGATGCATGGCAGATGCAATATAATGTGGATAAATGCGAGGCTATCCACTTTGGTGGCAAAAACAGGAAGGCAGATTATTATCTGAACAGCAATAGATTGGGAGAAGGGGAAGTGCAACGAGGCCTGGGTGTCCTTGTGCATCAGTTGCTAAAGGTAAGCATGCAGGTGCAGCAGGCACTTAAGAAGGCAAATGCTACGTTGTCCTTCATAGCAAAAGGATTTGAGTACAGGAGCAAGGATATCTTGCTGCAGTTGTACAGGGCCTTGGTGAGACCACACCTTGAGTATTGTGTGCAATTTTGGTCGCCTTATCTGAGGAAGGATGTTCTTGCCATGGAGGGAGTGCAGCGAAGATTCACCAGATTGATACCTGGGATGGCAGGAATGATGTCGATTGGGCTGGAGTTTAGAAGAATGAGAGGGGATCTCATTGAAACTTATAAAATTCTAACAGGGATAGACAGACTAGATGCAGGAAGGATGTTCCCGATGGCGGGGGAGTCCAGAACCAGGGGTTACAGTCTAAAGATAAGGGGTAAGCCATTTAGGACTGAGATGAGGAGGAATTTCTTCACCCAGAGAGTGGTGGACCTGTGGAATTCTCTACCACAGAAGGCAGTTGAGGCCAATTCATTAAATATATTCAAGAAGGAGTTAGATATATTTCTTAAGGCTAAAGGGATCAAGGGATATGGGGAGAAAGCAGGGCCAGGGTACTGAATTTGGATGATCAGCCATGATCTCATTAAATGGCGGAGCAGACTCGAGGGGCCGAATGGCCTACTCCTGCTGCTATCTTCTATGTTTCTATGGATGAGGAGGGAGTAAATGTTTAAGATGGTGGATGGGTGGCTGATTAAGCGGCCTGCTTTCCCCTGCATTCTGTCGAGCTTCGTGAGTATTGATGGAGCTGCAACTGTCCAGGCAAGTGGAGAATATTCCATCGCACTCCTGACTTGTGCCTTGTAGGGAGTGAAAAGGCTTTGGGGAGTCAGGAGGTGGTGAGTCACTTACGCAGACTACCCAGTGTCTGACTAGCTCTTGTAGCCACAATATTTATTTGGCTGATCTAGTTAAGTTCCTGGTCAATGGTGACCCCCAGGTTGTTGATGGTGGGGAATTCAACAATGGTAATGCCATTGATTGTCATGGGGTGCTGGTTAGACTCTCTCTTGTTGGAGATGGTCATTGTCTGGCACTTGTGTGGCACAAATGTTACTTGCCACTTATCATCCCCAACCTGAATGTTGTCCAGGTCGTGCTGGACACAGACTGCCTCATTATCTGACGAATTGCGAATGTAACTTGACACTGTGCAATCAATAGCGAACATCCCCACTTCTGAAGATCATTAACAAAGCAGCTAAGATGTTGGGCCTAGGACACTGTCCTGAGTAACTGCTGCAGCGATGACCTGGGTCTGAGATGATTGGCCTCCAATAAGCACAAACATCTTCCGTTGTGCTAGATATGACACCATCCAGTGGAGAGTTTTCCCCTGATCCCCATTGATTTCTGTTTTATTAGGGCTCCTTGGTGCCACACTCGGACAAATGCTGCCTTGATGTCGAGGACAGTTACTCTCACCTCTCCTCTGGAATTCAGCTCTTTTGTCCATGTTTGGCCCAAGGTTGTAATGAGGTCAGGAGCCAAGAGGTCCTGGCGGAAACCAAACTGGGCATCGGTGAGGAGGTTATTTGTGAGTTAGTGGCGCTTGATAGCATTGTCGATGACAGCTTCCATCACTTTGCTGATGATGGAGAGGTGGTTAATGGGGTGGTAACTGGCTGTTGGATTAGTCCAGCTTTATGTGGACTGGACATACCTGGGCAATTTACCACTTTGTCGGGTAGAAGCCAGTACTGGAACAGCTGGGCTAGAGGTGCAGCTATTTCTGGAGCAGAGGTCTTCAGCTCTGTATGCGGGATGTTGTTTGGTCCCAGAGCCTTTGCTGTATCCAGTGCGCTCTACCGTTCTTGATATCATGTCAGTGAAGCGAATTGGTTGAAGACTGGCTTCTGTGATGCTGGGACCTCAGGAGCTGTAATGCATCATCCACTTGGCACTCGTGGCTAAAGATGGTTGCGAAGGCTTCAGCCTTGTCTTTTGCACTCACGTACTGTGCTCTGCCATCGTTGAGGATGGGGATGTTCAGGGAGCCTCCTCCTTCCGTTAGTTGTTAATTGTCCATCACCATTCACGACTGGATGTGGTCGGACTGCAGAGCTTTGATCTGATCCATTGGGTGCGGATCACTTTGCTCTGGCTATAAAATGCTGCTTTCGCGATGTAGCATGCATAAATTCCTATGTTTTCAGATACACTTGGTGCAGCTCCTGGCATGCTCTTCAACACTCCTTATTGAACCAGGGCTGGTTTGATGGTAATGGTAGAATGAGGGATATGCCGGGCCATGAGGTTACAGATTATGGTGGAATAAAATTCTGTTGCTGCTGATGGGCCCAGCGCCTCATGGATGCCCAGTTTTGAGCTGCTAGATGTGTTCTTAATCTATCCCATTTAGCACGGTGGTAGGGGCACAGGACACGATGAAGGGGTGTCCTCAGTGACTCAATAGTACCATGATTGACCGAGTTGCCTGAGTCCTGAAGGACATAGCAGCCAGACTGGCTCACGGCAGTGAGTGAATAAACACGAGCCACTACCGAGCCACACTTGGTGATAGACATTGAAGTCCCCCGCCCAGAGGACATTCTGTGCCATGACGCCACAGTGCGCTGGATAAGAGATTAGCGTGTAAAGTTAAAGCACATGGGATTGGGGGTAAGGTACTGACTTGGATAGAGAACTGGTTGGCAGACAGGAAGCAAAGAGTTGGTATAAACGGCTCTTTTTCCGAGTGGCAGGCAGTGACTAGTGGGGTACCGCAGGGATCGGTGCTTGGACCCCAGCTTTTCACAATATATATTAATGATCTAGACGAGGGATCTAGATGTAATATCTCCAAGTTTGCAGACGACACAAAGCTGGGTGGGCGTGTGTGCTGTGAGGAGGATGCCGAGAAGCTCCAGTATGATTTGACAGGTTGGCTGGTTGGGCAGATGCATAGCAGATGCAATATAATGTGGATAAATGCGAGGCTATCCACTTTGGTGGCAAAAACAGGAAGGCAGATTATTATCTGAACAGCAATAGATTGGGAGAAGGGGAAGTGCAACGAGACCTGGGTGTCCTTGTGCACCAGTTGCTAAAGGTAAGCATGCAGGTGCAGCAGGCACTTAAGAAGGCAAATGCTACGTTGGCCTTCATAGCAAACGGATTTGAGTACAGGAGCAAGGATATCTTGCTGCATTTGTACAGGGCCTTGGTGAGACCACACCTTGAGTATTGTGTGCAATTTTGGTCGCCTTATCTGAGGAAGGATGTTCTTGCCATGGAGGGAGTGCAGCGAAGATTCACCAGATTGATACCTGGGATGGCTGGAATGATGTCGATTGGGCTGGAGTTTAGAAGAATGAGAGGGGATCTCATTGAAACTTATAAAATTCTAACAGGGCTAGACAGACTAGATGCAGGAAGGATGTTCCCGATGGCGGGGGAGTCCAGAACCAAGGGTTACAGTCTAAAGATAAGGGGTAAGCCATTTAGGACTGAGATGAGGAGGAATTTCTTCACCCAGAGAGTGGTGAACCTGTGGAATTCTCTACCACAGAAGGCAGTTGAGGCCAATTCATTAAATATATTCAAGAAGGAGTTAGATATATTTCTTAAGGCTAAAGGGATCAAGGGATATGGGGAGAAAGCATGGACAGGGTACTGACTTTGGATGATCAGCCATGATCTCATTAAATGGCGGAGCAGACTCGAGGGTCCGAATGGCCTACTCCTGCTGCTATCTTCTATGTTTCTATGGATGAGGAGGGAGTAAATGTTTAAGATGGTGGATGGGTGGCTGATTAAGCAGCCTGCTTTCCCCTGGATTCTGTCGAGCTTCGTGAGTATTGATGGAGCTGCAACTGTCCAGGCAAGTGGAGAATATTCCATCGCACTCCTGACTTGTGCCTTGTAGGGAGTGAAAAGGCTTTGGGGAGTCAGGAGGTGGTGAGTCACTTACGCAGACTACCCAGTGTCTGACTAGCTCTTGTAGCCACAATATTTATTTGGCTGATCTAGTTAAGTTCCTGGTCAATGGTGACCCCCAGGATGTTGATGGTGGGGAATTCAACAATGGTAATGCCATTGATTGTCATGGGGTGGTGGTTAGACTCTCTCTTGTTCGAGATGGTCATTGTCTGGCACTTGTGTGGTACAAATGTTACTTGCCACTTATCATCCCCAACCTGAATGTTGTCCAGGTCTTGCTGCATGTGAACACAGAATGCCTCATTATCTGATGAATTGCGAATGTAACTTGACACTGTGCAATCAGCAGCGAACTTCTGAAGGTCTTTAATAAAGCAATTGAAGATGCTGGGTCTAGGACACTGTCCTCAGTAACTGCTGCAGCGATGACCTGGGTCCGAGATGATTGGCCTCCAATAACCACAGCCATCTTCCTTGTGCTAGATATCACACCCTCCAGTGGAGAGTTTTCCTCCGATTACCATTGACTTCAGTTTTACTAGGGCTCCTTGGTGCCACACTCGGTCAAATGCTGCTTTGAAATCGAGGACAGTCACTCTCACCTCACCTCTGGAATATAGCTCGTGTTCATGTTTGGACCAAGGCTGTAATGCGGTCAGGAGCCAAGTGGTCCTGGCGGAAACCAAACTCGGCATTGGTGAGCAGGTTATTTGTGCGTAAGTGTCGCTTGATAGCACTGTCAATGACGGCTTCCATCACTTTGCTGATGATGGAGTGATGGCTGATGGGGTGGTAACCGGCTGTTGGATTAGTCCAGCTTTTTGCGCACTGAACATACCCGGCCAATTTACCACTTTGTCGGGTACATTCAGTGCGCTCTACCATTCTTGCTTTCACGTGGAGTGAAGCGAATTGGCTGAAGACTGGCTTCTGTGATGGTGGAAGCTCAGGAGGAGGCCGAGATGCATCATCCACTTGGCACTTGTGACTGAAGATGGTTGCGAAGGCTTCAGCCTTGCCTTTTGCACTGACATGCTGTGCTCTGCCATCGTTGTGGATGAGGATGTTCAAGGAACCTCCTCCCCCTGTTAGTTGTTAATTGTCCATCACCATGCACGACGGGATGTGGCAGGCCTGTAAAGCTTTGATCTGATCCATTGGGTGTGGGATCGCTTAGCTCTGTGTATAGCATGCTGCTTCTGCTGGTTAAGATGCATATAGTCCTGTGTTGTAGCTTCACCAAGTTGGTATCTGATTTTCAGGTACACCTGGCATGCTCTTTGATGTGAGCCCCCAAAGTGTGGACTGAGTGATATACACAGTCGACAACACTGGCTTGTTGTAAGAAAGACAGACCCAATAATTGAAGTAAAAACGGTTTATTCAGGCCTGGGGAGCTATGGCTCTTGTGTCCCAACACAAGGCTCCAACTCCACCGAATCTCTTGAGGTTCACACAGTTATACAAAACTTAAGGCCCTGCCCTAAAGGCGGGGATAAGCTTATTAACATATACAGAATTATAGTTAAATTGTAATTATAAAACCATGACATTCCATTCTTCCAGTCGCTTACAAATCTCACATTTCGTTATCAGTTGGTCCTGTTACTTTCTCATAACCCGGGCCTCAATTTTATTACTTTACGATCGTCCCTTTGCTGTTGTCAGATGGCTTGGTCTTTCTAAGTATTTCTCTAAGATAGTAGATCTTTCCAAAGCGGGCAATCCGCAGACTTTCTGTCTCTCTCTCTTGAATTATTTCTACAGAGCAAAAACACTTTAGTTAGTTAAAAGAATAGAACCCTATTGAGCTTCACACTTAACAAACCCTTAAGTGCAAAGGTGTCGACTCACGTGGCCGAACCCATATATCTCTCCCTCTTTCTAAGGGGTTGTTTTGACAGTTTTAATCTCTCAGCAGTTACCCCGTAGTCCTGTTTAAACCTTATCTGGGTTTATACAACTTTTACAGACTTCTATTGTTCAACTCGGAGCACGAATTAACCTATTCCCTCCATTTTGTATATTGGTGTTACAGATGAATCCTGGTTTGTTTTTCCTTATTAAATCCAATTTTTAATATCTTACTTCAGTCCCCCCTTTTGACCTTTGGACAATTGCTCCAAACAGGTCAACATGTATTTCCACTTCCTGGTGTCTGCCAGAGCGTGCACTCCCTGGCCTTCTACCAGTTTAGGTTATACATGTATATATATCTTATCAATTTGGAGGCCGACTTCCCCCTCTGTGGTATGGTGGTCTTTCCTTTACGGTGGTCTTTCCTTTAGGGTGGGCTTTCCTTTATGCACTCCGTCCGGTGTAACCATTCCCGGGGCCCCTTAGACCCTACACTAATGGTTGAGGCTTTTCTGCTCAAGCCTGTCCCTCATTCCCACGTGGGGTGTGTGACGTGCCAATTCGAGACTGTCATCACACACCAGTCCTCATTCACCACCCTCCTTCTGCCACCCTCCTTCTGCCACCTCCATCTTACGGTTGGCCGGCCCGGTCATTAATTACCATGCCCAATTAATCCCACATAATTTCAGTCGCTTCCCATCGCGTCTTACACCATTTGCCTTGGAGAGGCAGGGGAGTTGTCCATTCTTAACATCGCTGCCTGCCCCTCCTCAGGCTCTACTTCCTTCACCACACCACTTTCGGCCTTACTCATTCTGGCACAAAGGCACTGGAGAAATAAAAATACACAATATATCAGAATAACAATCAAGAGGAATATCATTATGCCTTGTACCACCGAGGCGCCCAAAGTCCCCGACCATCCTGGTCCCCAATTATCAAAATATGAGGAAGTGGGTGAGTTTCCTCTAATGTTGCACTAATGTCTTTTTGTTGTTTCTTTAAGCCTTCTTCTATTTTATGATAGTACTTTAAAATTTCCTTTGTTTCCTGCCGTAACTTCTGCCAAGCTTCCTCTAACTTAGGAATTGTCTTGGGCTCTGGTATGACATAAGTTTCAACCCTTTTTAGTAAGTCTCATATTATCAAATGACCAGGTTTTCCTATCTGTATAAGTATCTTTCGACCAATACAACGGTTTGGTTGGGGAATGGTATAAGCCATATCTTGATATTCATATTTCTGTTCAATTGTGGTGACACAACAGGTCCCATTGTTCCTTGATGCTACCCAGGTCCAGTGTATCCCCTTGGGTGAACCTCGAGGGTGCAATTGGTAATTTTCGTAAATCCGTACTCGGATGTGTCTCCCTCGGTGGGGGGGTGTGTGCACACCCATGTCCTTCCCTTGTGGTGGCACCCGTCCACTACCACCCCCCTTTAGGTTTCATTCTTCTGTTTATTATCTTCATCCCTTTCCCAAAGTGTCTTGGTAGGGACATCATGATATTTAACCCACTTTCCCTTTGTACTTCTCCTATATTAATCACATCGTATCGGGGTTGTCCCCCTTCTGGGAATTGTGGGATGGCCAGTACAAAGCCAATCATCTTAGTCCATGGGGTCAGACAATCACCTGCCCGGTATACTTGTCCCATTTTACATTCCTTACATAGGCTTTTATTTGTGTCAATCCAAGGTTCCAGATCCATATTAGTAATCCAATCAGGGATCTGTCCATTATTTATTTGCCTCATGTTATGCTGAGCATTCGACAATATCCATGAGTCCTACGTGGCACATATTAGTTCCTTATTGTTTTGGCGAGAAGCATTATTAAGTCTATCAATAATTGTATTGATTGTTTCTGCATGGGGGGCTACTATCTCTTCCACCCCCGACAATTGCATTATTGTTTGGTTTCCCTGCCAGTGTCAATTGCTGGCTATTTCCAGTAGCTTGTTTTAGTAACTTCTCTATTTTTGCTTGTAATTCTTCTACTCCTTTGTTTACTCCTTCTATGTCCAAGCTATTAACTGTTGCTAACCCGGCCGCATACCCTGCTCCGGTCGTTTCCAATACTCCCCGTTTCTTACATCTTTGTAAGATAGATTTTTTTCTCCTGTGGATCCTCTAATTGTTTTACCCACAGGGAGTTCCAGGTTTGTTTTGTATCTCAAAAGTACTCATATTAATGGCAAGCTTAGTAACTCTATGTGCTACACTAGAATACACCTCATCCTGTGTTCTCCTTATTACTAATCCCCCTTGATAATGGCAATACTTATATTTATCCCTAGAATCAAGGCGAGGACGCTCCATCTCATTCCGGACGTCCAATGTTCCTGTAATTACAAAAAGGGGGCTGGTCGTCACCAGCCAGTTAGAATTATTCTGCTCTTATCCATTTTATCAGTTCAAAATGCTGTACATCTGGTTCATTTCTTGTTCTGTGGCTCTGTCCCCAGACATACCTGAAGATGCAAACTATGGCATATAATATCATCATACACAGCCTATTATCATCATACACAGCCCTATCATTGATATATGTAGTAACTCCCCTTCCCATTCTTTATATCTTCTAGTATACTCCTCACTCTGTCAAAAAGGGCACCATCTCTGGTTTACTCATTGTCCTTCTTATATATTTTTAACTGAGTCCAGTGTTTCCACCTTCCTTTACCCGTTCCAGACCCATCTACATGAGCACATGTGTCATTATTCATTAATACTTCATAAGGTCCTGACCATCTGGGTGCTAGCCCTGGTTTGGCTGGCATTATTTCTGCTATCACTTTGCTGTCTATTGCAAAGACCTCCTTCTGGTCGTCCCGTGTATCCTGTTCTCGATCCCGTATAATCTGTTGGTCTTTGGCCTCATGTCTCTAACTATCTGTCCAGATTTATCTTTGGGTAACAGGACAGCTTCCCAAGCAGTCTCCCTGCCGTTTGCGACGGTGCTGCAATTAGTTTATAAGATAACTTCCATTTATCAAATCCTAATTTTCCTTCTATCACTGTGGGGAAATATTAACTCAACATTAAGAAATTTACATTTAATAATGTCCAATATCTTTAAATTCTGTTCAGTAATACTGAAGTTGTTGCTTGGTGAACTCAAACAGCTGTCAGTGGAAAGGGTTAACTCCTTCGCAGGCTTTTGAAGGTGGAGCTAAACATTATTGCGTCACTTCACGCAACCCAAAAAAACATCCCTGACAGAAAGACAGTTGTGGTTTCACACTTTGATTCAACATGAACATTTGGGCTTCATTGGTCAGATTCCCTCTCTCAGTTGATCGTTTAGCTGCCCGTCCTCTTGTGTGCTTTAATTTATTATTACGGACTCTTTGGGTAGGAGAGAGGTTCCTACTAATTCTTTGATTATATTCTTGTCTCTTACGGGTCTTCTCCTGGTGTCATATATCCCTGCCTACTCCCGTTATCATGTAATCAGACACCACCCCAAAGGCATTCCGACTATCTATATAGGTTTACACATTTTCCTTTGGCTACCCCCCTTTGATCAAATCCTGTATAGGCTGGGCCATTTCTACTTTGTTTCCCGGGCCTGCCTGTTTGTTTGACTTATAATCTGGGGGCCAGTACACTTCATTCGCTTTAGGGTCGACTAAAGCTCCTACTTCTCGCAGTATATCTATCCCTAGGATTGTTCCTTCGGTGCTCTCGCATACCCACAACTGTGTAGGTATTATTATTATAGCCAATTTCTAGTAAGACTGTTTCGCTCTTATAAGCCCTGATTCTTCGTCCACCGATTCCTGCTATACTAACTGAAAGTTTTGTTCGGGGTAAGGGTAAGTCTGTCAATGAGATTGTGGCTCCTGTGTCTATTAACATTTTGCACTGTCGGCCCCCTACCAATGCATCAACAAACATCCTCGGATCCCCCTCCCCTCTCTGGCGCGGTCCCTTCCTGCTGCCATCCCTAGAAGCTTGCGAGCAATCAAAGCACGCAGCCAGTCCTAATGCCCCTCCCATCTGTTTTCGGGCATTTGTCTCTTCCCTTGTGTCACTATGTATCCTAGGTAGACTACTTCATCCTTCCCTACCTATACCTTTCTAAGGTTTAACTCTAGTCCCGCCTTCTATAAGGCTTCCAGTACCATAGTCAATTAAATATTGTAGAGGGACCTGCCACTATCGGATATTCTTGCGGAGTTGAGTTATCTTATTCAATTTGGACTACACCAATTTACATCAACCAGAATTTCACTGTGGCCACAATGAAAGTCTGGTTTTAATAGGTTAATTTACCTCATAACTTCAAGGTTAGATCTTAGACTGAAACTTAATCTTTCATTAAACAAACTTTTTGTTGCTCTGCTCAGTTTTTACACTTCAGCTTAACTTAAATTGTAATAGGTTTTTTTCATTCTGAGGGCACAATCTTATTTGCACATTCTTAAACTTCCAAAATCCCCGACAAGACAAAGGGGTTAAATGCTTTTACTTTAACACAGAGAAGTGGGTGGAGCTACAACACACAGCAGACATTTCTTTTTCTTAACGGACAGATTTTCAGACAAAGGAATATTGAATCCTCTTAAACATTCCTAATCAGGAAAACATCCACACTCACACATTTTTATACAAATTGTAATTTCAGCATATGTCTAAGGTTCCTTTCACTCAGCAAATCTCGTGTTTTACTTGTCTTGGTACAGATGCTAATAACTTCCATGTTGGTAAAGCTTTAAGTTTATCTTTTCCTTCCTTTTTAAATCTGACTCAACATCTTTCCCTAGTTTCCAAATCCCTGTTTGTTTGTTTTTTTTTGCTGGGGTTTCAAATTGGTTCGCCTGCAAATTAGATCTTTTTCCTTCTTTATCTCTCCCTTCTGTTTCAATTCCTTACATTATCTGTTGCCTCTTTATCTTTAGCTCCTCCCCACCAAGCCTTTGGCTCTCTGCACTGTTTCTTTTTATTTTCCAGGAGTCGGGTTATAGAATCCAGGTCCTTTGAGGATTCTTCTTCCATCCTCTTAGTCATAACTAACTGCTATGTTTCACGCATAATTCACGATGTTGAGGAATTAGGTTTGTACGCTACGTTGTTCGCCCCATAGCGTCACCTTCATTAGTTTCTTGCTTTCTATTAGTCACTTTGTTTCGTTAGACACACACCAACCCTTTAGTCCCGAGGTTTTGGTACTGTGGGGTCTGTAGCTCCCGGCGTCCTACTTGATCCTGGCCGTCACGTGGGACTACTGTCCTCTTAATTCAGGCTCAGGCTAGGTGCTGGGGACAGACCTCACCCTTGTCCGTTCTAACCTCCTTATGACCGCAGGGTTTTATCTCATTCACTCACCACGGTGCACCCATTCATTCAATTGTTGAGATTTCGCCGTCTCACGGATAAAGAGGATTTCCCGCCTCCCCGGGGTAGGGGTCTTTCCGCCCCTGTCGGTTCGCCTACCTACGGCTAAATGAGGACTTCTCTGCCTCCCAGGGTTTTCCGCCCCGTCGGTTCGCCTACCTACGGCTAAATGAGGACTTCTCTGCCTCCCAGGGTTTTCCGCCCCGTCGGTTCGCCTACCTACGGCTAAATGAGGACTTCTCTGCCTCCCAGGGTTTTCCGCCCCGTCGGTTCGCCGTTATACGGCTTAGGGAACACCTTATCCCTATCTTTTTAACCGCCTTCAATTAAGGGTGTCTTTCTTTTTATAGTTCTTTTATACGTCGATTCTGACTCACCGTCTCGCCAGCGATTAACCCCTAATTTTACAGGTGGTAATTAAAACATACTCACCCGTCTTAGGTTAACGCTGTCCGAGAGTCTGGTTCAGAACGCACATCCCATCCTCGTCGCCAATTGATGTAAGCCCCCAAAGTGTGGACTGAGTGATATACACAGTCGACAACACTGGCTTGTTGTAAGAAAGACAGACCCAATAATTGAAGTAAAAACGGTTTATTCAGGCCTGGGGAGCTATGGCTCTTGTGTCCCAACACAAGGCTCCAACTCCACCGAATCTCTTGAGGTTCACACAGTTATACAAAACTTAAGGCCCTGCCCTAAAGGCGGGGATAAGCTTATTAACATATACAGAATTATAGTTAAATTGTAATTATAAAACCATGACATTCCATTCTTCCAGTCGCTTACAAATCTCACATTTCGTTATCAGTTGGTCCTGTTACTTTCTCATAACCCGGGCCTCAATTTTATTACTTTACGATCGTCCCTTTGCTGTTGTCAGATGGCTTGGTCTTTCTAAGTATTTCTCTAAGATAGTAGATCTTTCCAAAGCGGGCAATCCGCAGACTTTCTGTCTCTCTCTCTTGAATTATTTCTACAGAGCAAAAACACTTTAGTTAGTTAAAAGAATAGAACCCTATTGAGCTTCACACTTAACAAACCCTTAAGTGCAAAGGTGTCGACTCGCGTGGCCGAACCCATATATCTCTCCCTCTTTCTAAGGGGTTGTTTTGACAGTTTTAATCTCTCAGCAGTTACCCCGTAGTCCTGTTTAAACCTTATCTGGGTTTATACAACTTTTACAGACTTCTATTGTTCAACTCGGAGCACGAATTAACCTATTCCCTCCATTTTGTATATTGGTGTTACAGATGAATCCTGGTTTGTTTTTCCTTATTAAATCCAATTTTTAATATCTTACTTCACTCTTCAACACTCCTCATTGAACCAGGGTTGGTTTGATGGGAATGGTAGAGGGAGGGATATATCAGCCCATGAGGTTACAGAGTGTGGTGGAATACAATTCCGTTGCTGCTGATGGCCCACAGCGCCTCCTTGGTGCCCAGTTTTTAGCCGCTAGATCTGTTCTGATTCTATCCCATTTAGTACGGTGGTAGTGCCACACAACACCATGAAAGGTTGTCCTCAGTGTGAAGACGGGCCTTCATCTCCACAAGGAGTGTGCGGTGGTCACTGCAACCAATACTGTTGTGGACAGATGATCTGCGACATGTAGTTTGGTGAGGACGAGATCAAGTAGGTTTTTTCCTCGTGTTTGTTCTCTCACCACCTGGTATGAGTCCAGTCTGGCAGTTATCTCCTTGAGGACTTGGCCAGCTCGGTGAATAGTGGTACTACCAAGCCACACTTGGTGATGGACATTGAAGTCCCCCACCCAGAGGACATTCTGTGTCCACAGCCACAGTGCGCCGGATGAGGAGGGAGTAAATGTTTAAGATGGTGGATGGGGAGCTGATTAAGCGGCCTGCTTTCCCCTGGATTGTGTCGAGCTTCGTGAGTGTTGTTGGAGCTGCAACCGTCCAGGCAAGTGGATAATATTCCATCGCACTCCTGACTTGTCTTGTAGGGGGTGGAAAGGCTTTGGAGAGTCAGGAGGAGGTGAGGCACTTGCGCAGAATACCATTGTCTGACTAGCTCTTGTAGCCACAATATTTATTTGGCTGATCTAGTTAAGTTTCTGGTCAATGGTGACCCCCAGGATGTTGATGGTGGGGAATTCAAAGATGGTAATGCCATTGAACGTCATGGGGAGGTGGTTAGACTCTCTCTTGTTGGAGATGGTCATTGCCTGGTACTTGTGTGGCACAAATGTTACTTGTAACTTATCATCCCCAACCTGAATGTTGTTCAGGTCTTGCTGCATGTGGACACAGACTGCCTCATTATCTGACGAATTGCGAATGTAACTTGACACTGTGCAATCAGCAGCGAACATCCCCACTTCTGAAGGTCATTTAACAAAGCAGTTGAAGATGTTGGGCCTAGGACACTGTCCTGAGTAACTGCTGCAGCAATGACCTGGGTCTGAAATGATTGGCCTCCAATAACCATAGGCATCTTCCTTTGTGCTAGATATGACACCTTCCAGTGGAGAGTTTTCCCCCGATTCCCATTGACTTCAGTTTTACTAGGGCTCCTTGGTACCACACTCGGTCTAATGCTGCCTTGATGTCGAGGACAGTCACTCCCACCTCGCCTCTGGAATTCAGCTCTTTTGTCCATGTTTGGACCAAGGCTTTAATGAGGTCAGGAGCCAAGTGGTCCTGGTGGAAACCAAACTGGGATTCAGTGAGCAAGTTATTTGTGCTTTGTTAGTGTCGCTTGATAGCATTGTCAATGACAGCTTCCTTCATTTTGCTGATGATGGAGAGGTGGCTGATGAGGTGGTAACTGGCTGTTGGATTAGTCCAGCTTTTTGTGGACTGGACATACCTGGCCAATTTACCACTTTGTCGGGTAGATGCCAGTATTGGAACAGCTTGGCTAGAGGTGCAGCTAGTTCTGGAGCACAGGTCTTCAGTTTTGCAGCCGGGATGGTGTTGGGGCCCTTAGCCTTTGCTGTATCCAGTGCGCTCCACCGTTCTTGATATCACGTGGAGTGAAGTGAATTGGCTGAAGACTGGCTTCAGTGATGGTGGGGACCTCAGGAGTCAGCCGAGATGCATCATCCACTTGGCACTTGTGACTGAAGATGGTTGCGAAGGCTTCAGCCTTGTCTTTTGCCCTCACGTGCTGTGCTCCGCCAGCGTTGAGGATGGGAATGTTCAAGGAGCCTCCTCCGCCCGTTAGTTGTTAATTGTCTGTCACCATTTACGACTGGATGTGGCAGGACTGCAGAGCTTTGATCTGATCGATTGGGTGTGGGGTCGCTTAGCTCTGTCTATAGCATGCTGCTTCCGCTGGTCAGCATGCATATAGTCCTGTGTTGCAGCTTCACCAAGTTAGTTTCTGATTTTCAGATACACTTGGTGCAGCTCCTGGCATGCTCTTCAACACTAATTATTGAACCAGGGCTGGTTTGATGCTAATGGTAGAATGAGGGATATGCCGGGCCATGAGGTTACAGATTATGGTGGAATACAATTTTGTTGCTGCTGATGGGCCCAGCGCCTCATGGATGCCCAGTTTTGAGCTGCTAGATGTGTTATTAATCTATCCCATTTAGCACGGTGGTACGGCACACAACACAATGAAGGGGTGTCCTCAGTGACTGGGTAGTACCATGATTATCCAAGCTGGCTGAGTCCTGAAGGACATAGCAGCCAGACTGGCTCACGGCAGGTGGTGAGAGAACAAACATGAGCCCACTACCGTGCCACACTTGGTGATGGACATTGAAGTCCCCCATCCAGAGGACATTCTGTGCCCTTGCTGACACGGTGCGTCATATGAGGAGGGAGTAAATGTTTAAGATGGTGTATGGGGGGGCTGATTAAGCGGCCTGCTTTCCCCTGGATTGTGTCGCGCTTTGTGAAACTTGGAGCTGCAACCGTCCAGGCAAGTGGAGAATATTCCATCGCACTCCTGACTTGTGCCTTGTAGGGGGTGGAAAGGCTTTGGGGAGTCAGGAGGTGGTGAGTCACTTGCACAGAATACCCAGCCTCTCACTAGCACTTGTGGACACAGTAATTATTTGGCTGATCTAGTTAAGTTTCTGGTCAATGGTGACCCCCAGAATGTAGATGGTGGGGAATTCAATTATGGTAATGCCATTGCATGTCATGGGGAGCTGGTTAGACTCTCTCTTGTTGGAGATGGTCATTGTCTGGTACTTGTGTGGCATAAATGTTACTTGCCACTTATTATCCCCAACCTGAATGTTGTCCAGGTCTTGCTGCATGTGGACACAGACTGCCTCATATCTGACGAATTGCAAATTTACTTGACACTGTACAATCAGCAGCAAACATCCCCACTTCTGAAGGTCATTAATAAAGCAGTTGAAGATGTTGGGCCTAGAACACTGTCCTGATTAACTGCTGCAGCGATGACCTGGGGCTTAGATCATTGGCCTCCAATAACCACAGCCAGCTTTCTTGTGCTAGATATGACACCGTCCAGTGGAGAGTTTTCCCCCGATCCCCACTGACTTCAGTTTTAAGAGGGCTCCTTGGTGCCACACTTGGTCAAATGCTGCCTTGATGTCGAGGACAGTCACTCCCACCTCACCTCTGTATTTCAGCTCTTTTGTCCATGTTTGGACCAAGGCTGTAATGAGACTGAAGATGATTGCGAAGGCTTCAGCCTTGTCTTTTGCAGTAACATGCTGTGCTCCGCCATCGATTAGGATGGGGATGTTCAAGGAGCCTCCTCCTCCCATTAGTTGTTTAATTGTCCATCACCATTCATGACTGGATGTGGCAGGACTGCAGAGCTTTGATCTGATCCATTGGGTGTGGGATCACTTAGCTCAGTCTATAGCAATGTTGCTGCTGTTTAGCATGCATATGGTCCTGTGTTGTAGCTTCACCAAGTTGGTATCTGATTTTTACATACCCCTGGCATGCTTTTCAACACTCCTCATTGAACCAGGGTTGGTTTGCTGGTAATGGTACAGGGAGGGATATATCACTCCATGAGGTTACAGAGTGTGGTGGAATACAATTCCGTTGCTGCTGATGGCCCACTGCACCTCCTTGGTGCCCAGTTTTGAGCTGCTAGATATGTTCTGATTCTATCCCATTTAGTACGGTGGTAGTGCCACAAAACACGATGAAGGGGTGTGCTCAGTGTGAATACTGGACTTCATCCCCACAAGGACTGTGCAGTGGTCACTGTGACCAATACTGTCATGGACAGATGATCTGCGACAGGTAGATTGTTGAGGACGAGATCAAATCGGTTTTTTCCTCGTGTTTGCTCTCTCTTCACCTGCAGTGAGTCCAGTCTGGCAGCTATCTCCTTGAGGACTTAGCCAGCTCAGTGAATAGTGGTACTACCGAGCCACTCGCGGTGATGCCCTAGCAGTCACAGTGTGCCGGATGAGGAGGGAGTAAATGTTTATGATGGTGGATTAAGCGGACTGCTTTCTGCTGGATTGTGTCGCGCTTCTTGAGTGTTGTTCGATCTGCAACCATCCAGGCAAGTGGAGAATATTCAATCACAATCCTGACTTGTGCCTTGTAGGTGCTCGAATGGTTTTGGGGAGTCAGGAGGTGAGTCACTTGCCGGAGAATACCCGGCCTCTGACCTGCTCTTATAGCCACAGTATTTACGTGGCCTGGCTAGTTACTTTGCTGATGATTGAGAGTAGACTGATGGGGCAGTAATTGGCCGGATTGGAATTTTCCTGCCTTTTGCAGAAAGGACATACCTGCCCAATTTTCCACTTTGTCAGGTAGATGCCAGTATAGGAACAGCTTGGCTAGTGGTACGGCTAGTTCTGGAGTGCAGGTCTTTAGCTCTACAGCTGTGATGTTGTTGGGGCTCACAGCCTTTGCTGTATCCAGTGTGCTCTGACATTTTTTGATATCAAGTGGAGTGAATTGAATTGGCTCAGGACTGGCATCTATGAGGGTGGGGAGCTCAGGAGGAGGCCGCGATGGATCCACTTGTCACTTGTACAGGGCCTTGGTGAGACCCGACCTGGAGTACTGTGCACAGTTTTGGTCTCCTTATCTAAGGAGGAGTATACTTGCCTTGGAGGCGGTGCAACGAAGGTTCACTAGATTGATTCCTGGGATGAGAGGGCTGTCCTGTGATGAGAGATTGTGTAGAATGGGCCCATACTCTCTGGAGTTTAGAAGAATGAGAGGTGATCTCATTGAAACATACAAGATTCTGAAGGGGATTGACAGGGCAGATGCGGAGAGGTTGTTTCCCCTGGCCGGAATGTCTAGAACCAGGGGGCATAGTCTCAGGATAAGGGGCGGCCATTTAAGACTGAGATGAGGAGGAATTTTTTCACTCAGAGGGTTGTGAATCTTTGGAATTCTCTGGCCCCAGAGGGCTGTGGATGTTGAGTCTTTGAGTATATTCAAGGCTGAGATTGATAGATTTTTGGACTCTAGGGGAATCAAGGGATATGGAGATCGGACGGGAAAGTGTAGCTGAGGTCAACGATCAGCCATGATGTTATTGAATGGCGGAGCAGGCTCGAGGGGCCATATGGTCAACTCCTGCTCCTATTTCTTATTTTCTGCCTGAAGGTGGTTGCGAAAGATGAGGAGAGAGAAAACACAATACAAAAGCTAGAGCTGACTTTAATCATTTATAAAAATGGACCAAATATAACACTAACCATTTACATATTTTGTTCATGGACGAACAAAATGCCACCAATTAATTCTCCCCTGAGGCTAACGGAACAGACTGCTGCTGATTGGAGACAAAGAGCTAGAGACACTTTCAGAGTGAGACCTGTATGGGAGGGGAGGCGATGCCATGTGACCCAGGCAGCTCCTGGAGTGCACTGAGTTCAAAGGAACGGTGAACCCAAGGTCTCTTCCTCCTCCTGTCTTCCCTCCTCCCCCTCCCTCTCCCCATTTTAGATGCTGTCTTATTACAGATGTTAAAATATGAGGGCGTTCACTGTGTTTCCCACTCCATGAAAAAACAACAACGTGGGATTTTAAACATCGTTCGGAGTTACATTTCATACTTCATGTGCAGATTGCTGACTTTGAGAAATACTTCAGTGTAAAAACCTGTTTCATGTAACAATTAAAAAATTGTATTTACCTACTTGTTGGTCAATGTTTTCATTTCATACTTTCATCTCATCAACTCATGTAAATAGTCGATATTTATCAACACAGATTAATGTGAGGTATTACATTTTGGTAAGAAAAATAGGGAGGTCACATATTACTTGGAAATAACAAATCTAAATGGGGTAGAAGAGCAAAGGGATCTCGGAGTACAAACACAAAAATCACTGAAAGTAGTGACACAGGTTAACAAGGCCATAAAAACGCAAGCACTGGGGTTTATTTCTGGAGGGATTGAATTGAAAAGTAGTGAAGTTATGCTAAACTTGTATCGAACCTTGGTTGGACCACACTTGGAGTACTGCGTACAATTCTGGACACCATGTCATAAAAAGGAATTCGAGGCACTGAAGAGGGTGCAAAAAAGATGAGTAAAACATTAGAGCTGAAGGACAGGTTAGGGTGTGTGGCCCAAATAAGGGTTCTTTACACAAATGCACAGAGTATATAAGGAATACATTGAATGAACTGCAGGCATGAATTCAAATTGGAGGGTATGACATTGTAGCCATTACTGAGACATGGCTGCAAGACGGTCAGGACTGGGAACTAAATATACCAGGTTATAAGGTCTACAGGGAAGATAGGGAAAATGGCAGAGGGGGAGGAGTAGCCTTAGTGATTAAGGATGAAATCACTTCAATGATAAGAGAGGATTTAAAGAGAGGTAAGCAGGCAATGGAGACTTTATGGGTTGAATTAAGAAATAAATGATCTAAGACTGTATTGGGAGTTGTGTATAGGCCTCCTATAGCAGCTCTGAAGTGCTACATTGTATAAATGAAGAGATTAGACAAGCGTGTAGCAAAGGCAGAGTGTTTTTAATGGGGGATTTTAACTTTCACATAGATTGGGAAAAGCAGACTAGCACCTGTCAGAAAGGTAGTGAATTTCTTGAGTGTGTCCGGGATAGTTTTCTACAACAATGGCCCAGAAATTCGGGTCGGGGGCTTCCCGCGGGTGTAAGCCCCCGACCTGCACTTACCTTGCGCGCCGGCCATTGAGCTGTAGGGCCCCGTGAAATTCCGATCCGGGGCCTGGTCCAGCTGCCGGCACGCAGTGCTTGCGTACCCCAGGGGCGCAGTTAGTTCGATGCATCCCCTGGGATTACGTGGGCCATGGGGAGCCAATCGGAGCAGGGAATGCTCCATTCATATGTCTGACAGGAAGAGCTGTCAAGACTTATAAATACTACGGCCCCAAAACAGCACTAAATCTTCAAATAATTTTTTTTTTAAATCACATTTTTTAAATAAACTATAAATTACATGAAATAACTATTTTAAACAATAATTTAAATTTTTGAAATAAATAATTTTATTTTCTAACGGGGCTAAGAATAAACTTACCTTACTTTAAAGTATTTAAAAATAATAAACCTGTGGGAAAAATGTTTTAATTTTAATTAATTCACCACTTACCTTGTAAAAAGCAGACCTTACGCCTGCTTTTTATATGTCTAACTTCTGGAGACTTACCCTCCCGGGAAAACCTGTAAAAAAAAGATGAAGTTCGATGCGCACGCGCAGCCTCTCCTGCGCACGCGTTCGACCTCTGAACCCCTGCTGTCAGGGGAACGGAAGTGCCGGTTTCCCGCGCATGCGCAGTGCATGCTGGAAACCGTCACTTCCATTGGGCTTACGAGTGAGTACCCCGTGCATACTCACCCGTGGAGACCAAAATTTCTGGGCCAATATGTCCTAGAGGCAACAAGGGGGCATGTCATATTAGATTTAGCGATGAGTAATGAGCCAGATTTAGTTAACAGTCTAACTGTGCATGAACATTTATCCAATAGCGATCATAACATGATCGAGTTCAACATAGTGTTTGAAAGGGAAAAACACAAACCAGCTACTAAGATTCTAGATTTAGGTAAGGCTGACCAATGGGATGTCCACAGTAAACTGGGCAAATCTGTTAATGGGTAAAACGACAGAAGATCAGTGGGAAATGTTTAAAAAAGAATTGAATGTGATACAGAACCAGTTTATACCCCTGAGGGGCAAGAGCTCTACTTACCAATAAAACCCAGCCATGAACCACTAAAGAGGTAAAGGCCAGCATCAAACTATAAAGGAAAGGGTATACAAAAATACACAAAATAGCACAGATCCTGGCGAATGGGAAAGATACAAAGAACAGCAAAGGCTCACACAACAGTTAGTAAGAGTTACAAAAAGGGAGTATGAAAAGAAACTTGCAAGAGATATCAAAATCAATGCGAAATTTGTTTACAGTTACATTAGGAAAAAGAGGGTGGTCAGGAGCAATGTTGGCCCCTTAAAAATAAAGTGGTGATATTGTCAGTGACAATGGGGAAATGGTGGACATGTTGAATAATTACTTTGCGTCAGTATTTACAGTAGAGGAAGAGGACACCATGCCGGAAATCCTAAAGAAACTAATATTGAATCGGGGAAAGGGACTCAATAAAACTAACGTAAGTAAAATAACAGTAATGAAGAAAATAATGGCACAAAAGAGTGACAGATCCCCAGGACCAGATGGTTTCCATCCCAGGGTTTTAAAGGAACTCGGAGCACATTGCAGATGCCCTAATTATAATCTTCCAATGTTCTCTAGATTCAGGAACCGTCCTTTCGTTTGGAAAATTGCGCATGTTACTCTGCATTTAAGAATGGCAAGAGAGGAAAACCAGTGAATTATAAACCAGTTAGTCTAATATCTGTTGTCGGGAAATTACTAGAGTCAATAATTAAGGATAGGGTAACAGAACACCTCGAAAATTTTCAGCTGATCAGAGGGAGCCAGCATGGATTTGTGAAAGGTACCATTAATTGGAGGGAAACTAAAATAAATCAAGGGAATGCACTTATTGAATTCAATATTAGTAATAAAATGGTAATGGAGAAAATAATGGGACCAGGATAGATAAATCACCAGGACCTGATGGTTTCCATCCCAGGGTATTAAAAGAAGTGGGGAAATTGCAGAAGCATTAGCTATAATCATTCAAACTCTTGATTTGGGAACTATGCTGTTAAACTCAAAAATTGCAAATGTCAGTCCATTATTTAAGAAGGATGGGAGAGAGAAACCAGGTAACCACAGGCCTGTGAATTTAAAATCAATTGTGGGGACGCTACTAGAATCTCTCATCAGGGATAGAGTGACTGAGCACTTGTCCAAAAAAGAGCTGATCAGAGAGAGCCAGCATGGCAAGACTTGGGTTGGAAGTTGGTTGGGAGGTAGGAGACAGTGATTGGGGATAAAGGGTTTGTACTCAGATTGGCAGAATGTGACAAGTGGATCTGTTCTGGAGCCGCAACTTTTTCCCATATTTATTAATCAATTGGATCAAGGAATAGAGCTGTATATCCAAGCTTCCAGATGACACTAAAGTCAGAGACACAGTAAGTAGTGTGGGAGCAGGAAGTTGCAAAACTATGACAGATGGACAAGTGTGAGGTCGTCCACTTTGGACCAAAGAAAACTACATTTTCCAAATGGTGAGAAACTAGGAACTGTAGAGGAGCAAAGAGATTTGGGAGTCTACCTCCACAAATCATTTAAAACTAGTCGACAGGTACAAAAAGTAATAAATAAGGCCAATGGAAATTTGACCTTTATCTTAAGATGGCTGGATTACAAATAGGAAGAATTGTAATATTAAAATTTGGCCATTTAGGATGAAAGTCATGAAGTACCTTTTCACACAAGGTATTAGAAATCTGGATTCTCTCCCCAAAGGGCTGTGGATTCTAGGACAAGTGGAGCTTTTAAGGCTGAGATTGATAGATTTTAGTTGGGAAAGACTAACAAGGGACATGCGGCAAAGGTGGGTAAATAGACTTGAGGCACAGATCAGCAGTGATCTAATTGAATGGCATTGGAGGCTCGAGGGTCGGAATGGCCGACTCCTGTTCCTATCTTCCTTTCAATCTGCTTGGTTTCTGACAGGTTTTGTCAGGAGCAATAAAAATTCTTCATTCTTAATTCTGTTGCAGGGATTTCAAAAACATTGGTCATTTTCATGAAGGACTCGTGACAGAATTCATTAAGGTCTTGGAGCAAGACAATCGATAAGAGTTCCTTTTACATCTATTTTTCCAGCTTACGTGGGTTAGTTGCCTTGTTAAAGAAAGATGAATGAAACTTTTCTGAAAGGTTCTGTTCCCGTTATAGACATCAAACAGTGAGATGTACTTAACTCTTTGTACTAAACTGCTTTGACCTGCCACCAGCGACATATTGGATTTAACCCTAGGCATGTGGCAGTGTTAGGATTTTGAATGATTCCCCCCAGGCCCCATCTCCAGAGCCCTGTGCATGGTGACCCTGTTTATAAATACTGCCCTCTACTGGCAGTTGCCAGTTTTTGTCTCCCACCCACACTGCTGCATTGTGAGGTGGAGAAACATAGAAACATAGAAGATAGGAGTAGGCCATTCGGCCCCTCGAGCCTGCTCCGCCATTCAATGAGATCATGGCTGATCATCCAAATTCAGTACCCTGTCCCTGCCTTCTCCCCATATCCCTTGATCCCTTTAGCCTCAAGAAATATATCCAACTCTTTCTTGAATATATTTAATGAACTGGCCTCCACCGCCCTCTGTGGCAGAGAATTCCACAGGTTCACCACTCTCTGGGTGAAGAAATTCCTCTTCATTTCAGTCCTAAATGGTTTACCCCTTATCCTAAGACTATGACCCCTGGTTCTGGACTCCCCGGCCATCAGAAACATCCTTTCTGCATCTAGTCTGTCCAGACCTGACAGAATTTTAGAGGTTTCGATGAGATCCCCTCTCAATCTTCTAAACTCCAGTGAGTATAAGCCCAATCGACACAATCTCTCCTCGTACGTCATTCCTGCCATCCCAGGTATCAGCCTGGTGAATCTTCGCTGCACTCCCTCCATGGCAAGAACATCCTTCCTCAGGTAAGGTGACCAAAACTGCACACAATACTCAAGGTGCGGTCTCACCAAGGCCCTGTACAACTGCAGCAAGACATCCTTGTTCTTGTACTCGAACCCTCTTGCTACGAAGGCCAATGTACCATTTGCCTTCTTAACCGCCTGCTGCACCTACATGCATACCTTCAGGGACTGGTGCACAATAACACCCAGGTCTCTTTGCACTTCCCCTTCTCCCAATCTATTGCCATTCAAATAATAATCTGCCTTCCTGTTTTTGCCACCAAAGTGGATAACCTCACATTTATCCACATTATAGTGCATTTGCCATGTTTCTGCCCAATCACCCAACCTGTCCAAATCGTACTGGAGTTTCACGACATCCTCCTCACAGCTTACCCTCCCACCCAGCTTTGTGTCGTCTGCAAATTTGGAGATATTACATCCAATTCCCTCGTCCAGATCATTAATATATATTGTGAACAGCTGGGGTCCTAGGACCGATCCCTGCGGTACCCCACTAGTCACTGCCTGCCACTCGGAAAACGACCCGTTTATTCCAACTCTTTGCTTTCTGTCCGCCAACCAGTTCTCTATCCAAGTCAATACCTTGCCCCCAATCCCATGTGCCTTCATTTTGCACGCTAATCTCTTATGTGGGACCTTATCGAAAGCCTTCTGAAAGTCCAAATACACCACATCCACTGGTTCTCCCTTATCTATTTTACCAGTTACATCCTCAAAAAATTCCAGTAGATTAGTCAAGCATGATTTACCTTTTGTAAATCCATGTTGACTTTGTCCGATCCTGTCACTGCTTTCCAAGTGCTCTGCTATTACATCTTTTATAATAGGCGCTAGCATTTTCCCCACTACCGATGTCAGGCTTACCGGTCTATAATTCCCCGCTTTTTCTCTACCACCTTTTTTGAATAGTGGGGTAACATTAGCTACCCTCCAATCCATGGGTACTGTTCCAGAGTCTATCGAGTTCTGGAAGATGACCAGCAATGCATCTACTATCTCTAGGGCCACTTCCTTAAGTACCCTGGGATGTAGACTATCAGGCCCTGGGGATTTATCGGCCTTCAGTCCCATCAATTTTCCTAACACCATTTCCCTACAGATATTGATTACTTTCAGTTCCTCCCTCTCATTAGACCCTATGTTCCCCGGCATCTCTGGGTGGTTATTTGTGACCTCCTTTGTGAAGACAGAACCAAAGGATGTATTTAGTTGGTCTGCCATTTCCTTGTTTCCCATTATAAATTCCCCTGATTCTGACTGTAAGGGACCTACGCTTGACTTCACCAATCTTTTTCTCTTCACATATCTATAAAAGCTTCTCAGTCAGTTTTTATGTTCCCTGAAAGCTTACTCTCATATTCTATTTTCCCTTTCTTAATCAATCCCTTTGTCCTCCTTTGTTGACTCCTAAACTGCTCCCAATCCTCAGGATTATTGCTTTTTCTAGCCAATTTATATGTCCTCTCCTTGGATCTTATGCTATCCCTAATTTCCCTTGTTAGTCATGGTTGAGTCACCTTTTTTGTTTTATTTTTATGCCAAACTGGGATGAACAAATTCTGTAGCTCACCCATTTGGTCTTTGAATGTTTGCCATTGCCTATCCACCGTCAACCCTTTGAGTGCCATTCCCCAATCAATTCTACCCAACTCGCTCCTCAGACCATCGTAGTTTCCTTTATTTAAATTGAGGACCCTTGTCTCTGAGTCAACTACTTCATTCTCCATCTTAATGAAGAATTCGATCATATTATGATCGCTCCGACCCAAGGGGCCTCGTACAACAAGATTGCTAATTAATCCTTTCTCATTACATAATACCCAGTCTAAGATAGCCTGATCTCTGGTTGGTTCCTCGACATATTGGTCCAGGAAACCATCCCGTAAACACTCCAGGAATTCCTCCTCCACAGTATTGTTACTAATTTGGTTGGCCCAATCTATATGTAGATTAAAGTCACCCATGATGACTACTGTGCCCTTATTGCACGCTTCTTTAATTCCCCTTTTAATGCCATCCCCAACCTCCGCCTTACTGTTTGGAGGTCTATATACCACTGCCACTAATGTTTTTTTCCCCTTAGTATTTCTCAATTCTACCCATACAGATTCCACATCATCAGAGCTTATATCCTTCATTACAATTGTATTAATCCCTTCTTTAACCAGTAATGCTACCCCACCTCCCTTTCCTTTTTGCCTATCTTTCCTGAATATCGAATACCCCTGGATGTTGAGTTCCCAGTATTGGCCATCCTTGAGCCACATTTCCGTAATCCCAACCAAATCATATTCGTTTACCTCTATTTGCGCAGCCAATTCATCCACCTTATTACAAATGCTCCTCGCATTAAGACACAAAGCCTTCAGGCTTGTTTTTTTAACGCTCTTAGACCTATTAGAATTATTATTTACTGTGGCCACATTGATTTCTCTGACTGCCACTTTTGTTTTTCTCCTTCCTATCTTTGGCTTTTATCCCTGTTTTCCTTTCCTCTGTCTCCCTGCTCAGGTTCCCAACCCCCTGCCATTTTAGTTTAAACCCCCCGAACAGTGCTAGCAAACCTCCCTGCAAGGATATTTGTCTCGCTCTGGTTCAGGTGCAACCCGTCTGACTTGTACAAGTCCCACCTTCCCCAGAAGCAGGCCCAGTGATCCAGGAAACTAAAGCCCTCCCTCCTGCACCAACTCTTTAGCCACGCATTCATCTGCTCTATCCTCCTATTCCGATACTCACTAGCACGTGGCACCGGGAGTAATCCAGAGATTACAACCTTTGAGGTCCTACTCTTTAATCTGCTACCTAGCTCCCTAAATTCTTGCTGCAGGACCTCATCCCTCTTCGTACCTATGCCGTTGGTCCCAATGTGAACCACGACCTCTGCCTGTTCACCCTCCCCCTTCAGGATGCCCTGCAGCCATTCAGTGACATCCTTGACCCTGGCACCAGGGAGGCAACACACCATCCTGGAGTCACGTCTACGGCCACAGAAACGCCTATTGTTGTATCCGTGTGTTAATAGAGACACTGAAGGCAGGAGTTAGTTTCACAGGTGTTTACTGAACAAAGTCTGGAGGTGAACTAACTGATACAACACAATATACAGGCTTATATAGCCCGAGTGGCCATTACCGGCATTACAGTACACAGGGGGCTCTTAAAGGCACATACACTATACCTATCTGTTCCCCTTATGATAGAATCCCCTACCACTATTGCTCTCCCACTCTTTTTCCTCCCTTCCTGAGCAGCAGAAGCACCAGGAAGTTGGCTGCTGCTGCCTTCCCCTGGTGAGTCATCCCCCTCAACAGTATCCAAACTGGTATACCTGTTTAAAGGGGGATGGCCACAGGGGTCCCCTGCACTACCTGCCTGCGTCTATTGCTTCGCCTGGTGGTCACCCATGTCCCTCCTGCTTGTGCAGCCCTACCCTGCGGCATTAACTCCAACACTGAGATTTTCTTTCACAATTCCTGGTTTGAAACCGATGTCCTAGGCAGCATCTTTGCTAGTGCTGTTGGGGAGGGCTTAAACTAAAATGGCAGAGGGTTGGGAACCTGTGTCGGGAGACAGAGGAAAGGGAAGCAAGGATAGAAACAAAAGGCAGGAAGGAGAAAAGCAAAAGTGGAAGGCAGAGAAATCAAGGGTGTAAATCAAACAGGGCCGCAGTAAATAATAATTCCAAAAAGGCTAGTGTTAAAAAATCAAGCCTGAAGGCTTTGTGCCTTAATGCGAGGAGCATTCGTAATAAGGTGGATGAATTAGCTGCGTAAATAGATGTAAACGGATATGATATAATTGGGATTACGGAGATATGGCTCCAGGGTGACCAAGACTGGGAATTCAACATCCAGGGGTATTCAATATTCAGGAAGGACAGGAAAAAAGGAAAAGAAGGTGGGGTAGCATTGCTGGTTAAAGCAGAGATTAACACAATAGTAAGGAAGGATATTAGCTCTGATGATGTGGAATCTGTATGGGTCGAGCTGAAAAATACAACGGGGCAGAAAACTTTAGTGGGAGTTGTAAACAGACCCCAAACAGTAATGCTAAGGTTGGGGATGGCATTAAACAGGAAATTGGAGATGCGTGCAATAAGGGCACAGCAGTTATCATGGGTGGCTTTAATCTACATATAGATTGGGCTAACCAAATTAGTAACAATACTGCAGAGGAGGAATTCCTAGAGTGTATACGGGATGGTTTCCTGGACCAATATGTCGAGGAACCAACTGGAGATCAGGCCATCTTAGACTGGGTATTATGTAATGAGAAAGGATTGATTAGCAATCTTGTTGTGCGAGACCCCTTGGGGAGGTGCGATCATAATATGATAGAATTCTTCATTAAGATGGAGAGTGAAGTAGTTGACTCAGAGACTAGGGTCCTGAATTTAAATAAAGGAAACTACGATGGTATGAGGCATGAGTTGGCTAGGATGGATTGGGGAATGTTACTTAAAGGGTTGACGGTGGATAGGCAATGGCAAACATTTAAAGATCGCATGGATGAACTACAGAATTTCTTCATCCCTGTCTGGCATAAAAATAAAACAAAAAAGGTGGCGCAACCGTGGCTCACAAGGGAAATTAGGGATAGCATAAGATCCAAGGAGCGGCCATATAAATTGGCCAGAAAAAGCAGCAAACCTGAGGATTGGGAGCAGTTTAGGATTCAGCAAAGGAGGACAGAAGGATTAATTAAGAGGGGGAAAATAGAGTATGAGAGTACGCTTGAGGTAACATAAAAACTGACTATAATAGCTTCTATAGATATGTGAAGAGAAAAAGATTGGTGAAGTCAAGCATAGGTCCCTTGCAGTCAGAATCAGGGGAATTTATAATGGGGAACAAAGAAATGGCTGACCAATTAAATATATATTTTGGTTCTGTCTTCACAAAGGAGGACACAAATAACCTCCCAGAGATATTGCGGAACATAACGTCTAATGAGAGGGTGGAACTGAATGAAATCAGTATTTGTAGGGAAATTATGTTAGGGAAATTGACGGGATTGAAGGCCAATAAATCCCCAGGGCCTGATAATCTACATGCTAGGGTACTTAAGGAAGTGGCCCTAGAAATAGTAGATGCATTGCTGGTCATCTTCCAAAATTCTATAGACTCTGGCACAGTTCCCATGGATTGGAGGGTAGCTAATGTAACCCCACTATTTAAAAAAGGTGGTAGAGAGAAAACGTGGAATTATAGACCGGTAAGCCTGACATCGGTAGTGGGTGAAATGCTAGTGTCCATTATAAAAGGTGTAATAGCAGAGCACTTGGAAAACAATGACAGGATCGGACAAAGTCAACATGGATTTACAAAAGGTAAATCGTGCTTGACTAATCTACTGGAATTTTTTGAGGATGTAACTGGTAGAATAGATAAGGGAGAACCAGTGGATGTGGTGTATTTGGACTTTCAGAAGGCTTTCGATTAGTGCGTAAAGTTAAAGCACATGGGATTGTGAGTAAGGTACTGACTTGGATAGAGAACTGGTTGGCAGACAGGAAGCAAAGAGTTGGAATAAACGGCTCTTTTTCCAAGTGGCAGGTAGTGACTAGTTGGGTACCGCAGGGATCGGTGCTAGGACCCCAGCTGTTCACAATATATAATGATCTAGACAAGGGAACTAGATGTAATATCTCCAAGTTTGCAGATGACACAAAGCTGGGTGGGCGTGTGTGCTGTGAGGAGGATGCCGAGAAACTCCAGTATGATTTGGACAGATTGGGTGTTTGGGCAGACGCATGGCAGATGCAGTATAATGTGGATAAAAGCGAGGTTATCCACTTTGGGGGCAAAAACAGGAAGGCAGATTATTATCTGAACAGCAATAGATTGGGAGAAGGGGAAGTGCAACGAGACCTGGGTGTCCTTGTGCACCAGTCGCTTAAAGTAAGCATGCAGGCGCAGCAGGCGGTTAAGAAGGCAAATGCTATTCATAGCAAGAGGATTCGAGTACAGGAGCAAGGATGTCTTGCTGCAGTTGTACAGGGCCTTGGTGAGACCACACCTTGAGTATTGTATGCAGTTTTGGTCACCTTATCTGAGGAAGGATGTTCTTGCCATGGAGTGAGTGCAGCGAAGATTCACCAGACTGATTCCTGGGATGGCAGAAATGACGTATGAGGAGAGATTGGGTCGATTAAGCTTATATTCGCTAGAGTTTAGAAGAATGAGAGGGGATCTCATTGAAACTTATAAAATTCTAACTGGACTAGACTGACTAGATGCAGGAAGGATGTTCCCAATGGCGGGGGAGTCCAGAGCCAGGGATCACAGTCTAAGGATAAGGGGTAAGCCATTTAGGACTGAGATGAGGAGGAATTTCTTCACCCAGAGAGTGGTGAACCTGTGGAATTCTCTACCACACAAGGCAGTTGAGGCCAATTCATTAAATATATTCAAGAAGGAGTTAGATATATTTCTTAAGGCTAAAGGGATCAAGGGATATGGGGAGAAAGCAGGGCCAGGGTACTGAATTTGGATGATCAGCCATGATCTCATTAAATGGCGGAGCAGACTCGAGGGGCCGAATGGCCCACTCCTGCTCCTATCTTCTATGTTTCTATTTTCCAATCTACGGGCACCATTCCTGAATCGAGAGAACTTTGGAAGATTATAGTTAGGGCATCTGCAATGTGCTCACCCACTTCCTTTAAAACCCTAGGATGGAAACCATCTGGCCCTGGGGATTTCTCACTCTTTAGTGCCATTATTTTCTTCATTACTGTTATTTTACTTACGTTAATTTTATCGAGTCCCTGTCCCCGATTCAATATTAGTTTCTTTGGGATTTCCAGCATGCTATTCTCTTCTTCTGCTGTAAATACTGTAGAATGGAAGATTGCTGTGGTTGTTGGAGGTCAATCATCTCAGCCCCAGGACATTGCATCAGGAGTTCCGCAGGACAGTGTCCGAGGCCCAACCATCTTCAGCTGCTTCATCAACGTCCTTCCCTCCATCATAGGTTCAGAAGTGTAGATGTTCACTGATGACTGCACAGTGTTCAGTTCCATTCGCAACTCCTCAGATAATGAAGCAGTCTAAGCCCGCATGCAGCAAGACCTGGACAACATTCAGGCTAGGGCTGATAAGTGGCAAGTAACAGTCACGCCACACAAGTGCCAGGCAATGACTATCTCCAAAAAGCGAATGTCTAACCAACTCCCCATGACATTCAATAGGATTACCATCGCCAAATCCCCCACCATCAACATCCTGGGGGTCACCATTGACTAGAAACTTAACTGGCCCAGCCACATAAATACTATGGCTACAACAGCAGGTCAGAGGCTAGGTATTTTGTGGCGTGTGTCTCACCTCATGACTCCCCAAAGCCTTTCCACCATCTACAAGGCACAAGTCAGGAGTGTGTGATGGAATACTCTCCACAAGACTGAAAACTTGGCTTCTATCACCCCTGGAGGTGATTAGAGCGCTAAATCAGGCCCTACACACCTCCCTTAAGGCGCAAATGCCGAGGAGCAAGGCGCTACCTCAGAACGCTGGCGAAGCTGATGTGATGTCAGTCAGCAATGAAACACAGACACAATGGCGCCGGCCAGTTCTTAAAGGGGAAGGTCGATCTTGCTCGACGTCCACACCCTGCTCATTGCAGCCTTGAATCTTGACCTGGAGAAACCTGTACATCAATTCTGCTGGAAAGAACAATGGAGAGGCCCAGGGAAAGAGCTCAGAGTGCAGCCCCCATAGTCTCTTCTAAATCGATGCAAGGAAGGTCAAATCAAAATGAACCTGCAAAGTGCTGCTCAGTACCCAAAACTCCTTCACACAGTGTTGAATCTCTCCAAAAGTTTCTCTCTCTCTCTCAGAGTGCGTGGTGCAAAAATGTCGCCGACAAAAAAAGGCAGGAAGCGGTCGCCTTTAAATAGCGCTCCCCCAGTCCCTTCCTGACTGCAAAATGCTCCCTTCAAACTGTTGTTGCTTCCAGCAGGCAGTAAGACAGGGGACACCACTCAATATCCCGTCTGGGGCACTACCAGGGCGTTGCACTCTCGACTGACATCACGATTTGCGGACACAGGAGATCGTGCCGGTAGTGTTCAGCACCGCCGCAAAATGTCTGGTCAATTTCGCAAGCGACGCAAACATCGCCGCACCCGGGCGCTAGTTGCTTTGCACCCCATTAGCGCCCTCTAATGGGAGGCACAAAGCAACCGAATTTTTCCCCCTATATAGAGTCATAACGGCACAGAAGGAGGCCATTCGGCCCATCGAGTCCGTTCCAGCTCTCTGTAGAGCAATTCAGTCAGTTCCTTTTCACAGAATCACAGAAACCCCACAGTGCAGATAGAGGCCATTTCGGCCCATCGAGCCTGCACCGACACATATCCCACCCGATACCCGTACCCCCATGTATTTAATCCCCCTAACACTAAGGGTCAATTTATCATAGCCAATCAACCTAACCCGCGGATTCCGCGCTCTATCCCTGTAGCCCTGCAAGTTTATTTCCCCAGTGCCTATCCAGTCTCCCCTTGAAAACATTGAGGCCTAGAAATTGGGTATAGCCCCGCTTGAGGAGTTAGAACTGGCGCTGCGCAAAGTTTATAGCCAGACGAAACTTATCACTGCCTGGCGAGATATTGGGTTGCATCGCCCCCAAAGGGGATTGAGGTGCGAACTCAGATGTCGCACGGGGCTCCTAAGGCACAAAAGTTCAGGCGCTACCCAACATCGGCGCGGACGGGCGCAGCGCAGGTGATCTCAATTACCGGAAACCACGAGACTTCCAGGCGCCGGCTGGCTCTTAAAGGGGTGGGTCAGTCAGCCTGAGCTGCCACACTCAATGCCCTGTAGGCCTCAGAATCGGCGCTCGCCCTTCTCTGGCGCAAGAAACTTGGTCAGAATGGAGAAGGTGAGACAGAGAGCAGAGCGCTTCAGCACTGAGGCTCTGGACCAGTTGGTGTCTGCAGTTGAGCGCCGTCGAGATGTTCTGTATCCTGACAATGGCAAGAGGCCGAATCAAAAGGCTTACCGGCGATCTTGGAGGGAGGTTTCTCTGAGGGTCAACTCCAGCAGCATGGCGACCAGGACCCCTGTTCAGTGCAGGAAGAAATTCAGCGACCTCACTCGGGTCGTTAGGGTGAGTGTTGGTTATGTAAACTTCTGATTCCCTCCATCTGCACCTGACTTCGAGCACCCTGTTGCCATGATGCCCCAATGGCCATCTGTCAGCAAGCACCCATGGCCCTTTCTGGGCACACACATGGACATTTCACTCAAGGCCACATGTAAGGGCCCTTGCACCATGGGGGCATGCGATGATCTCTCAAGGCCTCATGTAAGAACTCTTGCACCATGGGGGCCATGAGATGATCTCTCAAGGCCTCATGTAAGGGCTCTTGCACCATGGGGGGCATGAGATGATCTCTCAAGGCCTCATGTAAGGGCTCTTGCACCATGGGGGGCATGCGATGATCTCTCAAGGCCTCATGTAAGGGCTCTTGCACAATGGGGGGCATGCGATGATCTCTCAAGGCCTCATGTAAGGGATCTTGCACCATGGGGGGCATGCGATGATCTCTCAAGGCCTCATGTAAGGGCTCTTGCACCATGGGGGGCATGCGATGATCTCTCAAGGCCTCATGTAAGGGCTCTTGCACCATGGGGGGCATGAGATGATCTCTCAAGGCATCATGTTACAGAACTTCCCCTTCTTTCCCCTGCAGTCCAAGCTGGCGGCGAGGCGAAAGGACCAGACTCGAACCGGTGGCGGGCCTCCACAAGTCGTCACTCTGACAGATCTCGAGGAGAGAGTGCACCAGATTCTTGGAGGACGTCTGTCTGGTCCTGTTACCACTGCAGCTGCCAACCCCATTTCCGACAGTGAGGGTAAGGCTCTCTCCTTTTTCAGCTGTTTCCTTCCACTTGGTCCCCCCTGCCAGCATGCTTCCTCAGTGTGCAGCCATGTCAGAGCCTTGCCGCAATCTGGCATGCCTTTCCGCCAACTTGTCCTTTTGCTAAAGCCCCTCTTCCACCTCCCTGCTTTCAGATGATGCATCACCAACTCGGGCTCAACGCCCTGAACCTGCCAGTGCCAGTGCCTCCGGAGGCGAGGATCAGGAGGAAGCCAGACCATCCGTTCCAATCTCAGGGGAGCATACACATCTACAGACTGGAGATAGTAGTTCCCTGGAGGGGAGGGGGGGGGGGGGCCCTGAGGATCAGCCAGTTGCCGGAACAAGCAGCATGCAGCAACGCAAGGGGGGTAGGCAAGTTCGGCCACCGTCTCCCCGGAGGGCAAGGCAGGTAGTGATGACTGCTGCACAGAGTGCAGAGGAGGTGCGTCGCCTGGCTGAAATGAGCACCCAGGCCCGGCTCAGGCACACTGAGGTGATGGCTGCAGTGGGGAGGATGCCTCAGTCAATAGATACACGGGGCAACAATGGAGAGGACTCTCCACGGCTTCGGGGCAACAATGGACAGGATTCTCCAGGGCTTCGGGGCAACAATGGACAGGACTCTCGAGGGCTTTGGGGCAACAATGGAGAGGACTGTCCAGGGCTTCGGGCCAACAATGGAGAGGACTCTCGAGGGCTTTGGGGCAACAATGGCGAGGACTGTCCAGGGCTTCGGGCCAACAATGGAGAGGACTGTCCAGGGCTTCGAGGCCGCTATGGAAAGGACTGTTCAGGGCCTCGGACAATCCCTGGAAAGGTCTGTCCAGGGCTTGTCCGAGGCAGTGGAGCGGTCGGCACCGGCCTTGTCCGAAGCAATGGAAAGAATTGTCCAGGGCTTCTCCGAAGCACTGGCACCTGGCTCACAGGTCCTCACTGCTGCCACACAGTCACTTGCTGGCCTCGTCCACACCCAGATTGAGGCAACGCGAACTCTCACTGCAGCCACCCTATCTGCATCAGCTAGGATCACCCCGGGCCCTTCCAGTCCCATACAAGGCCAGGAATCAGTGGAGCATGCGATTGTGGCGGATGAGCCGAGCCGGTCCCCTCAGAGAGCCAGTGTGTCGTCCGACCATGGTGCAGGTCTCCTCTCTCAGCAGGTGACCATTGCACATGCCAGCGCTGGTACGTCTGCAGTGCAGCTGCCACCACCTGCAGGGCACACTGCTTGCAGCCATGCTCAGATCAAGCATCCTGCGTCCGCACCCTCCAAGCCCAGAGGTCGGCCAGGCCGTCCCTCAGGGGCTTCTGCGCTTCCACACAGTCAGCAGGCGTCCCCCAGCCTTCACCCCGCCACTGGGGTTCAATTACGTAGGAGCAGCAGGGAGGGAAGGGGCCATCCGTGAAAGAGAAGTCATTCTCCATCAAGGGGCCAGCAGTAGAGGGAGGTGCTGAGACGTTTCCTTGGCCAAATTCAAGGACACCCTCACCTGTTGTAATTGTTGGAAATGGTTTGTTTAGTTTTGCGGCTTTGCGAAGAGTTAACTGTTATTTTGTTAGTTATGGTTTCTGTTGACATGACGTTGTTTTGCTGTAATGAAAGACTTTTGTGACAATAAAGAGAAGTTTTAATGTGCTATGGTGCACGTGACTAATTACAGTGATGCTGGCCTTCAGAGGCTTTCAAACATCCAAAGTGCGCAGGAGTAAAGACACTCATCATTCCGCCAGAGGGGCCTCGAAATGAGTCCTCATGAGCCTCTGACGGATGGCCCTTCCACTTTCAGGAGCCCTTCCATCTTCCTCCTCCTCCTCCTCCTGCTCCTCCTCCTCCTCCTCCTCATCCGCATGCCCCTCCTCCTCCTCCTCCTCCGCCTGCTCCTCCTCCTCCTCCTCCTCCTCCTCCTCGACCACCTGCTCTGCTGGTCATTGAGGGACAGCTGGAATTGGCTGGGTGCGTCGAATCGCCAAGTTGTGGAGCATGCAGCAGACGATGACGATGTGACCCACTTGCTCCGGCGAGTACTGCAGGGCTCCCCCCGAATGGTCAAGCCATCGGAAACGCTTTTTGAGCACACCAATAGTGTGCTCTACAATGTTCCTGGTCGCCTGATGGCTGCTGTTGAACAGCTCTTCTGCTGGGGTGGCGGACACACGGAGTGGTGTCATCAGCCATGGGCAGAGAGGATAGCCCTTGTCCCCAATAAGCCAGCCTCGTGGTCGAGCCGGCCCCTCAAAAAGGTCACAAACTGAGGTCTACCGCAGGATAAAGGCATCGTGGCTGCTCCCTGGGAATTGGGCGTTGACTGCCATGATGATTTGGCGGTGGTCACAGACCAGCTGCACGTTGAGGGAGTGGAACCCCTTGCGGCTGCGGAAGTCCTCAAGATTCTGGAATGGCGCCCTCAAAGCCACGTGTGTACAGTCAATCGCCCCCTGCACCATGGGGAAGTCCGCAATAGCAGCGAAGCCCTGCGCGCGCTCCGTCTGCTTCTCCAGGGTCAGAGGGAAGGTGATGAATTGACGCCCTCGCCTATAAAGGGCAGCTGTAACTTGCCGGATGCAACAGTGGACTGCAACCTGAGAGATATTCGCAATGTCCCCAATGGCTGACTGAAAGGATCCGTTGCCATAAAAATTGAGGGCAACAGTCAGTTTAACGGCCACCGACAGAGAGGTCCTGCACCGTAGACGCGGCTGCAGATCCTCAGCAAGCAGGTGGCACAGCTCAGTAACAACGTCCCTCCCGATTCGGAGCCTTCGCACACACTGCTCCTCCGACATGTCAAGGTATGACACCTGGGGCTAGATTTTCAGTTGCTTGCGCCAGCAGTTAGCGCCTTAAGAGAAGTGATTTCCGGGCGCTATGCGTGTAGCGCCCGGGCGCAGCGCAGTTTGCGCCCCGCCCCAAATTAAGTTGCCCGTTAGCGCCGGCGCAAAGTTTAGCGCCCGCCCGGATGCGCGCGCAGAAAATGACGTCACATCCTCGTGCAACGCCCTTTGGCCGCCCCGATTGCAAACTTCAGTCGGACAGCCCCATTGTGCGGCGGGCGGCCGGAGCGTTTGGAAAAAGGAACGCAACACAACCAGCGCGGGCCCCGGGGGGCGCTAATTAAAGGAAACGTCCTCTCCAGTATAAAGGCCATCCATTATTTCAGAAAACAGTCTTGTGCAACGCATTTCTGGAGACACAACAAGGAGGATAGCTAACTGGTTTCAAGCAGCAAGAGCCAGGTATTTTTGGACTCAGGCAACAGCGCTGCAAGTGGCCATTTGGAAATTAGAGTGTTTGCCAGGATTTGATGGGGGTTGCATGGGGTGCCAACGCGGAGCTGCAGCTCCATGTCCGTAGGGCTCGCAGACGCATTGTGAGAGGGGCAGCCCTGGCTAGAGGCAGAGGGGGCTACAGGCGTCGGCCACGTAGGCCTTACCCAGTCAGGCTATACCGCCAGCAGCGCTCCTACCTAAACATGAGTGCCGCGCGATGTGTTAAAAGGCTCCGATTCCGGAAGGGGGTGATTGCAGAGATCTGCCACCTGCTTCGCCGAGATCTGCGGCCAAAGCTCAGGTGCAGGACGTCTCTGTCGGTGGAAGTGAAGGTGACAGTGGCATTGAACTTCTATGCCACCGGCTCCTTCCAATACGCTGCTGGGGACATAGCAAACATCTCCCAGTACGGCGCGCATCGCTGCATCCGCCAGGTGACCGAAGCACTGTTCAGAAGGAGAAGCCAATTCATCTCCTTCCCCATGGCCCTGGAGAGCCAGCATCAGCGCGCATTGGGATTTTCCAGACTCGGGGAATTCCCCTTGGTGCAGGGCGCCATTGACTGTACGCATGTGGCTTTGCGGGCCCCTCTGGAGCATGGCGAGCAGTATCGCAACAGGAAGGGCTACCATTCTCTGAATGTGCAGCTGGTCTGTGACCACAAGCAGCGCATCATGGCAGTCAATGCCAGCTTCCCAGGCAGCAGCCACGATGCCTTTATCCTGCGGCAGAGTACTGTGCATGACATGTTCCAGGCACAGCCTCCCCCAAGAGGATGGCTACTCGGGGACAAAGGCTATCCTTTGTGCACCTGGCTCATGACCCCGCTCCGCGCGCCCAGGACCGCTGCTGAAGAGGCCTACAACGAGAGCCATCAAACCACCCGCAACATCATCGAGCTAACTATTGGGGTCCTCAAGCAGCGGTTCCGCTGCCTTGATCGCTCCGGAGGAGCTCTCCAGTATTCGCCGGACCGGGTCTCCCAATTTGTGGTGGTTTGCTGCATGCTACACAACCTGGCTATCCGCAGGACTCAGGCACTGCCACCTGACGTTGGACCAGCACCTCAGGAGGAGGAGCAGGAGGAGCATGAGGAGGAGGAGGAGGAGGAGGAGGAGGAGCAGGAGTACGTTCCCAGGAGGGAGCGACCAGGGCCAAGGGCCGCACGACGCCACCTTATTACATGGTACTTCTAAGCCCCCTGTCAGGGAATGGCCAGGGGCCATGAGGGAAGATGAATGCAGCCGCTCCGCAAGCCCTCAGCCGGCGAAGCCAACAAACACTAAGAAGAACAACCATGGAGACTGCATGAATAAAGATAATTTTTTATTAAACAAAAATGAAAAGCCCTTCCCACATGAATCCCCAAAAACAATAAACGGGCCCCACAAAAAGCCCAACAAACGACTCACTCCCACAAACTGGGGAGGAGCCACTCCACCTTTATTGAAACCGGGCCTCAACGTCGGCCTAACGCAAAAAAAAAGCCCTCCAAAAGCACAACCATGGGCAAAATAAAGATGGCCACCGCCATATTAAAGGAAAGCTGGCCACACCCTCTACTGAGTGGCCCGCGAGGGCGAGACCTTGGCCAGCATTTTGCCTCCCCTGCCCTGCCTGCTGCTCCTTCGCAAGCTCTGCCCAGTGGCTGCTGCGAGGCTGGGGGAAGGCGCCTGAGGCTCAGATGCCCTTCCGCCAGATGCCGCTGGGGGGCGGCCTACACGGTGTTTGGGCCTCGAGGGGCCGTCTCCTGAGTGGCGCACCTGAGCCTGGCCACCATCAGCTGCAGCCGCTTGCCCTTGACGGCCCAGAGGGGGAATAGCGGCGACGGATGGCGCAATGTGGGCCAGCAGGCGTCTGGGATGCGCTGGCTGGTGCTGTGGCGCGGTGGCACTCGGCCGGGCCCGCACTGCAGGATCCGCAGCAATCAGCCGACGGCCGGCTTGCTGGGATGGTCCAGCGCGGCGCCTGCCCTGGCGATGCCTGCCTGAGACAGCGCGTGTGGCAGCAGTGAGTGGCCCTGTGGTCCTGGTGTGCGTGCGCATCACATCCGCCAGGGTCTTGATGGCATCAGTTAGCATGCGGCCAGTCGCGGCAGTTGCTGCCCCGAACTCGCGCACACTGGTCGCCAGCGACTCGATGGCCTCAGGCATGCGCCCCACCACGCTCATGAGCTCCGTGTGGCGCCGGTCCGAGTCGTCGGCCATCTGATCGAGCTTCCGCACCTCCTCCGAAGTGAAGGTGTCCGGACTGGAGTCGCGACTCTCCCGCTGGGGAGGAGGGGGCCGAACTAGGGGACCCTTGCCGCGTTGGTGACGGCGAGTGTGCCGAGCAGCAGCACTCCCCTCTGATCCTTCCCCCCTTTGGGGGGAAGGCCGTGGGCCATGCGCACGGCTGCTGGGTGGCTGGACGCCACTGGTCCCAGAAGCTGCATTGCCCTGCGACAGTTCCTCCAGGCACTCGTCCAGTGAGGAGGTGTCGAGCATTTCCTCCTCTCCTGCGGGACGTGACTGTTCCCCCGAAGGTCCGGCTTGCTCCTCCTCCTCCTCCTGGTTGGAGGTGCTGTCACTGGCAGCCTCAGGGTCCTGGTCGTCACCAGCTGAAAGCAGGAATGCACAAGAGTAGCTTCAGAGTGAGGAGACGGCGTCAGCGAGGGAGTTAGGACTGGTGGGATTCAGCGCATTGGTGGGACAGTGGCAAAGGAGGTAGCTCGGATGGGCCAGTGCGACGCGAGAGGGCCAAAAGGCGAGGTCCTTACCATTGCCGGGCAGTGGAGGGTCGGATACACCGCACGCTGTGGGGACAATCACACGTGCTCCCATGAGCACACACACGCGCTCCTCCAGCTGAGTGAGCTTCTGCACCTTGGCGCGGCCACCCCTGGCATGGGCCTGGCGATTAAACGCTACTTTAGCCTGCAAGAGAAAGGACGGGCTGTAAGTGCGCAGTGAAGCCCTGATGTAGTGTGCACTGCCTCCCATGGTGGAATAGCTTGGACAGAGTGAAGCCCTGATGTAGTGTGCACTGCCTCCCATGGTGGAATAGCTTGGACAGAGTGAAGCCCTGATGTACTGTCCACTGCCTCCCATGGTGGAATAGCTTGGCCAAAGTGTAGAGTGCCGAATGGCCATTTGATGCTCATGACTGTCCCAATGCTGCTGGCTGAGGGCTGGCCAAAAGGACTTTCAGGTCCCTTTGCCCATCATGTCAGGTGTACATGCAAGAATGAGGAGGAGACTGGAAAGGCTACTCACCCTCACAATCCTGGTCAGATCGTTGTACTTCTTACGGCATTGTGTGTGGGTCCTGGGGGCCTCGCCGGTGAACGTCACCCTCTGGGCGATCTGCTTCCAGGCTTTGGTGTAGTCGTGGTGGGTTGGATTCCTCCCACTGTCTGGAAACAAGATCTTGCGCCTCACCTCCAGAGCTGTGACCATGATGTCCAGATCACCCTCTGAGAAGCGCAGGGCACGCTGACGGGCCTTCTCTGGCGTTGCCATGACTCCCTGGGGCTGAGCAGTAGTGTTGAGGCCTCTTTGCAAGGCTGCAGTGTGCAGGGCGTGGCAGCAGACCAATTCGTCCCTTCCCCCTTTAAGAGCTGGTCGGCACCACGGGGTCTGCTGTCAGTGCAAAAATGACCGCACCCGTGCTGCGCCCCGCCTGGGCGCTATCCCTCTGGACCGCCGGCTTAGCGCCTAAAGAGAGTAGTGGAACGCCTCTTTTAGCGCTCCACCAACCTCTTAGGGCGAAGCCACTGAATTCCCGGCAACGGGGCGCTACTTTGGGGCGGGCGCTAACTTCGGGCGGGCGCTAAGGTTAGCGCCCCAAAACTGCCTATACTGAAAATCTAGCCCCTGCTGCCTAAAGACCCTCGCAGCATACCCTCGGATTGGCCGACCTCCATTGCCCCTCCTCCTTCTGGCCAATCCCGGCCCTCTCTCCCGCCGTCTCTCTGCCCCTTCATAGTGTTCGGCCATGAGGCGATCGTCCTCCAAAGCATCTCCCATTCCGATGCCAGTTGGTCAAAAGGCTGTTAGGTCTAGTGCTCCAACTGCTCTGGACAGGTTTGAAGGTCCCAAGTACTCTAATGCTAAATTCCAAAAACTCTGCTCCACAGTAGCTCGCCAACTCTCTCCACCAACGATCGCAATGAACAGGCCAAGTGGCTGAAGCTTCTGTACTAGAGCTGTCCCCTTTAAATAGCGCCCCCCCGACTCCGAGAAGGGCCTGCTAACGCTCCTTCGAACTGTCACTAATAGCGCTAGGCGTAAAGGCTCCGGGCGCCACCCAATATCCGCTCAGGCGCCCCTAAAAGGCGTTGCACATTGAAATGACGTCATGATCTGCTTGCGCTCACGGGCACGCGCAAACACTTAGCGCAGGCGATAAATGTATAGTCAATATGGGAGTTGTCGCTATCTTCATTGCGCCCGCCCCAACATTGGGTAACGCCCCAATTCTCGGTCTCTTTAGGCGCTAACCGCTGGCGCAAACAACCGAATTTCTAGGCCTGAGTGTCTCTGCTTCCACCTCTTCCATCGGCAGCGAATTCCAGGTCATCACCACTTGCTGCATAAAAAAGTTTTTCTTCACGTCACCCCTGTATCTCTTGCGCAAACCTTAAACCTGTGTCCCCTAGTCCTTGTACCATCAGCTAGTGGGAACAGCCTTTCCCCGTCTAGCCTATCCAAACCCGTCATATTCTTGTACACCTCAATCAAATCATCCCTCAACCTCCTTTGCTCTAATGAAAACAAATCCAACTTCTCCAACCTGTCCTTGTAGCTAAGATCCCCCATTCACGGAACCATTCTGGTAAATTTCCTCTGCACCCTCTCAAGGGCCTTCACACCCTTCCAAAAATGTGGTGACCAGAACTGGAAGCAATATTCCAGTTGTGGCCTAGCCAGCACTTTATAAAAGTTCAGCATAACTTCTCTACTTTTGTACTCAATACCTCTATTTATGAAGCCCAAGATCCCTTGGGGGAGAAATTCGGTATCGCCCCGTTTGGGGCGCAATTATCGGCCGGGTGCAAAGTTTAGCGCCTGGCGCTAATTATCACCTCCGACTGCAAACTTGGCTTCTATCGCCCCTGGAGGTGATTGGAGCGCTAAATCAGGTGCTACACACCTCTCTTAAGGCGCTAATGCTGAGGAGTGAGGCATTAGCTCAGAGCGCTGGTGAAGCTCAGGTGATGTCAGTCAGCAATGGAACACAGACACACTGGTGCCGGCCAGTTCTTAAAGGGGAGGGTCGATCTTGCTCTCCATCCACACCCTGGTCATTGCAGCCTTGAATCTCCGCCTGGAGAGACCTGTGCATCAATTCTGCTGGAAATAACAATGGAGAGGCCCAGGAAAAGAGCTCAGAGTGCAGCCCCCTTAGTCTCTTCTAAATCGATGCAAGGAAGCTCAAATCAAAATGAATCTCCAAAGTGCTGCTCAGTACCCAAAACTCTTTCACACAGCACTGAATCTATCTAGAAGTGTCTCTCTCTCTCTCTCAGAATGCGTGGTGCAAAAATGTCGCCGACAAAAAAAGGCTGGAAGTGGCCGCCTCTAAATAGCGCACCCCCAGTCCCTTCCCGACGACAAAACACTCCCCTCAACCTGTCGTTGCTAGCGCCAGGCGGAAAGGCAGGGGGCGCCACTCAATATCTGGTCCGGGGCGTTGCACGCTCGACTGATATCACGATCTGCGGGCACAGGAGATCGTGGCGGTAGTGCTTAGCGCCGCCGCAAAATGTCTGGTCAATTTTGCGAGCGGTGCAAACATCGCCGCGCCCAGGCGTTAGTTGCTTTGCGCCCCATTAGCAATCTCTTAGGGCACTAACGGGAGGCGCTAAGCAACCGAATTCTTCCATATGCTTTGTTAACCACTCTCTCAATCTGTCCTGCCACCTTCAGGGACCTATGCACATTAACTCCCAGGTCCCTCTATCCCTGCACAGTCTTTAAAATTGCGCCATTAAGTGTATATTGCCTCTCCCAGTTCCTTCTGACAAAATGCATCACCTCACATTTCTCTGTATTAAATTCTATCTGCCACTTTTCTGCCCATTCTTGACACTGCGGCAGCGGCGGCGGACCTCAGTGGAGCGAGGTAGTGGCGGAGCGACTACAAGATGCGGCGGCAGCAGGTAGGCCTCACAGCGGCAGCGGACCTAAGTGGAGCGAGGCAGCGGCGGAGCGACTACAAGGTGCGGCGGCAGCAGGTAGGCCTCACAGCGGCAGCAGCGGCGGACCTAAGTGGAGCGAGGCAGCATCGGAGCGACTACAAGAGGCAGCGGCAGCAGGTAGGTTTACCAATCTCCGAGGGAGGGAGAAAGAGAAGTAAAAAGTAATCAAAGTCTGACGTCACCAGAAAGCAGGTAAGTGATTGGTTGGTGAGTACTTCTCTCTTTTTCCAAACTTAAACTCTGTGGTCTATAGTTTAGAGGGTGTCTGTGGTGTAGCGGGGACTGTTTGTAAACCAGGGCCCTTAAGTATATCATTTAACTGTAGTGTAATTGGTGGGATTGACTTGATTTAATTTAATTTGAATTAATTAAAGGGTAAGTCATGGCAGGAGAGCTCGGCCCCGTGGTATGCTCCTCCTGCGCTATGTGGGAACTCAGGGACACTTCCTGTGTCCCTGACGACCATGTGTGCAGGAAGTGTATCCAGCTGCAGCTACTGGCAGACCGCATTGCGGCGGTGGGGCTGCGATTGGCTACATACTGGGCCATTCGCGATGCTGAGGATATCGTGGATATCACGTTTAATCAGTTGGTCACAACGCAGGTAAAGGTTGCACAGGCAGAAAGGGAATGGGTGACCACCAGGCAGAGTAGTAGGCGCAGGCAGGTAGTGCAGGAGTCCACTGTGACCATCCCCCTCTCAAACAGATATACCACTTTGGATACTGTTGGGGGGATGGCTTATCAGGGGAAAGCAGCAGCAGCCGAAATCCTGGCACCAGGGGTGGTTCTGCTGCACAGGATGGGAGGAAAAAGAGGGGTAGAGCTATAGTCACATGGACAAAAGAGCTGAACTCAAGAGGTGAGGTGAGAGTGACTGCCCTTGACATCAAGGCAGCATTTGATCAAGTGTGGCATCAAGGAGCCCTAGCAAAACTGAAGTCAATGGGAATCAAGGGGAAAACTCTCCATTGGTTGGAATCATACCTAGCACAAAGGAAGTTGGCTGTGGTTGTTGGAGGTCATTCATCTCAATCACATGACATCACTGCAGGAGTTCCTCAGGGCAGTGTCCTAGGCCCAACCATCTTCAGCTGTTTCATCAATGACCTTCGCTCCATCATAAGGTCAGAAGTGGGGATGTTCGCTGATGATTGCACACTGTTCAGCACCATTTGAGACTCGTCAGATACTGACGCAGTCCGTGTCCATATGCAGCAAGACCTGGACAACATTCAGACTTGGGCTGACAAGTGGCAAGTAACATTCGCACCACACAAGTGCCAGGCAATGACCATCTCCAACAAGCGAGACTCTAACCATCTCCCCTTGACATTCAATGGCATTACCATCGCTGAATCCCCCACTATCAACATCCTGGGGGTTACCATTGATCAGAAACTGAACTGGACCAGCCATATAAATACTGTGGCTACAAGAGCAGGCCAGAGGCTGGGAATTCTGCGGCGAGTGTCTCACCTCCTGACTCCCCAAAGCCTTTCCACCATCTACAAGGCACAAGTCAGGAGTGTGATGGAATACTCTCCACTTGCCTGGATGAGTGCAGCTCCAACAACACTCAAGAAGCTCGACACCATTCAGGATAAAGCAGCCCGCTTAATTGGCACTCCATCCACCTTCAACATTCACTCCCTCCACCACCGGCGCACTGTGGCTGCAGTGTGTACCATCTACAAGGTGCACTGCAGCAACTCGCCAAAGCTCCTTCAACAGCACCTTCCAAACCCGCGACCTCTACCACGTAGAAGGACAAGGGCAGCAGACGCATGGGAACATCACCACCTACAAGTTCCCCTCCAAGCCACACACCATCCTGACTTGGACCTGTATCGCCGTTCCTTCACTGTCACTGGGCCAAAATCCTAGAACTCCCTTCCTAACAGCATTGTGGGTGTACCTACACCATATGGACTGCAGCGGTTCAAGAAGGCGGCTCACCACCATCTTCTCAAGGGCAATTAGGGATGGGCACTAAATGCAGGCCTAGCCAGCCAGCGACGCCCACATCCCATCAATGAATAAAACATTAAAAAAATAGGGGATTCTATTGTAAGGGGAATAGATAGGAGTTTATGCGGCCGCAAACGAGACTCCAGGATGGTGTGTTGCCTCCCTGGTGCAAGGGTCAAAGATTTCTCAGAGCGGCTGCAGAACATTTTGGAAGGGGAGGGTGAACAGCCAGTTGTCGTGGTGCATATAGGTATCAACGATATAGGTAAAAAACGGGATGAGATCCTAAAAGCTGAATATAGGGAGTTAGGAGGTAAATTTAAAAATCGGACCTCAAAGGTAGTAATCTCAGGATTGCAACAGTGCCACGTACTAGTCAGAGTAGAAATAGAAGGATATTTCAGATGAATACGTGGCTAGAGGAATGGTGCAAGGGGGAGGGATTCAAATTCCTGGGACATTGGAACCGGTTCTGGGGGAGGTGGGATGGTTTGCACCTGGGCAGGGCCGGGACCGATGTCCTAGGGGGAGTGTTTGCTAGTGCTCTGGGGGAAGGTTTAAACTAAAATGGCACAGGGTTGGGAACCTGAGCAGGGAGACAGAGGAAAGGAAAAAAGTATAAAAGCAAAAGACAGGAAGGAGAAAAACAAAAGTGGCAGTCAGAGAAATCAATGGTTTAAATCAAACATGGCCACAGTAAATAATAATTCTAAAAGGCCTAAGAGTGTTAAAAAAACAAGCCTGAAGGCTTTGGCCTAGAAATTCGGTTGTGGGTTCGCCAGGGCTTTAGCGCCGGAAATTTAGCGCCGGCGCTAAGTCCCCCTGCGCGCGCCAAAAATTCAGTAGCGCCGCGCCCAAACGGCTGCCGGCGCTACTAGAGGGTGTCAGCGCCTCGAAATGGGCGCTGAGTGCCGCATTGCGGCGCAATTCCGGCGCTGCGGCACCCGATGCGGTGCGGCAGGCTGGGGAAGTGCAGGCCTCCTCCTTCAGTTAAGGAGGAGCTGCCTGCACCCGCCCGCTGGCCGTTCAAATGTTCAGAAAAATGAGCCCGGCACCTCGGACAAGTGCCGGGCTTGCAGGCCAGACGCATCTGTTCCGCGGGGGGGGGTGGAGGAGTCCGGGGAGGGAGGTGCGGGCACGCGGCCGGCGGGAAAGCGGCCGGCCGCCGCGCGACCTTAATGCGCCGGCGCTAACTCCTGCAAGACTCGGTTGCCAAAGTCTTAGTTGCGGCTGCCACGGGCGAGGCGGCCGCAACTCAATTTCGGCGCTGGGGCCCGTCACCACGGCAACCGGGACGCTGCGCACACCGATGACGTCATCGGTGCCGGCGCAGCGCAACCGGTGCAACGCCGACGGAAGGGCCCCACTGAATTTGCCAACTGGCCATAACTCCGGCGCTAGGCCCTCCAGCGCCCCAAATGGGGCGCTAAGCCTACTGAATTTCTAGGCCTTTGTGTCTTAATGCGAGGAGCATTCGTAATAAGGTGGATGAATTAGCTGCGCAAATAGAGGTAAACAAATATGATATGATTGGGATTACGGAAACATGGCTCCAGGGTGGCCAAGGCTGGGAACTCAACATCCAGGGGTATTCAATATTCAGGAAAGATAGGCAAAAAGGAAAAGGAGGTGGGGTAGCATTGCTGGTAAAAGAGGGGATTAACACAATTGTAAGGAAGGATATTAGCGCTGATGATGTGGAATCTGTATGGGTAGAACTGAGAAATACCAAGGGGCAGAAAACATTAGTGGGAGTGGTATATAGACCTCCAAACAGTAATGCGAAGGTTGGGGATGTCATTAAAAGGGAAATTAGAGAAGCGTGCAATAAGGGCACAGCAGTTATCATGGGTGACTTTAATTTACATATAGATTGGGCTAACCAAATTAGTAACAATACTGTGGAGGAGGAATTCCTGGAGTGTATACGGGATGGTTTCCTGGACCAATGTGTCGAGGAACCAACTAGAGATAAGGCCATCTTAGACTGGGTATTATGTAATGAGAAAGGATTAATTAGCAATCTTGTTGTACGAGGCCCCTTGGGTCGGAGCGATCATAATATGATCGAATTTTTCATTAAGATGGAGAGTGAAGTAGGTGACTCAGAGACTAGGGTGCTGAATTTAAATAAAGGAAACTACGATGGTATGAGGCGCGAGTTGGGTAGAATTGATTGGGGAATGTTACTCAAAGGGTTGACGGTGGATAGGCAATGGCAAAGATTCAAAGACGGCATGGATGAACTACAGAATTTGTTCATCCCAGTTTGGCATAATTTTTTTTTAAAAAGGTGACTCAACCGTGGCTAACAAGGAAAATTAGGGATAGCATAAGGTCCAAGGAGAGGACATATAAATTGGCCATAAAAAGCAGTAAACCTGAGGATTGGGAGCAGCTTAGGAGTCAACAAAGGAGGACAAAGGGACTAATTAAGAAAGGGAAAATAGAATACGAGAGTAAGCTTTCAGGGAATATAAAAACTGACTGTAAAAGCTTCTATAGATATGTGAAGAGAAAAAGATTGGTGAAGTCAAGCGTAGGTCCCTTGTAGTCAGAATCAGGGGAATTTATAATGGGGAACAAAGAAATGGCAGACCAACTAAATACATATTTTGGTTCTGTCTTCACAAAGGAGGACACAAATAACCTCCCAGAGATGTCGGGGAGCATAGGGTCTGATGAAAGGGAGGAACTGAAAGAAATCAGTATTTGTAGGGAAATGGTGTTAGGGAAATTGACGGGATTGAAGGCCGATAAATCCCCAGGGCCTGATAATCTACATCCTAGGGTACTTAAGGAAGTGGCCCTAGAAATAGTAGATGCATTGCTGGTCATCTTCCAACATTCGATAGGCTCTGGAACAGTACCCATGGATTGGAGGGTAACTAATGTTACCCCACTATTCAAAAAAGGTGGTGGAGAGAAAACGGGGAATTATAGACTGGTAAGCCTGACATCAGTAGTGGGGTAAATGCTAGTGTCCATTATAAAAGACGTAATAGCAGAGCACTTGGAAAACAGTGACAGTATCGGACAAAGTCAACATGGATTTACAAAAGGTAAATCGTGCTTGACTAATCTACTGGAATTTTTTGAGGATGTAACTGGTAAAATAGATAAGGGAGACCCAGTGGATGTGGTGTATTGGGACTTTCAAAAGGCTTTTGAAAAGGTCCTGCATAAGAGATTAGCGTGTAAAGTTAAGGCACATGGGATTGGGGGCAAGGTATTGACTTGGATAGAGAACTGGTTGGCAGACAGAAAGCAAAGAGTTGGAATAAACGGCTCTTTTTCCAAGTGGCAGGCAGTGACTAGTGGGGTACCGCAGGGATCGGTCCTTGGGCCCCAGCTATTCACAATATATATCAATGATCTAGACAAGGGAACTAGATGTAATATCTCCAAATTTGCAGACGACACAAAGCTGGGTGGGCGTGTGTGCTGTGAGGAGGATGCCGAGAAACTCCAGTATGATTTGGACAGGTTGGGTGATTGGGCAGAAGCATGGCAGATGCAATATAACATGGATAAATGCGAGGTTACCATTTTGGTGGCAAAAACAGGAAGGCAGATTATTATCTGAATGGCAATAGATTGGGAGAAGGGGAAGTGCAACGAGACCTGGGTGTCCTTGTGCACCAGTCGCTGAAGGTAAGCATGCAGGTGCAGCAGGCGGTTAAGAAGGCAAATGGTATGTTGGCCTTCATAGCGAGAGGGTTTGAGTACAGGAACAAGGATGTCTTGCTGCAGTTGTACAGGGCCTTGGTGAGACCACATCTTGAGTATTGTGTGCAGTTTTGGTCGCCTTCTCTGAGGAAGGATGTTCTTGCCATGGAGGGAGTGCAGCGAAGATTCACCAGGCTGATACCTGGGATGGCAGGAATGACGTATGAGGAGAGATTGGGTCGATTGGGCTTGCACTCGCTGGAGTTTAGAAGAATGAGAGGGGATCTCATTGAAACTTATAAAATTCTAACAGCACTAGACAGACTAGATGCAGGAAGGATGTTCCCGATCGTCAGGGAGTCCAGAACATGGGGTCACAGTCTAAGGATAAGGGGTAAGCCATTTAGGACAGAGATGAGGAGGAATTTCTTCACCCAGAGAGTGGTGAACCTGTGGAATTCTCTACCACAGAAGGCAGTAGAGGCCAATTCATTAAATATATTCAAGAAGGAGTTGGATATATTTCTTAAGGCTAAAGGGATCAAGGGATATGGAGAGAAGGCAGGAACGGGGTACTGAATTTGGATGATCAGCCATGATCTCATTGAATGGCGGAGCAGGCTCGAGGGGCCGAATGTCTCTGAGGCATACAGCAGGGCGGGTATCACTGCTGCTCTGTAGACCATGAGCTTAGTGCTGGGTTTGAGGTCCTGGTCTTCAAACACTCTCTTCCTCAGGCGACCGAAGGTTGCACTGGCACACTGAAGGCAGTGTTGGACTTCGTCTGCGACGTCTGCCCTTGTTGACATTAGGCTCTCGAGTTATGGAAAGTGGTCCACATTGTCCAAGGCCTTGTCGTGGATTTTGTTAATCAGGGGGCAGTACTGTGTGGCGGGGGCAGGTTGGTAGAGGACCTTTGTCTTACGGATGTTTAGTGTAAGGTCCATGCTCTCGTATGCTTCAGTGAAGGTGTTGACTGCATACTGTAATTCGACAACAGAGGATGGGACGACCTTGGATCTGGACTGGAGGCGACGGAGGTTGAACAGTTTCTCATTTGTTCTGTGAATTAGCTCCACTCCAGCGGGGAGCTTACTGAGGGTGAGATGGAGATGTAGCATTGCAGCAAGAAAGATCGAGAAAAGCGTTGGTGCGATGACACAGCCTTGCTTGACCCCGGTTCGTATGTGAATTGGGTCTGTGGTGGAGCCGTTGGTCAGGATCACGGCTTGCATGTCATCGTGAAGCAGGCGGAGGATGGTGACAAACTTTTGAGGGCGGCCGAATTTGAGGCGGACACTCCATAATCCCTCACGGTTGACAGTGTCGAAGGCCTTTGTGAGATCAAAGAAGGCCATGTACAGTGGTTGGTGCTGTTCCCTGCATTTCTCTTGTAATTGACGTGCGGTGAAGATCATGTCGATTGTGCCCCTTAGTGGGCGGAATCCGCATTGCGACTCTGAGAGGAGCTCTTCAGACACTGTGAGAACGCGATTGAGGAGGATTCTTGCGATGACTTTCCCTGTGGCAGACAGCAGGGAAACTCCTCTGTAATTACCGCAATCGGACTTGTCACCTTTCTTGAAGATGGTCACAATTACGGCGTCTCTGAGATCCCCTGGCATGCTCTCCTCCTTCCACATAAGAGAAATGAGTTCATGAATTCACGCCAGTAGTGCTTCTCTGCCATGCGGGGATTCCACTAATTTGCTGATAAAAAGCCTTTTTATTGTCTTTTATGTCTTTTTATAATTTCCTCTCATAACCTTCCATCACCTTTCTAATCTTTTTTTTTACCTTTCATATATTCTTTATATTAGTCCTGGTTTTCATTGTCATTTTCTGTCCTATGTGCAAAATGCTTCTACTTTTGTTGATAATTTGATTTTATCTCCCTATTCATCCGTGGAGCCCCAGTCATTGATATACACCTTTTATTCTAACTTGGGGGATATTCCTGATTTGTAACCCTTCCATCTCCTGTTCAAATATATTTCATTGCTAATTCATGGTTCTATTTGCCAACTTTTCTCCTATTTCACCTGGTGAGATTCTTTTTTACCTTGTTATCGTATCTTTTCCGGTAAAGTGCCCTTGCTCTTGACTTTTCTTTCCCCTTCTATGCTTACACTGAACCCAAAGTCATCACTGTTTCCCACAACTTTAACATTACTATTAATATACGCCTCTCTAACTTGTCTCCAAATTTCACCCTCCATTTTCTTTCCACTCCAGTTTGTAATGTGCCCCAACCATGTCTCCGATCCTTTGCTTTTCCTCAGATCAATGCAAAGGGATTCTGTCTGTACCACTTCTCCCGGTGACCATGAAGCTATTGGAATGTCATAACACCCCAACTGGTTCACTCATGTCCTTTAGGGAAGCAAGTCTGCTGGTGGTACCCGATCTGGTCTATATGTGAGTCCAGTCCCACACCAATGTGGTTGACTTCCCTTCAAAATGGCCCAGCAAAGCCACACAGTTCATGGAAACTAGGGATGGGCGATAAATACCAGCCTTGCCAGAGTCGTCCACATCCCGAGAACTAATAATAATAAAAAAGGGTCCTGCCCTCCTTGGCAGTGGCTTGGCATCCCACCCCTCCATGTGGGGCGACTGCCACAGATTCTGGTCGCACAGGGAAGGTGGGCACCAATGAATCACCTCAATTGGGCCATCCGCCCAATAGTCCCATGCAAATGAGGAGCCCTCCCACTGATCCCCTCCCCCAAACTCTAGGAGCGGTGAGAGTTGGAGGGCTCCACCAGGCAGAATCCCAGCCCAACCACCTGGATTGCCAAACATGGAAGTGTGTCTATCTCTACAGGAGTTTCCAAATAAAACAGCTCCAGCTGCAAAGGCTTGCTTTACATTCTGTGTTGTTACATTGGAGGAGCATCTAATGTACCAGCATCATTAAAAAAAACTGCATATTTTTAAAACATTTCCAGGCCGCTCTTTACTACAGCCATCACATCCGTTCCAGTAACATTTGTTGCAACATATTGGAGGATTGGGATTCCCATCTCTTCATAATTCTACGGTAACAAGTGAAAAGATATTACCACATGGCACAACTGTACAGTTACTGAAAAACCTCTGTGTTGAGAGGACTGTCCTCGGTGCCCAGGTGTGGCAGCAGTATCCATGGCCTGGATGGTCTGAGCTTTAAAGAGAGTTAGGAGATTTTGATGGGATCGCCACTTATTGATTATCCTTGCCTTCTCTTTCATTTTTAAACTTTGTAGGTCCTTCACCTTAAGTTCTCTATTAAAAAAATAGAGAATGTTATTAAAAAGCCTTCCACACTGAATGAGAGCGAATGACCATGTGTCCAGGTGTGGTGTTTCACTGTGAGTTTTTTTTACCGCATTATCTGAATGGAAGAATGTCAATGTTTTGGGGTATCAGCCACTGAGGAACAGCACTGAGGTTTGAACTGCCCGAGACGAGTGAGCTCAGTTGTGGGCTGAATGGTGAAGTGGGCCGCAAACTATCATAGAAACGTAGAAGATAGGAGCAGGAGGCCATTCGGTCCCTCGAGCCTGCTCCGCCATTCAATGAGATCATAGCTGATCATCCAAATTCAGTACCTGTTCCTGCCTTCTCTCCATATCCCTTGATCCCTTTAGCCTTAAGAAATATATCTAACTCCTTCTTGAATATATTTAATAAATTGGCCTCTACTGCCTTCTGTGGTAGAGAATTCCACAGGTTCACCACTCTCTGGGTGAAGAAATTCCTCCTCATCTCTGTCCTAAATGGCTTACCCCTTATCCTTAGACTGTGACCCCTGGTTCTGGACTCCCCGACCATCAGGAACATCCTTCCTGCATCTAGTCTGTCTAGTCCTGTTAGAATTTTATAAGTTTCAATGAGATCCCCTCTCATTCTTCTAAACTCCAGCGACCCAATCGACCCAATCTCTCCTCATACGTCATTCCTGCCATCCCAGGTATCAGCCTGGTGAATCTTCACTGCACTCCCTCCATGGCAAGAACATCCTTCCTCAGATAAGGCGACCAAAACTGCACACAATACACAAGATGTGGTCTCACCAAGGCCCTGTACAACTGCAGCAAGACATCCTTGTTCCTGTACTCAAACCCTCTCACTACGAACATAAGAACATAAGAACATAAGAAATAGGAGCAGGATATTTATCGATAAGATTAAAGATCGAATTGGGAACTGGAGTTAAATTTGAATAAAATTTCTTAACGTGGAAGAATTTTTCCTCATTGATAAAACACGACTCAAATGTTTTCTTGAGACACAAAATCAAATGTGATTTGATTTATATGGTTATATAAAAAGAAAAAGGGTGGCTAAAGTAAATGTTGGTCCCTTAGAGGATGAGACCAGGAAATTAATGGTGGGAAATATGGAGATGGCAAAAACATTGAATGAATATTTTGTATCAGTCTTTACAGTAGAAGACACTAAGAATATCCCAACACTGGACAAACAGGGGGCTATAGGGGGGGAGGAGCTAAACACGATCAAAATCACTAAGGAAGTGGTACTCAGTAAAATAATGGGACTCAAGGCAGATAAATCACCTGGACCTGATGGCTTACATCCTAGGGTCTTGAGGGAAGTGACGGTAGGGACTGTGGATGCATTGGTAATAATTTTCCAAAGCTCCCTGGACTCAGCAAAGGTCCAGGCAGACTGGAAAACTGCTAATGTAACGCCCTTATTTAAAAAGGGCAGTAGACAGCAGGCTGGAAACTAGAGACCGGTTAGCCTAACATCTGTGGTAGGTAAAATATTGGAGTCCATTATTAAGGAGACAGTAACAGGACATTTGGATAATCATAATTTAATAGGACAAAATCAGCATGGTTTTATGAAGGGGAAGTCATGTTTGACAAATTTGCTGGAGTTCTTTGAGGAAGTAACATATAGGGTGGATAAAGGGGAACCAGTGGACGTAGTGTATTTAGACTTCCAAAAGGCATTTGACAAGGTGCCACACAAAAGATTATTGCTTAAGATAAAAAATCATGGGATTGGGGGTAATATCAGGCATGGATAGAGGATTGGCTATCTAACAGAAGGCAGAGAGTTGGGATAAATGGTTCATTCTCGGACTGGCAATCAGTAACTAGTGGTGTTCCACAGGGGTCAGTGCTGGGTCCCCAACTCTTTACAATCTATATTAACGATTTGGAGGAGGGGACCGAGTGTAACATATCAAAGTTTGCAGATGATACTAAGATGGGAGGGAAAGTAGAGAGTGAGGAGGACATAAAAAACCTGCAAGGGGACATCGACAGGCTAAGTAAGTGGGCAGAGATTTGGCAGATGGAATACAATACTGGAAAGTGTGAGGTTATGCACTTTGGCAGGAAAAATCGTAGAGCAAGTTATTATCTTAATGGCAAGAAACTGGAAAGTACTGAAGTACAAAAGGATCTGGGGGTCCTGGTGCACGAAACTCAAAAGGTTAGTATGAAGGTGCAGCAAGTGATTAAGAAGGCCAATGGAATGTTGGCTTTCATTGCTAGGGGGATAGAATATAAAAATAGGGAGGTATTGCTTCAGTTGTACAAGGTATTGGTGAGACCGCACCTGGAATACTGCATACAGTTTTGGTGTCCATATTTAAGAAAAGACATACTTGCTCTCGAGTCAGTACAAAGAAGGTTCACTCGGTTAATCCCGGGGATGAGGGGATGGACATATGAGGAGAGGTTGAGTAGATTGGAGTTCAGAAGAATGAGAGGCGATCTTATTGAAACATATAAGATTGTGAAGGGGTTGGATCGGGTGGATGCGGGGAGGATGTTCCCGATGATGGGTGAAACTAGAACTAGGGGGCATAGTCTTAGAATAAGGGGCTGCTCTTTCAAAACTGAGATGAGGAGGAACTACTTCACTCAGAGGGTGGTAGGTCCATGGAATATGCTGCCCCAAAAAGCTGTAGAAGCTACATCATTACATAAATTTAAAACAGAAATAGACAGTTTCCTAGAAGTAAAGGGAATAAAGGGTTATGGGGAGCGGGCAGGAATTTGGACATGAGTCTCGGTTCGGATCGGTCATGGCCCTGTGTGTAGCGGAGCGGGCCCAGGGGCCGTGTAGCCTGATCCTGCTCCTATTTCGTGTGTCTAATTCTGTTAGATTCAGGAGATGGTTCTGTGATAGTAGATTGGCGGTTAGGATCAGATCAGCCATGATCTTATTGAATGGCGGAGCAGGCTCGAGGGGCCGATTGGCCTACTCCTGCTCCTATTTCTTATGTTCTTATGTTCTTATCATTGTTGTGTATGTACCTTTAAGGGAATAACTGGTCTCAGACTGCATTACCGGCAGTGACCACCCCTGTATAAAAGGCCCTAGCAGGCTTCTGTAGTTTCAGTTTCCAGGTTGTCTCCATTCAGTAAAGACTTGTTATAATCAACTCCTGCAGTCCGTGTCTCAATTATACACGGACATAATACTGGCGACGAGTAAGAAACGAACTTACCTGCAACTCGGCAGCACCTCAGACGACGTTATTGAAGGTCGAATCCAGAAGAAAGAAAAAAAAATCCAAAGAAACTCAAGAAACGGGCGTCGACCGTGGGCAACCGCCCTCCAAATCATCGAATTGAAAAGTTGCAGGAGAGACTGTCGAGAGCCAGGCTTGGTTCTCCAGTCTGTGGTTTCCCAGCTAATCGGGCTGGTGGCAGGTAGTGCACTGATCCTTGCTGGGTTGCGGCGGGCTAGAGCTCGATCAGGTGGCTCTGCAACGGGGCCAGGCAGCGAGTCGGGAAGCAAAGAGAGAGAGAGAGGGTGGAGCACACAGGGCGCGGCCGGTGCTTCGAAGCTGGGCAGCGTTCGGACCTAAGAAGAGGGAGGGAAGTGTCCCAGAGGGTCCGCTCCACGACGGGAATGGTTCTTCAATTAACGGAGCAAATATTGAAGCACGATAGAAAAATAAAAATACCACGGAGAGCGGCGTTGGCAGCAGCGATCGGGGAGGCGCGAAAACCATAGGGCGTCGCCATTACATAGTTACATAGTTACATAGAGATAGGAACAGGAGTAGGCCATTCGGCCCTTCGAGCCTGCTCCGCCATTCAATGAGATCATGGCTGATCTTCGTCTGAGATCTTAGCTGATCTTACCAGTTCAGTACCCCGTCCCCGCCTTTTCTCCGTAACCCTTAATCCCCTTAGCCTTCAGAAATATATCCAATTCTCTCTTGAAAATATTTATTGAATTAGCCTTCACAGCCCTCTGTGGCAGGGAATTCCACAGGCTCACCACTCTTTGAGTGAAGAAATTCTTCCTCATCTCTGTTTTAAATGATTTGCCCGCTATTTTTAGACTGTGGCCCCTGGTTCTGTGCTCCCCGGCCATTGGAAACATTCTCTCTGAATTCAGCCTGTCCAGGCCTGCCATAATTTTATATGTTTCGATGAGATCCCCTCTCAATCTTCTAAACTCCAGTGAGTACAAGCCCAAACTATTCAATCTCTCCTCGTAGGTCATTCCCGCCATTCCAGGTATCAGCCTGGTGAATCGCCGCTGCACTCTTTCCATGGCAAGAACATCCTTCCGCAGATGGGGCGACCAAAACTGTACACAATACTCCAGATGCGGTCTCACCAGCACCTTGTACAGCTGTAGTAAGGTATCCCTATTCCTATACTCGAACCCCCTTGATATGAAGGCCAACATACCATTTGCCTTCTTAATCGCCTGTTGCACCTGCATGCTCTCCTTCAGTGACTGGTGCACAAGAACACCCAGGTCCCTCTGCACTTCCCCATCTCCCAATCTATTGCCATTTAGATAATAATCTACCCTCCTGTTTTTACCCCCAAAGTGGATAACCTCGCATTTATCCACATTATAGTGCATCTGCCACGTATCCGCCCATTCCCCCAACCTGTCCAAATCGCACTGTAGCCTCCTGACATCCTCATCAGAGCCCACCCCTCCTCCTAGTTTAGTGTCGTCAGCGAATTTGGAAATATTGCATCCAATTCCCTGATCCAGATCATTTATATATATTGTGAACAGCTGGGGTCCCAGGACAGATCCTTGCGGCACCCCGCTGGTCACTGCCTGCCACTCCGAAAACGAGCCGTTTATTCCAACTCTCTGTTTTCTATCCGCCAGCCAGTTCTCTATCCACGTTAATACTTTGCCCCCAATCCCATGAGCCTTAATTTTGCATGATAATCTTTTGTGTGGAACCTTATCGAAGGCTTTCTGGAAGTCAAGGTACACCACATCCACTGGCTCTCCCCCATCTATTTTACCAGTTACTTCCTCAAAAAATTCCAGCAGATTAGTCAAACATGATTTACCCTTTGTAAATCCATGTTGACTCTGTCCGATCCTTTCCCCATTTGTCAAGTGCTCCGCTATTTTATCCTTAATAATGGACTCTAGCATTTTGCCCACAACCGATGTAAGGCTTACTGGTCTATAATTCCCTGCTTTCTCTCTACCCCCCTTTTTAAATATTGGGGTAACATTAGCTACCCTCCAATCCACGGGTACTGTTCCCGAGTCAATGGAGTTCCGGAAGATGATCCTTAGAGCATCTGCTATCTCCAGGGCCACCTCCTTAAGTACCCTAGGATGTAGTTTATCAGGCCCCGGGGATTTGTCGGCCTTCAGTCCCCTCAACTTACCCAACACCATATCCCTAGAGATACTAATTTCTGTCAGCTCCTCCCTCTCATTAGTCCCTATGTTTGCCGATATTCCTGGGAGGTTATTTGTGTCCTCCTTTGTGAATACAGAACCAAAGTATGAGTTTAATTGGTCTGCCATTTCCTTATACTCCATTATATATTCTCCCGAATCGGACTGCAAGGGACCGACTTAGGATTTTACCAGTCTTATCCTCCTGATATACCGATAAAAGCTTTTGCAGTCTGTCTTTATGTTTGCTGCAAGTTTACTTTCGTATTCTATTTTCCCCTTCCTGATTAATCCCTTTGTCCTCTTTTGCTGTATCCTGTACTGCCCCCAATCTTCCGGTCTGGTGCTTTTTTTTGCCAGTTGATATGCCCTTTTTTTTGATTTTATGCTGTCCCTAATTTCCCTCGTTATCCACGGTTGAGCCACCTTTTTAGGTTTATTTTTATGCCAAACCGGTATAAACATGTTCTGGAATTCTTCCATTCTATCTTTGAATGCTTGCCATTGTCTATCCACTGTCAATCCCCCCAGAAACACCACCCAATCAATCTTACCCAATTCCCGTCTCATACCCTCGTAATTCCCTTTATTTAAGTTCTGGACCTTAGTCTCTGATTCAATTTCCTCACTCTCCATCTCGACTGAGAGCTCGATCATATTATGATCGCTCTGACCCAAGGGGCCTCGTACAAGAAGATTGTTGATAAGTCCCTTCTCATTGCACAATACCCAGTCTAAAATGGCCTGATCTCGAGTCGGCTCCTCGACATATTGGTCCAGATAACCGTCCCGAAAACATTCCAGGAATTCCTCCTCCTCAGAATTTTTACTAATTTGGGTAGTCCAATCAATATGTAAATTAAAGTCACCCATGATGACAGCTGTGCTCTTATCGCACGCTTCTCTAATTTCCCTTTTTATGCCTTCCCTCACCTCCATATTACTATTTGGAGGCCTATATATCACACCCACTAACGTTTTCCTCCCCTTGCTATTTCTCATTTCTACCCATACAGATTCCGTTTCATCCGAGTTAATATCCTTCCTTTCCATTGCATTAATCCCCTCCTTTACCAGCAATGCTACCCCACCTCCCCTACCTTTTTGCCGATCCTTCCTAAATATTGTATATCCCTGGATGTTAAGTTCCCAGCCTTGCCCACCCTGCAGCCACGTTTCTGTAATCCCAATCAAATCATACTTGTTTACCTCTATTTCCACAACTAATTCATCCACCTTGTTCCTAATGCTTCTAGCATTAAGATACAAAGCCTTCAGGCTTGCTTTTTTCACACTCTCATTATGAATTAGTTTGGCCCTTTGTGTTTCTCTCCTTTGCTTATTGCTTCTCACCTTTCTACCATCTATTTCTGACTTCATATGACTTCCCTCTTTTCCACTACCGAGGTTCCCATCCCCCTGCCAAATTAGTTTAAATCCTCCCGAACCGCCCTCGAAAATATTACCCCGAGGACATCGGCTCCCTCACAGTTCAGGTGTAGACCGTCCCCTTGGTACAGGTCACTCCTCCCCAAGAACTGGTTCCAATGCCTCAAGAATTTAAATCCCTCTCCCTTGCACCACTGCTCAAGCCACGTATTTAGCTTATCTATCTTACTCTCTCTAAACTTATTAGCTCGTGGCACTGGTAGCAATCCAGAGATTACTACCTTTGAGGTCCTACTTTTCAATTTAGCTCCTAACTCCCTAAATTCAGCTTGTAGGACCTCCTCCCTCTTTTTACCTACATCGTTGGTACCTACATGTACCACGACAACTGGCTGATCCCCCTCCCCCTTCAGAATGCTCTGCACCCGCTCCGAGACATCCTTGACCCTTGCACCAGGGAGGCAACATACCATCTTGGAGTCTCGGTCTCGGCCACAGAAACTCCTATCTATCCCCAGGATAGTAAAATAAATATAATCGCCAGCAACAGCGTTGGCAGCAGCGGCAATGGCGGGAAAGCGCGGGAGGCGCCATCTTAACTCGGCGGGGAAGAAGGAAAAGCGCGGGAGGCGCCATTTTGATCCATCGGGAACGAAGGCAAAGCGCGGGAGGCGCCGTCTTAGATTTTCAAGATGCCAAAGACTGGTGATATCACTGCCTTCGGTAATGCAATAGAAGACTGGACCACGTATGTGGAAAGAGTCGAGGTATATTGCGAGGCAAACAAAATAGCCGATGAGAAAAAGGCATCGGTATTGTTAAATTTAATGGGCGCAAGAACGTACGGCCTATTGCGGGACCTGATTACTCCAGCCAAACCGAAGGCGAAGAGTTTTAATGAAATTGTTGCTATCCTACAGGAACACTTAAATCCTACACCGCTGCTGATAGCAGAAAGATTTAAATTCCACAGGAGAAATCAGCATAAAAATGAGAGCAATGCTGATTACCTTACGGAACTACGCAAGCTATCAAAGCACTGCCAGTTCGGAGCAGGACTGGCAGATACCTTACGGGACAAATTTGTCTGTGGACTCCTGAGTGAAGGAACCCAGAAGAGGTTACTCTCAGAGAAAGAGCTGATGCTAGATAAGGCTTTCAGCGTGGCAGTATCGTACGAAGCAGCAGCAAGGGGAGCTGCGGAAATACAACAAAAGCCACAGGAATATGGCACCCACGAAATGACACGGGGATTTGCAAAATGTTATCGCTGCGGCAGAACAAACCATGACCAGAAGGACTGCTGGTCCAAGGACAAAATATGCAGGCAATGCAGAAAGATGGGACACATTGCACGAGTTTGCAGGTCTGGGAAGAAGACCAACGACAACAAAAAGGCTACTAAGGAACCGTACAGGAAAGTACAAAAGATGACGGACAGTAGCTCCGAAGACCAGATGAGCGATAGTGAATCCGGGAACAAGAGACTAAGCTGTCTCAAACTTCACAACGCAATCACAAAAGAGGATCACCGAACCATTTGGGTCACCCTCACGATAGCAGGGTCCCAAGTCAAAATGGAATTGGATACAGGATCAGCTCTAACCGTCATGAATCGACGAGACTACGAGTGGCTATTCTCACACATACCCTTGAGAGAGACATCCATTGTCTTGAGGACGTATACGGGGCAAAAAGTATACCCCAGAGGAAAAATAAGGGTGCCTGTCGAATACAACGGCAAGAAAATACGGAAATTGTATCTCTACATTCTGCAAGATGGTGGACCACCATTATTGGGACGTGAATGGATCAGAAAGATAAGTTTAGACTGGCACTCCATTCAGGCACTGATGGTGGCTGGTAAAAAGCATGACGACGTCACTCCTGGACGATTGTCAACAATCTTAGCTGATGCCAAAGAGGTATTTCAACAAGAACTGGGCCCTCTTAAAGGCGTAACCGCCTCGATAAAAATAGAGGAGAATGCAATTCCCAAGTTTTTCAAAGTAAGACCGGTACCATATGCAATTCGCCCAGCCGTCGAGGCAGAGCTGGAGAATCTGGAGAATGCAGGCGTGTTATCTAAGGTAGACTGGAGCGAGTGGGCGACACCCATCGTTCCTGTCATGAAGAAAACATTAAACAATAAGTCTGAGGAGCCAAGGAAGGTTCGCATCTGTGGGGACTTCAAGGTGACGGTGAACCCAGTCCTTCACACAGTACAATATCCTCTTCCAAAGATAGAAGATATCTTCACCTCACTATCTGGAGGGAAGCGTTTTACAAAAATTGGCCTAGCACAAGCATATTTGTAGATGGAGGTTGAAGAATCCTCTAGGAAGTATCTCACGATAAACACTCACAAAGGTCTTTACCAGTATAATCGACTGGTATTCGGAGTAGCATCAGCTCCGGCGATATGGCAAAGAGTGATGGAACAAGTCCTGCAAGGGATTCCGGGGACTCAGTGTTACTTGGACGACATCCTAGTGACAGGTGAAGATGACAGTGAACACCTTGCCAACCTAGAGCAGGTGCTCACTAGACTACGTGAACATGGGCTACGAGCCAATCGCCCCAAGTGCGAGTTTTTTAAGAAACAGATATCGTATTGTGGCCACGTGATTGATGAAGAGGGGTTGCATAAGTCCCCTGACAAAATTGAAGCGGTAGTTAAGGCTCCAGTGCCTGAAAATGTGTCGCAACTGAGGTCATTCCTCGGATTGGTGAATTACTACCATAAGTTTTTGCCGAATTTGTCCACAAGTCTGCATCCACTGAACGCCCTACTACGAACGGGAGTAGCATGGAAATGGAGCGATGAATGTAAGCGGGCCTTTCAGAAGAGTAAGGACCTAATCACTTCAAGAGAAGTATTGGCTCACTGCAACACATCACTACCAATAAGACTGGCGTGTGATGCGTCTCCCTACGGCATTGGGGCGGTACTGTCACATAAATTCCTTGATGGTTTAGAGAGGCCGATAGCTTTTGCGTCACGCTAATTAACTTCAGCCGAGCGTAACTACGCCCAGATTGACAGACAGGCCCTCAGCCTGGTGTGGGGGGTGAAGAAGTTCAATCACTACCTGCACGGTCAGAAATTTACTCTACTAACTGATCATCAACCTCTCGTCTCCATTTTCAACCCTCAGAAGGGCGTACCGATAATGACAGCACAACGGCTACAGAGGTGGTCCCTTTTCCTAGGGGCACCCCAATATGACATCGAGTACAAAGGAACTTAACAGCATGGGAATGCTGATGGATTGTCGCGCCTACCGTTGCCGATGGTGGAAGAAGAACTGGCAGTGGATCCAGTGGAGTTATTCCACTCGACTATAGTCGAATGTCTCCCTGTGACGAATGCAAACATAGAAAAGGAAACACGAAATGACCCGACGCTCTCCTGGGTCTATGATTTAACGGTGAAAGGATGGCCAGCACATGGCGAACCACTGCTGCCAGCATTCTCGCCGAGAAGAGAACAGCTGTCAGTGTGCAGAGGAACCTTGATGTGTGGATCCAAAGTAGTAATTCCACCCAAATTGAAGGATAGAGTGCTCAATGAGCTTCATGAGGGTCATCTGGGAGGGGTAAAAATGAAGAACTTAGCCAGAGCGTTTGTGTGGTGGCCGGGAATCGATAGAGAAATCGAAGAGATGACCAAGAGCTGTACAGGATGCCAGAAGGTCCAAAACGCCCCACCACAAGCCCCTCTACATCCATGGGAGTGGCCCTCATCTCCATGGCAAAGGGTGCACATTGATTTTGCTGGTCCCTTTATGGACTCGATGTTTTTAATTGCAGTGGATGCACATTCAAAGTGGCCAGAGGTAATAAAAATGTCCTCAACCACCACAGAAAAAACTATCACAGTCTTACGAACCATATTCGCCAGGAATGGGCTGCCTGAACAGATTTGCGCTGACAATGGACCACAGTTTGTGTCTGAAGAGTTCCGGAGGTTCTTAAAGAACCTTGGATGACAAGGGATATACAAAAATGCATTAGAAATAAAAGGGGGGCTTTTGGCAGTTACAAAAGACTAAAGACGGAAGAAGCCCTAGAGGAGTATAAAAAGTGCAGGGGCATACTTAAAAAAGAAATTAGGAGGGCGAGGAGGGGCCATGAAATAATACTGGCAAGCAAAATAAAGGAAAATCCTAAGATGTTTTATAAGTATATTAAAGGCAAGAGGATAACCAGGGAAAGGGTAGGGCCCATTAGGGACCAAAGTGGCAATCTGTGTGTAGAGCCAGATGATGTAGGCGGGGTTTTAAATGATTTTTTTGCATCTGTGTTCACTATGGAGAGAGACGATGCAGACATAGAAATCGGGCAAGGGGACTGTGACATACTTGAACATATTAGCATCAAGAGGGAGGAGGTGCTAGCGGTTTTAGCAGGCCAAAAAGTGGATAAATCCCCAGGCCCGGACGAGATGTATCCCAGGCTGCTGTGGGAGGCAAAGGAGGAGATTGCAGGGGCTCTGACACAAATTTTCAGAACCTCTCTGGCCACAGGGGATGTACCAGAGGACTGGAGAACAGCTAATGTAGTACCATTATACAAGAAGGGTAGCAGGGATAAACCAGGGAATTACAGGCCAGTGAGCCTAACATCTGTGGTAGGGAAATTATTGGAAAAAATTCTGAGGGACAAAATTAGTCTCCACTTGGAGAGGCAAGGATTAATCGGGGATAGTCAGCATGGCTTTGTCAAGGGTAAATCATGTCTGACAAATCTGATTGAATTTTTTGAGGGGGTGACTAGGGGGGTGGATGAGGGAAATGCTGTGGATGTGGTTTACATGGACTTCAGTAAAGCTTTTGACAAAGTCCCGCATAGGAGACTGGTCAAGAAGGTAAGAGCCCATGGGATCCAGGGTGCCTTGGCGCATTGGATCCTAAACTGGCTGAGTGGCAGGAGGCAGAGGGTGATGATCGAAGGATGCTTTTGTGACTGGAAGCCTGTGTCCAGTGGGGTACCTCAGGGATCGGTGCTGGGTCCCTTGTTGTTTGTGATCTACATAAATGATTTGGATGAGAATGTAAAAGGTATGATCAGTAAGTTCGCAGATGACACAAAAATTGGTGGGGTGGTAAATAGCGAGGAGGAAAGCCTCAGGCTACAGGACGATATAAACGGGTTGGTCAGATGGGCGGAAAAGTGGCAAATGGAATTTAACCCTGAAAAGTGCGAGGTGATGCATTTTGGACGGACAAATAAGGCAAGGGAATACACAATGAGTGGTAGGACCCTAGGAAGTACAGAGGGTCAGAGGGACCTTGGTGTACATGTACATAGATCTCTGAAGGCAGCGGAACAGGTAGATAAGGTGGTTAAAAAGGCATACGGGATACTTGCCTTCATTAGCCGAGGCATAGAATATAAGAGCAGGGAGGTTATGATGGAGCTGTACAAAGCGCTGGTGAGGCCACAGCTGGAGTACTGTGTGCAGTTCTGGTCGCCTCACTATAGGAAGGATGTGATTGCTTTGGAGAGGGTGCAGAGAAGATTCACCAGGATGTTACCTGGGATGGAGCGCCTCAGCTATGAAGAAAGCGGGGGAACTGATTGAGGTGTACAAAATGATGAGGGGCATAGATAGGGTAGATAAAGAGGAACTTTTCCCCTTAGTAGGGGGGTCAATAACAAGGGGGCATAGATTCAGGGTAAGGGGCAGGAGATTTAGAGGGGATTTGAGGAGGAACTTTTTCACCCAGAGAGTGGTTGGAATCTGGAACTCACTGCCTGAAAGGGTGGTAGAGGCAGGAACCCTCACAACATTCAAGAAGCATTTGGATGAGCACTTGAAATGCCATTGCATACAAGGCTATGGACCAAATGCTGGAAAATGGGATTAGACTGGACAGGGATGGATGGGCGGCGCAGACACGATGGGCCGAAGGGCCTCTTTCTGTGCTGTAAAACTCTATGACTCTATGACTATGAATGGTGTTAAGCATTACACATCCGCCCCATATCATCCAGCCACTAATGGATTGGCCGAGAGGTTTGTTCAAACATTCAAGAAGGCTATCAAGGCAATGTGTAATGAAGATATACCCCTACAACACAAGGTGGATAACTTACCAACCAAACTCCAGCCATGATGTTCTTCAATCGAAGACTACGATGCCGCTTGGATTTGGTTAAGCCAAACGTCAGAAGAGATGTGGAGAACAGGCAGTTTCAGAATATGAATGAAAGGCCGACCAGGAGTTTTAAGATAGGTCAAGCAGTTTTGGCCCGGGACTACCGCACAGAGAAATGGCAGCCAGGAACGATCTGTACACGGCAAGGACCTCTAATGTATACCGTGGACGTTGGAGAGAGCATTGTAAGACACCATGCTGACCAGGTTCTAGAGTCACTGGAAAACGTCAACTCCACACCACGATCTGATACACCTGGCGATGAAACCGAAGTACCAATTGCATCGACCGCAGAATCGGTGATATTGGAAGCAGACGAACCAAACAACGACATTGATCCCGACTCAACCTTGCCAGAAGAACCTGATATCCCAAAGAGGCGTTATCCAGACAGAATCAGGAAGCCTCCTCAAAGACTGAACTTATAATTGCTTAACTTCAACCAATGTATCTAGTAACCGTAATTGTAATTGTAATTAGTTATTATTTAGTTGTTAAATGAATGTTATGTACTGTTTATCTAAAAGGGGAGGAATTGTTGTGTATGTACCTTTAAGGGAATAACTGGTCTCAGACTGCAGTACCGGCAGTGACCACCCCTGTATAAAAGGCCCTAGCAGGCTTCTGTAGTTTCAGTTTCCAGGTTGTCTCCATTCAGTAAAGACTTGTTAAAATCAACTCCTGCAGTCCGTGTCTCAATTATACACGGACATAATACTCCACACTCCTTCCCCCTCCTCCACCCCTCCTCCACCCTCCTTCACCCTCCTCACCACTTCACCACCCCTCCTCCACCCTCCTTCATCCTCCCCCCCTCCTCCACCCCTCCTCCACCCTCCTCCACCCCCCTCCTCCACCCCCTCCCCCCTCCTCCCCCTCCACCACCCCTCCTCCACCCTCCTCCATAACCCCTCCTCCACCCTCCTCGCCCCTCCACTACCCCTCCTTCACCCTCCTCCACCACCCCTCTTCCACCCTCCTCCACCCTTCCACCCCTCCTCCACCCTCCTCCACCCCCCTCCTCCACCCCCTCCCCCCTCCACCCTCCTCCACCCCCCTCCTCCACCCTCCTCCATAACCCCTCCTCCACCCTCCTCCTCCCTCCACTACCCCTCCTTCACCCTCCTCCACCACCCCTCTTCCACCCTCCTCCACCCTTCCACCCCTCCTTCACCCTCCACCACCCTCCATTCTCACATCATATTAAAAGCTAGCTTTAGAATTGTTGTCAAAATCAGGAACCATTTGCAGTAAGATTTATGATCTAAAATGGCGAGACTGATTGTAGACCCAGTTAAACACATGTGGCTGCGTTTATTTTGATGTGTGAGTACATGAAAGTTGTACTTTTAAACTGAAATGAGCAAAACCTGGTTAGCATACTGCAGTTTGCAGAATGTTTTTCCAGTGTTTTTACATCAGTTTCAGAAGGTATAAATTATTTTAAATAGCTAAGCTATGTTAAGTCATCAAATAACTACTGGTGGATTTAAACACTGTCTTAAATTCACAAAGATAAGTACAGATGTCAGGGAACACCATCATCTCCAAGTTCCTTTCCAAGTCACAGGCTAACCTGACTAAGACACAGATCACCACTTCATCGCCACTGGGTCAAAATCCCGGGATTCGCTGATTCCCTACCGAACACTGCAGCAACTCGCCAAGGCTTCTTCGGCAGCACCTCCCAAACCCGCGACCTCTTCCACCTAGAAGGACAAGGGCAGCAGGCGCATGGGAACACCACCACCTCCAAGTCACACACCATCCTGACTTGGAAATATATCGCCATTCCTTCATCGTCACTGGGTCAAAATCCAGGAACTCCCTCCCTAACAGCAGTATGGGAGTACCTTCACCACACGGACTGCAGCGGTTCAAGAAGGCAGCTCACCACCACCTTCTCGAGGGCAATTAGGGATGGGCAATAAATGCTGGCCTTACCAGCGACGCCCAGATCCATAAACGAAAAAAAAAATCACTGTGGGAGCAGTACTGCCATAAAGACTGCAGCAGTTCAAGAAGCAGGCCAATGACCACCTTTTCAGGGCACTCACGAGCACTACACGTATTCCCAAGAACAAATATATAAGAAAAGGAGGGAGGCCTTTTGGTCCATCTAACTCATCCTTCCAGAGAAACCTACAATAGTCCTCCACCACTGCATCCAACTGCTTCTTGAATGACTCCATAGATTGTGGGTTCGAGCTCCACTCCAGCACATCGGGGTAGAGTTTCCGGGCGCGAATTGCGCTGAAAATCGCGCAAGTTTCCCAAAGTGAGGTTATGGTTCAAGCTTCCGCTCAAACCTATTTACATAATCACAAACGTAAAATCTTCCATGAACCAGCTCAATCGGGCAGTGTTTTGGAGCATAATGTTTAAAAATATTTCTTGATATATTTAAGAGCGGTAACCTGGTGCAGTTTGATTAATACAGCTGACAATGGGTTAATCACAAAAAATAAGCACTTTTAATCAGTCCACCACCTGTGAGTTACCTGATTTTAAATAACTGAAAATGACTTTAAAAACTATACTGAACCATTGACTAGTTTCATTGGTGTACAGTAGTCAGTTGCTTAGTAAATGACATTTTTTTAATATTTAAAAGAATTGAAAGGTGCCTATTAGTGTCCTCGTGCTTAAAAAAAGGCTTAATTTTAAGAGCCTCTTCGAAGGGCCACAAACAGGCACAATTAGCGGAAACTCGCCTTGCTGACTCATTCGATCTGAGGGCGTGGCCAGTTTTGTGGGCGGGGCCAGCTTCTAACGCGATGTTTCTTAAACCAGCGCAAAAGATTGCGGAAACGGCACGTAACTTGTGCTTGAAATTCCTCGATCTTTTGCGCTGGTTTGGCCGATCTGGGGCGAAACTCTACCCCATAATCCAAGCTGACACTTCAGTGCAGTACTGAGCGAGTTTGCATTGACGGAGGTTTTGTATGTTGGAGAAGTCATTAAACCAAGGCCCCCATTTGTTTGTAAAATGAAATCCCATGAAATTATTCGAAGAAGAGCAGGGGATTTCTACCGGTGTAATGGCCAACATTCACCCTTCAAGCAACACCACCGAAAACTGATTAACTGGTTAATTAATCTTGTTGTTTGTCGGACCTCGCTGTGCGTAAAGTGACAACACTTCAAAATTAATTCTTTTGCTTTGGGACATTCTCAGGACATGAAAGGCACTATATCAATTTTTGTTTTATTTATTCATTTATGGGATGTGGGCGTCGCTGGCAAGGCCAGCATTTATTGCCCATCCCTAATTGTCCTCGAGAAGGTGGTGGTGAGCCGCCTTCTTGAACCGCTGCAGTCCGTGTGGTGAAGGTACTCCCACAGTGCTGTTAGGGAGGGAGTTCCAGGATTTTGACCCAGCAATGATGAAGGAACGGCGATAAACTTTCAAGTCAGGATGGTGTGTGACTTGGAGGGGAACTTGGAGGTGGTGGTGTTCCCATGCGCCTGCTGCCTTTGTCCTTCTAGGTGATAGAGGTCGCGGATTTGGGAGGTGCTGCCGAAGATAAATGCAAGTTCTTTCGCTCTGTAGCAGGGACAGTGGCCACTCTTTAAAGTGCTTGGATGGGTGACGGTGACTCTTTGTTGGCTTTGCTTACGCCTCCATTGCTGACCTTGTTGAGGTCCAGACCTGTCTCGGAAGTTTTGACTCTGTCAGTGCAGTATAGCCAAGGCTCCTTCCACAGACAGACTAATCAATGCATAATTTCACACCCATACCAGAATTTCTACTGTCATTCTCCCCACCCCTTGTTATACTTCCTCAAATAGTTTTTCCTGCTGTAATTAGTTTGGAGCCAGTGCTTGATGTACCAATCCCATTATCTGATCTGAATCCAAATAGTGTCAGGATACCAAGGATAGGATTCTCCTCTTCACTGGAGTATGACGGTGAGGTGGGCCGTGGAGGGACCCTGTACCCTGAGACCGCTGAATCCCCGACCCATTTTTTTGCAAGGCATTCTCCAGGGAGGGATCACCACCATGAGAGAACCTACAAATCATCAGCAGCCTGAAGATGCAGTAGTGCTGCAGCACCAGAAGATGTGCCAAGGGACCTGAAGAGACAGAAGAACCAAAGGTGAAGAAACCTACCCGTCTTGTAGGCCTCAGCAGATTGAGGCCTACAAAGGTAAGTGCTGGGGCTGAACAGGAAGTAGAGGAGGCCTCTCCTAGGCCCCCCTCCCTCCATTTAGAGAAATCGGGACCTTTTTCACAGCTACCCCGAGCCTACTAACACCTTTCACCATGCAGTCCCGGGGAGCGGCAGTAACAGGGATGGCCGCAGGAAAATCCACTGGGAACTCGAGGCCCAGGACCTGGCTCTCATTTACATGCAGCTGGTGGGGGAAGAGCAGCCAGTGAGGGTCCTGGCGGAGGCAAGGGGTCGGAGCGGGAGCACAGCAAAAGGCTTTACCACCAATGTTGCCCCTTTTCTGCTGCTATCCTGGCCCATTAGGGAGGAGAAAGCAGAGGAAACCCCAATCTCAAGCCTCTAATCCCCATTATGTGCATATTGTGCACTGAATAGTGTTGAAACATGAAATGCACAGGGACTCTAACACCACGATTGGCAGCTCCTTAACCAACTGTTTTTTGCAATTTGGTAGATTAATAAGCAAGGTGTAAAATGCATGAAGATTACTGAGCTATAAATCAGTGAAGATTAGTGTCACATTCAGATGCAGAACACCATTGACTGGTTTTGGGGTTTCTGAAACAATCCAACAGCTTTATGGTCACTTTTACTGATACCAGCTTTTCATTGCCAGATTTTTTTTAATTGAATTCAAATTCTCGAACTGCCACTGTGCGATTTTAACTCACTTTCACTGGATTATTAAACCAGGCCTCTGGATTACTAGTCCAGTAACATAACCACTGCGCTACCGTTCTCTTGGCAGGACTGGCTTTGGTACATCGGGTATTGGTTACTACTATTGAAGATCTAGTTGCCACGTGTCACCGAACTATCTCACTTTGCTCGGTGAGACAGCCACGTGTTAAGCCACAACTATTACTGCAAGCGCCTGAGCAGTACATTTGGCATAGAGGCGAAACATAGCAAATTGCTTTTAACCTTTTTTTTTTCTAAACAGCCACCAGTTAACTGATGTTTTTATACAGTATCTTTTTAAAAATATATTTATTGCACTGAGATTGGGATGTTTCCAAATCCTGAGCGGGTTTGCTGCAGGAACAACATCCTCATGCCACAGAATTTGGTCCGTTTTTAGTGCAGAAAGGGGCCTTGAGCTGACGCAGAATTTTAGGGACCTTGACTGTTTGCTTGGGAGCGCCTCTCTCCGAGAGCCCAGAATCCGACACACACAAGCCTGCCTAACGAAGGGTGACACCAGCGGTGTTGGAGGGAGTAGCACATCTTTGTCTTGCTGTCGCCGCTCCACGGAAAAATCCTTTGTCCTTTCCCTTCGACTTCTCAAGGATGTTAGGGCTCAAGACATTTCACATCCAGTCAAGTCAAGAGAGACAGGTCACCATGTCCTCCAGGGTAGCAGTGGATACAGTGGCTTGAATCTATAAGTTTCTTTATGCTTAACCTTACAACTAGCACACTCATGCTCTGCCAGGGCTCTGTCCGTCCGGCCAGAGGCAGAAACCCCTGGAGTCAACCACAACTTTGGAAGGTAATTGGGAGTTGGAGTCCAATTGTGCCATTCAAGAGGTGGTAAAGAGTGAGTCTGCCCTTTTGAAATACCACTCGATCAGGCTGCCTGGATGTTTGAAACCATCGACTCAAGGGTCCCACAGAATTAAATGGGGCAGCTCCCAATACCTTTACTTTATGGTGGAGCCCTTTGCTCTGGATTTCTTGAAAGTCACATTATTCAACTTTTGTGGGATTTGTTTTTGCACTTCTCCCCTTTGGGCAGCTTACAAGGATGTCTGCCCAGATTTGCACAAGGGGTCCATTCATAAATTAACCTTATCGGTGGGTTGGTGGGACAGTACAACTTTCTAGTCAAGTGTTTGGAGGAACGGGTCTCTGCTGACACGAGTCTGATGGTAACATACCTGAGGGCTGGTCTGCAGTCAGTTTGGTCACAGAGACCTGCAAGGCAGAGAGCTTGGCTTTCATGTTGCGGATCCCATCAGTAAAACGGTTTTCCTGTCCTTTTAGGAATTGTTGCATTTGTCGGATGGCAGTTAGGACCTTCTGTCTGTTCAGGCAACCCTACACAATGAAAATAGGAGTGAATTGGAGGTTAGTTCTGACATTAACCGATTTCTCTGCAGCCTTTGACACGGTTGACCACATCACCCTCCTCCAATGTCTTTCCTCCTTGGTTCCACTGTTACCTATCGAATCGTAGCCAGAGCATCTCCAGAAATAGCTTCTCTTCCCTTCCCTAAAATATTACCTCTAGAGTCCTCCAAGGATCTATCCTTAGCCCCCTCCTCTTCCTCACTTATATGGTGGCCCAGGTGACATCATTCAAAGACATAGGGGTCGATTTTCATTGACCCGTGGAGTCAGGATTGGAGGCGTGCGGGGGGTTAAAGTCATGAATTCGGGGGTCCCGACACCATCCCGCGCCCAACCCGCCTCCAATTAAGTTTCAAAGGAGGCGGATACCCGCCCCACACTGGGACCCGCCTACCCGAGGCGGGAAGGGATTAGTGCCAATTAACTGCCTGTTAACAGGTAGTTAACAGGCAGTTTTTAACCTAATCCCTATTTTAAAGCTTGAACTGTGGGATTCCCGATGGCTCCAAACCATGCCAAGTTAGAGGAGTCGGGCCGTCGGGTTGAAGGACTTGGAGGGGTCGAGATAGAAACATAGAAACATAGAAGATAGGGACAGGAGTAGGCCATTCGGCCCCTCGAGCCTGCTCCGCCATTCAATGAGATCATGGCTGATCATCCAAATTCAGTACCCTGTCCCTGCCTTCTCCCCATATCCCTTGATCCCTTTAGCCTTAAGAAATATATCCAACTCCTTCTTGAATATATTTAATGAACTGGCCTCCACCGCCCTCTGTGGCAGAGAATTCCACAGGTTTACCACTCTCTGGGTGAAGAAATTCCTCCTCATCTCTGTCCTAAATGGCTTCCCCCTTATCCTTAAACTATGACCCCTGGTTCTGGACTCCCCGGCCATCGGGAACATCCTTCCTGCATCTAGTCTGTCCAGGCCTGACAGAATTTTATAGGTTTCGATGAGATCCCCTCTCAATCTTCTAAACTCCAGTGAGTATAAGCCCAATCGACACAATCTCTCCTCATACGTCATTCCTGCCATCCCAGGTATCAGCCTGGTGAATCATCGCTGCACTCATTCCATGGCAAGAACATCCTTCCTCAGATAAGGCGACCAAAACTGCACACAATACTCAAGGTGCGGTCTCACCAAGGCCCTGTACAACTTCAGCAAGACATCCTTGTTCCTGTACTCGAACCCTCTTGCTACGAAGGCCAACATACCATTTGCCTTCTTAACCGCCTGCTGCACCTGCATGCTTACCTTCAGTGACTGGTGCACAAGAACACCCAGGTCTCTTTGCAGTTCCCCTTCTCCCAATCTATTGCCATTCAAATAATAATCTGCCTTCCTGTTTGTGCCACCAAAGTGGATAACCTCACATTTATCCACATTATAGTGCATTTGCCATGTTCCTGCCCAATCACCCAACCTGTCCAAATCGTACTGGAGTTTCACGACATCCTCCTCACAGCATACCTTCCCACCCAGCTTTGTGTCGTCTGCAAATTTGGAGATACTACATCCAATTCCCTCGTCCAGATCATTAATATATATTGTGAACAGCTGGGGTCCTAGATGTCGGTGTTCAGGTGAGTGATGGGTGCATGAGTGCAAAGGTAAGTGTGTTTAAATTACCTGTACTTACCTTTACAGCCTTCCTTCCTCTAGGTTTCGGGAGTCCATCATCTAACTGGCACAGAAAGCAGAATGGCTGCGATCTGTCAAAAGTGACAGCCTGCAGCTTTGTGTGCCGGTGAGATTTCTAACTGAGTCTGTGTAGAAGGACTCAGGTTAGAAGTAAGACTCTCAGTGTTTGACAGCTTCAAACAGCTGTGAAACGCTGATATTTCATCTGTCAAAAGCGCTTGACAGATGAAATTTCAGTCTGTGATGTCACCTGTTGCCGGGTGGCCCTTAATTGGCCCGCTGAGCCCACTGGGTGGGCTCAACAAGGTCAATCAAGTTAAAATCGCGTGGATTGGCTGCATCTCGATGGAGGCAGGACTACAACCCCGAAAGTTGTAGTCCCGCCTCCTTCTCGACTTCTGAATGAAAATCACCCCCATAGGATCAACTTCCACATGTAAGCTGATGACACCCAATTCTTTTTCTCCACCACCTCTCTTGACTAATGTTCCCTTTAATTTTTGGGGGTGCGCGGGCCCTTTAAGGGGCTGCGCAGCCCATTCATAATACTACACATGCGTGGTTATTCCCATTTAAAAGCCGGTGAGCCGGCTGCGCGGGAGCTCCAGAGCGTTGCAGGGCCGCGCAGTTTAACGGGAACATTGCTCTTGACCCCTCCACTGCCTCTCTGTTGTCAGACTGCTTGTCCAATACCCAGTCTTAGATAAGCCTTAATTTCCTCCAGTTAAACATTGGGAACAAAGCCATCATCTTAGGCCCCCAACCAGAACTTCTGTACCCTTGTCACAAATTCCAACCCCCTCCCAGGCCACTGACTCAGGTTGAACTGGACTATTCGCAACATCAGATTCCCGAGCTCAGCTTCTGACCCCATATCCTCTCCATTGCAAAGACCGCCGCTGACCTCCATCTCCACCTCCATCATATACCTGCCTCCTGCCCTAACTCAGCCCACCTGTCACTGAAACCCTATTCCATATCTTTGCCACCTCCAGCCTTAATTGCTCCAATACACTGCTGGCCGGCCTCCCTCAAATCCTGCACTCTTTGTAAACTTCAGCTGCCCATGTCCTATCCTGTATCAAGTCCCGCTCACCCATCACTCTTGTCCTTGTCTACCTACATTGGCTCCCAGTCCTCCAATTTAAAAGCAAAATATGCGGGAAATCTGAAATAAAAACAGAAGATGCTGGAGACACTTAGCAAGTCAGGCAGCATCTGTGGAGAGAGAAACCGAGTTAACATTTCAGGTCGATGACCCTTCGTCAGAACTGCCTGACCTGCATCTGCATATTTTTTTCCAGCCTTTTCTGTTTTTACCTCCAATTTAATATTCTCATCCTTGTGTTTAAATCCATTTATGACTTTCTTCTCCCTCTCTATGTATCCTCCTCCAGCCCTACAGCCTCTTCCCTACCCGAACTCTCCGTTACTCTGACTCTGGCATTTTATTCATCCCCTTCCCCTTTGCCCCACCATTGGAAGCTATGCCTTTACCTGCCTGGACTCCATGCGTGGTAATCAGCAGGAGGTTTCCTTGTTCATGTTTGACCTCATGCCATGAGACTTCATGGGGTCCGGAGTCAATGTTGAGAACTCCCAGGGCCACTCCCCACCGTGTCAGCACCTCTATTGAGTCTGTCCTACTGGTGGGACAGGACATACCCAGGGATGGAGATGGAAGAGTCTGGAAGGTATGATTCTGTGAGTATGACTATGTCAGGCTGTTTCTTGACTAGTCTGTGGGACAGCTCTCCCAATTTTGACACAAGTCCCCAGATGATAGTGAGGAGGACTTTGCCGAGTCGACTAGGCTGGGTGCGCCTTTGTCGTGTCCGGTGCCTAGGTCGATGCCGGGTGGTCCGTCCGGTTTTATTATTAATATACTTCTTTGTCGGGGTTTGGTATAACTGAATGGCTTGCTAGGTCATTTCAGAGGGCAATTAAGAGTCAACCACATTGCTCTGGGTCTGGAGTCACTTATAGGCCAGACCAGGTAAGGACGGCAGATTTCCTTCCCTAAAGGGCATTAGTGAACCAGATGGGTTTTTATGACAATCCGGTAGTTTCATGGTCACCATTACTGATACTAGCTTTTTATTCCAGATTTATTGAACTAACTGAATTTAAATTCCCCAGTTGCCGTGGTGGGATTTGAATTCACGTCTCCGGATCATTAGTCTAGGCCTCGGGATTACTAGTCCAGCAACATAAAAACGAAAGACTTGCATTTCTATAGCGCCTTTCACGACCCCAGGATGTCCCAAAGTGCTTTACAGCCAATGTGGGAAACGTGGCAGCCAATTGCGCACAGCAAGCTCCCACAAACAGCAGTGTGAGAATGACCAGATAACCGCTATGCTACCGTACCCCTATTGTAGCTGTGTACTATATATACACACACACACATTAAAAACTAACTCACATTGGCATCTTCAGCATTTGAGGTTTAGTTGCAACAGCCAGCTCTTCTCTGAAGCTCACAAGCATTTCTATAAATCGGATTATTGCAGAGCTAACAGGACCAGCAGTGTTTATATCCGAGGCCTTTGAACCGCTCTATATTGGCCATTATACAGTAACAGCTGGAAGAAACACCGCATGTCCTTCAAAGTCATTAAACGAACAGATTTTAATGTCTGCAGTGCATTCTGCATGAAATGTTGTACTTTTTAGATTTGTTCAAACGCACTTTAGCGCATACATCACATCAATGAGATTTTCTCGGAGAACAACTTTCAGCGACATCAGAGACCTGGGAGCCCCTCCATCCCTGTCCCCCTGCAGATTATTGATTCTACAATTTACTCACGTTTCTTACCGATAAACTATTTTTCCTTTTCTCTCACAGCAATCTGCAGCACAGCAGTAAAAACAGAGGTTGCTACTTGCCTGCGAAGCCTGTGACGGGTAAAGGCAGGAGAGTACCAGGTACAGAAAAAGGCTGTACTGAATCCCAGGAACCATATCGCCTCTGCTCCTTTACTCTTAGGGAATGCCTTCAAGATCTGCACGTGTGTGGGTTTTTTCTCCCCCCTACACCGGGAAAACTCCTAGTTTTCGCTGGCAGGTGCATTCACATTGGGCTCATTGTGGAGTCAGTCGGTTTCACTCCCTGGACAGGATGACGACAAGTGGGAGTTCAGCAAAGTCTTTCAAGGGAGCTTCTTTTCCAGACTCGACTGAATTCACATACTCAGGTTTGTTCCCTTGCTGCGGGACGGGAGTTGGTCTCCACTGGACTGTGTGCTCAGGGTGAAGGATTGCTTTGGTCTCAGGTTCCTGTCAGAATGATATTGTCCCGCCCCTTTAAGGAGCTGGAGGGCTGGTGGAATTGAGACGAAAAAAATTGCTTCAACTTTGCAGCTATTGTTATCTTAAGGTAGCAAATCGCGCTTTAAACAATTACCTTCCTTGATGATACACGTTAGTGACAAGGGCTACATCATAACAACAACATAATAAGTATGTTGTCAAATAAGGACTGATTTACAATTGGTTTATATGCGCACACACATACATGTAAATGTGAAAACAGAATATTGTAAGGGTTCTATGTACACTGTGGATTTATACATCGAACGATTTATGTTGCTTTCAGATTTCAAAATTGAGCCCCACAGACTGAGAATGTTAACAATAAAAGTTTACATCAACTGCATTCGTGCTTTTAAAACACTATCAAAATGGTCAGTGATAAGGTATCTTTTAGCGTCAACAGGGATTAGAACAATATTTTGACGTGAATCCTGTCAAATGGCATCATTTCCCTGCTTAGCTTTTAAATTCCAATTACTATGCACTTATAATAAATAATAAAATGATGTAGCAAAATATATGTAATGATACAGCACCTTATCACATGCAAAGCGTTTGACGACCAATGCAACACTTTCAAGTGCAGTTTCACACACATCAAATGAGATGAAATGAACCTGTAAGCTGCTTTTGGTGTCTTTGGTCGAGGGGAAAAGGTTAGGACAGTGGGAGAATTCCCGGCTCTTTTCAAGTAAGGATTAGGGGATGGGTGGGGTGCTGGGTGGGTGGTTTCGTTTGTTTCCGACTGCTGCCCTGTTACAAAGCCTTAAATGTAGTGTGTGCGTGTTTTTAAGTACCTATTGGGCATATGGATACATAATGAAATCACATTTCCCCTTCGTTTGAAACCGTTCTGCCAGGACTCCTGAATCAACATTGCAAGATGCGTGTGATTCAATTGTCCCTCGTGTCCATGAACATATCACCTGTGTTGTATTGATTAAAGCAGTGATATTAGATTACTGTCTGTCAGCTTTCTACTGTGAGTATCTGCTCTCTGTATCCAGCAAAGAAAAAACCTTTCTGGGCTGTTTGATATGAAACGAATTCATCAGAAGGAGAGGAATGCGGCTGCTGCTAGTTTAACAGCCCAGAAAGGCTGGATATGGAGAGAGCAGATACTCACAATAGAAAGCTGATAGGCAGTAATCTAATATCACTGCTTTAAGTAATACAATACAGGTGATATTTTCATTTTGCAGGAATGCACACTTGAATTGACACCCATCTATGATATATATCACTGTTACAGTGAGGGGTGTGGGGTATATCACTGTTACAGTGAGGGGTGTGGTGTATATCACTGTTACAGTGAGGGGTGTGGGGTATATCGGAGTTAGTGAGGAGTGTGGGTTATATCACTGTTACAGTGAGGGGTGTGGGTTATATCACTGTTACAGTGAGGGCTGTGGGTTATATCACTGTTACAGTGAGGGGTGTGGGGTATATCACTGTTACAGTGAGGGGTGTGGGGTATATCGGAGTTACAGTGAGGAGTGTGGGTTATATCACTGTTACAGTGAGGGGTGTGGGGTATATCACTGTTAGAATGAGGGGTGTGGGGTATATCACTGTTACAGTGAGGGGTGTGGGGTATATCACTGTTACAGTGAGGGGTGTGGGGTATATCACTGTTACAGTGAGGGGTGTGGGTTATATCACTGTTACAGTGAGGGGTGTGGGGTATATCACTGTTACAGTGAGGGGTGTGGGGTATATCACTGTTACAGTGAGGGGTGTGGTGTATATCGGAGTTGCAGTGCGGGGTGTGGGTTATATCACTGTTACAGTGAGGGCTGTGGGTTATATCACTGTTACGGTGCGGGGTGTGGGTTATATCACTGTTACAGTGAGGGCTGTGGGGTATATCTCTATTACTGTGCAGCGTGTGGGATATATCGGAGTTACAATGAGGAGTGTGGGGTATATCACTGTTATAGTGAGGGGTGTGGGGTATATTACTGTTATGGTGCGAGGTGTGGTTATATGTTCGAGGCAGGGACCCAGGAGCGAGGACGAGCCCAGCAGTGAGGTCAAGGCCCAGGAGTGGCGCAGCGTTGACCAGCAGCGGGGTCGGGGCCCAGGGAAGGTGCAGCATGAGCCAAAGGCAAGGTCGGGAGGACCACAATGCATCCTACGAAACCCAGGCAGAGAGGACCTGCGGGAAGGAGGGAGGAGGACAGTAGGAGTATATTTGTGTGTGTGTGCTAGGCCATTGTAGCAGAGCCTGGTCTCCAATTGTCTTGGATCCCCTTGCCATTGGACCAAGACCTTGCTCTGTCAAGCCCGTGTGGTAGCTGGTGTGCAACGGCCACCCCATGTTAAAAGAATTCACGCACAGGCATCTTCCACCCTTTAAAATGAAGTTCGGGACCTGGAACATCATGGACAACCCCAACAGTGACAGACCGGAACGCCGTACTGCTATCGTTGCCCAGGAGCTCAGACGTTTCAACCACCGTCTGCCCCACCTGTGACAGACTGTAGGTCCTGCATTGGACTCATCAGTCACCTGAGAACTCATTTTTAATGTGGAAGCAAATCACCCTCGGTTCCGAGGGACTGCCTAAGAAAAAGAAGATATTAAAAAGCGTACATTTATATGTGATTTCTGTTCGTAAAACCTTACTTCCTATTGTGACATTTTTGTCATACTTTTATGTCAACTTGTCCCCATTATAATTACTATGCCCACATTTGCCTATGTAAACATGTCACACTGTAATGACACCCTCCTGACAATGGTGGTGCTGTAGAGTCTCAATTTTCCAGCTCCCTGCTCCTCAGCCAAACTCCTATGTCCCAGGCAACTGTACTTCACTCCTTCCCAAACTACCACTGCTTTTGCTGTTTAAAAATCAAAATATTAGATACAATTAAGAACAGAATGCATGACTTTAAAACGAGGATGATGTCTGCACACTGTGGTCCAGTTATCACCTGCTCTCTAACCTCACTTCACTTGAAGACTACGCTTAATCTTGACTCCCCATGTGCAATGCCACCGGTGGTCGACTAGTATAATAGCTGAAAAAATGCCAAGGGTTTTTTCATATCCTCCATTTATATCGCACCTTCTCACGCCTCTCAGAAATACCTCAACACTTCACAAACAATGGATTACTTTGGCAGGAAGATCCCAAAAACAACAGTGAGATGAATGACCAGTTAATCAGGTTGTGGCGGTGTTGGTTGAGGGAGGAATACTGGCCAGGTCACCGGAATAGCTCCCTTCTTCTCTTACAATACGGGAGCTTTTAACATTCACGCAAAAGGCAGGATGGACATCTCTTTTAATGCCTATCCGGAGGGCAGGGAGATCACTTCAGGAGTGGATCACCATTCATAACAGCGGCGAAGCTGGATGGAGGAAATCCAGCCCCACAATCTTTTTTTTGCTAAAAGGTACCCCTAAAATGCTTTGTAAAACTGATTACCCTAGTGCTGTACGTATGTGGATTGAGACGGTGGTGGTGGGGCTACCTCATTGTCCACATAAAGCAGGACCCAGCTAAGGCCAAGGTTGATAGAAGTTAGGCCACCCATTAATGGCTCATCGTGAGTCCCAGTGGATGGAGTGACTGTCCAGACACTGAGAGAAGGTGGGTGATCCAGGGCTAATTGGACACAAAGGGGAGGGTTAGTTTGAAGGCTGGGTTGCAGACGAGCCAAATGTGATAGCTAGCAGTGCCCTCCGCTGGTTGTTATCTGGAAGGACTCCACAATAAATAATCGACTTCAGAAACACAGCTGGTGAGCGTCCTCTGCCGGACAAGAGGAAGAAGTGGCGACAAGGTTCTGGCTTAAAGGGGCAGGCATGTACAGAAGCCTGACATCGGTAGTGGGGAAAATGCTAGAGTCCATTATAAAAGATGTAATAGCAGAGCACTTGGAAAGCAGTGACAGGATCGGACAAAGTCAACATGCTTGACTAATCTACTGGAATTTTTTGAGGATGTAACTAGTGAAATAGATAAGGGAGAACCAGTGGATGTGGTGTATTTGGACTTTCAGAAGGCTTTCGATAAGGTCCCGCATAAGAGATTAGTGTGTAAAGTAAAGGCACATGGGATTGGGGGCAAGGTATTGACTTGGATAGACAACTGGTTGGCAGATAGAAAGCAAAGAGTTGGAATAAACGGGTCATTTTCCGAGTGGCAGGCAGTGACTAGTGGGGTACCGCAAGGATCGGTCCTAGGACCCCAGCTGTTCACAATATACATTAATGACCTGGACGAGGGAATTGGATGTAGTATCTCCAAATTTGCAGATGACACAAAGCTGGGTGGGAGGGTATGCTGTGAGGAGGATGTCGTGAAACTCCAGTACGATTTGGACAGGTTGGGTGATTGGGCAGAAACATGGCAAATGCACTATAATGTGGATAAATGTGAGGTTATCCACTCTGGTGGCAAAAACAGGAAGGCAGATTATTATTTGAATAGCAATAGATTGTGAGAAGGGGAAGTGCAAAGAGACCTGGGTGTTCTTGTGCACCAGTCGCTGAAGGTAAGCATGCAGGTGCAGCAGGCGGTTAAGAAGGCAAATGGTATGTTGGCCTTCGTAGCAAGAGGGTTCGAGTACAGGAACAAGGATGTCTTGCTGCAGTTGTACAGGGCCTTGGCGAGACCGCACCTTGAGTATTGTGTGCAGTTTTGGTCGCCTTATCTGAGGAAGGATGTTCTTGCCATGGAAGGAGTGCAGCGAAGATTCACCAGGCTGATACCTGGGATGGCAGGAATGACGTACGAGGAGAGATTGGGTCGATTGGGCTTGTACTCACTGGAGTTTAGAAGATTGAGAGGGGATCTCATCGAAACCTATAAAATTCTGTCAGGCCTGGGCAGACTAGATGCAGGAAGGATGTTCCCGATGGCCGGGGAGTCCAGAACTAGGGGTCATAGTCTAAGGATAAGGGGTAAGCCATTTAGGACTGAGATGAGGAGGAATTTCTTCACCCAGAGAGTGGTGAACCTGTGGAATTCTCTACCACAGAAGGCAGTGGAGGCCAATTCATTAAATATATTCAAGAAGGAGTTGGATATATTTCTTAAGGCTAACGGGATCAAGGGATATGGGGAGAAGGCAGGGACAGGGTACTGAATTTGGATGATCAGCCATGAACTCATTGAATTGTGGAGCAGGCTTGAGGGGCCGAAATGCCTACTCCTGCTCCTAACTTCTATGTCTATGTTTCTATGACAGATTCAAAACTGTTCTGTGGTGAGATCCTACACTGTTTCTTTTGTGAACAGCCAAGCTAATGGGAATCAGCAACATATTTCAAAAATCAACAGAGGTGTTTAGAGAGAGGGTTGATTGGTTCCCCAGTGATTGTAGCTCCAGATTGTACTGATGTGTTTGTCGAACGGAAATTCTTCATGTTGGAGGTTTCTCCAGCCCTAGAAATGGACGGCCTAATGGATGATACACAGAAAAATGGAGAGAGAATGGAGGAACTGAAGAAAAGGTTAGTGCTGGAATCAGGATTGCAGAGATCGAGAGCTCAGTTGCTCATCAACCTGAAACATTGGCCCCCGATCTTTACTGGGGTGAGATTTCAAAGCAGGAGAGAGGAGTTCTGGTCGGGAGTGGGTTTTTTCAACATCATCCCCACCCGGAAGCCAGCATGATTGACAGTGGGCGGGGGGGAGGCTGCAGAAAAGGCCGCAGCCCAGGAACAGGGATAGAGATCGCAAGGGTGGGGGGAGGGGGATACAGTGTGGCTTCGAGGGTCGGGGTGTTGGCGAGAGATTGGGGCAGAGATGAGGGCATCGGGAAGGTCGGTGATCACCGGGGGATCAGTGATCGTGGTGCGGGGGGGCGGGGGGAGGTCCGATCATGGGGGGATCTGATTGTGGGGGGGTCCGATTGCGTGGGGGCTCCGATCCCGGGGAATGAAGCAGGTTAGCTTGGGGGCCGGGGGGAAGCACACTTGCTGCTCCTGGCCCATGATGTGCCTCAATAAATCCGAGACTCGATGTTAGCGAAACAAAACAAGGCTTTTATTGACTTAGAAGGTAACACACAGAGGAGAATGTATCTTCCATCCAGAGGTCTGCCGTACTGGATGTGCTGCAGGCTGGGCCAGCTTACATAGGAGCCAGGTATGGGCGGAGCCCTACACACAGTACAATACAATGGAAATGAAACTGAAACCAACCACAGTCACAGGCAGAGAAATACTGATGAGTGATGAATGGAATATTTCATCACAGCCCACAAGCTGGAAAGGCACTTCCAGCCTGTTCCTGTTCCATGCACCAGTCCTCCCTTTAGCACCCGGGGAAACCCGGCCAGCCAGCGTTAAAGCTGGACAAGAGATAAAATCTGAGGCACACATCCTCATTCAAATATTTAAATCAGCAACCTGCCTCCTGGGAGCGGGTTGGTTGCCTGTCCCCCATCCCACCACCGTTAACAATTCACAATTCACAATTCAAATCGCTTTATTGGCATGATAAGTTACATCTTATGTTGCCAAAGCATCAAAATACATTTATGGTTGAGCACATAAACGCAGTTCTATTCATACAGTGTATAAACAGGTATATCCCTGAGTGTATAAATATACATTCGCATTGTTTATATATATTTGTAGTGGCGCTTCTTAGTTTCCAAACAGGCAGGCCACTGGGCTGTGGGGCTTTTAACATCGAGTAGACGCATGTCGAAATAAAACGTTCCCAAGCGTAGCTTTGTCTTTTAAATGGTTTACTATAACACTTAACAAACAGAATTACAAAGCAAACACGTATAAACGAACACGGTCAAAAACTGTACTGCTCCAAACCTCACAGCTTCTGCCTCTTTCACCACGTGCAGTTTAAAACTGTAAGATGGCTGCACCCATGTGTGGCTTAGGGACTGTTCCATTGTGGCAAGAATGAAGGGGGTGTCGGACTATACTACTGGAGCAAGAAAATAGGGGGTTTCTTAATACAATAAGTCGTTCAGGTAAATTAACTGTATTATGCCATTTAGCCACTATTTTAAAGTATTTTCTTAAGCTTTTATGGCTCTTACATTCCGGCCCCTAATTGACTAGGCACATGAAGCATATCAATTACTCAAACATTAAGAGTCATAAACTAATGAGTTCAACATATTTACAATACAAGTGTCCACTTTTTTCTTTCGTTCAGGAGCTTTTCACGCTGCTTCTTGTAGCAGGCAGAGCTTTGTGATCGGTCTCTCCAGGGTACTGGTCTTGGTTTGCAAACAGACGCGACGAACGACGCCTCTGGAGTCTGGCATGGTCTTAATTATTTTTCCCATCAACCAAGAATTTCTAGGGGCTGAATCATCCACAATTAAGACAATGTCTCCGACGATGAAGTTCCTCTTTATTTTGGACCATTTTTGACGCTCCTGTAGCAGAGGTAAGTATTCTCTTGTCCATCTGGTCCAGAAGAGGTCTGACATATACTGAACTTGCCTCCACTTCCGACGGGCATACAGATCTTCCTTTTTGAAGACTCCCGGGGACATGGCTGGCTGTGTTTTCAACAACAACAGGTGGTTCGGAGTCAGGGCTTCGAGGTCATTGGGATCATCTGATGTCTTAGTTATCGGTCGGTCATTAATGATGGCTTCGACCTCGCACAGAACGGTTTGGAGTCCCTCGTCGTCCAGCGCTTGCTGCTTCAGTACAGAACTGAGTAGTTTTCTTACGGTGCGTATCTGTATTTTAAGCTGATTCCAACCTTCAATAGCTTCCCGTAGTTCTCTCTCCGCTCCAACGAAATTAGTGCCATTATCAGAACGCATAATGGACACCTGTCCTCTTCTACAGACAAAGCGCCGCAAGGCATTAATACAGGAATCAGTGTCAAGCGTGTGTGCCACCTCAATATGAACTGCTCTGAGGGTCAAACAAGTGAAAAGCACACCATATCTCTTGACAAGGCTCCGTCCTCGCTTTACCTCGAAAGGCCCGAAATAGTCCGCCCCTACGTTTGTAAATGGGGGCTTGTCTGGTAACAAACGGTCTTCAGGCAGGTCTGCCATTTTCTGCTCCCCAGCTCTAGCGTGTAACCGTCTGCAAACAATACATTCAGAGAGTATTTTTCTTATTACGGAATTAGCTCCTGGAATCCAGTATCTTTGTCTTAGCTTCGCAAGCACGTGATTCCTCCCACTGTGTCCAATACTCTGGTGTATATGCTGAAGAATGAGAGTAGCAACCCGGAGGTCCTTAGAAAGGATAGCAGGATGCTTGGCCTCCTCTGGCATAGCAGATTTGTTTAGTCTCCCTCCCACCCTCAGTACTCCATCTTGCAGTGTAGGGTCCAGCTTGTAGATATGACTACCTTTCTTGATTGGAGTATTTTGCTGTAGAGCTTCGGTTTCTTCTGGGTATCTTTGTCTTTGACTGAAGCAAACTATCTCCTTCTCAGCCTTGGCCAAATCCTCCACGGTCAATGAATTCTTGCTCAATGTGGTCTTGTGCTGATGCATATACTGCTGTAGAAGCATTCTCTGCTTATCAGGGTTACTTTCAGACTGACTGATAGTGGCTCGGTACTCTTTTCTCTTACCGCTCAGGTGTAGCAGCAACTCTTTCAACCTTAGAAACCATGCAACTGCTTTCCTCAACTGGTGCCATCCTGAGAAATGGTTAACAAGCTTGTTCACTGTGTCAAAGTTCTCTTTCGTAGTTATGAAATTTACTGTGACTGATCTCTTGACTTCGACGTCGTCTTCAGTAATCTGACTTGGCATATCTGGTCTTTCTGGCCATGATCTCTCTGTTTCCAGCAGATAACTTGGGCCTTGTATCCAAGTTTCACTCCTCATGAAGTTTTCAGCCTTCAATCCCCGTGAGGCTTGATCTGCTGGGTTTAATGAGGTGTTTACATACCTCCATTGAGATGGTTGTGTAGCTTCTCTAATGGATGAGATTCTGTTTGCTACGAAGGTCTTGAAGCGTATCTTCTCATTCTCTATATACTTCAGCACCGTCGTGCTATCCGTCCAGAAGACAGATTCTTCTAATGGGAGCTGTAACTCTTTACGCATCACCTGGTCAACTTTAACTGCAACAACCGCTGCCGTCAATTCCAGTCTCGGGATGGTGACCTGCTTCAGCGGAGCCACCCTGGATTTTCCCATGAGGAAGGCACAATGTTTCTGGCCCTGTTGATTTGTCAGCAAGAGGTAGGTAGCCGTGCCATAGCCGTCCTCACTGGCGTCCGAGAAATGATGTAGTTGAGCCGTCTTTGTAACTCCAAAACTCGCGGGCTTGATGCATCTACTGACGTTGAAGCTAGAAAGTTGTTGCAAATCTGTCAGCCATCTGTGCCATCTCTGAGCTTGACCTTCTGGGATATTTTCATCCCATCCTCTCTTGTCTCTACACAGCTCTCGTAGCATCAGCTTCACCGGCAGAATGAGTGGTGCCAGGAATCCGAGAGGGTCGTAGATGGGACTGACCACGGAGAGAATCCCTCGTCTTGTGGATGGTCTTTCGTTCACCATTATCCTGAAGTTGAACGTGTCTGACTCGATGCACCATTGTACACCAAGAGCTCTCTCGATAGGAAGGACATCGTGGCTCAGGTCCAGATCTTTGACTTCAGTGGCTCTTTCCTTTTCTGGGATAGAAGCTAGAACTGCTCTGCTGTTGCTTATCCACTTAGTCAGATGGAATCCTCCATTCGAACACAGAGTTCTAAGGTCTCTTGACAGTGCGATGGCATCGTCTTCTGTTGACACGGACTTCAGACAGTCATCGACATAAAAGTTTCTGAAGATTGTCTCCACAGCCTCGGATGGTGCTTTGCCCTTGCCATCTTCTGCAGTTTTTCTAAGAGCGTAGCTTGCACAGCTGGGAGATGATGTGGCTCCAAACAGGTGTACGGCCATTCTACATTCCACCATCGCTTCACTAACGTCGCCATCTGGCCACCAAGGGAAACGCAGAAGATCAGCATCTTTGTCAGGGATTCTGACTTGGTAGAACATTGATTCTATGTCTGCCATCATGGCAACGAGCTCTTGTCTAAACCTAGTCAAGACGCCAATGAGGGTATTAGTAAGATCAGGACCTTGAAGCAGCTGGTCATTCAATGAAGTTCCTCTGAATGAGGCGGCGCAGTCAAACACTACACGGATCTTTTTCTTCTTTGGGTGGTACACCCCGTGATGAGGAATGTACCAGACCCTTCCATCGTCTCTGTTCAACTGTTCTTCGGGCACTTTTACAGCATAGCCTTTCGCTATGATGTTTCTCATGAAGTCTTTGTAGTCTTCGTGAAAGTCGGGGTTCTTGTTCAGCTTTCTCTTTAGACTGATGGCGCGTTGCTCTGCTATGCAGCGATTGTTCGGCATCTTCGCGGTCTGTCTTCTCAGTGGCAAACCAATGTGATAGTGGCCATCAATGAACTGTGTAGACCTTGTCATCAAACCCATGAACTGATGGTCTTCTTGTGACATCTCTGTCTTTTCCTCACAGCTGCGTTCTGAGAAGTCTGCGTTGAACTGCTGTATCAACAGCTCTTCAATGCTTGCGATAGAGATGCGATTAACTGTGACGTTTTGTCGTTCCTCCTTGTTCGACTTGTGGCCATCATCTCTCCTTACCGGTCCATTGATTACCCATCCAAGGGCTGTCCTGACGGCGTAGGGTCCGTCATCCTTGCTGTTTATCACCTGCCATGGCTCCATAGTTTTGTAGGCATTGGTTCCAATTAATAGGCCAATTTTTGCTTCAATGTATGGGAGACGCACCTTTTCTAGGTAGGGCCATCTATCCACATCCTTCTGCAGGGCTAGGTTCCCTATTCTAACAGGAATCTCCCTCTGTGTGAAAACATTAGGCAGGTCTATGAAGTCCTTCTCTTCAAGTCCACACACTTCTAGGTCTGACAGGATATAACTTTGCATTGACTTCTCATGACCCATGGTGCGTAATAGGATTTCTGTTCTTCTGCCTCTAACGTTCAGCTGTCGCATGAGTGATTCTGTGCAGAACGTTGCTGAACTACCTGGATCCATGAAGGCGTAAGTCTCCACAACCTTCTCACTCCTCTTAGACTTGATCCTTACTGGTACGATGGCAAGAATACAGTCACTGTCACCGGCCCCAGTGAGTCCACAAGTCTCTGGTTCTAGCGACACCAGAGCACTTGAAACAACCTTCTCGTCGGTATTGTTTTCTTCACTCTTCTTAGAGACTTGCTCTTCTTTATGGATATGCAGCAGACTGGGATGTTTCCGAGTGCACTCTCTGCATGTTGTTCTTTGCTTACAGTTTCTACTCAGGTGCCCCTGAGAGAGACATCCAAAACATAGGCCATTGTACTTCAGGAATTCGATTCTGTCCTTATGTGGCTGTGCTTTGATGTCGCTGCAGAAGTCCAATGTATGATTCTTCTGGCAGAATAAGCATGGCTTCTGAAAGGCATTAGCAGGCGTCACTGTGCTGCTCTTTTTGGGAGATGAGTTCTGGGGCCTTTCTTCCTCGGCCTGAGTGACGATAGTTGCAAAGCTGATTCCCCTGGAACCACCTTTCCTGAGAGTCTTTGATTCAGCAGGCTTGGCTTTCACTCTTCCATCGGTGGTCGGGCTGACATCCTGGATGTTTCCAAACAATGGGTCCCTAGCAATTTTAGCCTGTTTGTCTATGAAATTCGCTAAGTCTGCAAACCTGGCTCTACTTTTCCGTCTCTCCATTATCTCAAAGGCTGTTCTCCATTGTTCTCTCATCCTGTAAGGAAGCTTAGAGATGACGATTCTCATAGTCGTAGGATTGTCCATCTCTTCCATGAATTCAACATCCTCCATGGTGTTGCGACATCCTATGAGGAAGAGAACATATGCGTTCAATGCCTCTCCGTCTTCCGATCTGATCTGTGGCCACTTGGTAGCCTTTTCGATATATGCAGTGGCTATCTTCAGCTCGTTACCATAGTGCTCCTGCAGCAACTTCCTGGCTTCTATGTATCCCCGGTCCGGTCTCATGTGTTCACAGCTTCTGACCAGGTCTTGTGGTTTACCACTGGTGTACTGTCCCAGGTAGTACAACTTATCACTGCTGCTCTCTGTCTTGGAGTCAATGGCTTGTTCAAAGGATCTGATGAAGGGCTTATACTTGAGTGGGTCACCTTGGAACACTGGTATGTCTCTTTGAGGGAGTCGAAACAGATTCTGTTGTTTTACAAGCATCTCTGTAATTTCGTTCTGACGTTGCATCACTCGGTATAGGCTTCTCCCTGTGTCTTCAGGCCTCTGGTGGTCATCAGCAGGGTCTAGTCTAGACCGTCTGACGTCTGGGGTAGCATCACGTGCTCCTGTTAGTGGAGAGGCCACTCTTCCACGCTGTAATGCCGGGGAATTGCTTTCGGGCTCTGTTGTAACTCTTGAAGGTGCCCTGGATCCAACTCTATGTGGCAACGTTGACTGGCAGTGGCTCCCGCCGTCCCGTGAGCCTTCATAATCTTCGTACGCACTCAACCTGGCATCTGAGACCTCGATAGCTGTTTTCATCTCCAGCCGTTCTTTCTTTGCCTGCACCTGGGCCCGCTGGGCCTGCACTTGGGCCTGTTGGGCCTGCACTTGGGCCTGCAGTTGGGCCTGTTGGGCCTGCAGTTGGGCCTGCAGTTGGGCCTCTTGGACCTGCAGTTGGGCCTCTTCCCGTTCAAGAGCTTGCTTCTCATCTAAAGATGCTGCGCGCGCCATCAACGCCGCCCGTTCAGCCTCCGCTCTCATGCGTCGCGCCGAGCTTGTGGTAGAAGCGACTGACCTGCGTCCAGAAACAGAGCTACCTTCTTTTCGATTTTTGCTCGGTCTGGCGGAAGTCTCTGAAATGATATCGTCTGGTCCGACTTCATCGTCAACCTTATCTTTCTCTGCTGTATCAGCATCTTGACGAATTTTTAACATCCACTGCTCCGTGGCCTTGATATAGTCCTTAATGCTGGTTGATTTATGATCAAACCAGTCGTGCTGATCAGTGTTTCCCTCTTCTTCAGACAGAAGTGCTAATACATCTTCATTGAGTATATTAAATTCTTCATGCAGCTTGGAGAAATCGTAATACATCATGTCTTCAGCTTTCTTAATATTAGCATTATCTTCCATGAGACGATCAATTATCTTCATTTTTCCAGTTATCTGAACTAATTTAGCCTTCCTTGCACCTATGCTTCTATGTAACTTCTCTTCCCTTGCCTTTGGGGTGAGCTTTATTTCCCTCTTTTGGCCAGCAATCCTTCTGGCTGGGGGAAGCTCCTGGCTCCTTAAGGCCTCGGCCATTTTACCCGCAGCTCTTATTTAGCTTCTCAACAGAATGAACAAAGCAAGTAACAGTCACTGTACCTTCGCTTTCTTAAATTGTCGTCTGGCTCCGTGACCATTCATGTATACGTTCGCCGACGATTCCGTCCCTTCCTTCTTAGGGAGCTAGTTTTTGACTAATGTAGTGGCGTTTCTTAGTTTCCAAACAGGCAGGCCACTGGGCTGTGGGGCTTTTAACATCGAGTAGGCGCGTGTCGAAATAAAACGTTCCCAAACGTAGCTTTGTCTTTTAAATGGTTTACTATAACACTTAACAAACAGAATTACAAAGCAAACACGTATAAACGAACACGGTCAAAAACTGCACTGCTCCAAACCTCACAGCTTCTGCCTCTTTCACCACGTGCAGTTTAAAACTGTAAGATGGCTGCACCCATGTGTGGCTTAGGGACTGTTCCATTGTGGCAAGAATGAAGGGGGTGTCGGACTATACTACTGGAGCAAGAAAATAGGGGGTTTCTTAATACAATAAGTCGTTCAGGTAAATTAACTGTATTATGCCATTTAGCCACTATTTTAAAGTATTTTCTTAAGCTTTTATGGCTCTTACAATATTCTTTTCTTAGTTTACTGGTTGTCCCTCTGTTCATGGCAAGCTGTAACATAGTGTGCCGCCAGTGTTACACAGCTTCTCTCCTCTCCCAGTAGGAATGGGAGTTTTTGGTTGTCATTCACATTTCTGAATTCAGGGCATATTTGTGAGAATTTTTGGTAGAAATTCTCCCTGATGTCCTGATATTTTCCACAGGCTGTGAGGAAGTGCATCTCTGTCTCCACTACTCCCTGACTGCAGTGAGAGCATATCCTGTCTTCTCTTGGCAGCCTGGTCTGCCTGTGTCTGCCTTTTTCGATCGCTAGGCTATGTTCGCTAAGTCTGTACCTTGTCAAGGTTCTTCTCAGTTTGTTATCCTTTACCATGGTCAGGTAATCAGCTGGAAGTGGGCTGGCCCGAGGCGGGTTTGACAATTTTTTAATTTTCACATCCCACCCAAAACCCACCCGTTTTGCGGGGTTAGAATTACCCCCAAAGATGCTGCCTGACCTGCTGAGTGTTTCCAGCATTTTCTGTTTTTATTTCTGATTTCCAGCATCCGCAGTATTTGGCTTTTGACTCACTTGCTTACTTGATGTAGCACGGGAATACACAGCTAATAGACTACCAACACCTGACAATTTATATGCAAGATCCTTGATCAGAACCAAGTAAAATTGGTTCCACATCCCCAATGGCCCAGTGAGGCTATGCCAACTGGGACAGGCCCAGGCCTGATCTCCGACTGTGCAGAGTTAGCTGGCGTCCAACTGGACAGCGGTAACAGGGCTACAGTACCTCTGGGATTGGAAATGGGAAATCAGCCAGGGTTCCCCACTGCTGATTGCTATCCGGCAAACTCTGCTGGAAGCGGATCTGTGTTGATGTTATGAAAGCAGATGATTGGCTGATGCCCCTTGTGGTCAAATAGCCTACCAACACTAACTGTCAAAGCTCACACATGATTAATGGGTCAGGTACCAGGGAGGGACCAGCATTCAAAGAACTAAAGCCAGTGCCTTTAAGTGGAGTGGGAAGAAAAAGAAAATTGTTCTAATTTTTATCCAGTAAAAATGAATGCACCAGAGGACTGACGGTTCCACCCGACTAATGCAACTTATATCTTTAAGAAACAAATTGTCTACTATTTAGCAGTTTTGATTTAATGAAATCTTTACCTTTTTTTAATAAATTGCTGGTGTCCTGTATTTATTCTTAATTCTTCACACGGTCTTGTGTGGATGAAACTGGTATTGTCCCCCTCTCCCTCAAATCTGCCGTCATCGCCCCTCTCCTCAAAAAAACAACCCTTGACCCCTCCGTCCTTGTAAACTACCGCCCCATCTTCAACCTCCCTTTCCTCTCCGAAATCCTGGAACATGTTGTCGCCTCGCAAATCCATGCCCATCTTTCCCGCAACTCCATGTTTGAATCCCTCCAATCAGGTTTCCGCCCTTGCCACAGTACCAAAACGGCTCTCATCAAAGTCACAAATGACATTCTTTGTGACTGTGACAAAGGTGTAAGCTATCCCTCCTCGTCCTTCTTGTCCTGTCTGCAGTCTTTGACATGGTTGACCACTCCATCCTTCTCCAACGCCTCTCCACCGTCGTCCAGCTGGGTGGGACTGCACTCGCCTGGTTCCTTTCAGGAAAGTGGTAGATGGAGTTTAATACAGAGAAGTGTGAGGTGATGCATTTTGGCAGAAGGAACAGGGAGAGGCAATATGCACTTAATGGCACAGTTTTAAAGAGTGTGCAGGGACAGAGGGACCTGGGAGTTAATGTGCATAGGTCCCTGAAGGTAGCAGGACATATTGAGAGAGTGGTTAGCAAAGCATATGGGATCTTGGGCTTCATAAATAGAGGTATTGAGTACAAAAGTAGAGAAGTTATGCTGAATCTTTATAAAGCGCTGGTTAGGCCACAACTGGAGTATTGCATCCAGTTCTGGTCACCACACTTTAGGAAGGATGTGAAGGCCCTTGAGAGAGTGTAGAGGAGATTTACCAGAAGGGTTCCGGGGATTGGGGGATCTTAGCTACAAGGACAGGTTGGAGAAGCTGGATTTGTGTTCATTAGAGCAAAGGAGGTTGAGGGGTGATTTGATAGAGGTGTACAAGATTATGACGCGTTTGGATAGGGTAGACGGGGAAAGGCTGTTCCCACTAGTTGATGGTTCAAGGACTAGGGGACACAGATTTAAGGTTTTGGGCAAGAGATATAGGGGGGACGTGAGGAAAAACTTTTTTACGCAGCGAGTGGTGAGGACCTGGAACTCGCTGCCGACAGAAGTGGTGGAAGCGGAGACACTTCTGTTGCCTAGGCCCTAAGCTCCGGAATTCCCTCCCGAAACCTCTCCATCTCGCTACCTCTCTTTCCTCCTTTAAGTCGCTCCTTAAAATCCATCTCTTTGACCAAGCTTTTGGTCACATGCACTAATTTCTCCTTATGTGGCTCGGTGTCAAATTTCTTTGTCTTTTAATACTCCTGTGAAGCGCCTTGGGATGTTTTACTATGTTAAAGGTGCTATATAAATACAAGTTGTTGTTGTTTACAATAACTCCACCGTAGCAATAGAGATAACCAATCTGGTCACATTAGTGACGTTGCAAACATAGTGGCAAGATTTCCTGAAATTGCTATTTCGAGCAAAACCTTGAAAATTTTGTAAAGCAATGTGTGCTCAGAGGAAATTGACTCCTTGTATATGGAGTTGATTTTCACGGCCTCCTGCCCAGCAGGAACAGGATGATAATGGCAGTGTACCACCTGCTGCCCTCTTCCCAGTCCCAGTCTGGCCACTGCTGTTCTCGCCGGGGCCTTTCACCTGTTTCAGGCGGGAACCTACTTTTAGTACAGTCCCCGCTGCTTACAGTGGGCACGTCGGTGTTAACGCGATTTCCCCTCTATACACGGTGGATGGTTAATGGTTCCATTAAAAGCCCGTTAATCTCCCCCATCGCTGATTAACTCTCCTGTATTAATCAGGAACACGGGAGGCACTGCTGGAACCCAGCGCTCTATAATTCCAACCCACTCACGCTATTCCCTGGTGCAATGCACACTAATCATTCTGTAAAATTTTTGCACGATTCTCACACTGACAGGACATGGCAAAGAACCACAAACTCCTCACTGGCGCTTCCAGACTGATGCTGTCCGCAGAGATCAGTCAACTTCGCCCAGCTTCTCTTCATCTGAATTCCTCGTCTGGCTCCACACAAAGAAGCATAACAGGTAATTGCACCTTAACAAGGTGCGAACTACTCACTGAACACCTGTTTCTGCCCGAAATAACCGACGCTGTTAGCACCAACTTGGTCATTTACAATAATGGTAATGACAAATTGGCTAGTGCTATTTACCCAATTTAAACGTGTGCATTTAAGTGATAGGGATTGTATACTAATCAGGGTCCTGTGACGTACATAGGATCCCAATGTGATTTTGAGGTACCATTGGGCGGAGATGGGACCATGCGCACTACACCCATTGGAACCAGGCATGCAGCAGCCTCACCAGCGGTCCTGAAAGGAACTGCTGCATACTGCTCAGAAAAAATTAAGTACAAGTTTTTGAAGAGATTTCTGTGGGGCCAGAAGGAACAGGAAAGTCACATTAATGAGGATATATGATAGACTGCCAGACAAAGGAAAGGAAGTTGTAGGTGAAATTTGCAGAGGGGCATGTGTTATGATAAGAGTTATAATTTTAGGAGATTTTAACTATCAAAAGTTAGGCTGAGATAGGAGAAATGTTTGTGGAAAGGAAATTGAGTTTTTTTGCAGTGTGTTCAGGATTGTTTTCTCAGTCGGTATATTGCTATTCCAACAAGGAAGGCAGCATTGCTTGACCCTGGTTCTGTATAATTAAGCAGAGCGAGTAGACAACCCAGAAGTAGGGCAATGACCACAATATAATTAGGTTCAGTGTAAGAGTTGGAAAAGGAAAATGAAAAGCTGAGGGCCAGGGGTACTTGACTGGAAAAAGCAAATTGTAACAAGTTAATAAGAGACATTGCCCAAACAAAATGGAAGGAAAAGCTGGCAAATAGAATCTCAGATCAGTAATGGGAAAGGTGCAAATCAGGCACATTCCAGTAAGGACAATGGCAGTGCACCGAAGGTTGGGGTCCTAAAGGTGAATAAGGGGAAGTAGATCAAATTTGAAACTGAAAAAAGAACCGACGCAGATAATAAAAATGAAAGGCAGGACAAATATAGAGCATAGATAGGAAAACTACAACAAGGAAGACTAGAAAAGCTAGGAGGATGTATGTACGAAAATGAGCAAAAAGAACAAAAGAGGCAACAACTAGCCATCTTTGTACAGGTATATTATTCTTAATAGGAAAAGCCAGGTAGATGCAGAACCACCAAGAGACAAGGAAGCAAACTTGTATTTGAGAGTCAGGGAATAGAGTGATACTAAATGAGTATGTTGGTTTCAAAGAGGAGGTGGATATTGAGATGTAGAACCATCAGAGGTAGATGGGTGGAGGGGAACTTTACTATGTAAATAGTATTAAAGAAGTTGCTCAACCTTAAGGTAGGCAACTCATCAGGACTGCATGGTTTACAGCTATGAATCATTAGGGAAGCTAGGGAGGAATAGCAGAGGTTTTGACTATAATTTTCCAAAATTCAGTAGAAGAGAAAATTGTGCCAAAATATGCCATCCTATTCAAAACAGGAGATGAGGACAAGGCAGAAAATTATAGTCTAGTTAGTCTTATTTCAGTTATTAGTAAACCACTCGAGTCTATAATATCTAAAAACAAAGGAATAAAAGGGCCAAATAGAATGTGTGAGAATAGATTAGCAGCTAACATAAAAGAGAAACCAAAAGTCTTTTATAAACATATAAATAGTAAAAAGGTAGTCAAAGGAAGGGTGGGACTGATTAGGAACCAAAAGGGAGATCTTCTTGGGGAGGCAGAGGGCTTGGCTGAGGTTCTAAATGAGTACTTTGCAATTGTCTTCACTAGAGAAGAGGATGCTGCCAATGTAGCAGTAGAGGAGGAGGTCGTAGCAATATTGGATAGGATTAAAATAGATAAAAATAGGAGCTACTTAAAAAGTTGGCAGACCTCAAAGTAGAACAATCACTTGGTCCAGATCTTAGAATCATAGAATCATAGAATGGTTACAGCACAGAATGTGGCCATTCGGTCCGTCGAGCCCGTGCTGGCTCTCTGCAAGAGCACTTCAGCTAGTCCCACTCCCCCGCCTTTTCCCCATCGCCTTGCAAATGTCTTTCCTTCAGATACTTATCCAATTCCCTTTTGAAAGCCATGACTGAATCTGCCTCCACCACCCTTTCAGGCAGTGCATTCCAGACACTCGCTGCGTATAAAAGTTTTTCCACATGTCGCCTTTGGATCTTCTACCAGTCACCTTAATCTGTGTCCTCTGGTTCACGACCCTCCGCCAATGGGAACAGTTTCTCTCTATCTACTCTGTCTAGACCCCTCATCTTGGATGGTAGCGAAAAATGTGCATCGGCCGCCCGTTTCACCTGTCTGAGATCCGATAACTCAGCACAGACTGCAGATTAAACCAAGGGCTGAAACCTGTCCTGGGCAGGAGCTCAATTTTCTTCTCTGTTGACTCCAATGGAACCGGGCGGAGTGTAAAACTGGCGGCCGATCCGCTGTCGCACGATTTGTGCTGCCGTCCAAGACAAATTTCACCCATTGGGTCCTTCCTGGTCTGTATGGTTCAGTTCCACAACACAGGAGAACTTATCAACTGAGACAACCGTGGATTTTCAGACACATTTTTAAACAAAGAGTAATTTTGACTTTGGCGGATAGTATAAAACGGGCGATATCCGATCAGCCGCTCGTTATACATCTCTCCCGATTTTCATTTCTATTGGAGAGATGTATAACGGGCGGCTGATCTGATATCACCCAAAGTCAAAATTACCCCGAGGTGTGGGCCTGCTAATGGAAGCTGCCTTTTACAGTGAGAACAAGGAAAGAGTTTTGGGAGTGAGGCTGAATTGTAACATACAGAACAAGCCACTCCTGACACGTCACCAATGTTATTGCTGTATTACTGGGGAATTTATCAGCCTCACAGTCTGAGCGCTGGTGTGGTGTACCGATCACAGAAAGGACACAATCCGCTTTTCGGTCCGTAGACTATAAATCAGGCGTCATGCCTTTAAGAAGGATCACACCTTTAAGAAACTCGATTTGCAACATAGTTAAGCCCAGAGCAGGGGAGGAGCAGTCGAAGCTGTGGATTGATGAAATGGCAGTCGGACTTGGTGTAGGCTCTGACGCCATTTTGTGTTCAACATGCAGTCTCAACAATTAAACCTTTTCTGTTGAACCTTTCCGAGTTCAGTATTTTTTGCTAGGAGTACGTAGACTCCTACATTGGTGACCCCGACGCTCAGGACGACTCCTAAGCGTAACCATGGCTGACACAAACGCAGTTTCTGTGAAGCTGCCGGAGTTCTGGGAGAACCTAGCCACCGCCTGGTTCCTTCAAGCCGAATCGCAATTCCGACTCTGCGGCATCACTACCGACGCAATGATGTACGACTACCTCCTCGCCTCCCTGGGCATCTCCACAATCACGAAAGTCTGCACAACACTACAAAACCCTTCGGAGGAAGGCAAGTATGCACACCTCAAGGCCGCGCTCCATAAAAAATTCACAGCCTCCCAATTTTTGCGCAAATGCCACCTCCTCGACCTCCCGGGCCTCGGTGACTCCACGCCGTCAGACTTGCTCTCACACATGCTTGCTCTGACCGACGAGAAACCGCCCGGCTCCCTCTTCCGCACGCTCTTTATCCGCCAACTACCTCCCGGCATCCGCCCGGCGATCGTGGCGTCCAGCCTCACGGACCTCGAGGCCCTGGCCGACGAAGCCGATAAGCTCCTGTCCGCCGGCTGCAACCACGCCGTCACCCCCGACCTGGCCTCCGCAGCGTCGGCGCGCGCTCCACCCTCTATCGCGCGGCCACACAGCTCGGCCACGATGCCCCCCAGGCCCCCACGTCCCCCAAGCCCTCCGACCCAGGGCTACTGCTACTTCCATACCCGGTTCGGCGCACGGGCACGCCGCTGCAGCCATCCCTGCACATTTCCAACTGCCCCCACACTGGCCTACACGATGGCCGTGGGGCAAGCAGGCGCGCTGCTGTACGTTACGGACAGCGCCTCCGGACGCCGTTTCCTATGCGACACGGGCGCGCAGCGCAGCATCATCCCCGCGTCCGCCCTCGAGATCCAGCGAGGTGGCCGCGGCCCTGCGCTGGCTGCCGCCAACGGCACCGACATCCGGACATACGGCACCCGCACTGTCACCATCGACCTCGCAGGCCGCCGCTACCACTGGGAGTTTATCACCGCCAAGGTGCTCTCCCCGCTCCTCGGTGCAGATTTCCTGTGCGCCCACGGCCTGTTGGTCGACATGCCTCGGCGCCGCCTCGTGGACATGAACACCATGTCACCTATCCCGGGTGCCATGGCCCCCCCCAACCCGCCGAAATGGCGTGGCAGTGCCGCGCCCGCTCAACAGACGACTACTCAGCACTCCTGGCTGAGTTCCCAGCCCTCACCAACCCGATCTTCTCCGCGAAAGTTGCTAAGCACGGGGTAGAACACTTCATCCCCACCACAGGCCCACCGGTGTATGCCCACGCCCGCAGGCTTGACCCGGCTAAGCTGGAGATCGCGTGGGCTGAGTTCGCCACAATGGAACAGCTTGGCATCGTCCGCCACTCCAACAGCCCCTGGGCCTCCCCACGCCACATCGTCACCAAACCCGACGGGGGATGGCGCCCCTGCGGGGACTACCGGCGCCTAAACGACGCCACCACGCTGGATCGGTACCCCATACCGCACATTCAAGACTTCTCGGCTAGACTGGCCGGCCGCTCAGTCTTCTCCAAAGTTGACCTGGTGCGCAGTTACCATCAGGTGCCAGTCCACCCCACGGACATTCCCAGGACGGCCATAATCACCCCTTTTGGGCTATTCGAGTTCCTCCGAATGCCCTTCGGCCTCAAAAACGCGGCCCAGGCCTTCCAGCGGCTCATGGACTCGGTCCTCCAGGACCTGAAGTTCCTCTTTGTCTACCTGGATGACATCCTGGTAGCTAGTTCCTCCAAGCAGGAACACATCGAGCACCTCCGCACCCTGTTCCAGTGGCTCAGTGAGCACGGGCTCATCATCAGCCCAACCAAGTGCCAATTCGGCCTCAGCAGGATCGAATTCCTCGGCCACCACATCACGCAGGACGGAGCCATTCCCCTGCCCGCCAAGGTGCAAGCCGTCCAGCAGTTCCCCCGGCCTACCACCATCAAAGGCCTCCAGGAGTTCTTGGGGATGATCAACTTTTACAACCGCTTCATTCCCGGAGCGGCCTCCCTCATGCGGCCCCTATACGAAGCCCTCCGTGGTAAGAAAGACAGAATGGCGATCGAGTGGTCGGCGGACATGTTGACCGCTTTCGACTCGACCAAAAAGGCGCTCGCCGACGCCACCATGCTCGCTCACCCACAGCCCAATGCCAGGGTGGCCCTCACCACGGACGCCTCCAACCACGCGGTCGGCGCCGTGTACGAACAGTGGGTCGACGGGGCCTGGCAACCGCTGGCCTTTTTCAGCCGCCAACTGCGCCCCCCGGAGGCCAAATACAGCGCCTTTGACCGCGAGCTCCTCGCACTGAACCTGGCAGTCCGCCATTTTAGATTTCTTCTGGAGGGCCGCCCCTTCACCGCGTTTGTCGACCACAAACCCCTGACATTCGCGATGGCGAAATCTGCGGACCCGTGGTCAGCCAGGCAGTAACGCCAGCTCGCCGCGGTGTCCGAATTCACCACGGACATCCGGCACGTCTCCGGTCGAGACAACGTGGTGGCCGACTGCCTATCCCGCCCCACCGTCCACGGCGCCCACCTGGCAGTGGACTATGCTCAACTGGCAGCGGAGCAACGCACCGACCCCGATCTGCTCTCCGCGCCCACAACCCTCCCAGGGCTGCGACTGACCGACGTCGCCTGCGGCCCGTCCGCCGTCACAGTCAAATGCGACACCTCCTTGGCGCAACCCCGCCCCGTAGTCCCGGCGTCCTGGCGAAAACGGATGTTCGACATCGTCCACGGCCTCTCACACCCTGGCACCCGCGCGTCCATTAGACTGGTGGCCAACCGATTTGTCTGGCGCGGCCTGCGCAAAGATGTGCGCGTCTGGTCCAGATCCTGCATAGCTTGCCAGCATGCCAAAATCCACCAGCACGCAAAGCCCCACTCGAGGAGTTCACCGTGCCAGAAAGAAGGTTTGACCACGTCCACATCGACCTCGTCGGCCCCCTGCCGCCATCACAAGGTCACACGCACCTGCTGACAATCGTGGACCGTACCACCCGCTGGCCCGAGGCCATTCCACTGACGTCCACCACCACCGCCGACATCGCGAGGGCGTTCATCGGTACCTGGGTCACTCGGTTCGGCGTCCCCTCCGACATGACGTCGGATAGAGGCCCACAGTTCACCTCTGATCTGTGGGCCGCCATCGCCCGAAACCTCGGGGTGGCCGTTCACCACACTACGGCTTACCACCCCCAAGCCAACGGACTGTGTGAGCGATTCCACAGGTCCATGAAGGCGTCCCTCCGCGCCAGCCTCGAGGACGAGGCTTGGATCGACCGCCTCCCGTGGGTGCTACTTGGCCTACGCTCAAGGAAGATCTGCAAGCCTCGGCGGCGGAACTCGTGTACGGTCAGCCGCTGCGCGTACCCGGAGAGTTCCTGCCCACCGCCACGACCCCCTGGTCGGCTGACCAGCAACGCCGCGCTTTCGCCAACCGAGCACAACAGTTCTCTCCGGTACCCACCGGCCAGCACGGCGAACCAGCAACCCGCGTACCACCTAGCCTGCACATGGCCAAATTTGTTTTCGTGCGCCATGGCGCCCACCGAGGACCTCTACGGCCCCCATACGATGGACCCTACAAGGTATTCCAGACGGGGAACAAGTTTTTCCTCCTCGAAGTGGGCGGCAGAACTGACAAGGTGTCGGTCGACCGGCTCAAGCTGGTGCACCTAGAGCCCGACGAACCCGTTCAAGTGGGCCAACCCCCACCGTGGGGCAGACCGCCTAAGAGCCCGACGCGTCCGACCGCCCCGCTCCCGACACCAACCGCCAAGAGCCGTTCCGGCCGTGCCATCAAGCCGCCACGCCGGTTCGTACACTCCCTACTAGCGGATTCTGGGGGGAGCTGTGTGGCGTACCGATCACAGAAAGGACACAATCCGCTTTTCGGTCCGTAGACTATAAATCAGGCGTCATGCCTTTAAGAAGGATCACACCTTTAAGAAACTCGATCTGCAACATAGTTAAGCCCAGAGCGGGGGAGGAGCAGTCGAAGCTGTGGACTGATGAAAGGCAGTCGGACTTGGTGTAGGCTCTGACGCCATTTTGTGTTCAACATGCAGTCTCAACAATTAAACCTTTTCTGTTGAACCTCTCCGAGTTCAGTATTTTTTGCCAGGAGTACGTAGACACCTACACTGGAATCATTTATAAAATGGCTGCCCCAGGTGTTCAGACTTCCCTGGAGCCGACACTCAGGGAGTTAATGATGTCTAAATCCATCACAATGTTGGAACGAAGAAACAATTCCAGAATCAATTAGCTGCTTTTTGTCTTCAGCATTTAATATTTCTGCCTAAAGTAATCAAAAATATCTTCAGAATACAGCATAAAAAGATCTGAACTCGCTGCTCAAACACCAGATCCACCTGAAGGTGCAGAGTCATTCAGCGCGTTCAGCAGTGATCAGAGTGGACACCAAGAGGCTGAGACTCTGCTTAACTGTGTCTGTCCTACTCGGGCTTGTAATTGTGGCAACAGGAGCAGATCAAGAGATGGCTGATTTCTGCCATGAAGTTTACTGCCTTGAGCCCTTAGGGACCATTTCATTCAAAGTCAGTATAGTCAGGAGCCCACTGTTTGCTGCCATGTTTGTGCCAGCTCATTTTACTTTTGTCACTGAGAGACAGAAAGACATTTTGTCAGTGCTTGATTTTGTGTCTTGTGGAAACATTTAAGTCATGTTTTACCGAGGGGGAGAAACCTGCTTTAAGAAATTATGTTAAAATCTACCTTCTGTTCCAAAAAGGATCTTTCATCTAATTGATAAAAACATTCCTGCTTGTCCATTCAATGAGAGGCTTGATACAGTCCCATCATTAAATTATCTCATCAATAATTCCCATAATTAGTGATGTGTATCAGGAAATTGAAGTTTTATTGCCTCCAAAATAATGTCTCTTTGCTTCCTGACATAATACACCAATCCGAATCTTTGCTCCTTACACCAAAACATATTCCCATTTAATTTCTAGATTTTCATTTGTTTGCCTGATATAAAACTTGGGAACCAATCATTTAACCCCTTTTGATCTAATTAATTAAACCAAAACCTCCATACAAAGTACACATAATTGCCTTTGTGATCAATTGTTTCTTATAGTCTTTGTTGTTCTGATACAACATCTCCTGTCTGCCTATTTATTCCTTTAAACAGTCCCTTTAATTGCTTGTACATGGTTTATCATGTTCCCACATTCTCCTTATGTCAATTCACCTGATTTCCTTCCCAAATTGCACTTAGTAAAATCGTGTACCATTTCTCTTAGCACTGGATGATGAAATTCTACAATCATACGCTTACATCAATCGGAAAGCAAAGGTACCAAGAAAAATTTAACAGAGTAGGAAAATTTGTGTGACATCAATACTTTCAAACACACTTCCTCCAATTGCCATCAAACTCAGGGGTATTTTAAGATCTCAGTTTTAACTGTTCGATTTGTTCTTGCGGGTGTTATGGGATATGGAAATTCTGTTCTATCCCGAACATTGTGCACATTTCTTTCATGACCCAGCCCACAAAGCATTGTCCATTATCACCAGCGATCGCCTCCAACTCCCGACTTCAAAAGAACTTGTTCCACAAGAATTTTCGCAGTAGTGAGCCTGGTGGTATCGCTTCGAGCTGAAACTTATAAACCTAATACAACTTGTCTTTACATTCAGCAATTCAAGGTGGCAAGTAGAAGTAAGGGGTTAATTACTTGTTCACTGTGAAAAGCCCTTGGGGGTGGGGAGGAGTCAGCCAGCACAGTGGCAGTTTCAGACGTGCTGTTTAAGTCAATAATAAAACTGCTTTGAAAAAGATCAAATTGTAACTTTGTAATTCTCCAAAGCTGCCTTTTTATCCTCTTTAAAAAATCTTTTCGTGAATTTCAACAGCGGTATATTATAAATTGGGGTCAAAATAAATCCACACCAGTGTCTTTGTATTGGCCCCGATTTTGCGGTCCACGATGACGGCGAACTGGCAGTGTTTGCCATCATTTTGCCTTTGAAACTAACTGAACTTCATGATTTAGCCTAATGCAGAAATCCAGAAGTTGCGGTCTGTCATTCACTGCTCCTCCACAGGCTGCGCTGTCCCCCTCCCCCCCCCCCCGCGGCCCACCACACAGAGCTGGCAATCAGTGTACTGCCCCTCCGACAGTGCAGCACTCCCTCAGTACTGCCCCGCCGACAGTGCAGCACTGCCTCCAGTATTACCCCTCCGACAGTGCAGCGCTCTCTCCAGTACTGCCCATCCGACAGTGCAGCGCTCTCTCCAGTACTGCCCCTCCAACAGCGCAGCGCTACCTCAGTACTGCCCCTCCGACAGCGCAGCACTACCTCAATACTGCCCCGCCGACAGTGCAGCACTGCCTCCAGTATTACCCCTCCGACAGTGCAGCGCTCTCTCCAGTACTGCCCATCCGACAGTGCAGTGCTCCCTCAATACTGGCCCTACAACAGTGCAGTGCTCTCTCAGTACTGGCCCTGCAACAGGACGGCGCTCCCTCAGTAATGCCCCTCTGACAGTGCAGCGCTCCCTCAGTACTGCCCCTGCAACAGTGCAGTGCTCCCTCAGTACTTGTTATTGACAGTGCAGCGCTCCCTCAGTACTGCCCCTCCGACAGTGCAGCACAGTACTGGCCCCTCCGTCAGTGCGGCGCTCCCTCAGTAATGCCCCTCTGACAGTGCAGCGCTCCCTCAGTACTGCCCCTGCAACAGTGCAGCGCTCCCTCAGTACTTGTTATTGACAGTACAGCTCTCCCTCAGTACTGCCCCTCCGACAGTGCAGCACAGTACTGGCCCCTCCGTCAGTGCGGCGCTCCCTCAGTACTGCCCCTCTGACAGTGCAGCACACCCTTCAGTACTGCCCCTGCAACAGTGCTGCACTCCCTCAGTACTCGTTATCGATAGTGCAGTGCTGCCTCAGTACTACCCCTCCGCCAGTGCGGCACTCCCTCAGTACTGTCCCTCTGACAGTGCAGCGCTCCCTTAGTACTGCCCCTCTGACAGTGCAGCAGTCCCTCAGTACTGCCCCTGGAACAGTGCAGCGCTCCCTCAGTACTGCCCCTCCGACAGTGCAGCACTCGCTCAGTGCCGTGCTTCCAGCGTACTGCCCCTCTACCAGTGCGGTGCTCCCTCAGTACTGCCCCTCTGACAGTGCAGTGCTCCCTCAGTACTGGCCCTCCGACAGTGCAGCACATCCTCAGTACTGTTCCTCCGACAGTGTAGCGCTCCCTCAGTACTGCCTCTCTGATAGTGCAGCGCTCCCGCCGACAGTGCAGCACTCCCACAGCACTGCCCTTCTGACAGTGCAGCGCTCCCTCCAGCACTGCTCCTCTGACAGTGCAGCGCTGCCTCAGTACTGCCCCTCTGACAGTGCAGCGCTGCCTCAGTACTGCCCCTCTGACAGTGCTGCGCTCCCTCCAGTACTGCCCCTCCGAAAGTACAGCACTCCCACAGCACTGCCCTTCTGACAGTGCAGCGCTCCCTCCAGTACTGCCCCTCCGACAGTTCACCATTCCCACAGTACTGCCCCTCCGACAGTGCAGCACTCCCTCAATACTGCCCCTCCGACAGTGCAGCGCTCCCTCAGTACTGGCCCTGCAACAGTGCAGCGCTGTCTCAGTAGTGGCCCTGCAACAGTGCGGTGCTCCCTCAGTAATGCCCCTCCGACACTGCAGCGCTCCCTCAGTAATGCCCGTCCGACAGTGCGGCGCTCCCTCAGTACTGCCCCTCCGACAGTGTAGCGCTCCCTCAGTAATGCCCCTCCGACAGTGCGGTGCTCCCTCAGTACTGCCTCTCCGACAGTGCGGCGCTCCCTCAGTACTGCCCCTCCGACAGTGCGGCGCTCCCTCAGTACTGCCCCTCCGACAGTGCAGCACAGTACTGGCCCCTCCACCAGTGCGGCGCTCCCTCATTACTGCCCCACTGACAGTGCAGCGCTCCCTCAGTACTGCCCCTCCGACAGTACGGCGCTCCCTCAGTACTGGCCCCTCCACCAGTGCGGCGTTCCCTCAGTACTGCCCCTCCGACAGTGCGGCGATCCCTCAGTATTGCCCCTCCAACAGTGCAGCGATCCCTCAGTACTGCCCCTCCGACAGTACTGCCCCTCCAACAGTGCAGCGATCCCTCAGTACTGCCCCTCCGACAGTGCAGCAATGAACGGATACGTCTTAAACGTGAACTAATGTGGTAGGTTGGGGTTAGAGTAACACTTTTGGGGGGAATGGAATTTACTTGCACCTTAAGCACATTTTGCAAAGATAATAAGACGTATTATATCTGGGAGGGCTTGTATCAATGAGCTGTGTTATATTTTTACCCTGTCTCAGTCATGTGTTCTATAACTCCATCACATTTTCTGTATTTCAACTAAAGAGAAACAGCAAGAGAGAGAGAAAGAGAGGGGGAGAGAGAATGAGAGATTGTATTGAAGGGCAGTACAGTTGCCACGATTACCCTCCCATGGGCGTATGATCATTTTTAGAAAGTGCAATCTAGGTCACGGAACACTTTCCAGCAATGCTACAGGAGACCTGCTGGTATTTTCAGATGGTCTTTCTTGGCACATCACTAAGTGATATTGCATTCTTCTGCATAGTTTCTTATCTATCGTAACTTCCTTATTGTCTCAGCACATTTTTCATTGCTTTGTTATTTAAGTGCTGTATATTTTGCATTTCAGGTTTTACAGAAGTAGGCAACAAGATGGAGATTAATGAGGAAGAGTTTTCCGAAAGAATTACAGAAACAAGCCATTCGGCCCGTCAGCTCCATGGCGGTGTTTATGCTCCACACGAGCCTGCTCCCACCCCTCTTCATCTCACCCCGTCAACATATCCTTCTATTCCTTTCTCCCTCAGGTGCTTATCTAGCTTCCCCTTAAATGTATCTATGCTATTCGCCTCAACCACTCCCTGTGGTAGTGAGTTCCACATTCTTACCACTCTCTGGGTAAAGAAGTGTTAGCGGATTTCCCTGTGGTTACCATCGCAACAAAGATTGCCCTTCAGTACTCACAAACTTTCTCTCTCCCTCTTTCTATCTTTATCCCTCAATCTCCCTCAAGTAAATTCCCTCCCCCAAAAAAGTGTTATTGTCACCCCAACCCATGCCCGTTCATTGCTGCACTGGCAGAGGGGCGGCACTGAGGGAGCGCGGCACTGGCGGAGGGGCAGTACTGAGGGAGCGCTGCACTGGTGGAGGGGCGGCACTGAGGGAGCGCTGCACTGGCGGAGGGGCGGCACTGAGGGAGCGCTGCACTGTCGGAGGGGCAGTACTGAGGGAGCGCTGCACTGTCGGAGGGGCAGTACTGAGGGAGCGCCGCACTGTCGGAGGGGCAGTACCGAGGGAGCGCCGCACTGTCGGAGGGGCAGTACTGAGGGAGCGCTGCACTGTCGGAGGGGCAGTACTGAGGGAGCGCTGCACTGTCGGAGGGGCAGTACCGAGGGAGCGCCGCACTGTCGGAGGGGCAGTACCGAGGGAGCGCCGCACTGTCGGAGGGGCAGTACTGAGGGAGCGCTGCACTGTCGGAGGGGCAGTACTGAGGGAGCGCTGCACTGTCGGAGGGGCAGTACTGAGGGAGCGCCGCACTGTTGGAGGGGCGGCACTGAGGGAGCACTGCACTGTCGGAGGGGCGCCACTGAGGGAGCGCTGCACTGTCGGAGGGGCAGTACTGAGGGAGCGCTGCACTGTCGGAGGGGCAGTACTGAGGGAGCGCTGCACTGTCGGAGGGGCAGTACTGAGGGAGCGCCGCACAGTCGGAGATGCAGTACTGAGGGAGCGCTGCACTGTCGGAGATGCAGTACTGAGGGAGCACTGCACTGTCGGAGATGCAGTACTGAGGGAGCGCTGCACTGTCGGAGATGCAGTACTGAGGGAGCACTGCACTGTCGGAGATGCAGTACTGAGGGAGCACTGCACTGTCGGAGATGCAGTACTGAGGGAGCGCTGCACTGTCGGAGATGCAGTACTGAGGGAGCGCTGCACTGTCGGAGATGCAGTACTGAGGGAGCGCTGCACTGTCGGAGATGCAGTACTGAGGGAGCGCTGCACTGTCGGAGATGCAGTACTGAGGGAGCGCTGCACTGTCGGAGATCTATAATCATGTGTAAGGATTAAATGTAGAAGTTTATAATCATTAACTGCATACAATGATAACCTGAATTATGTATAACATGTAACCCTTTTTCTTATGCTTAAAAATCTGTGAGTAGGCTTTCACCAGACAACCTGGGGTGAGCAAGAGATTGCCACGGTCGAATAGACTGCAGTTAGCCTGGGAACCAAGGTCAGCTGCAGTTGCCATTGCATTAGAATGTTATAACCTCTGTGTTGAGTCTGTGTGTCCCAGTTATGTTTATTATAAATCACTGGACACAGACAACAAGAATAACTTTAACAGGTCTTTACTATTCGGAGGTCAGGGCTAAACTGCCCAGCAAATCACTACACAACGTTTATATACCGGTGTGGTCACCACCGGTATTACAGTATACAGCAGCCAAGAGAAAGTAGTACATCTCTTAAGGTAGTTCTCTTAAGGTGGAACAGGTTACATACACCACAATCCTCCCTTTTTAGCTTAACAGTGTATATCCCCATTTAACATAACATAATAACATATATATATATGTATATACAACTTCATGCAAAACAGTTCAAAGATTCAGTCTCTGAGGAGGCCTCCTGATCCGAGTTGGATAACGCCTTTCAGGGGTCTCTGATTCTCGTTGCTGGGGTGACTCATCTAGTTGATCCCTTATGGATTGGACATCATCATCAGGTACATTCACTTCTGAGGTAGATGCTTCAGGTTCACTAACTTCTTCCACGGTTGTCTCTGCCGTAACCCTGGGTTCGACCCTTGTTCTCGATTCTACCAGTTGGTCAGCATGACGTCGTATTACATTTTCACCAATATCTACCGTGTACATCAGGGGTCCTTGTCTGGCCCGAATTGTTCCAGATTGCCATTTCTCATTTTTATAGTCCCGGGCTAACACTGGTTGTCCTATTTCGAAACTCCGAGTGGTCTTGTTATTTATATGCTGGAACTGTTTGTTTTCGACTTCCCTCCGCACATTTGGTTTTAACAAGTCCAACCTGGACCGCAACCTCCTGTTATAGAACATCATGGCAGGACTTTGGTTTGTCACTGCATGAGTGGCGTTTCGATATACCAGTAGGAAATTGTCCACCTTGTGTTGTAGTGGAATCTGATCTTCGCTCATGGCCTTTATTGCTTTTTTGAACGTTTGTACAAATCTCTCGGCCAACCCGTTTGTAGCCGGATGATATGGGGCAGAGGTATAATGTTTCACCCCATTCTTCTTCATGAATTTCTGGAATTCTTCTGACACGATCTGCAGTCCGTTGTCTGAACATATTTGTTCTGGCAATCCATTTCTTGCAAATATCGTTCTTAGCACCGCGATCGTCTTTTCCGAGGTAGTGGTAGTCATCTTAATCACTTCTGGCCATTTAGAATGTGCGTCCACCGCAATTAAAAACATGGAGTCCATGAATGGACCAGCAAAGTCAATATGTACACGTTGCCATGGGGTTGAAGGCCATTCCCATGGATGCAGCGGTGCAATCGGAGGTGCATTTTGAACTTTTTGGCACCCTGAGCAGCTTTTCGTCAGATCCTCTATCTGTTGGTCGATACCCGGCCACCACACATAAGCCCTAGCAAGGCTTTTCATCTTGACTCCCCCCAGATGACCTTCATGCAGTTCCTTTAGAACTCTCTCTCTTAACTTAGGAGGAATAATCACCCTTGTTCCATACATCAATGTTCCTTGACAGACGGACAGCTGTTCTCGTCTTGCTGAGAATGCCGGTAACAGTGGATCACCATGTGCTGGCCATCCCTTCACTGTCAATTCGTAGACCCGGGACAGTGTCGGGTCGTTCCTGGTTTCTCTTTCAATACTTGCATTGGTGACTGGTAAACATTCGATGATGGTCGAGTGAAATAACTCAACAGGGTCAACCGTCGGTGCCTCCTCCGCTGTAGGTAGTGGCAGGCGCGACAGCCCATCAGCATTACCATGCTGCTTTGTACCTTTGAATTCAATCTGATATTGATGTGCCCCTAGGAAAAGGGACCATCTCTGGAGCCTGTAGGATTCGCAAAATTGGATTTCATATTAATAAGGATCAATGGGCAGAAGAGGCCATGATTTTAAAGACTGTTTTAAAAGAAGCCCAGAAAAAGGGGCATACAAAATGGCCACTGTATCATGTGACCAGCTTATTGGGACACTTTAAAATGGTTCCTGCACAACCTCAGACAACTATGTGGATTGAACCCATAGCAAGTTCTGGAAGCTGTTTCTGAGAGAACAAAGCCAGACCCACAGGCATGCATATGGATTAGATGCAGATCCACTCAAGATCTGGCTGGAGACAGAGGCCATCTAAATGTTGACCCAGATGAAAGAGACAATAACTTATTCATGAGGACAACACCAAGGGCTCGGTAACAGGATTAGCACGAAATTAAAAAACAATGAAAGCCATTTCAAACCAGAGATGGGCCTGTTACCAGCCGCTTAAAATGATTTAAAATATAATAACTGCTCCGCTGTGCTCAAAGCCCACCAAAAGTTAAAACAAAGACTCACCTGATTTTGGGGGGGGAAGTGAAGCCTCGGGAAGAAAGGTATAACTGAAGAGACTTTTCAGCAGTTGAAACAAGCAGAAGCACCGGGTTGGAAGCGACACTCGAGGCAAGCTGAACAAGCAGCTTGGAGGACACGGCAGTGGGACACGACGCGACAGGGGCAACGACCCCAGGGACAGCTTGGACGAGTTGAGACACAGGACCAGGACGCAGCACCCCGGAACGCAGCTTGAGGAGGAAGACACAGCGTGGGAGAAGACGTTGGAGGAAGCTTGAATCAACAAGCTCGGACAGTCACAAAGAGAGCGGAGAAAAAGGACAGTTTAAAATCGGACAGTCGTTGCAGCCCCAGCAGCCTCGTTTTCAAAACCTTGCACTTCCTAGTGGGATTGGTGAGCATGTTTCTGGCCCTTCACAATCAGATAGTTAGGTTTAATAACGGGGTGGATTTAAGGGTACAATTAACATGAGTTGTTGTCCCTCGATGTTCCATGTGTTTCTTTATTTCATGGTGATCTTTGTAGAGTATAAGATGCCTATATTTGCCTTAGTTAGTATAATGTCGTTATGATTTGTTTGTATTTGTTTTTCCCTCCCATGTACCGTACTCTTGTCTTTGTTGCATTTGATTTGATATTTTTCCATTTGCAATAAAATTTCATTTTTATTCATCAAACTTGGTCTACAAGAGTCTTCTCTGCATTGCAGTTCCTGCACCTAAGTCCAGATTATAGAATCTAAGGGGTGAGTGGGTCGAACCACTCAAAGTTTTACTGTGCAAGAGAGAGAGGCTTCTAGAGAGAGAAACCTCAGGGAAACCTCTCGAGGAAAACCCCTTACAAGCCTCTGTGCTGTCATCACCGAAACACCCTTCTTAGGGTTAAAAATGGATACCAACGGCTGGTGGTCTGTCAGTAGCGTAAACTTTTGGCCCTGCAGGTAATGATTAAACTTCTTTACTCCCCACACAAGGCTGAGAGCCTCCCTATCTATCTGAGCATAGTTGCGCTCAGCGGAGGTCAATGATCTGGATGCGAACGCGACTGGTCTCTCCAAGCCATTTGGCAACTTGTGTGAGAGTACTGCCCCAATACCATATGGAGAAGCATCACAAGCCAAACGAATAGGCAGCGTTGGGTTGAAGTGAGCCAACACTTCCTCTGAGGTGATCAATGCCTTGCTTTTGCGAAAGGCCCTCTTACAGTCCTCGCTCCACTTCCATGGCACTCCCCTCTGCAAAAGAGCGTTCAGCGGGTGTAGCACCGCGGATAAATTTGGCAGGAACTTATGGTAATAGTTAATCAACCCTAGGAACGACCTCAACTGGGATACATTTTCCGGAGCGGGAGCCTTCACAACAGCTTCGATCTTGTCAGGTGACTTGTGAAGCCCCTCCTGGTCAATGACGTGACCACAGTACGAGATTTGCTTCTGAAAGAACTCACATTTCTGGCGATTAACTCGAAGTCCATATTCTTTCAATCTGGTGAGCACCAGTTCCAAATTTGCAAGATGTTCCTCATCATCATCTCCTGTAATCAGAATATCGTCCAGGTAACATTGTGTGCCTTGAATTCCCTGTAATACCTGCTCCATGGCCCTCTGCCAAATTGCTGGAGCCGATGCCACTCCAAAAACCAGTCTATTATACCGATACAAGCCTCTATGCGTGTTGATCGTGAGATACTGGCGTGACTCTTCCTCAACTTCCATCTGTAAGTACGCCTGCACCAGGTCTATCTTGGTGAAGTGTTTCCCGCCAGACAATGAAGCGAAGATATCCTCAATCCGCGGAAGCGGATATTGCACCGTGTGAAGCACCGGATTAACAGTGATCTTGAAATCTCCACAGATGCGAACCTTCCCCGGTTCCCCCGGCTTGTTGCTCGATGAACGCTTCATGACGGGAACAATGGGTGTGGCCCACTCACTCCAGTCCACCTTAGACAGTACTCCTGAACGTTCTAGCCCTTCCAGCTCAGCTTCCACAGCAGGTCGTATCGCATAAGGTACCGGTCTGGCTTTGAAAAATTTCGGGTTTGCATGTTCTTCAACCTTGATGGTTGCCGTAATTCCTCTCAGTTTTCCCAGTCCCTGTTGGAACACCTCTTTAGCATCGTCCAATATTCTGGACAATCGTTTAGGTTTGACATCTTTTTTACCGGAATCTACCGTTAGTGCTTTTAAGGAATGCCAGTCCATATTTATTCTCCTGATCCACTCCCGTCCCAGTAGTGGTGGACCTCCCTCAGGTAGCACATATAAGTCCATTCCTCGGCTTTCTTTGCCCTTGTGGACCACCTTTACCTTTATCTTTCCGATGGGGTATACTCTTTGCCCCGTGTATGTTTTCAATACAATCTCCGTATCCCGTAGGGGAATATGTGGGAATAACCTTTTGTAATCTTGCTTATTCATGACCGTCAATGCCGATCCAGTGTCCAATTCCATCTTCGCTTGGACTCCTGCTATCTGAAGTGTGACCCAGATAGTTTGGAGGTCTGCTTCATTACCCACATTGTGTACTCTTAGACAACCCAATTCCTTACTGCTGGAGTCTGAATCTGACTTCTGTTCATCCGAACTGTTCTCTGTCACCTTGTGTACCTTTCTGCACTTTTCCTGCGGTGACTTTTTGTTGCTGGTCTTCTTTCCTGACCGGCATACTTTAGCTATGTGACCAAGCCTGCCACATTTTCTGTATTCCTGATTTTTGAACCAGCACTGGTTCTGATCGTGCGTTGTCTTTCCACAACAATAACACTTTACTGCACCCAAGGCCATTTGATTGGTGCTGAGTTCCGATGACCTTAGCTGCATTTCCACAGTGCCTCTCGCTGCGGCTTCGTGCGATGCTGCAATAGTGACAGCTTTATCAAGCGTAAGATCATTCTCTTCTAGCAGTCGCTTTTGTGTTCCTTCTTTTAACAATCCACACACAAATTTATCTCTCAGCGCATCTGCTAGTCCTGTTCCAAACTGACAATACTTTGATAGCTTACGCAGTTCAATTAAGAATTCAGCGTTGCTTTCTTCTTTCAGCTGCGTTCTTCTGTAAAATTTAAATCGTTCCGCTATCAGCAGCGGCATGGGGTTTAAATGATTTTTCAGGACAGTAACAATATTCGCGAAAGTCTGATCCGCCGGTTTATCTGGTGATACAAGGTGCTTCAATAGCTCGTACGTCCTCGCACCCATTGAGTTTAATAAGGTTAGTGCTTTCTTATCATCTGGTACCTCATTTGCTTTACAATAAACTTCCATGCGTTCTACATACGTGGCCCAATCTTCGACATCGCTATCAAAAGCATTGATGTTACCATGTTTAGGCATCCTTGCAAGTTTCTTTAAATTTTCTTTTTCCCAAAATGGCGGCTTCCCGCGCTTGTCTTCTTCCCCCGCCTACTAAAATGGCGGCTTCCCGCGCTTGGCGGTTTTTCCCGCGCTCGTCTTCTTCCCCTGCCGACTACAATGGCGGCTTCCCGCGTTTGCCTTCTTCCCCCGCTGGCTGCAATGGCGATTGCCGTGCTGCTGCCGTTCTCGCCTCCCCAGCGGTTCTCAATTCCCTGACGCTGCTTTTTGCTCCCCCGCGGTTCCCGTGGGCATTCACGCTTCCCCTGCTGTTGCGCCTCTCAGCCCCACTTGCAGGCCGGTCCTTTACACCGGCTGCGGTTGAGTTCTCCGCGGTTCTCGTGGCCTTAACGCTGCCCCAGTCGCTGCGCCTCTCGGCCTCGATTGCGGCCCGGCCATTTTCACAGGCCGCGGTCGAGTTCTCCGCCCTTTTTCCTCCGTTTTCCCTCCCCTACTCCACAGCCAACGCGGCCGACTTTCTGCTCGTGTCGCTGATCGGCTTACCCACCACCGTGGTAGAAGGGATGATCACTGCCTGTCGCTGATGGAGGGCTTCGTGGTCAGAATTTTTCTTTTTAACCCGGGTACTCGATGCCTCCCGTGCGATGTGGTGCTCAGCAGGATGATGAGGGCGGATGCCTCTTCTCGACGCCCGTTCTGAGGACGAAGCTGACTTGGATGTAAAACTGTCGCAGGGTAAGATCGGACTCGTCGCCACTGTTGAGTCTGTGTGTCCCAGTTATGTTTATTATAAATCACTGGACACAGACAACAAGAATAACTTTAACAGGTCTTTACTATTCGGAGGTCAGGGCTGAACTGCCCAGCAAATCACTACACAACGTTTATATACCGGTGTGGTCACCACCGGTATTACAGTATACAGCAGCCAAGAGAAAGTAGTACATCTCTTAAGGTAGTTCTCTTAAGGTGGAACAGGTTACATACACCACACTCTGCAGTGAATTAAAAACAAAGGCCATCAGCAGGGGCCGTGTCTCAACCTGTGGAGACATGTTCCGATTGTGTTGCCATAGCTACCCCAGATATGAGTCTTGATGGTCAAAAACAGATGATGTCAGGGGGTCATAGGACTAGAACTTGTGTAAGCCCAGCTGCTGCAGACGGGCATCTTTATGATTGGATTTGGGTTTGGGTGTCAGCCAGTGATCGGTTCAGGAGGACTCCATAGGTTTTGAATGAGAGTACGGGTATAAGAGGGGGCGGGGGTGTCTTGACAGCCACAAACTCTAGAAGATTTCAGGAGTAGAAGATTTCAGGAAGGATCAAGGAGACACCTGGGAGGCGATGAGAGACAAGAGACACAGGGTGCAGCTCACTCACGGCTGCTGCTTCTACCCAGTGTATAACGGGGTAATACAAGCCTGAATTATACTCTGTAAACTGCTGCTCGAATACTGTAATGTATTCAATCTTGCTTGTGCCGAATAAAGTTTTATCACTGTCACCAATACGGGTCAAGCTCGAATCATTTGGAACCAGGGTCTCTCTGGGATCTTATAAATTCATAATTTTCCTTCTATCTCTTTTTATCTCTCTTTCTCTCTCTCCCTCTTTCCAAAGCGCATGTGCCTCTCACCAGCGCCAGTGCTGGCAATGATCATTGCATTGACGTTTACAAGTGATCAACGGAATCGGAATCTTGGCATTTCTTAACCGACACTTGAAATGTCATGAGGGTTCTACCTGCTCCCTGAGCCTCAACTGTCAAACATTCGGGAGGGGCAGTACTGAGGGAGCGCTGCACTGTCGGAGGGGCAGTACTGAGGGATTGCTGCACTGTCGGAGGGGCAGTACTGGAGGGTGTGCTGCACTGTCGGAGGGTCAGTACTGAGGGAGCGCTGCACTGTCGGAGGGGCAGTACTGAGGGATTGCTGCACTGTCGGAGGGGCAGTACTGGAGGGTGTGCTGCACTGTCAGAGGGTCAGTACTGAGGGAGCGCTGCACTGTCGGAGGGGTAGTACTGAGGGAGCGTTGCACTGTCGGAGGGGCAGTACACGTAACGCCGCACTGTCGATGGGGCAGTACTGAGGGAGCGCTGCACTGTTGGAGGGGCAGTACTGAGGGAGTGCTGCACAGTCGGCGGGGCAGTACTGAGGGAGGGGGAGGGGGGGAGGGGGAGGGGGAGGAGGTGGGAGGGGGGAAGAGGGGGGAGGGGGGGGGAGGGGGGGAAGAGGGGGGGAGGGGGGAGGGGGAGGAGGTGGGAGGGGGGAAGAGGGGGGAGGGGGGGGAGGGGGGAGGGGGCAGGGGGGAGGGGGAGGGGAGGGGGGAGAGCGGTGGGGGTGGAGGGGGGAGGGGAGGGGGGAGGATAGCGGGACCGCTGGGGAGAGCAGGGGGAGAGTGGGGTGGGGGGGAGAGCGGGGGGAGAGTGGAGTGCGGAGGAGAGTGGGGGGGTGAGCGGGAGGGAGAGCGGGGGAGAGAGCGGGGGGCAGAGCGGGGGAGGGAGAGCGGGGGAGAGAGTGGGGGGTGACCAGGGGGAGAGCGGGGGGAGAGCGCGGGGGGAGTGAGAACGAGAGCAAAAAAAAATCTAGGAGTGACATCACAGGATAGCAGGTAGGTGATTGGTTGGTGAGTCTCACAGTGTTGTTTCGTTCTCAAAGCTAGTGCTGTGGTTTAAATTAAGAGCTGGGGAACTATAACTATTACGTTAATAAATAATAACTTAACTAGATAAACTAATTAATTAATATAACTATAAATAATCATTTGATTAAAAACTTGAACTAATTAAATAAGCAAATAAATAAAATAAAGTCTAGAGATGGCAGGGACTAAGTGTCAGGACTGTAGTATGTGGGAGTTTGTGGACAGCGAGACTGTCCCGGATTCCCACATCGGCAGGAAATGTCTCTGCCTTCAGTCACTCCGGCTCAGAGTCATTGAGCTGGAGTGTGCGTTAGAGACACTCCGAAACATAAGGGAGGGGGAGGAATTTCTGGACAGTTTTATCCTGAATACAGTCACACCTCAGAGGAAAGCACAGGTTCAGGAAGGGGAGGGTGTGACTGTTTGGGAGACGGGTAGTGCGGATTTAGGAGAGGTTGAGAAGGAGGTCCGGCAGACACTGGTCCTGTCCAACAGGTACGATGTACTCGCTACCTGTGAGGACAAGGAGAAAGACTGCGGGGAGGACAGCCACAATGCAGACCAAGGCACCGTGGCTCAGAAGGCTGTCCAAGGGGGGGAAGAGCAGAATAGAAATGTGGTAGTGATAGGGGATTCTATAATAAGGGGGATAGATAGCCTCCTCTGCAGCCAAGAACGAGAATCCCGATTGGTGTGCTGCCTACCCAGTGCCAGGGTAAGGGATATCTCACAGCAGCTGAAGAGGAACTTGGAAAGGGAGGAAGTAAATCCAGTTGTCGTGGTCCATGTCTGAATAAACGACATAGGTAGGAACAGGGAGGAGGTCCTGCTGAGGGAGTATCAGGAGTTAGGAGCAAAATTAAAAAGCAGGACCTCGAGGGTAATAATCTCTGGATTACTGCCCGAGCCACGTGCAAATTGGCATAGATGCAGACAGATCAGGAGAATTAACACATGGCTAAAGGGCTGGTGTGGGAAAGAGAGGTTCCTTTTCATGGGACAGGAAGGAGCTGTACCGATGGGACGGGCTCCACCTGAACCGGGGTGGGACCCGTGTCCTAGCAGAAATGGGAAATAGGGAGGTGACAAAGGCTTTAAACTAGTAAGAAGGGGGGAGGGATCGACAAGAAATGAAACCAGCCTAAATATAAACAAGGAAAGGAGAGCAGAGGAAAGAGTAAAGAAAGGGAGGACATTGATGGCTAGGGAATAAATAGAGTTAAAAAACAGGAGTTTAAAAAGATGGTTAAAAATAAAGTGAGAGGAACTACTATTAAAAATGAGTTAAACTGTCTGTACAACAATGCACACAGTGTCCATAATAAAACAGGGGAGCTGGAGGCAATCATGCGTTGCGAGGAACCAGACATAGTAGGGATTACTGAGACATGCTAAATTCAGCGCGAGTTTAGCGGCGGCGGTAACCGGTACCACCCCACTCCGCTGCACAGGCGATGACGATGTCATCACCGTGCGCAGCGCCCAGTTTTCACCCCGCCTGCAAAATTGGCCGCACGTCCCCTGAATCTGTGCTGGGCGATGACAGCAACCGACTTAAGGGGCAGGAACGGACAACAGGAGGCGCGTGGGGCGGTTAATAAAGGGGAGGTGGCGAGGGGGGTAAAATAAAATCGGCCGACTTGCTTGTTGTGGCTTGTTGCGTCTTTGAGCGCGGGGTCCGTGCCGCGATCTGGCAGCCCAGCACTTCACTTGTGTGCCGGGCTGCTGGCACGGCACCCCGCTCCCCGGTGGTCCAGGTATGGCCCCACAGAGTTGTGGGCCTGGGCCCTCCCCTTTAATGAGGGGAACAGCCCTTCCAATACACAGCACGACGTGGCCCAGTGCAAAGCGCTGCAGAACGCACTGCCCCGATATTCGGGGTTAGTGCTCTAAGAAGGAAGTGGAGCGTTTGAATTAGCGCTCCACCTCCCTCTTGGGGCGCTAAAACTGAAGTTAGCGATCGCCGGCACTATTTTTGCGCCGGGCACTAAATTTAGCGCCCAGGCGATGTTGGTTGCTAACGAACTTTTCCCCCATGGACTTTCAAAAGGCATTTGATGAAATATCACATAATAGACTTATTCAGAAAATAGAAGGATATGGTATCAAAGGGACAGTGGTAACTTGATACATTATTGGCTAAGGGATAGGAGGCAGAGAGTAGTGGTGAACCAATGTTTTTCTGACTGGAGGGAAGTGTGCAGTGGGGGTCTCAAGGGGTCAGTATTAGGACTATTGCTTTTTTGTTATATATAAATGACCTGGACTTGAGTATAGGGAGCACAATTTCGAAGTTTGCGGACTATACAAAACTTGGCAACGTAGTAAATAGTGAGCAGGGTAGTAGCAGATTTCAGGAGGACATAGACAGACTGGTGAAATGGGCAGATACATGGCAGCTGCAATTTACTGCAGATAAGTGTGAGGTGATGAACTTTGGAAGGAACAACATGGAGAGGCAGTATAATCTAAATGGTACTATTTTAAGGGGGGTGCAAGAACAGAGGGACCTGGGGGTACATATTCACAAATCCTTGAAGGTGGCAGGGCAAGTTGATAAGACAGTTAAGAAAGTGTATGAGATACATGGCTTTGTAAATAGGGCTATTGAATACAAAAACAAGGAAGTCATGCTAAACCTTTACAAATCATTGGTTAGGCCTCAGCTGGAATATTGTGTCCAATTCTGGGCACCGCACTTTAGGAAGGATGTCAAGGCCTTGGAGAGGGTAGAGACGAGGTTTATCAGGATGATACCAGGGATGAGGGACTTCAGTTATGTGGAGAGATTGAAGAAGCTGGGGTTGTTCTCCTTAGAGCTGAGAAGGTTGAGGTGAGAGCGAATAGAGGTATTCCAAATTGAGGTGTTCTGATAGATCAAGTAGGGAGAAACTGTTTCCTCTGGCAAGTGGGTAGGCAACCAGAGGTCATAGCTTTCAAATAATTGGTAAAAGAACCAGAGGGGAAATGAGAACTTTCTTCACACAGAGAAGGTCTGTTAAGGTCTGAACGCGTTACCTGAAAGGGAATCAGATTCCATAAGAATTTTCAAAAGGCAATTAGACATGTACTTGAAGGCGACTAATTTGCAGAGTTATGGCGGAAAAGTTGGGGTGTAGGACTAAATTGGACAGCTCTTCAAAGAGCCGGCATGGACATGATGGGCCGAATGGCTTCCTTCTGTCCTATCAGATTCTATAATTCCATGACTGTGCCATTGAGGCAGATTTACTGTAAAATATGTGGCTTTGCTCTGCAAATGTCAGTGTCAGCATCGAGCACTCCCAGGGCAGGCACAGCACTCGTTAGATATAGTGCCGAGCTCCCGCTGAATAACAAAGTAACTCGAGGCTTTTCTGCTTGTGCCAGGATGGGAATTTCCCACATCCTGTGCCCTGAACAAGTTGATACAAGTTGTTCAGACGGGATTATGTTGCCAGCTGTCAGAATAGTTTGATTGCTGTTTTGAATGACTCAGTATAAACTCTGAGAACAGTTCCCGAATCACTCCAAAAGACTCTTTAAACCACAAGTGAGTTCATCTTTTTGACACTGCATCAGCACACACTGGGTTCTTGCTCCTAATAGCATGTGTGTCCGTGTGCCTTTACTGGAACCGTTTATTACTGAAATATAGACTGGCATTTATATCGTGCCTTTCACCACCTCAGGACGTCCCAAAGTGCTTTACAACTAATGAAGTGTAGTCACTGTTGTAATGTAGGAAACTTGGCAGTCAATATGCGCACAGCAAGCTCCCACAAACAGGAATGTGAGATGACCAGATCAATGGATTTTTAGTGACTTTTTTAGTGATGTGGGTTGAAGGATAAATATTGGCCACAGGACACCGGGGAGAACTCTCCTGCTCTTCTTCCAAAACTGGGCGTGGGATCTTTTACGTCCACCTCAGAGGGCAGAAGGGACCTCGGTTTAATGTCTCATCTGAAAGAGGGCGCCTCTGGCAGTGCAGCACTCTCTCAGTACCGCCCCTCCGACAGTGCAGCGCTCCCTCAGTACTGCCCCTCCAACAGTGCGGCGCTCCCTCAGTACTGCCCCTCCAACAGTGTGGCGCTCCCTCAGTACTGCCCCTCCAACAGTGCGGCGCTCCCTCAGTACTGCCCCTCCGACAGTGCGGCACTCCCTCAGTACTGCCCCGCCGACAGTGCGGTGCTCCCTCAGTACTGCCCCGCCGACATTGCGGTGCTCCCTCAGTACTGCCCCTCTGACAGTGCAGCGCTCCCTCAGTACTGACCCTCCCACAGTGCAGCGCTCCCTCAGTACCGCCCCTCCCACAGTGCAGCGCACCATCAGTACCGCCCCTCCAACAGTACTGACCCTCCCTCAGTACTGCCCCTCCGACTGTGCAGCGCACCATCAGTACCGCCCCTCCAACAGTGCAGCGCACCATCAGTACCGCCCTTCCAACAGTGCAGCGCTCCCTCAGTACTGCCCCTCCAGCAGTGCAGCACTCCCTCAGTACCGCCCCTCCCACAGGGCAGCGCACCATCAGTACCGCCCCTCCCACAGTGCAGCGCACCATCAGTACCGCCCCTCCAACAGTGCAGCACTCCCTCAGTACCGCCCCTCCCACAGGGCAGCACACCATCAGTACTGACCCTCCCACAGTGCAGCGCACCATCAGTACTACCCTTCCAACAGTGCGGCGCTCCCTCAGTACCGCCCCTCCGACAGTGCAATGCACCATCAGTATTACCCCTCCAACAGTGCGGCGCTCCCTCAGTACTGACCCTCCCACAGTGCAGTGCTCCCTCAGTACGGCCGCTCCGACTGTGCAGATCTCCCTCAATGCTGGCACTGGGGCAATGTCGGGAGTTTCAGAGAAGGCACGGGGGCAATTGGACAAGGGGAGAGCTTTTTCAGAGGGAGGGTCACAGTGCCTATCTATTCTAATCCCATTTTCCAGCACTTAGTCTGTAGCCTTGTATGCTATAGCATTTCAAGTGCTCATCTAAATGCTTCTTGAATGTTGTGAGGGTTCCTGCCTCTACCACTCTTTCAGGCAGTGAGTTCCAGATTCCAACCACTCTCTGGGTGAAAAAGGTTTTCCTCAAATCCCCTCTAAACCTCCTGCCCCTTACCTTGAAACTATGCCCCCTGGTTATTAACCCCTCTACTAAGGGGAATAGTCCTTTTCTATCTACCCTATCTATGCCCCTCATAATTTTGTACACCTCAATCAGATTCCCCCCTCAGCCTTCTCTGCTCTAAGGAGAACAACCCCAGCCTGTCCAGTCTCTCTTCATAGCTGAAACGCTCCAGCCCAGGTAACATCCTGGTGAATCTCCTCTGCACCCTCTCCAATGCAATCACATCCTCCCTATAGTGTGGCGACCAGAACTGCAAACAGTATTCCAGCTGCGGCCTAACTAGCGATTTGTACAGCTCCATCATAACCTCCCTGCTCTTATATTCTATGCCTCGGCTAATGAAGGCAAGTATCCCATATGCCTTCTTAACTATCTTATCTACCTGTCCCGCTGCCTTCAGGGATCTATGTAAATGCGCACCAAGGTCCCTCTGATCCTCTGTCCTTCCTAGGGTCCTACCATTCATTGTGTATTCCCTTGCCTTGTTAGTCCTCCCAAAATGCATCACCTCACACTTTTCAGGGTTAAGTTCCATTTGCCACTGTTCTGCCTATCTGACCAACCCCTCTATATTGCCCTGTAGCCTGAGGCTTCCCTCCTCACTATTTACCACTCTACCAATTTTTGTGTCATCTGCAAACTTACTGATCATACCTCCTACATTCATATCTAAATCATTAATGTACAGTACAAACAGCAAGGGACCCAACACCGATCCCTGCGGTACACCACTGGACACAGGCTTCCAGTCATAAAAACAACCTTCGACCATCACCTTCTGCCTCCTGCCACTAAGCCAATTTTGGATCTAATGTGCCAAATTGCCATGGATCCCATGGGCTCTTACCTTCTTGACCAGTCTCCCATGCAGGACTTTGTCTAAAGCCTTACTGAAGTCCATGTAGACTACATCAACTGCATTACCCTCATCCACACACCTAGTCACCCCCTCGAAAAATTCAATCAAATTGGTTAGACATGATCTCCCCCTGACAAAGCCATGCTGACTATCCTTGATTAATCCTTGTCTCTCCAAGTGGAGACTAATTCTGTCCCTCAGAACTTTTTCTAGGCCTGGTAGCACTGCCATTAAGAAGTATCACCATGGCGAACTTCGACCCTAGTGCTGAGTTCAGTGCTGGGTCCTAAGCTCACCAGGTAAACCCAGTGTGAATACAGACTCACAGAGGCGCTGTCAGCACCTGTTAAAGGGACACACACATTGTTCATGTAAGTTTGCATTTAAGCTTTTGGACTGTTTTTAAAAAAAATTTTGCTGAAGTAGTGGCGTGTTGCAATAGATGATAAAAGTTTTTTAAGTGTGTAGGGAGTGCTGCTGAATGTTTGCAAAGCCTCAGATAGTAAAGGATGGCCTCTGAGAAGACAAAAGATGCTGCAAATACTCAGTAGGTCAGGCAACATCCGTGGAGAGAGAAACAGAGTTCACGGTCGGGAACCTGCTGTCAAAACATGCCCACCTGCATTTCCTGATGTCAGGTTTGCCAGCGCTGAGCCATCCCAACAGGCAGTGGCGGGGGACCCAATTCAAATCATTAACAATGCTTTTTTCCCCAGCTTTTTGAATTTGACAGGTTGCCCACCAGTTTCCTGCAGTGCCTAGACCTTGTCTTTGAAGCTGAGGCAGGAGGTCAGTGGTCATTGAATCAGATGTGGAGTTGACAGCTTCAGATGTCAAGTCAAAGCTCCCCGCTGATTGAGAAATGTTCCCTTAACCACTAGCTTCTCTAAACTGCATTTCCACTACAGATTCACAAGTCTCCATCCAGTCTGACTTCATTACCTCTCCCACCATTGACAGATCGCTTCTGTCATCGCTGTTTCACCTGCCATCTATTCCATCAGCATGGGTGTACTTTATATTGTCTCACCTTGGTCCTCAGAATCTGACCACGATCAGCCCCAACACCAGCATCACCAGGCACACCAGCAGCACCAACAATCACACCAACCTTCTCCGCAATCACCTGATGCTGCACAGAACAGAGGGCATCAGCACCCGACCAGATTTCTGCCCGGGACGCCAGGGATGGCCTCAACAATGCCACATTTACTTCACTTGACGCTGCACACCCTGGCTGCCACATGATGTGCCAAGTTGGCACCATCCCACACCAACAACATAATGCATCCCTACAATGCCCAAGCCATAGAAAAGCAGAGTGTTTTTTGAATGTTGAGAGATTGGGAAATATTGGTATTCAGAGGGACCTGGGTGTCCTTGTACACCAATCACTGAAAGTTAACATGCAGGTACAGCAAGTAATTAGGAAAGCAAATGGTATGTTGGCCTTTATTACAAGAGGATTTGAGTATAAGAGTAAAGACGTCTTACTGCAATTATATAGGGCCCTGGTGAGACTCAACCTGGAGTATTGTGTACAGTTTTGATCTCATTACCTAAGGAAGGATATACTTGCCATAGAGGGAGTGCAACGAAGGTTCACCAGACTGGTTCTGGGATGGGGGGATTGTCCTATGAGGAGAGATTGAGTAGTCTCGGCCTATATTCTCTAGAGTTTAGAAGACTTAGAGGCGATCTCATTGAAACATACAAAATACTTACAGGGCTTGACAGGTTAGTTGCAGGGAGGATGTTTCCGCTGGCTGGGGAGTTTAGAACCAGGAGTCACAGTCTCAGAGTATGTGTCGGCCATTTAGGACTGAGATGAGGAGAAATTTCTTCACTCAGAGGGTGGTGAATCTTTGGAATTCTCTACCCCAGAGGGCTGTGGAGATTCAGTCATTGAGTATATTCAAGACAGAGATCGATAGATTTTTGAATATTAAGGGAATCAAGGGATATGGGGATAGTGCAGGAAAGTGGAGATGAGGTAAAAGATCAGCCATGATCTTATTGAATGGCGGAGCAAGCTGAAAGGGCCGAATTGCTTACTCCTGCTCCTGTTTCTGATGTTCTTATGTTCTTATTTCTTTCACACTCATCACCATTGTGGGGAGGAGGTACCGTTATGTCTCACCATTCACTGCAACACACTAAGCCACTTCCAAAGATGCACACAAATCTGTCCAAGAATGCAAAGTGTTGAAAATAAAGATTTCAATGTTTGACGGCACATTAACAGAAACTTAACATGAACATTGGCTAAAACACACAAGTGCCTACCCTTGTGTGTTGTTAGTTAGTATGATTGGACTAGGATGAGGGTGAGTGTGAGGGGTAACTAGTGAGATGGGGATGTGATAATATAGATAGAGAGGGATGGGTGGAGGTGCAAGGTAAGTTGGTGTGAGTAATGATGTGCAGCAGTAGGGTAGGGAAGGCAGAGTGATGGGGATGTAATGAGTGGCACAACAGGATGAGGTTGAGTGTGCCTTTGCAGTAACGTTTTGTGATCTACTGACATCATTGAAAGGTTTGCGCCACTGCAGCCTGGTCCTCCTGATGACGCTCCTGCTTGTGTCCTCCTATGCAATGTGCAACTGGGCTGTGTTGATCTCCTGGGGAGGTCTCTTCCGACTTTGGAAGGGAAGAGAACCTCCCGGTGTGCTGTGACTCCCTCCATAAGCACATGGAGAGAGTCATGGGAGAGCCTGGGTGCAGCCGTGCACCTCTGTGCAGTGATTGTCAGTGTTTGCAGCACCTCAATGCTGTAGAACACTGAAAGCACAAATGTCAAAGTAAATATTGTTATAAAACACATTTTGTTGTGCACTTGAGTAGTAACAAATTCAGTCATCTGGTTATAATCATTATATTCTTTAACTTCAGTATTAAAAGCAATTTACAACCTGAGTATTGTCACAGATAGAGTGTACGAACTTAGGCATGGGTCCTGTCTCGAGCTGCTTGAACAAATGAAAAGTTTATATTTATACATTGTTTTCTTATCAAACTGGAACTGGCATTGCATAATATGTTAGTCTCTGGCTACAGCATAGTCCAGAGATTCAAGGCTACATTTTCTTCAACATGATGCACACAAAAATACCATGGCCTTGCTGTGTTTGATGGGATAGTGTAGAGGGAGCTTTACTCTGTATCTAACTCGTGTTACATAGAAACATAGAAGATAGGAGCAGGAGTAGGCCATTTGGCCCCTCGAGCCTGTTCCGCCATTTAATGAGATCATGGCTGATCATCCAAATTCAGTACCCTGTCCCTGCTTTCTCCCCAAATCCCTTGATCCCTTTAACCTTAAGAAATATATCTAACTCCTTCTTGAATATATTTAAAGAATTGGCTTCAACTGCCTTGTGTGGTAGAGAATTCCACAGGTTCACCACTCCCTGGGTGAAGAAATTCCTCCTCATCTCAGTCTTAAATGGCTTACCCCTTATCCTTAGACTGTGACCCCTGGTTCTGGACTCCCCCGCCATCGGGAACATCCTTCCTGCATCTAGTCTGTCTAGTCCTGTTAGAATTTTATAAGTTTCAATGAGATCCCCTCTCATTCTTCTAAACTCTAGCGAATACAAGCCCAATCGACCCAATCTCTCTTCATACGCCATTCCTGCCATTCCAGGTATCAGTCTGGTGAATCTTCGCTGCACTCCCTCCATGGCAAGAACATCCTTCCTCAGATAAGGCGACCAAAACTGCACACAATACTCAAGGTGTGGTCTCACCAAGGCCCTGTACAACTGCAGCAAGATATCCTTGCTCCTGTACTCGAATACTTTTGCAGTGAAGGCTAACATACCATTTGCCTTCTTAACCGCCTGCTGCACCTGCATGCTTACCTTCAGCGACTGGTGCACAAAGACACCCAGGTCTCGTTGCACTTCCCCTTTTCCCAATCTATTGCCGTTCAGATAATAATCTGCCTTCCTGTTTTTGCCACCAAAGTGGCTAACCTCGCATTTATCCACATTATACTGCATCTGCCATGCATCTGCCCAATCACCCAACCTGTCCAAATCGTACTGGAGTTTTTCGGCATCCTCCTCGCAGTACACACGCCCACCCAACTTTGTGTCGTCTGCAAACTTGGAGATATTACATCTAGTTCCCTTGTCTAGATCATTAATATATATTGTGAATAACTGGGGTCCTAGCACCGATCCCTGCAGTACCCCACTAGTCACTGCCTGCCACTCGGAAAAAGACCTGTTTATTCCAACTCTTTGCTTCCTGTCTGCCAACCAGTTCTCTATCCAAGTCAGTACCTTACCCCCCAGTCCCATGTGCTTTAACTTTGCACGCTAATCTCTTATGCGGGACCTTATCGAAAGCCTTCTGAAAGTCCAAATACACCACATCCAGTGGTTCTCCTTTGCCTATTCAACAGTTACATCCTCAAAAAATTCCAGTAGATTAGTCAAGCATGATTTACCTTTTGTAAATCCATGTTGACTTTGTCCGATCCTGTCACTGTTTTCCAAGTGCTCTGCTATTACATCTTTTATAATGGACTCTAGCATTTTCCCCACTACCGATGTCAGGCTTACCGGTCTATAATTCCCCGTTTTCTCTCTACCACCTTTTTTAAATAGTGGGGTTACATTAGCTACCCTACAATCCATGGGAGCTGTTTCATAGTCTATAGAATTTCGGAAGATGACCAGCAATGCATCTACTATTTCTAGGGCCACTTCCTTAAGTACCCTAGGATGTAGATTATCAGGCCCTGGGGATTTATCGGCCTTCAAACCTGTCAATTTCCCTAACATCATTTCCCTACAAATACTGATTTCATTCAGTTCCTCCCTTTCTTTAGACCCTATGTACCCCGACATCTCTGGGAGGTTATTTGTGTTCTCCTTTGTGAAGACAGAACCAAAGTATGTATTTAATTGGTCAGCCATTTCTTTGTTCCCCATTATAAATTCCCCTGATTCTGACTGCAAGGGACCTACGCTTGACTTCACCAATCTTTTTCTCTTCACATATCTATAGAAGCTTTTACAGTCAGTTTTTATGTTCCCTGCAAGCTTACTCTCATACTCTATTTCCCCCCTCTTAATTAATCCCTTTGTCCTCCTTTGCTGAATCCTAAACTGCTCCCAATCCTCAGGTTTGCTGCTTTTCCTGGCCAATTTATATGTCCTCTCCTTGGATCTTATGCTATCCCTAATTTCCCTTGTTAGCCACGGTTGAGTCACATTTTTTGTTTTATTTTTATGCCAAACAGGGATGAACAAATTCCGTAGTTCATCCGTGCGATCTTTAAATGTTTGCCATTGCCTATCCACCGTCAACCCTTTAAGGAACATTCCCCAATCCATCCTAGCCAACCCACGCCTCATACCATCGTAGTTTCCTTTATTTAAATTCAGGACCCTAGTCTCTGAGTCAAATACTTCACTCTCCATCTTCATGAAGAATTCTTCATATTATGATTGCTCTGCCCCAAGGGGCCTCGCACAACAAGATTGCTAATTAATCCTTTCTCATTACCTAATACCCAGTCTAAGATGGCCTTATCTCTAGTTGGTTCCTCGACATATTGGTCCAGGAAACCACCCCATATACACTCTAGGAATTCCTCCTCCACAGTATTGTTACTAATTTGGTTAGCCCAATCTATATGTAGATTAAAGTCAGCCATGATAACTGCTGTGTTCGAATTGCATGCATCTCTAATTTCCCATTGAATGCCATCCTCAACATCAGCATTACTGTTTGGGGGTCTATATACAACTCCCACTAACGTTTTCTGCCCCTTGGCATTTCTCAGCTCTACCCATACGGATTCCACATCATCAGAGCTAATATCCTTCCTTACTATTATGTTAATCTCCTCTTTAACCAGCAATGCTACCCCACCTCCTTTTCCTTTTTGCCTGTCTTTCCAGAATATTGAATACCCCTGGATGTTGAATTCCCAGCCTTGGTCACCCTGGAGCCATGTCTCTGTAATCCCAATTATATCATATCCGTTTAATTCATACAGCTTATTACGAATGCTCCTCGCATTAAGACACAAAGCCTTCAGGCTTGTTTTTTTAACAATCTTAGACCTTTTAGAATTATTATTTACTGTGGCCATGTTGGATTTACACCCTTGATTTCTCTGACTGCCACTTTTGCTTTTCTCCTTCCTGTCTTTTGCTTCTATCCTTGCTTCCCTTTATTCTGTCTCCCTGCACAGGTTCCCATCCCCATGCCATTTTAGTTTAAACCTTCCCCAATAGCACTAGCAAACACTCCCCCTAGGACATCGGTCCCGGTCCTGCCCAGGTGCAAACCGTCCAGTTTGTACTGGTCCCACCTCCCCCAGAACAGGTTCCAATGTCCCAGGAATTTGAATCCCTCCCCCTTGCACCATTCCTCTAGCCATGTATTCATCTGAAATATCCTTCTATTTCTACTATGAATAGCACGTGGCACTGGTAGCAATCCTGAGATTACTACCTTTGAGGTCTTATTTTTTAATTTAACTCCTAACTCTCTGTATTCAGCTTTTAGGACCTCATCCCGGTTTTTACGTATATCATTGGTACCTATATGCACCACGACAACTGGCTATTCACCCTCCCCCTTCAGAATGCCCTGCAGCCGCTCCGAGACATCCTTGACCCTTGCACCAGGGAGGCAACATACCATCCTGGAGACTCGTTTGTGGCTGCAGAAACGCCTATCTATTCCCCTTACAATAGAATCCATTATCACTATAGCTCTCCCGCTCTTTTTCCTTCCATCCTGTGCAGTAGAACCACCCATGGTGCCAGGACGTTGGCTGCTGCTGCCTTCTCCCGATAAGCCATCTCCCTCAACAATATCCAAAGTGGTATATCTGTTTGAGAGGGGGATGGCCACAGGGGACCCCTGCACTACCTGCCTGCGCCTACTACTCTGCCTGGCGGTCACCCATTCCCTTCCTGCCTGTGCAGCCTTTACCTGCAGTGTGACCAACTGATTAAACCTGATATCCTGCCTGGGAGTGTTTGATGGGCTAGTACAGAGGGTGCTTTACCCCATTTATTGCCCATGATGCACCCTCCAATTAATGATCCGATGGTCCCTCTCTTTGATACCCTGAAGATCCCTCCACTTATTGTTTCTGACACTATTCCTCTTACAGGGAATAGACTTGTTTCAGAGCACAAAGGAGGTTGTGATATCCTTGCCTCATCCCAAACACCATTTCCACAAACTGCCTCTCTCTGCCAAAGCAGGAGGGAGACACAGTGGCTGACATAAAGAGAGGGGAGACTTTCTGGTGTATAAAGCAAGAGGTAGACATGGGGGCCTTTGAATAGTGGGACCTCACATTTGGAAGATGGGAGGGATAATTTATCAGTGGTAATTTTGGGAGTCTGTGCTCCCTGACTGGAGTCTCAGTACATGGGAGCAGGGTTGGAGACGGGATTGATTGTATAACCTGCGCTCATGCCCAGTGAGACTGCACACCAGTGCTCCGATGATCCCACCACTTGATACCCATGAAGATCCCTCCACTTATTGCTTGTGGCACCCTTCCTGTTACAGGGAATAGGCTTGTTTCAAGGCACAAAGGAGGCTGTAATATCCAGGGTTGGAGAAGGGACTGATTGTACAACCTGCTTTCATGCCCAGTGAGACTGCACACCAGGAGCAGAGACTGGTCATGTGACCCTGTAATACCTTGAGTGGGAGGGGCTTGGGCTGCTTTGTGACATGTTTCCTGGCTCCTCTGTGATGTCACCTGGAGACAGGTTTACACCCCTGGTTACACAGCATCAACGGGAGTCACTGTGGGATGAGCTGGACTTGGCAGCTGACACTGCCAGTGAGTTTAGTCCTTATAAATAGGGGAAAGGAAAGAACAATTTAATATTAAGGTAAGTAATTCAACCAAATGTCATTCATTACAAACATATTCAAACTAAATATAATCATAGCAACAAAAATAGACTGAATGTATTCCAATTACAGATTCTAGAATTAATAATTTTTATATTAAATGTTTCATGTAGTGAAGAGTATCTCAGGAGGGTGGAGAGAGTGGAGCCAAATCATCATCACACTAACTGGGACTGGAGAAATGTCGCTGGATTCACAGAGCAGATCTGGTGGGACCAAGGCCCTCAATGTCAAAGACGGGATGAAACAAGAAGCCCCAACAATGATTGTAAAGGTGAGGAACTTTACTGAGGATCCCATCAGTCCAGGATTTTGCCAAGGTGAGAGTCTAACCATCTACTGGGTGCTTCTTCGACAAATGCCATAAGGGACTGCCTTTGATGCGACAAGTACAATTGAGCTCAACTTGTATGTAAAGCTAGCCCATACCTGGAACAACAACAGAAAATGCTGGAAAAACTCAGCAGGCCAGGCAACATCAGTGGAGAGAGAAATAGAGTCAACGTTTCAGGTCGAAACCCTTTGTCAAGACTGAAAAAACACAGGAAATGAAACAAATTAAAAGGCCAGTTTGGGGGCTGAGAGAGAACAAAAGAGAAGTGAAGAGACATTGGGGGAAAAATTGGGTGAGTAGCACCACCTGTTAGCGCTTAAAGAGGCAGTCAGTGGCTGTAGCGCCACTGGCTGCGCCTCCCGCGATATTCAGCAGGGGCGCTAATGGTGGCGTTAGCCATTTGCGCTGCGCCACCACCGATGACATCATCAGTGTGCGCAGCGCCCCATTCACGCCCAGAACGCGATATTTGGTAGCGAACGCCGCTGTAGCGCCGTTTGCTACCCGCGCCCGGTTCACGGGGCCTACTTGCGCCGGCAGAGGCGCAAGTTAAGGTGGAGGTGCGGGGCGGCCGCTTTTTCGGCGGCCGCCTGCCAGTACCTCCGTCCCCGGCCTCCTGGTCCCCCCCCGTGGCATTGCCGGCTGTTTCCCGAGAGCCCGGCACTTCTCCTTGGTGCCGGGCTCTTTTGCCGGAACTCGCGATCGGGGTTCGTGCTGTTGCAGGCCCCTCCCCCTTAACAGTGGGAGGAAGGCCTGCAGTACCACAGCATGCCGTGTCGCAGCGTATGGCGCTGCGGCACGTTGCGCTGCGATTTTCAGTTTCAGCGCCCTAAGAGGGACACGGAGCGCCTCGAGCCTCGCCCCATCTCCCTCTAGGGGCACTTCAACTGAATTTCTGACGATCGCTACAGCTTCGAACGCTGCGCAAAAACCAGCGCCCAGGCGAACTTGGCGCCAGTTTGGCGCCTCAACCCAAAGAGGTATTCAAAACGAGACGAGATGGTGATAGGACTAGTGGAGACAAAAGACAGCTCTAGATTAGGTGTGAGATGCGCTGGCAGAATGGGAGACAGCTGCCATGTGGGAGAGAAAAAAAAGGGGGGGGCCAAAACAAAGGTGTGGATAAAAAATATAAGTAAAAATGCAATGGGGGCCGAGGTTATGATCTGAAATTGTTGAACTCGATATTGAGTACGGAAGGCTGGAAAGTGCCTAATCATACTTGGGACTGCCTGACACTTACATGTAGAGGGATTTTTATTCTAAGTTCATCCCATGCTGCACCTGAGCTGGTGTGCTTCATTGGGTAGTGTCAGAGGAGCTGTACGCTGAATTTAAAACATGCTGGAACTGAGTTGGCTGTGTGTGATCAACCAATTTAGAGAGAGCTTTACACTTCATCTAAGTTGTACTGTACCTGGCCTGGGAGTGTTAGATGGTAATGTAAAGTGGGAGGCTTTACTCTGTATCTAACCAGTGCTATACCAGGCCTGGGAGTGTTTGATGGGACACTGCAGAAGGAACTTTACTCTGTATCTAACCCGTGCTGTACCTTCCCTGTGAGTGTTTGATGAGACAGTGTAGAGGGAGCTTTACTCTGCACTAACTGAGATTGACTGATACTTTCATTGACTATTTCTTTCATATACCCAGCACTGGCCTGAACTCAGATACTTTCTGCAAACTCACAGAGATCAGCACGAGAGCACAAAACATCCCAAACACAGGAGCTGACCCTGGGATGGTGCGACACTAACTCTGCAGGTACATTAACAACCTCTAGAGATGAACCCCTGTCCGCACCCATCCTACTTTATCATTTTCTTGTGGTTGCAGTTGGAATATTGCGGGTGTGTGACGGCAAGCCTAAGGAATTTCCCACCTTTGACCTCTTCAATTTTTTTATTTCAGCTCAGCTTTGAAAACCAGGGCTGTCCTTCAGATGTCACGCATTTCCTGACAGCGCATTTCCAGCACTAGACATGTGACAAGAGAGTGACACCAAAGAGGTAGGACATGTGCAGCCACACTCATCAACATCCATCTTGCCCACACCTGTTGCTGTGCTGTGAAAGATCGAGAAATGCTGGAGTTCCCCTGTGGAGGGAGGCAACGGCAGCTCTGCTGCAAAAGACAGTCAGTCACTCGACACAAGAGATGGTGAAGGAAAGAATCAGAAAATGTGAAGCTTTGAGGAGCTGGATTCTGAACAAAATGAGGTTCCTCAGATCACGGTGTATTCATACCAGATACATGTGTCAGAAATGTTTGTGTCCACAATTAATCCTGAGTGCCTCCAGCTCCAGAGGAGTAACAGTCAATTCCAGATTAACACATATTGAGGCCTGTTACAAAGGTATTGGAAACCAAACAGGACAAAGACAAATAGCACTGAACTATTGATTAATGGGAAGATCTGAATTATAGACAGATTAAATTTGATCCTGCAGGAAGGAAGGAAAAAATGAAGGAAGGAAGATACTAATCTGTAATAACCGGGACACAAGCACGAATGTGCTGTGCCATGGACTGAATAGGAGTATCAACATTTCCCACTTTCACTTTCCCACTGCTGATTATGGAGTGGGTTGGCCCCATTAGCTGGGCTTACAGTGAATCGCACCATTTGTTTCTAACATCCAATTTGTTTAAATTCAGTTTATTGTTATGTTTCCTCTCCAGAGGCTGATGGTACAGAGCTGACCAATGTACAGACACTGGCCAACGCTGAATCAGTGGGGAAATTTATAGAGAACATTTTCTCCTCTTTTACCTCACCCATAACTCTTTGGAGACACAAGTGGTAACTTCTGGCTCTGTTAGTCACCATTCCTGTTAATGCTGGGCCAGATTGGGGACACAAGGCCCTGTCCCTCTGAAGTACTTAGATGACATTTCCATAGCCATGGAAAGCTTCATGCGACTGATGTAGAATCCAGTCTCTGGCACTTCATGAGTGGGAGGAGGATCTGCTCTAATGTCACCAGCACTGCCCTTGGGTCTTTTTCTCCCATCAGCAGCAGAACATCCCTTTACCATCTCCTGTATCAAAAACTCGGGTTGACCTGACTGGTCTTCCTTTGATTCCTTCCCTTAGTTTACAGACTTTTCTGCCGTTTATTTTTTGTAATTGTGAACCCAGGTGGAGGGCCCAGACCCAGTAGAAGCAGAGCGTGATTGAGGCCGAAGGCAAATTTGTTGGAACAAATCTCTGGGACTTAGGAATAGAATGACTGTGGAGGCTAAAAAAGTAAATAGAAAAAGAGGACACGAGAACAGGAAAAGGTTAAAGCAAAATTAAGTTACAATTAAGAAAAACAAGAAACACAATATATAAAAAACACGTTTTTAATTCTAATTTATTCATTCTGGGGATGTGGGCATCACTCGCAAGGCCAGCATTTATTGCCCATCCCTAGTTACCCTTGAGAAGGTGGTGGTGAGCCGCCTTCTTGAACCGCTGCAATCCGTGTTGTGAAGGTTCTCCCATAGTGCTGTTAGGTAGGGAGTTCCAGAATTCTGTGAGACTTGGAGGGGAACTTGGAGGTGGTGGTGTTCCCATGCACCTGCTTCCCTTGTCCTTTGAGGTGATAGAGGCCGCAGGTTTGGGAGGTGCTGTCGTGGAAGCCTTGCTGAGTTGCTGCAGTTCATCTTGTAGATTGAACACACTGCAGCCACAGTGTGCCGGTGGAGGAGGCAGTAAATGCTTAAGGTGGTGGATGGGATGCCAATCAAGCAGGCTGCTTTGTCCTGGATGGTGTTGAGGTTTTTGAGTGTTGTTGGAGCTGCACTCATCCAAGGACATGGAGAGTATTCCATCACACTCCTGACTTGTGCTTTGTAGGTGGTGGAAAGGTTTGGGAAGTCAGGAGGTGAGACACTCGCCGCTAAATACCCAGCTTCTGCCTAGTTCTTGCAGCCACAGTATTTAAGTGGCTGGTCTAGTTAAGTGTCTGGTAAATGGTGAACCCCAGGATTCGATGGTGGGGGATTCAACGATGGTAATGCCATTGAACGTCACGGGGAGCTGGTTAGACTTTCTCTTGTTGGCGATGATCATTGTCTGGTGCTTGTGTGGTACAAATGTTACTTGCCACATATCATCCCCGACCTGAACATTGCCCAGGTCTTGCTGCATGACTGACTCATTTTCTGACGAATTGTAATGTTGTCGGGTAGATGCCAGTACTGGATCAGCTTGGCTAGAGGTGCAGCTAGTTCTGGAGCACAGGTCTTCAGCTCTGCAGCTGGGATGTTGCCGGGGCCCACAGTCTTTGCTGTATCCAGTGCGCTCTACTGTTCTTGATATCATGTGGAGTGAAGTGAATTGGCTGAAGACTGGCTTCAGTGAAGGTGGGGACCTCAGGAGCAGGCCGAGATGCATCATCCACTTGGCAGTTGTGACTGAAGATGGTTGCGAAGGCTTCAGCCTTGTCTTTTGCACTCACGTGCTGTGCTCCACCATCGTTGAGGATGGGGATGTTCAAGGAGCCTCCTCCTCCCGTTAGTTGTTAATTGTCCATCACCATTCACGATTGGATGTGGAAGGACTGCAGAGCTTTGATCTGATCGATTAGGTGTGGGATCGCTTAGCTCTTTCTATAGCATGCTGCTTCCGCTGTTTAGCATGCATATAGTCCTGTGTTGTAACTTCACCAAGTTGGTTTCTGATTTTCAGGTACACCTGGTGCAGCTCCTGGCATGCTCTTCAACACTCCTTACTCAACCAGGGCTGGTTTGATGGTAATGGTAGAATGAGGGATATGCTGGGCCATGAGGTTACAGATTATGGTGGAATAAAATTCTGAAGCTGCTGATGGGCCCACAGCGCCGCATGGATGCCCAGTTTTGAGCTGCTAGATGTGTTCTTAATCTATCCCATTTAGCACGGTGGTAGGGCCACAGGACACGATGAAGGGGTGTCCTCAGTGACTCAATAGTACCATGATTGACCGAGCTGCCTGAGTCCTGAAGGACATAGCAGCCAGACTGGCTCACGGCAGGTAGTGAGAGAATAAACACGAGCCACTACCGAGCCACACTTGGTGATGGACATTGAAGTCCCCCGCCCAGAGGACATTCTGTGCCATGACGCCACAGTGCGCTGGATAAGAGATTAGCGTGTAAAGTTAAAGCACATGGGATTGGGGGTAAGGTACTGACTTGGATAGAGAACTGGTTGGCAGACAGGAAGCAAAGAGTTGGAATAAACGGCTCTTTTTCCGAGTGGCAGGCAGTGACTAGTGGGGTACCGCAGCGATCGGTGCTAGGACCCCAGCTATTCACAATATATGTTAATGATCTAGACGAGGGAACTAGATGTAATATCTCCAAGTTTGCAGACGACACAAAGCTGGGTGGGAGTGTGCGCTGTGAGGAGGATGCCGAGAAACTCCAGAATGATTTGACAGGTTGGGTGATTGGGCAGATGCATGGCAGATGCAATATAATGTGGATAAGTGCGAGGTTATCCACTTTGATGGCAAAAACAGGAAGGCAGATTATTATCTGAACAGCAATAGATTGGGAGAAGGGGAAGTGCAACGAGACCTGGGTGTCCTTGTGCACCAGTTGCTAAAGGTAAGCATGCAGGTGCAGCAGGCACTTAAGAAGGCAAATGCTACGTTGTCCTTCATAGCAAAAGGATTTGAGTACAGGAGCAAGGATATCTTGCTGCAGTTGTACAGGGCCTTGGTGAGACCACACCTTGAGTATTGTGCGCAATTTTGGTCGCCTTATCTGAGGAAGGATGTTCTTGCCATGGAGGGAGTGCAGTGAAGATTCACCAGATTGATACCTGGGATGGCAGGAATGATGTCGATTGGGCTGGAGTTTAGAAGAATGAGAGGGGATCTCATTGAAACTTATAAAATTCTAACAGGGATAGACAGACTAGATGCAGGAAGGATGTTCCCGATGGCGGGGGAGTCCAGAACCAGGGGTTACAGTCTAAAGATAAGGGGTAAGCCATTTAGGACTGAGATGAGGAGGAATTTCTTCACCCAGAGAGTGGTGGACCTGTGGAATTCTCTACCACAGAAGGCAGTTGAGGCCAATTCATTAAATATATTCAAGAAGGAGTTCGATATATTTCTTAAGGCTAAAAGGATCAAGGGATATGGGGAGAAAGCAGGGCCAGGGTACTGAATTTGGATGATCAGCCATGATCTCATTAAATGGCGGAGCAGACTCGAGGGGCCGAATGGCCTACTCCTGCTGCTATCTTCTATGTTTCTATGGATGAGGAGGGAGTAAATGTTTAAGATGGTGGATGGGTGGCTGATTAAGCGGCCTGCTTTCCCTTGGATTCTGTCGAGCTTCGTGAGTATTGATGGAGCTGCAACTGTCCAGGCAAGTGGAGAATATTCCATCGCACTCCTGACTAGTGCCTTGTAGGGAGTGAAAAGGCTTTGGGGAGTCAGGAGGTGGTGAGTCACTTACGCAGACTACCCAGTGTCTGACTAGCTCTTGTAGCCACAATATTTATTTGGCTGATCTAGTTAAGTTCCTGGTCAATGGTGACCCCCAGGTTGTTGATGGTGGGGAATTCAACAATGGTAATGACATTGATTGTCATGGGGTGGTGGTTAGACTCTCTCTTGTTGGAGATGGTCATTGTCTGGCACTTGTGTGGCACAAATGTTACTTGCCACTTATCATCCCCAAACTGAATGTTGTCCAGGTCGTGCTGGACACAGACTGCCTCATTATCTGATGAATTGCGAATGTAACTTGACACTGTGCAATCAGTAGCGAACATCCCCACTTCTGAAGGTCATTAACAAAGCAGCTAAGATGTTGGGCCTAGGATACTGTCCTGAGTAACTGCTGCAGCGATGACCTGGGTCTGAGATGATTGGCCTCCAATAACCACAACCATCTTCCTTTGTGCTAGATATGACACCATCCAGTGGAGAGTTTTCCCCTGATCCCCATTGATTTCAGTTTTATTAGGGCTCCTTGGTGCCACACTTGGACAAATGCTGCCTTGATGTCGAGGACAGTCACTCTCACCTCACCTCTGGAATTCAGCTCTTTTGTCCATGTTTGGACCAAGGTTGTAATGAGGTCAGGAGCCAAGAGGTCCTGGCGGAAACCAAACTGGGCATCGGTGAGGAGGTTATTTGTGAGTTAGTGCCGCTTGATAGCATTGTCGATGACAGCTTCCATCACTTTGCTGATGATGGAGAGGTGGTTAATGGGGTGGTAACTGGCTGTTGGTTTAGTCCAGCTTTATGTGGACTGGACATACCTGGGCAATTTACCACTTTGTCGGGTAGAAGCCAGGACTGGAACAGCTGGGCTAGAAGTGCAGCTATTTCTGGAGCAGAGGTCTTCAGCTCTGTATCGGGGATGTCGTCAGGTACCAGAGCCTTTGCTGTATCCAGTGCGCTCTACTGTTCTTGATATCATGTCAGTGAAGCGAATTGGTTGAAGACTGGCTTCTGTGATGGTGGGACCTCAGGAGGTGTAATGCATCATCCACTTGGCACTCGTGGCTAAAGATGGTTGTGAAGGCTTCAGCCTTGTCTTTTGCACTCACATACTGTGCTCTGCCATCGTTGAGGATGGGGATGTTCAAGGAGCCTCCTCCTCCCGTTAGTTGTTAATTGTCCATCACCATTCACGACTGGATGTGGCAGGACTGCAGAGCTTTGATCTGATCCATTGGGTGCGGATCGCTTAGCTCTGTCTATAAAATGCTGCTTTCGCCATTTAGCATGCATATAGTCCTGTGTTTTCAGATACACTTGGTGCAGCTCCTGGCATGCTCTTCAACACTCCTTATTGAACCAGGGCTGGTTTGATGGTAATGGTAGAATGAGGGATATACCGGGCCATGAGGTTACAGATTATGGTGGAATAAAATTCTGTTGCTGCTGATGGGCCCAGCGCCTCATGGATGCCCAGTTTTGAGCTGCTAGATGTGTTCTTAATCTATCCCATTTAGCACGGTGGTAGGGGCACAGGACACGATGAAGGGGTGTCCTCAGTGACTCAATAGTACCATGATTGACCGGGCTGCCTGAGTCCTGAAGGACATAGCAGCCAGACTGGCTCACGGCAGTGAGAGAATAAACACGAGCCACTACCGAGCCACACTTGGTGATGGACATTGAAGTCCCCCGCCCAGAGGACATTCTGTGCCATGACGCCACAGTGCGCTGGATAAGAGATTAGCGTGTAAAGTTAAAGCACATGGGATTGGGGGTAAGGTACTGACTTGGATAGAGAACTGGTTGGCAGACAGGAAGCAAAGAGTTGGAATAAACGGCTCTTTTTCCGAGTGGCAGGCAGTGACTAGTGGGGTACCGCAGGGATCGGTGCTAGGACCCCAGCTATTCACAATATATATTAATGATCTAGACGAGGGAACTAGATGTAATATCTCCAAGTTTGCAGACGACACAAAGCTGGGTGGGAGTGTACGCTGTGAGGAGGATGCCGAGAAACTCCAGTATGATTTGACAGGTTGGCTGATTGGGCAGATGCATGGCAGATGCAATATAATGTGGATAAATGCGAGGCTATCCACTTTGGTGGCAAAAACAGGAAGGCAGATTATTATCTGAACAGCAATAGATTGGGAGAAGGGGAAGTGCAACGAGACCTGGGTGCCCTTGTGCACCAGTTGCTAAAGGTAAGCATGCAGGTGCAGCAGGCACTTAAGAAGGCAAACGCTACGTTGTCCTTGATCGCAAAAGGATTTGAGTACAGGAGCAAGGATATCTTGCTGCAGTTGTACAGGGCCTTGGTGAGACCACACCTTGAGTATTGTGTGCAATTTTGGTCGCCTTATCTGAGGAAGGATATTCTTGCCGTGGAGGGAGTGCAGCGAAGATTCACCAGATTGATACCTGGGATGGCAGGAATGATGTCGATTGGGCTGGAGTTTAGAAGAATGAGAGGGGATCTCATTGAAACTTATAAAATTCTAACAGGGATAGACAGACTAGATGCAGGAAGGATGTTCCCGATGGCGGGGGAGTCCAGAACCAGGGGTTACAGTCTAAAGATAAGGGGTAAGCCATTTAGGACTGAGATGAGGAGGAATTTCTTCACCCAGAGAGTGGTGGACCTGTGGAATTCTCTACCACAGAAGGCAGTTGAGGCCAATTCATTAAATATATTCAAGAAGGAGTTAGATATATTTCTTAAGGCTAAAGGGATCAAGGGATATGGGGAGAAAGCAGGGCCAGGGTACTGAATTTGGATGATCAGCCATGATCTCATTAACTGGCGGAGCAGACTCGAGGAGCCGAATGGCCTACTCCTGCTGCTATAAATTCATAGAGTCATAGAGTCATAGAGTTTTACAGCACAGAAAGAGGCCCTTCGGCCCATCGTGTCCGCGCCGCCCATCCACCCCTGTCCTGTCTAATCCCATTTTCCAGCATTTGATCCATAGCCTTGTATGCAATGGCATTTCAAGTGCTCATCCAAATGCTTCTTGAATGTTGTGAGGGTTCCTGCCTCTACCACCCTTTCAGGCAGTGAGTTCCAGATTCCAACCACCCTCTGGGTGAAAAAGTTCCTCCTCAAATCCCCTCTAAATCTCCTGCCCCTTACCCTGAATCTATGCCCCCTTGTTATTGACCCCCCCACTAAGGGGAAAAGTTCCTCTTTATCTACCCTATCTATGCCCCTCGTCATTTTGTACACCTCAATCAGGTCCCCCCTCAGCCTTCTTTGCTCCAAGTAAAACAACCCCAGCCTGTTTAGTCTTTCTTCATAGCTGAGGCGCTCCATCCCAGGTAACATCCTGGTGAATCTTCTCTGCACCCTCTCCAAAGCAATCACATCCTTCCTATAGTGAGGCGACCAGAACTGCACACAGTACTCCAGCTGTGGCCTCACCAGCGTTTTGTACAGCTCCATCATAACCTCCCTGCTCTTATATTCTATGCCTCAGCTAATGAAGGCAAGTATCCCATATGCCTTTTTAACCACCTTATCTACCTGTTCCGCTGCCTTCAGAGATCTATGTACATGTACACCAAGGTCCCTCTGACCCGCTGTACTTCCTCGGGTGCTACCACTCATTGTGTATTCCCTTGCCTTATTTGTCCGTCCAAAATGCATCACCTCGCACTTTTCAGGGTTAAATTCCATTTGCCACTTTTCCACCCATCTGACCAACCCGTTTATATCGTCCTGTAGCCTGAGGCTTTCCTCCTCGCAATTTACCACCCCACCAATTTTCGTGTCATCTGCGAACTTACTGATTATACCTTTTACATTCTCATCCAAATCATTTATGTAGATCACAAACAACAAGGGACCCAGCACCGATCCCTGAGGTACCCCACTGGACACAGGCTTCCAGTCACAAAAGCATCCTTCGACCATCACCCTCTGCCTCCTGCCACTCAGCCAGTTTAGGATCCAACGCGCCAAGGCACCCTGGATCCCATGGGCTCTTACCTTCTTGACCAGTCTCCTATGCGGGACTTTGTCAAAAGCTTTACTGAAGTCCATGTAAACCACATCCACAGCATTTCCCTCATCCACACACCTAGTCACCCCCTCGAAAAATTCAATCAGATTTGTCAGACATGATTTACCCTTGACAAAGCCATGCTGACTATCCCCGATTAATCCTTGCCTCTCCAAGTGGAGACTAATTTTGTCCCTCAGAATTTTTTCCAATAATTTCCCTACCACAGATGTTAGGCTCACTGGCCTGTAATTCCCTGGTTTATCCCTGCTACCCTTCTTGTATAATGGTACTACATTAGCTGTTCTCCAGTCCTCTGGTACATCCCCTGTGGCCAGAGAGGTTCTGAAAATTTGTGTCAGAGCCCCTGCAATCTCCTCCTTTGCCTCCCACAGCAGCCTGGGATACATCTCGTCCGGGCCTGGGGATTTATCCACTTTTTGGCCTGCTAAAACCGCTAGCACCTCCTCTCTCTCGATGCTAATATGTTCAAGTATGTCACAGTCCCCTTGCCTGATTTCTATGTCTGCATCGTCTCTCTCCATAGTGAACACAGATGCAAAAAATTCATTTAAAACCCCGCCTACATCATCTGGCTCTACACACAGATTGCCACTTTGGTCCCTAATGGGCCCTACCCTTTCCCTGGTTATCCTCTTGCCCTTAATATACTTATAAAACATCTTAGGATTTTCCTTTATTTTGCTCGCCAGTGTTATTTCATGGCCCCTCCTCGCCCTCCTAATTTCTTTTTTAAGTATGCCCCTGCACTTTTTATACTCCTCTAGGGCTTCTTCCGTCTTTAGTCTTTTGTAACTGCCAAAAGCCCCCCTTTTATTTCTAATGCATTTTTGTATATCCCTTGTCATCCAAGGTTCCCTTTGCTTGTTGGTCCCACCCTTGACCTTTACAGGAACATGTTGGCGTTGTACTCTCTCTATTTCCCTTCTGAAAGTCTCCCACTGTCTTGATGTGGATTTTCCTATAAGTAGCTGCTCCCAGTCCACTTTGGCCAGATCCTGCCTTAACATATTAAAATCGGCCTTCCCCCAATTTAGAACCCTTATTTCCGGGCCGTCTTTGTCTTTTTCCGTGACCACCTTAAATCTCACCGAATCATGGTCACTATCGCCAAAATGCTCTCCTACTGACACTTCCACCACTTGCCCGGCTACATTCCCCAGAATTAGGTCCAGTATCGCCCCCTCTCTTGTAGGACTTTCTACATGTTGGCTCAAAAAGCTCTCCTGGATGCACTTTAAGAATTCTGCACCCTCTAAGCCTTTCACACTCTGACTATCCCAATTTATATTGGGGAAGTTGAAATCCCCCACTATTATTACCCTATTATTTTCGCACTTTTCTGAGAATTGCCTACATATCTGTTCCTCTATCTCCCCCTGACTGTTTGGGGGCCTATAGTACACTCCCAGCAAAGTGCTTGCCCCCTTTTTGTTTTTAAGTTCTACCCATATGGCCTCATTAGAGGAACCCGCTAATATATCATCCCTCCTTACAGCAGTAATTGACTCCTTAATTAATATTGCAACACCCCCTCCCCTTTTACACCCCCCTCTGTCTCGCCTGAAGATTCTATACCCCGGAATATTGAGCTGCCAGTCCTGACCCTCCCTCAACCATGTCTCCGTGATAGCAACAATATCGTACTCCCATGTGTTCAACAACAACTTCAGTTCGTCCACCTTATTTGCAAGACTCCTTGCATTAAAATAAATGCCTTCCAGCCCTGCCATATTCCCTTTTGCCTTCGCATATTTGCTCTGCCTTGTTTTTTTCTCTGTATTTGGCTGTAAATCACCCCCTGCTATAGTTCCACTCTGTACCCCATCCCCCTGCCAAGTTAGTTTAAACCCCCCCCCCAGCAGTGCTAACAAACCTCCCCGCAAGGATATTGGTTCCCCTCTGGTTCAGGTGTAAACCGTCTGACTTGTACAAGTCCCACCTTTCCCAGAAGCAGACCCAGTGATCCAGGAAACTAAAGCCCTCCCTCCTGCACCATCCCTTTAGCCACGCATTCATCTGTTCTATCTTCCCATTCCTATATTCACTAGCACGTGGCACCGGGAGCAATCCAGAGATTACAACCTTTGAGGTCCTGCTCTTTAATCCTTCACCTAGCTCCCTAAATTCTTGCTGCAGGACCTCATCCCTCTTTTTACCTATGTCGTTGGTACCAATGTGGACCACGACCTCTGGCTGTTCACCCTCCCCCTCCAGAATGCCCTGCAGCCGCTCAGTGATATCCTTGACCCTGGCACCAGGGAGGCAACAAACCATCCTGGATTCACGTCTACGGCCACAGAAACGCCTATCTGTTCCCCTTACTATAGAATCCCCTACCACTATTGCTCTCCCACTCTTTTTCCCCCCTTCCTGGGCAGCAGGAGCACCCCCAGTGCCAGGAAGTTGGCTGCTGCTGCCTTCCCCTGGTGAGTCATCCCCCTCAACAGTATCCAAAGCGGCATACCTGTTTGAGAGGGGAATGGTCACAGGGGTCTCCTGCACTACCTGCCTGCTTCTATTGCTCCTCCTGGTGGTCACCCATTTCCTATCTTCCTGTGCAGCCCTTCCCTGCGGTGTGACCAACTCACTAAACGTGTTATCCACGAACCTCTCAGCATCGTGAATGCTCAACAACCCATCCACCCGCAGCTCCAGTGCCTCAATGCGGTTTGCTAGTAGCTGCAGATGGATGCATCTCTGGCACACGTGGTCATCAGGGGCACCGGCAGTGTCCCTGAATTCCCACATAGAGCAAGAGGAGCATATCACGGGGCTGGGCTCACCTGGCATGACCTTCCCTTTACTTAATTTAAATTAATTTACTATCACCAATTAAAAATATCTCTAAGGCGCTTGTATAGTCTACCAACAGTCCCTGCTACACCAGAAAAGACCCTAGTAACTATAAACTACAGAGTTTAAGTTTAAAAAAGAGAAATACTCACCAACCAATCACTTACCTGCTCCCTGGTGACGTCACACTCTGATTACTTTTTACCTCTCTCCTCTGCTGTTGATTTGGTCTCTGCTGAACCCACCGGTTTTAAGTGCCGCCGGCCGCGCTGCTGCTCTCCCACAGGTCCAAGCTCTCTTCTATCTTCTATGTTTCTATGGATGAGGAGGGAGTAAATGTTTAAGATGGTGGATGGGTGGCTGATTAAGCGGCCTGCTTTCCCCTGGATTCTGTCGAGCTTCGTGAGTATTGATGGAGCTGCAACTGTCCAGGCAAGTGGAGAATATTCCATCGCACTCCTGACTTGTGCCTTGTAGGGAGTGTAAAGGCTTTGGGGAGTCAGGAGGTGGTGAGTCACTTACGCAGACTACCCAATGTCTGACTAGCTCTTGTAGCCACAATATTTATTTGGCTGATCTAGTTAAGTTCCTGGTCAATGGTGACCCCCAGGTTGTTGATGGTGGGGAATTCAACAATGGTAATGCCATTGATTGTCATGGGGTGGTGGTTAGACTCTCTCTTGTTGGAGATGGTCATTGTCTGGCACTTGTGTGGCACAAATGTTACTTGCCACTTATCATCCCCAACCTGAATGTTGTCCAGGTCGTGCTGGACACAGACTGCCTCATTATCTGATGAATTGCGAATGTAACTTGACACTGTGCAATCAGTAGCGAACATCCCCACTTCTGAAGGTCATTAACAAAGCAGCTAAGATGTTGGGCCTAGGACACTGTCCTGAGTAACTGCTGCAGCGAAGACCTGGGTCTGAGATGATTGGCCTCCAACAACCACAACCATCTTCCTTTGTGCTAGATATGACACCATCCAGTGGAGAGTTTTCCCCTGATCCCCATTGATTACAGTTTTATTAGGGCTCCTTGGTGCCACACTCGGACAAATGCTGCCTTGATGTCGAGGACAGTCACTCTCACCTCACCTCTGGAATTCAGCTCTTTTGTCCATGTTTTGACCAAGGTTGTAATGAGGTCAGGAGCCAAGAGTTCCTGGCGGAAACCAAACTGGGCATCGGTGAGGAGATTATAATGTGAGTTAGTGCCGCTTGATAGCATTGTCGATGACAGCTTCCATCACTTTGCTGATGATGGAGAGGTGCTTAATGGGGTGGTAACTGGCTGTTGGATTAGTCCAGCTTTATGTGGACTGGACATACCTGGGCAATTTACCACTTTGTTGGGTAGCAGCCAGTACTGGAACAGCTGGGCTAGAGGTGCAGCTATTTCTGGAGCAGAGGTCTTCAGCTCTGTATCGGGGATGTTGTCGGGTCCCAGAGCCTTTGCTGTATCCAGTGCGCTCTACCGTTCTTGATATCATGTCAGTGAAGCGAATTGGTTGAAGACTGGCTTCTGTGATGGTGGGACCTCAGGAGCTGTAATGCATCATCCACTTGGCACTCGTGGCTAAAGATGGTTGCGAAGGCTTCAGCCTTGTCTTTTGCACTCACGTACTGTGCTCTGCCATCGTTGAGGATGGGGATGTTCAAGGAGCCTCCTGCTCCCGTTAGTTGTTAATTGTCCATCACCATTCACGACTGGATGTGGCAGGACTGCAGAGCTTTGATCTGATCCATTGGGTGCGGATCGCTTAGCTCTGTCTATAAAATGCTGCTTTCGCTATTTAGCATGCATATAGTCCTGTGTTTTCAGATACACTTGGTGCAGCTCCTGGCATGCTCTTCAACACTCCTTATTGAACCAGGGCTGGTTTGATGGTAATGGTAGAATGAGGGATATGCCGGGCCATGAGGTTACACATTATGGTGGAATAAAATTCTGTTGCTGCTGATGGGCCCAGCGCCTCATGGATGCCCAGTTTTGAGCTGCTAGATGTGTTCTTAATCTATCCCATTTAGCACGGTGGTAGGGGCACAGGACACGATGAAGGGGTGTCCTCAGTGACTCAATAGTACCATGATTGACCGAGCTGCCTGAGTCCTGAAGGACATAGCAGCCAGACTGGCTCACGGCAGTGAGAGAATAAACATGAGCCACTACCGAGTCACACTTGGTGATGGACATTGAAGTCCCCCGCCCAGAGGACATTCTGTGCCATGACGCCACAGTGCGCTGGATAAGAGATTAGCGTGTAAAGTTAAAGCACATGGGATTGGGGGTAAGGTACTGACTTGGATAGAGAACTGGTTGGCAGACGGGAAGCAAAGAGTTGGAATAAACGGCTCTTTTTCCGAGTGGCAGGCAGTGACTAGTGGGGTACCGCAGGGATCGGTGCTAGGACCCCAGCTATTCACAATATATATTAATGATGATCTAGACGAGGTAACTAGATGTAATATCTCCAAGTTTGCAGACGACACAAAGCCGGGTGGGCGTGTGTGCCGTGAGGAGGATGCCGAGAAACTCCAGTATGATTTGACAGGTTGGCTGATTGGGCAGATGCATGGCAGATACAATATAATGTGGATAAATGCGAGGCTATCCACTTTGGTGGCAAAAACAGGAAGGCAGATTATTATCTGAACAGCAATAGATTGGGAGAAGGGGAAGTGCAACGAGACCTGGGTGTCCTTGTGCATCAGTTGCTAAAGGTCAGCATGCAGCTGCAGCAGGCACTTAAGAAGGCAAATGCTACGTTGTCCTTCATAGCAAAAGGATTTGAGTACAGGAGCAAGGATATCTTGCTGCAGTTGTACAGGGCCTTGGTGAGACCACACCTTGAGTATTGTGTGCAATTTTGGTCGCCTTATCTGAGGAAGGATGTTCTTGCCATGGAGGGAGTGCAGCGAAGATTCACCAGATTGATACCTGGGATGGCAGGAGTGATGTCGATTGGGCTGGAGTTTAGAAGAATGAGAGGGGATCTCATTGAAACTTATAAAATTCTAACAGGGATAGACAGACTAGATGCAGGAAGGATGTTCCCGATGGCGGCGAGTCCAGAACCAGGGGTTACAGTCTAAAGATAAGGGGTAAGCCATTTAGGACTGAGATGAGGAGGAATTTCTTCACTCAGAGAGTGGTGGACCTGTGGAATTCTCTACCACAGAAGGCAGTTGAGGCCAATTCATTAAATATATTCAAGAAGGAGTTAGATATATTTCTTAAGGCTAAAGGGATCAAGGGATATGGGGAGAAAGCAGGGCCAGGGTACTGAATTTGGATGATCAGCCATGATCTCATTAAATGGCGGAGCAGACTCGAGGGGCCGAATGGCATACTCCTGCTGCTATCTTCTATGTTTCTATGGATGAGGAGGGAGTAAATGTTTAAGATGGTGGATGGGTGGCTGATTAAGCGGCCTGCTTTCCCTTGGATTCTGTCAAGCTTCGTGAGTATTGATGGAGCTGCAACTGTCCAGGCAAGTGGAGAATATTCCATCGCACTCCTGACTTGTGCCTTGTAGGGAGCGAAAAGGCTTTGGGGAGTCAGGAGGTGGTGAGTCACTTACGCAGACTACCCAGTGTCTGACTAGCTCTTGTAGCCACAATATTTATTTGGCTGACCTAGTTAAGTTCCTGGACAATGGTGACCCCCAGGTTGTTGATGGTGGGGAATTCAGCAATGGTAATGACATTGATTGTCATGGGGTGGTGGTCTGACTCTCTCTTGTTGGAGATGGTCATTGTCTGGCACTTGTGTGGCACAAATGTTACTTGCCACTTATCATCCCCAACCTGAATGTTGTCCAGGTCGTGCTGGACACAGACTGCCTCATTATCTGATGAATTGCGAATGTAACTTGACACTGTGCAATCAGTAGCGAACATCCCCACTTCTGAAGGTCATTAACAAAGCAGCTAAGATGTTGGGCCTAGGACACTGTCCTGAGTAACTGCTGCAGCGATGAAGTGGGTCTGAGATGATTGGCCTCCAATAACGACAACCATCTTCCTTTGTGCTACATATGACACCATCCAGTGGAGAGTTTTCCCCTGATCCCCATTGATTTCAGTTTTATTAGGGCTCCTTGGTGCCACACTCGGACAAATGCTGCCTTGATGTCGAGGACAGTCACTCTCACCTCACCTCTGGAATTCAGCTCTTTTGTCCATGTTTGGACGAAGGTTGTAATGAGGTCAGGAGCCAAGAGGTCCTGGCGGAAACCAAACTGGGCATCGGTGAGGAGGTTATTTGTGAGTTAGTGCCGCTTGATAGCATTGTTGATGACAGCTTCCATCACTTTGCTGATGATGGAGAGGTACTTAATGGGGTGGTAACTGGCTGTTGGATTAGTCCAGCTTTATGTGGACTGGACATACCTGGGCAATTTACCACTTTGTCGGGTAGAAGCCAGTACTGGAACAGCTGGGCTAGAGGTGCAGCTATTTCTGGAGCAGAGGTCTTCAGCTCTGTATCCGGGATGTTGTCGGGTCCCAGAGACATTGCTGTATCCAGTGCGCTCTACCGTTCTTGATATCATGTCAGTGAAGCGAATTGGTTGAAGACTGGCTTCTGTGATGGTGGGACCTCAGGAGCTGTAATGCATCATCCACTTGGCACTCGTGGCTGAAGATGGTTGCGAAGGCTTCAGCCTTGTCTTTTGCACTCACGTACTGTGCTCTGCCATCGTTGAGGATGGGGATGTTCAAGGAGCCTCCTCCTCCCGTTAGTTGTTAATTGTCCATCACCATTCACGACTGGATGTGGCAGGACTGCAAAGCTTTGATCTGATCCATTGGGTGCGGATCGCTTAGCTCTGTCTATAAAATGCTGCTTTCGCTATTTAGCATGCATATAGTCCTGTGTTTTCAGATACACTTGAAGCAGCTCCTGGCATGCTCTTCAACACTCCTTATTGAACCAGGGCTGGTTTGATGGTAATGGTAGAATGAGGGATATAGCGGGCCATGAGGTTACAGATTATGGTGGAATAAAATTCTGTTGCTGCTGATGGGCCCAGCGCCTCATGGATGCCCAGTTTTGAGCTGCTAGATGTGTTCTTAATCTATCCCATTTAGCACGGTGGTAGGGGCACAGGACATGATGAAGGGGTGTCCTCAGTGACTCAATAGTACCATGATTGACCGAGCTGCCTGAGTCCTGAAGGACATAGCAGCCAGACTGGCTCACGGCAGTGAGAGAATAAACACGAGCCACTACCGAGCCACACTTGGTGATGGACATTGAAGTCCCCCGCCCAGAGGACATTCTGTGCCATGACGCCACAGTGCGCTGGATAAGAGATTAGCGTGTAAAGTTAAAGCGCATGGGATTGGGGGTAAGGTACTGACTTGGATAGAGAACTGGTTGGCAGACAGGAAGCAAAGAGTTGGAATAAACGGCTCTTTTTCCGAGTGGCAGGCAGTGACTAGTGGGGTACCGCAGGGACCGGTGCTAGAACCCCAGCTATTCACAATATATATTAATGATGATCTAGACGAGGGAACTAGATGTAATATCTCCAAGTTTGCAGACGACACAAAGCTGGGTGGGCGTGTGTGCCGTGAGGAGGATGCCGAGAAACTCCAGTATGATTTGACAGGTTGGCTGATTGGGCAGATGCATGGCAGATGCAATATAATGTGGATAAATGCGAGGCTATCCACTTTGGTGGCAAAAACAGGAAGGCAGATTATTATCTGAACAGCAATAGATTGGGAGAAGGGGAAGTGCAACGAGACCTGGGTGTCCTTGTGCATCAGTTGCTAAAGGTAAGCATGCAGCTGCAGCAGGCACTTAAGAAGGCAAATGCTACGTTGTCCTTCATAGCAAAAGGATTTGAGTACAGGAGCAAGGATATCTTGCTGCAGTTGTACAGGGCCTTGGTGAGACCACACCTTGAGTATTGTGTGCAATTTTGGTCGCCTTATCTGAGGAAGGATGTTCTTGCCATGGAGGGAGTGCAGCGAAGATTCACCAGATTGATACCTGGGATGGCAGGAATGATGTCGATTGGGCTGGAGTTTAGAAGAATGAGAGGGGATCTCATTGAAACTTATAAAATTCTAACAGGGATAGACAGACTAGATGCAGGAAGGATGTTCCCGATGGCGGGGGAGTCCAGAACCAGGGGTTACAGTCTAAAGATAAGGGGTAAGCCATTTAGGACTGAGATGAGGAGGAATTTCTTCACCCAGAGAGTGGTGGACCTGTGGAATTCTCTACCACAGAAGGCAGTTGAGGCCAATTCATTAAATATATTCAAGAAGGAGTTAGATATATTTCTTAAGGCTAAAGGGATCAAGGGATATGGGGAGAAAGCAGGGCCAGGGTACTGAATTTGGATGATCAGCCATGATCTCATTAACTGGCAGAGCAGACTCGAGGGGCCGAATGGCCTACTCCTGCTGCTATAAATTCATAGAGTCATAGAGTCATAGAGTTTTACAGCACAGAAAGAGGCCCTTCGGCCCATCGTGTCCGCGCCGCCCATCCACCCCTGTCCTGTCTAATCCCATTTTCCAGCATTTGGTCCATAGCCTTGTATGCAATGGCATTTCAAGTGCTCATCCAAATGCTTCTTGAATGTTGTGAGGGTTCCTGCCTCTACCATCCTTTCAGGCAGTGAGTTCCAGATTCCAACCACCCTCTGGGTGAAAAAGTTCCTCCTCAAATCCCCTCTAAATCTCCTGCCCCTTACCCTGAATCTATGCCCCCTTGTTATTGACCCCCCCACTAAGGGGAAAAGTTCCTCTTTATCTACCCTATCTATGCCCCTCGTCATTTTGTACACCTCAATCAGGTCCCCCCTCAGCCTTCTTTGCTCCAAGTAAAACAACCCCAGCCTGTTTAGTCTTTCTTCATAGCTGAGGCGCTCCATCCCAGGTAACATCCTGGTGAATCTTCTCTGCACCCTCTCCAAAGCAATCACATCCTTCCTATAGTGAGGCGACCAGAACTGCACACAGTACTCCAGCTGTGGCCTCACCAGCGTTTTGTACAGCTCCATCATAACCTCCCTGCTCTTATATTCTATGCCTCAGCTAATGAAGGCAAGTATCCCATATGCCTTTTTAACCACCTTATCTACCTGTTCCGCTGCCTTCAGAGATCTATGTACATGTACACCAAGGTCCCTCTGACCCGCTGTACTTCCTCGGGTGCTACCACTCATTGTGTATTCCCTTGCCTTATTTGTCCGTCCAAAATGCATCACCTCGCACTTTTCAGGGTTAAATTCCATTTGCCACTTTTCCACCCATCTGACCAACCCGTTTATATCGTCCTGTAGCCTGAGGCTTTCCTCCTCGCAATTTACCACCCCACCAATTTTCGTGTCATCTGCGAACTTACTGATTATACCTTTTACATTCTCATCCAAATCATTTATGTAGATCACAAACAACAAGGGACCCAGCACCGATCCCTGAGGTACCCCACTGGACACAGGCTTCCAGTCACAAAAGCATCCTTCGACCATCACCCTCTGCCTCCTGCCACTCAGCCAGTTTAGGATCCAACGCGCCAAGGCACCCTGGATCCCATGGGCTCTTACCTTCTTGACCAGTCTCCTATGCGGGACTTTGTCAAAAGCTTTACTGAAGTCCATGTAAACCACATCCACAGCATTTCCCTCATCCACACACCTAGTCACCCCCTCGAAAAATTCAATCAGATTTGTCAGACATGATTTACCCTTGACAAAGCCATGCTGACTATCCCCGATTAATCCTTGCCTCTCCAAGTGGAGACTAATTTTGTCCCTCAGAATTTTTTCCAATAATTTCCCTACCACAGATGTTAGGCTCACTGGCCTGTAATTCCCTGGTTTATCCCTGCTACCCTTCTTGTATAATGGTACTACATTAGCTGTTCTCCAGTCCTCTGGTACATCCCCTGTGGCCAGAGAGGTTCTGAAAATTTGTGTCAGAGCCCCTGCAATCTCCTCCTTTGCCTCCCACAGCAGCCTGGGATACATCTCGTCCGGGCCTGGGGATTTATCCACTTTTTGGCCTGCTAAAACCGCTAGCACCTCCTCTCTCTCGATGCTAATATGTTCAAGTATGTCACAGTCCCCTTGCCTGATTTCTATGTCTGCATCGTCTCTCTCCATAGTGAACACAGATGCAAAAAATTCATTTAAAACCCCGCCTACATCATCTGGCTCTACACACAGATTGCCACTTTGGTCCCTAATGGGCCCTACCCTTTCCCTGGTTATCCTCTTGCCCTTAATATACTTATAAAACATCTTAGGATTTTCCTTTATTTTGCTCGCCAGTGTTATTTCATGGCCCCTCCTCGCCCTCCTAATTTCTTTTTTAAGTATGCCCCTGCACTTTTTATACTCCTCTAGGGCTTCTTCCGTCTTTAGTCTTTTGTAACTGCCAAAAGCCCCCCTTTTATTTCTAATGCATTTTTGTATATCCCTTGTCATCCAAGGTTCCCTTTGCTTGTTGGTCCCACCCTTGACCTTTACAGGAACATGTTGGCGTTGTACTCTCTCTATTTCCCTTCTGAAAGTCTCCCACTGTCTTGATGTGGATTTTCCTATAAGTAGCTGCTCCCAGTCCACTTTGGCCAGATCCTGCCTTATCATATTAAAATCGGCCTTCCCCCAATTTAGAACCCTTATTTCCGGGCCGTCTTTGTCTTTTTCCATGACCACCTTAAATCTCACCGAATCATGGTCACTATCGCCAAAATGCTCTCCTACTGACACTTCCACCACTTGCCCGGCTACATTCCCCAGAATTAGGTCCAGTATCGCCCCCTCTCTTGTAGGACTTTCTACATGTTGGCTCAAAAAGCTCTCCTGGATGCACTTTAAGAATTCTGCACCCTCTAAGCCTTTCACACTCTGACTATCCCAATTTATATTGGGGAAGTTGAAATCCCCCACTATTATTACCCTATTATTTTCGCACTTTTCTGAGAATTGCCTACATATCTGTTCCTCTATCTCCCCCTGACTGTTTGGGGGCCTATAGTACACTCCCAGCAAAGTGCTTGCCCCCTTTTTGTTTTTAAGTTCTACCCATATGGCCTCATTAGAGGAACCCGCTAATATATCATCCCTCCTTACAGCAGTAATTGACTCCTTAATTAATATTGCAACACCCCCTCCCCTTTTACACCCCCCTCTGTCTCGCCTGAAGATTCTATACCCCGGAATATTGAGCTGCCAGTCCTGACCCTCCCTCAACCATGTCTCCGTGATAGCAACAATATCGTACTCCCATGTGTTCAACAACAACTTCAGTTCGTCCACCTTATTTGCAAGACTCCTTGCATTAAAATAAATGCCTTCCAGCCCTGCCATATTCCCTTTTGCCTTCGCATATTTGCTCTGCCTTGTTTTTTTCTCTGTATTTGGCTGTAAATCACCCCCTGCTATAGTTCCACTCTGTACCCCATCCCCCTGCCAAGTTAGTTTAAACCCCCCCCCCAGCAGTGCTAACAAACCTCCCCGCAAGGATATTGGTTCCCCTCTGGTTCAGGTGTAAACCGTCTGACTTGTACAAGTCCCACCTTTCCCAGAAGCAGACCCAGTGATCCAGGAAACTAAAGCCCTCCCTCCTGCACCATCCCTTTAGCCACGCATTCATCTGTTCTATCTTCCCATTCCTATATTCACTAGCACGTGGCACCGGGAGCAATCCAGAGATTACAACCTTTGAGGTCCTGCTCTTTAATCCTTCACCTAGCTCCCTAAATTCTTGCTGCAGGACCTCATCCCTCTTTTTACCTATGTCGTTGGTACCAATGTGGACCACGACCTCTGGCTGTTCACCCTCCCCCTCCAGAATGCCCTGCAGCCGCTCAGTGATATCCTTGACCCTGGCACCAGGGAGGCAACAAACCATCCTGGATTCACGTCTACGGCCACAGAAACGCCTATCTGTTCCCCTTACTATAGAATCCCCTACCACTATTGCTCTCCCACTCTTTTTCCCCCCTTCCTGGGCAGCAGGAGCACCCCCAGTGCCAGGAAGTTGGCTGCTGCTGCCTTCCCCTGGTGAGTCATCCCCCTCAACAGTATCCAAAGCGGCATACCTGTTTGAGAGGGGAATGGTCACAGGGGTCTCCTGCACTACCTGCCTGCTTCTATTGCTCCTCCTGGTGGTCACCCATTTCCTATCTTCCTGTGCAGCCCTTCCCTGCGGTGTGACCAACTCACTAAACGTGTTATCCACGAACCTCTCAGCATCGTGAATGCTCAACAACCCATCCACCCGCAGCTCCAGTGCCTCAATGCGGTTTGCTAGTAGCTGCAGATGGATGCATCTCTGGCACACGTGGTCATCAGGGGCACCGGCAGTGTCCCTGAATTCCCACATAGAGCAAGAGGAGCATATCACGGGGCTGGGCTCACCTGGCATGACCTTCCCTTTACTTAATTTAAATTAATTTACTATCACCAATTAAAAATATCTCTAAGGCGCTTGTATAGTCTACCAACAGTCCCTGCTACACCAGAAAAGACCCTAGTAACTATAAACTACAGAGTTTAAGTTTAAAAAAGAGAAATACTCACCAACCAATCACTTACCTGCTCCCTGGTGACGTCACACTCTGATTACTTTTTACCTCTCTCCTCTGCTGTTGATTTGGTCTCTGCTGAACCCACCGGTTTTAAGTGCCGCCGGCCGCGCTGCTGCTCTCCCACAGGTCCAAGCTCTCTTCTATCTTCTATGTTTCTATGGATGAGGAGGGAGTAAATGTTTAAGATGGTGGATGGGTGGCTGATTAAGCGGCCTGCTTTCCCCTGGATTCTGTCGAGCTTCGTGAGTATTGATGGAGCTGCAACTGTCCAGGCAAGTGGAGAATATTCCATCGCACTCCTGACTTGTGCCTTGTAGGGAGTGAAAAGGCTTTGGGGAGTCAGGAGGTGGTGAGTCACTTACGCAGACTACCCAATGTCTGACTAGCTCTTGTAGCCACAATATTTATTTGGCTGATCTAGTTAAGTTCCTGGTCAATGGTGACCCCCAGGTTGTTGATGGTGGGGAATTCAACAATGGTAATGCCATTGATTGTCATGGGGTGGTGGTTAGACTCTCTCTTGTTGGAGATGGTCATTGTCTGGCACTTGTGTGGCACAAATGTTACTTGCCACTTATCATCCCCAACCTGAATGTTGTCCAGGTCGTGCTGGACACAGACTGCCTCATTATCTGATGAATTGCGAATGTAACTTGACACTGTGCAATCAGTAGCGAACATCCCCACTTCTGAAGGTCATTAACAAAGCAGCTAAGATGTTGGGCCTAGGACACTGTCCTGAGTAACTGCTGCAGCGAAGACCTGGGTCTGAGATGATTGGCCTCCAACAACCACAACCATCTTCCTTTGTGCTAGATATGACACCATCCAGTGGAGAGTTTTCCCCTGATCCCCATTGATTACAGTTTTATTAGGGCTCCTTGGTGCCACACTCGGACAAATGCTGCCTTGATGTCGAGGACAGTCACTCTCACCTCACCTCTGGAATTCAGCTCTTTTGTCCATGTTTTGACCAAGGTTGTAATGAGGTCAGGAGCCAAGAGTTCCTGGCGGAAACCAAACTGGGCATCGGTGAGGAGATTATAATGTGAGTTAGTGCCGCTTGATAGCATTGTCGATGACAGCTTCCATCACTTTGCTGATGATGGAGAGGTGCTTAATGGGGTGGTAACTGGCTGTTGGATTAGTCCAGCTTTATGTGGACTGGACATACCTGGGCAATTTACCACTTTGTTGGGTAGCAGCCAGTACTGGAACAGCTGGGCTAGAGGTGCAGCTATTTCTGGAGCAGAGGTCTTCAGCTCTGTATCGGGGATGTTGTCGGGTCCCAGAGCCTTTGCTGTATCCAGTGCGCTCTACCGTTCTTGATATCATGTCAGTGAAGCGAATTGGTTGAAGACTGGCTTCTGTGATGGTGGGACCTCAGGAGCTGTAATGCATCATCCACTTGGCACTCGTGGCTAAAGATGGTTGCGAAGGCTTCAGCCTTGTCTTTTGCACTCACGTACTGTGCTCTGCCATCGTTGAGGATGGGGATGTTCAAGGAGCCTCCTGCTCCCGTTAGTTGTTAATTGTCCATCACCATTCACGACTGGATGTGGCAGGACTGCAGAGCGTTGATCTGATCCATTGGGTGCGGATCGCTTAGCTCTGTCTATAAAATGCTGCTTTCGCTATTTAGCATGCATATAGTCCTGTGTTTTCAGATACACTTGGTGCAGCTCCTGGCATGCTCTTCAACACTCCTTATTGAACCAGGGCTGGTTTGATGGTAATGGTAGAATGAGGGATATGCCGGGCCATGAGGTTACAGATTATGGTGGAATAAAATTCTGTTGCTGCTGATGGGCCCAGCGCCTCATGGATGCCCAGTTTTGAGCTGCTAGATGTGTTCTTAATCTATCCCATTTAGCACGGTGGTAGGGGCACAGGACACGATGAAGGGGTGTCCTCAGTGACTCAATAGTACCATGATTGACCGAGCTGCCTGAGTCCTGAAGGACATAGCAGCCAGACTGGCTCACGGCAGTGAGAGAATAAACACGAGCCACTACCGAGTCACACTTGGTGATGGACATTGAAGTCCCCCGCCCAGAGGACATTCTGTGCCATGACGCCACAGTGCGCTGGATAAGAGATTAGCGTGTAAAGTTAAAGCACATGGGATTGGGGGTAAGGTACTGACTTGGATAGAGAACTGGTTGGCAGACGGGAAGCAAAGAGTTGGAATAAACGGCTCTTTTTCCGAGTGGCAGGCAGTGACTAGTGGGGTACCGCAGGGATCGGTGCTAGGACCCCAGCTATTCACAATATATATTAATGATGATCTAGACGAGGTAACTAGATGTAATATCTCCAAGTTTGCAGACGACACAAAGCCGGGTGGGCGTGTGTGCCGTGAGGAGGATGCCGAGAAACTCCAGTATGATTTGACAGGTTGGCTGATTGGGCAGATGCATGGCAGATACAATATAATGTGGATAAATGCGAGGCTATCCACTTTGGTGGCAAAAACAGGAAGGCAGATTATTATCTGAACAGCAATAGATTGGGAGAAGGGGAAGTGCAACGAGACCTGGGTGTCCTTGTGCATCAGTTGCTAAAGGTCAGCATGCAGCTGCAGCAGGCACTTAAGAAGGCAAATGCTACGTTGTCCTTCATAGCAAAAGGATTTGAGTACAGGAGCAAGGATATCTTGCTGCAGTTGTACAGGGCCTTGGTGAGACCACACCTTGAGTATTGTGTGCAATTTTGGTCGCCTTATCTGAGGAAGGATGTTCTTGCCATGGAGGGAGTGCAGCGAAGATTCACCAGATTGATACCTGGGATGGCAGGAGTGATGTCGATTGGGCTGGAGTTTAGAAGAATGAGAGGGGATCTCATTGAAACTTATAAAATTCTAACAGGGATAGACAGACTAGATGCAGGAAGGATGTTCCCGATGGCGGGGGAGTCCAGAACCAGGGGTTACAGTCTAAAGATAAGGGGTAAGCCATTTAGGACTGAGATGAGGAGGAATTTCTTCACTCAGAGAGTGGTGGACCTGTGGAATTCTCTACCACAGAAGGCAGTTGAGGCCAATTCATTAAATATATTCAAGAAGGAGTTAGATATATTTCTTAAGGCTAAAGGGATCAAGGGATATGGGGAGAAAGCAGGGCCAGGGTACTGAATTTGGATGATCAGCCATGATCTCATTAAATGGCGGAGCAGACTCGAGGGGCCGAATGGCCTACTCCTGCTGCTATCTTCTATGTTTCTATGGATGAGGAGGGAGTAAATGTTTAAGATGGTGGATGGGTGGCTGATTAAGCGGCCTGCTTTCCCTTGGATTCTGTCGAGCTTCGTGAGTATTGATGGAGCTGCAACTGTCCAGGCAAGTGGAGAATATTCCATCGCACTCCTGACTTGTGCCTTGTAGGGAGCGAAAAGGCTTTGGGGAGTCAGGAGGTGGTGAGTCACTTACGCAGACTACCCAGTGTCTGACTAGCTCTTGTAGCCACAATATTTATTTGGCTGACCTAGTTAAGTTCCTGGACAATGGTGACCCCCAGGTTGTTGATGGTGGGGAATTCAGCAATGGTAATGACATTGATTGTCATGGGGTGGTGGTCAGACTCTCTCTTGTTGGAGATGGTCATTGTCTGGCACTTGTGTGGCACAAATGTTACTTGCCACTTATCATCCCCAACCTGAATGTTGTCCAGGTCGTGCTGGACACAGACTGCCTCATTATCTGATGAATTGCGAATGTAACTTGACACTGTGCAATCAGTAGCGAACATCCCCACTTCTGAAGGTCATTAACAAAGCAGCTAAGATGTTGGGCCTAGGACACTGTCCTGAGTAACTGCTGCAGCGATGACCTGGGTCTGAGATGATTGGCCTCCAATAACCACAACCATCTTCCTTTGTGCTAGATATGACACCATCCAGTGGAGAGTTTTCCCCTGATCCCCATTGATTTCAGTTTAATTAGGGCTCCTTGGTGCCACACTCGGACAAATGCTGCCTTGATGTCGAGGACAGTCACTCTCACCTCACCTCTGGAATTCAGCTCTTTTGTCCATGTTTGGACCAAGGTTGTAATGAGGTCAGGACCCAAGTGGTCCTGGCGGAAACCAAACTGGGCATCGGTGAGGAGGTTATTTGTGAGTTAGTGCCGCTTGATAGCATTGTCGATGACAGCTTCCATCACTTTGCTGATGATGGAGAGGTGCTTAATGGGGTGGTAACTGGCTGTTGGATTAGTCCAGCTTTATGTGGACTGGACATACCTGGGCAATTTACCACTTTGTCGGGTAGAAGCCAGTACTGGAACAGCTGGGCTAGAGGTGCAGCTATTTGTGGAGCAGAGGTCTTCAGCTCTGTATCGGGGATGTTGTCGGGTCCCAGAGCCTTTGCTGTATCCAGTGCGCTCTACCGTTCTTGATATCATGTCAGTGAAGCGAATTGGTTGAAGACTGGCTTCTGTGATGGTGGGACCTCAGGAGCTGTAATGCATCATCCACTTGGCACTCGTGGCTAAAGATGGTTGCGAAGGCTTCAGCCTTGTCTTTTGCACTCACGTACTGTGCTCTGCCATCGTTGAGGATGGGGATGTTCAAGGAGCCTCCTCCTCCTGTTTGTTGTTAATTGTCCATCACCATTCACGACTGGATGTGGCAGGACTGCAGAGCTTTGATCTGATCCATTGGGTGCGGATCGCTTAGCTCTGTCTATAAAATGCTGCTTTCGCTATTTAGCATGCATATAGTCCTGTGTTTTCAGATACACTTGGTGCAGCTCCTGGCATGCTCTTCAACACTCCTTATTGAACCAGGGCTGGTTTGATGGTAATGGTAGAAAGAGGGATATGCCGGGCCATGAGGTTACAGATTATGGTGGAATAAAATTCTGTTGCTGCTGATGGGCCCAGCGCCTCATGGATGCCCAGTTTTGAGCTGCTAGATGTGTTCTTAATCTATCCCATTTAGCACGGTGGTAGGGGCACAGGACACGATGAAGGGGTGTCCTCAGTGACTCAATAGTACCATGATTGACCGAGCTGCCTGAGCCCTGAAGGACATAGCAGCCAGACTGGCTCACGGCAGCGAGAGAATAAACACGAGCCACTACCGAGCCACACTTGGTGATGGACATTGAAGTCCCCCGCCCAGAGGACATTCTGTGCCATGACGCCACAGTGCGCTGGATAAGAGATTAGCGTGTAAAGTTAAAGCACATGGGATTGGGGGTAAGGTACTGACTTGGATAGAGAACTGGTTGGCAGACGGGAATCAAAGAGTTGGAATAAACGGCTCTTTTTCCGAGTGGCAGGCAGTGACTAGTGGGGTACCGCAGGGATCGGTGCTAGGACCCCAGCTATTCACAATATATATTAATGATGATCTAGACGAGGGAACTAGATGTAATATCTCCAAGTTTGCAGACGACACAAAGCTGGGTGGGCGTGTGTGCCGTGAGGAGGATGCCGAGAAACTCCAGTATGATTTGACAGGTTGGCTGATTGGGCAGATGCATGGCAGATGCAATATAATGTGGATAAATGCGAGGCTATCCACTTTGGTGGCAAAAACAGGAAGGCAGATTATTATCTGAACAGCAATAGATTGGGAGAAGGGGAAGTGCAACGAGACCTGGGTGTCCTTGTGCATCAGTTGCTAAAGGTAAGCATGCAGCTGCAGCAGGCACTTAAGAAGGCAAATGCTACGTTGTCCTTCATAGCAAAAGGATTTGCGTACAGGAGCAAGGATATCTTGCTGCAGTTGTACAGGGCCTTGGTGAGACCACACCTTGAGTATTGTGTGCAATTTTGGTCGCCTTATCTGAGGAAGGATGTTCTTGCCATGGAGGGAGTGCAGCGAAGATTCACCAGATTGATACCTGGGATGGCAGGAATGATGTCGATTGGGCTGGAGTTTAGAAAAATGAGAGGGGATCTCATTGAAACTAATCAAATTCTAACAGGGATAGACAGACTAGATGCAGGAAGGATGTTCCCGATGGCGGGGGAGTCCAGAACCAGGGGTTACAGTCTAAAGATAAGGGGTAAGCCATTTAGGACTGAGATGAGGAGGAATTTCTTCACCCAGAGAGTGGTGGACCTGTGGAATTCTCTACCACAGAAGGCAGTTGAGGCCAATTCATTAAATATATTCAAGAAGGAGTTAGATATATTTCTTAAGGCTAAAGTGATCAAGGGATATGGGGAGAAAGCAGGGCCAGGGTACTGAATTTGGATGATCAGCCATGATCTCATTAAATGGCGGAGCAGACTCGAGGGGCCGAATGGCCTACTCCTGCTGCTATCTTCTATGTTTCTATGGATGAGGAGGGAGTAAATGTTTAAGATGTTGGATGGGTGGCTGATTAAGCGGCCTGCTTTCCCTTGGATTCTGTCGAGCTTCGTGAGTATTGATGGAGCTGCAACTGTCCAGGCAAGTGGAGAATATTCCATCGCACTCCTGACTTGTGTCTTGTAGGGAGTGAAAAGGCTTTGGGGAGTCAGGAGGTGGTGAGTCACTTACGCAGACTACCCAGTGTCTGACTAGCTCTTGTAGCCACAATATTTATTTGGCTGATCTAGTTAAGTTCCTGGTCAATGGTGACCCCCACGTTGTTGATGGTGGGGAATTCAGCAATGGTAATGACATTGATTGTCATGGGGTGCTGGTTAGACTCTCTCTTGTTGGAGATGGTCATTGTCTGGCACTTGTGTGGCACAAATGTTACTTGCCACTTATCATCCCCAACCTGAATGTTGTCCAGGTCGTGCTGGACACAGACTGCCTCATTATCTGATGAATTGCGAATGTAACTTGACACTGTGCAATCAGTAGCGAACGTCCCCACTTCTGAAGGTCATTAACAAAGCAGCTAAGATGTTGGGCCTAGGACACTGTCCTGAGTAACTGCTGCAGCGATGACCTGGGTCTGAGATGATTGGCCTCCAATAACCACAACCATCTTCCTTTGTGCTCGATATGACACCATCCAGTGGAGAGTTTTCCCCTGATCCCCATTGATTTCAGTTTAATTAGGGCTCCTTGGTGCCACACTCAGACAAATGCTGCCTTGATGTCGAGGACAGTCACTCTCACCTCACCTCTGGAATTCAGCTCTTTTGTCCATGTTTGGACCAAGGTTGTAATGAGGTCAGGAGCCAAGTGGTCCTGGCGGAAACCAAACTGGGCATCGGTGAGGAGGTTATTTGTGAGTTAGTGCCGCTTGATAGCATTGTCGATGACAGCTTCCATCACTTTGCTGATGATGGAGAGGTGCTTAATGGGGTGGTAACTGGCTGTTGGATTAGTCCAGCTTTATGTGGACTGGACATACCTGGGCAATTTACCACTTTGTCGGGTAGAAGCCAGTACTGGAACAGCTGGGCTAGAGGTGCAGCTATTTGTGGAGCAGAGGTCTTCAGCTCTGTATCGGGGATGTTGTCGGGTCCCAGAGCCTTTGCTGTATCCAGTGCGCTCTACCGTTCTTGATATCATGTCAGTGAAGCGAATTGGTTGAAGACTGGCTTCTGTGATGGTGGGACCTCAGGAGCTGTAATGCATCATCCACTTGGCACTCGTGGCTAAAGATGGTTGCGAAGGCTTCAGCCTTGTCTTTTGCACTCACGTACTGTGCTCTGCCATCGTTGAGGATGGGGATGTTCAAGGAGCCTCCTCCTCCTGTTTGTTGTTAATTGTCCATCACCATTCACGACTGGATGTGGCAGGACTGCAGAGCTTTGATCTGATCCATTGGGTGCGGATCGCTTAGCTCTGTCTATAAAATGCTGCTTTCGCTATTTAGCATGCATATAGTCCTGTGTTTTCAGATACACTTGGTGCAGCTCCTGGCATGCTCTTCAACACTCCTTATTGAACCAGGGCTGGTTTGATGGTAATGGTAGAAAGAGGGATATGCCGGGCCATGAGGTTACAGATTATGGTGGAATAAAATTCTGTTGCTGCTGATGGGCCCAGCGCCTCATGGATGCCCAGTTTTGAGCTGCTAGATGTGTTCTTAATCTATCCCATTTAGCACGGTGGTAGGGGCACAGGACACGATGAAGGGGTGTCCTCAGTGACTCAATAGTACCATGATTGACCGAGCTGCCTGAGTCCTGAAGGACATAGCAGCCAGACTGGCTCACGGCAGTGAGAGAATAAACACGAGCCACTACCGAGCCACACTTGGTGATGGACATTGAAGTCCCCCGCCCAGAGGACATTCTGTGCCATGACACCACAGTGCGCTGGATAAGAGATTAGCGTGTAAAGTTAAAGCACATGGGATTGGGGGTAAGGTACTGACTTGGATAGAGAACTGGTTGGCAGACGGGAATCAAAGAGTTGGAATAAACGGCTCTTTTTCCGAGTGGCAGGCAGTGACTAGTGGGGTACCGCAGGGATCGGTGCTAGGACCCCAGCTATTCATAATATATATTAATGATGATCTAGACGAGGGAACTAGATGTAATATCTCCAAGTTTGCAGACGACACAAAGCTGGGTGGGCGTGTGTGCCGTGAGGAGGATGCCGAGAAACTCCAGTATGATTTGACAGGTTGGCTGATTGGGCAGATGCATGGCAGATGCAATATAATGTGGATAAATGCGAGGCTATCCACTTTGGTGGCAAAAACAGGAAGGCAGATTATTATCTGAACAGCAATAGATTGGGAGAAGGGGAAGTGCAACGAGACCTGGGTGTCCTTGTGCATCAGTTGCTAAAGGTAAGCATGCAGCTGCAGCAGGCACTTAAGAAGGCAAATGCTACGTTGTCCTTCATAGCAAAAGGATTTGAGTACAGGAGCAAGGATATCTTGCTGCAGTTGTACAGGGCCTTGGTGAGACCACACCTTGAGTATTGTGTGCAATTTTGGTCGCCTTATCTGAGGAAGGATGTTCTTGCCATGGAGGGAGTGCAGCGAAGATTCACCAGATTGATACCTGGGATGGCAGGAATGATGTCGATTGGGCTGGAGTTTAGAAGAATGAGAGGGGATCTCATTGAAACTTATCAAATTCTAACAGGGATAGACAGACTAGATGCAGGAAGGATGTTCCCGATGGCGGGGGAGTCCAGAACCAGGGGTTACAGTCTAAAGATAAGGGGTAAGCCATTTAGGACTGAGATGAGGAGGAATTTCTTCACCCAGAGAGTGGTGGACCTGTGGAATTCTCTACCACAGAAGGCAGTTGAGGCCAATTCATTAAATATATTCAAGAAGGAGTTAGATATATTTCTTAAGGCTAAAGGGATCAAGGGATATGGGGAGAAAGCAGGGCCAGGGTACTGAATTTGGATGATCAGCCATGATCTCATTAAATGGCGGAGCAGACTCGAGGGGCCGAATGGCCTACTCCTGCTGCTATCTTCTATGTTTCTATGGATGAGGAGGGAGTAAATGTTTAAGATGGTGGATGGGTGGCTGATTAAGCGGCCTGCTTTCCCTTGGATTCTGTCGAGCTTCGTGAGTATTGATGGAGCTGCAACTGTCCAGGCAAGTGGAGAATATTCCATCGCACTCCTGACTTGTGCCTTGTAGGGAGTGAAAAGGCTTTGGGGAGTCAGGAGGTGGTGAGTCACTTACGCAGACTACCCAGTGTCTGACTAGCTCTTGTAGCCACAATATTTATTTGGCTGATCTAGTTAAGTTCCTGGTCAATGGTGACCCCCACGTTGTTGATGGTGGGGAATTCAGCAATGGTAATGACATTGATTGTCATGGGGTGCTGGTTAGACTCTCTCTTGTTGGAGATGGTCATTGTCTGGCACTTGTGTGGCACAAATGTTACTTGCCACTTATCATCCCCAACCTGAATGTTGTCCAGGTCGTGCTGGACACAGACTGCCTCATTATCTGATGAATTGCGAATGTAACTTGACACTGTGCAATCAGTAGCGAACGTCCCCACTTCTGAAGGTCATTAACAAAGCAGCTAAGATGTTGGGCCTAGGACACTGTCCTGAGTAACTGCTGCAGCGATGACCTGGGTCTGAGATGATTGGCCTCCAATAACCACAACCATCTTCCTTTGTGCTCGATATGACACCATCCAGTGGAAAGTTTTCCCCTGATCCCCATTGATTTCAGTTTAATTAGGGCTCCTTGGTGCCACACTCGGACAAATGCTGCCTTGATGTCGAGGACAGTCACTCTCACCTCACCTCTGGAATTCAGCTCTTTTGTCCATGTTTGGACCAAGGTTGTAATGAGGTCAGGAGCCAAGAGGTCCTGGCGGAAACCAAACTGGGCATCGGTGAGGAGGTTATTTGTGAGTTAGTGCCACTTGATAGCATTGTCGATGACAGCTTCCATCACTTTGCTGATGATGGAGAGGTGGTTAATGGGGTGGTAACTGGCTGTTGGATTAGTCCAGCTTTATGTGGACTGGACATACCTGGGCAATTTACCACTTTGTCGGGTAGAAGCCAGTACTGGAACAGCTGGGCTAGAGGTGCAGCTATTTCTGGAGCAGAGGTCTTCAGCTCTGTATCGGGGATGTTGTCGGGTCCCAGAGCCTTTGCTGTATCCAGTGCGCTCTACCGTTCTTGATATCATGTCAGTGAAGCGAATTGGTTGAAGACTGGCTTCTGTGATGGTGGGACCTCAGGAGCTGTAATGCATCATCCACTTGGCACTCGTGGCTAAAGATGGTTGCGAAGGCTTCAGCCTTGTCTTTTGCACTCACGTACTGTGCTCTGCCATCGTTGAGGATGGGGATGTTCAAGGAGCCTCCTCCTCCCGTTAGTTGTTAATTGTCCATCACCATTCACGACTGGATGTGGCAGGACTGCAGAGCTTTGATCTGATCCATTGGGTGCGGATCGCTTAGCTCTGTCTATAAAATGCTGCTTTCGCTATTTAGCATGCATATAGTCCTGTGTTTTCAGATACACTTGGTGCAGCTCCTGGCATGCTCTTCAACACTCCTTATTGAACCAGGGCTGGTTTGATGGTAATGGTAGAATGAGGGATATGCCGGGCCATGAAGTTACAGATTATGGTGGAATAAAATTCTGTTGCTGCTGATGGGCCCAGCGCCTCATGGATGCCCAGTTTTGAGCTGCTAGATGTGTTCTTAATCTATCCCATTTAGCACGGTGGTAGGGGCACAGGACACGATGAAGGGGTGTCCTCAGTGACTCAATAGTACCATGATTGACCGAGCTGCCTGAATCCTGAAGGACATAGCAGCCAGACTGGCTCACGGCAGCGAGAGAATAAACACGAGCCACTACCGAGCCACACTTGGTGATGGACATTGAAGTCCCCCGCCCAGAGGACATTCTGTGCCATGACGCCACAGTGCGCTGGATAAGAGATTAGCGTGTAAAGTTAAAGCACATGGGATTGGGGGTAAGGTACTGACTTGGATAGAGAACTGGTTGGCAGACGGGAAGCAAAGAGTTGGAATAAACGGCTCTTTTTCCGAGTGGCAGGCAGTGACTAGTGGGGTACCGCAGGGATCGGTGCTCGGACCCCAGCTATTCACAATATATATTAATGATGATCTAGACGAGGTAACTAGATGTAATATCTCCAAGTTTGCAGACGACACAAAGCTGGGTGGGCGTGTGTGCCGTGAGGAGGATGCCGAGAAACTCCAGTATGATTTGACAGGTTGGCTGATTGGGCAGATGCATGGCAGATACAATATAATGTGGATAAATGCGAGGCTATCCACTTTGGTGGCAAAAACAGGAAGGCAGATTATTATCTGAACAGCAATAGATTGGGAGAAGGGGAAGTGCAACGAGACCTGGGTGTCCTTGTGCATCAGTTGCTAAAGGTAAGCATGCAGCTGCAGCAGGCACTTAAGAAGGCAAATGCTACGTTGTCCTTCATAGCAAAAGGATTTGAGTACAGGAGCAAGGATATCTTGCTGCAGTTGTACAGGGCCTTGGTGAGACCACACCTTGAGTATTGTGTGCAATTTTGGTCGCCTTATCTGAGGAAGGATGTTCTTGCCATGGAGGGAGTGCAGCGAAGATTCACCAGATTGATACCTGGGATGGCAGGAATGATGTCGATTGGGCTGGAGTTTAGAAGAATGAGAGGGGATCTCATTGAAACTTATAAAATTCTAACAGGGATAGAAAGACTAGATGCAGGAAGGATGTTCCCGATGGCGGGGGAGTCCAGAGCCAGGGGTTACAGTCTAAAGATAAGTGGTAAGCCATTTAGGACTGAGATGAGGAGGAATTTCTTCACCCAGAGAGTGGTGGACCTGTGGAATTCTCTACCACAGAAGGCAGTTGAGGCCAATTCATTAAATATACTCAAGAAGGAGTTAGATATATTTCTTAAGGCTAAAGGGATCAAGGGATATGGGGAGAAAGCAGGGCCAGGGTACTGAATTTGGATGATCAGCCATGATCTCATTAAATGGCAGAGCAGACTCGAGGGGCCGAATGGCCTACTCCTGCTGCCATCTTCTATGTTTCTATGGATGAGGAGGGAGTAAATGTTTAAGATGGTGGATGGGTGGCTGATTAAGCGGCCTGCTTTCCCTTGGATTCTGTCGAGCTTCGTGAGTATTGATGGAGCTGCAACTGTCCAGGCAAGTGGAGAATATTCCATCGCACTCCTGACTTGTGCCTTGTAGGGAGTGAAAAGGCTTTGGGGAGTCAGGAGGTGGTGAGTCACTTACGCAGACTACCCAGTGTATGACTAGCTCTTGTAGCCACAATATTTATTTGGCTGATCTAGTTAAGTTCCTGGTCAATGGTGACCCCCAGGTTGTTGATGGTGGGGAATTCAACAATGGTAATGACATTGATTGTCATGGGGTGCTGGTTAGACTCTCTCTTGTTGGAGATGGTCATTGTCTGGCACTTGTGTGGCACAAATGTTACTTGCCACTTATCATCCCCAACCTGAATGTTGTCCAGGTCGTGCTGGACACAGACTGCCTCATTATCTGATGAATTGCGAATGTAACTTGACACTGTGCAATCAGTAGCGAACATCCCCAGTTCTGAAGGTCATTAACAAAGCAGCTAAGATGTTGGGCCTCGGACACTGTCCTGAGTAACTGCTGCAGCGATGACCTGGGTCTGAGATGATTGGCCTCCAATAACCACAACCATCTTCCTTTGTGCTAGATATGACACCATCCAGTGGAGAGTTTTCCCCTGATCCCCATTGATTTCAGTTTTATTAGGGCTCCTTGGTGCCACACTTGGACAAATGCTGACTTGATGTCGAGGACAGTCACTCTCACCTCACCTCTGGAATTCAGCTCTTTTGTCCATGTTTGGACCAAGGTTGTAATGAGGTCAGGAGCCAAGTGGTCCTGGCGGAAACCAAACTGGGCATCGGTGAGGAGGTTATTTGTGAGTTAGTGCCGCTTGATAGCATTGTCGATGACAGCTTCCATCACTTTGCTGATGATGGAGAGGTGGTTAATGGGGTGGTAACTGGCTGTTGGATTAGTCCAGCTTTATGTGGACTGGACATACCTGGGCAATTTACCACTTTGTCGGGTAGAAGGCAGTACTGGAACAGCTGGGCTAGAGGTGCAGCTATTTCTGGAGCAGAGGTCTTCAGCTCTGTATCCGGGATGTTGTCGGGTCCCAGAGCCTTTGCTGTATCCAGTGCGCTCTACCGTTCTTGATATCATGTCAGTGAAGCGAATTGGTTGAAGACTGGCTTCTGTGATGGTGGGACCTCAGGAGCTGTAATGCATCATCCACTTGGCACTCGTGGCTAAAGATGGTTGCGAAGGCTTCAGCCTTGTCTTTTGCACTCACGTACTGTGCTCTGCCATCGTTGAGGATGGGGATGTTCAAGGAGCCTCCTCCTCCCGTTAGTTGTTAATTGTCCATCACCATTCACGACTGGATGTGGCAGGACTGCAGAGCTTTGATCTGATCCATTGGGTGCGGATCGCTTAGCTCTGTCTATAAAATGCTGCTTTCGCTATTTAGCATGCATATAGTCCTGTGTTTTCAGATACACTTGGTGCAGCTCCTGGAATGCTCTTCAACACTCCTTATTGAACCAGAGATGGTTTGATGGTAATGGTAGAATGAGGGATATGCCGGGCCATGAGGTTACAGATTATGGTGGAATAAAATTCTGTTGCTGCTGATGGGCCCAGCGCCTCATGGATGCCCAGTTTTGAGCTGCTAGATGTGTTCTTAATCTATCCCATTTAGCACGGTGGTAGGGGCACAGGACACGATGAAGGGGTGTCCTCAGTGACTCAATAGTACCATGATTGACCGAGCTGCCTGAGTCCTGAAGGACATAGCAGCCAGACTGGCTCACGGCAGTGAGAGAATAAACACGAGCCACTACCGAGCCACACTTGGTGATGGACATTGAAGTCCCCCGCCCAGAGGACATTCTGTGCCATGACGCCACAGTGCGCTGGATAAGAGATTAGCATGTAAAGTTAAAGCACATGGGATTGGGGGTAAGGTACTGACTTGGATAGAGAACTGGTTGGCAGACAGGAAGCAAAGAGTTGGAATAAACGGCTCTTTTTCCGAGTGGCAGGCAGTGACTAGTGGGGTACCGCAGGGATTGGTGCTAGGACCCCAGCTATTCACAATATATATTAATGATGATCTAGACGAGGGAACTAGATGTAATATCTCCAAGTTTGCAGACGACACAAAGCTGGGTGGGCGTGTGTGCCGTGAGGAGGATGCCGAGAAACTCCAGTATGATTTGACAGGTTGGCTGATTGGGCAGATGCATGGCAGATACAATATAATGTGGATAAATGCGAGGCTATCCACTTTGGTGGCAAAAACAGGAAGGCAGATTATTATCTGAACAGCAATAGATTGGGAGAAGGGGAAGTGCAACGAGACCTGGGTGTCCTTGTGCATCAGTTGCTAAAGGTAAGCATGCAGCTGCAGCAGGCACTTAAGAAGGCAAATGCTACGTTGTCCTTCATAGCAAAAGGATTTGAGTACAGGAGCAAGGATATCTTGCTGCAGTTGTACAGGGCCTTGGTGAGACCACACCTTGAGTATTGTGTGCAATTTTGGTCGCCTTATCTGAGGAAGGATGTTCTTGCCATGGAGGGAGTGCAGCGAAGATTCACCAGATTGATACCTGGGATGGCAGGAATGATGTCGATTGGGCTGGAGTTTAGAAGAATGAGAGGGGATCTCATTGAAACTTATCAAATTCTAACAGGGCTAGACAGACTAGATGCAGGAAGGATGTTCCCGATGGCGGGGGAGTCCAGAACCAGGGGTCACAGTCTAAAGATAAGGGGTAAGCCATTTAGGACTGAGATGAGGAGCAATTTCTTCACCCAGAGAGTGGTGGACCTGTGGAATTCTCTACCACAGAAGGCAGTTGAGGCCAATTCATTAAATATATTCAAGAAGGAGTTAGATATATTTCTTAAGGCTAAAGGGATCAAGGGATATGGGGAGAAAGCAGGGCCAGGGTACTGAATTTGGATGATCAGACATGATCTCATTAAATGGCGGAGCAGACTCGAGGGGCCGAATGGCCTACTCCTGCTGCTATCTTCTATGTTTCTATGGATGAGGAGGGAGTAAATGTTTAAGATGGTGGATGGGTGGCTGATTAAGCGGCCTGCTTTCCCTTGGATTCTGTCGAGCTTCGTGAGTATTGATGGAGCTGCAACTGTCCAGGCAAGTGGAGAATATTCCATCGCACTCCTGACTAGTGCCTTGTAGGGAGTGAAAAGGCTTTGGGGAGTCAGGAGGTGGTGAGTCACTTACGCAGACTACCCAGTGTCTGACTAGCTCTTGTAGCCACAATATTTATTTGGCTGATCTAGTTAAGTTCCTGGTCAATGGTGACCCCCAGGTTGTTGATGGTGGGGAATTCAACAATGGTAATGACATTGATTGTCATGGGGTGGTGGTTAGACTCTCTCTTGTTGGAGATGGTCATTGTCTGGCACTTGTGTGGCACAAATGTTACTTGCCACTTATCATCCCCAACCTGAATGTTGTCCAGGTCGTGCTGGACACAGACTGCCTCATTATCTGATGAATTGCGAATGTAACTTGACACTGTGCAATCAGTAGCGAACTTCCCCACTTCTGAAGGTCATTAACAAAGCAGCTAAGACGTTGGGCCTAGGACACTGTCCTGAGTAACTGCTGCAGCGATGACCTGGGTCTGAGATGATTGGCCTCCAATAACCACAACCATCTTCCTTTGTGCTAGATATGACACCATCCAGTGGAGAGTTTTCCCCTGATCCCCATTGATTTCAGTTTTATTAGGGCTCCTTGGTGCCACACTCGGACAAATGCTGCCTTGATGTCGAGGACAGTCACTCTCACCTCACCTCTGGAATTCAGCTCTTCTGTCCATGTTTGGACCAAGGTTGTAATGAGGTCAGGATCCAAGAGGTCCTGGCGGAAACCAAACTGGGCATCGGTGAGGAGGTTATTTGTGAGTTAGTGCCGCTTGATAGAATTGTCGATGACAGCTTCCATCACTTTGCTGATGATGGAGAGGTGCTTAATGGGGTGGTAACTGGCTGTTGGATTAGCCCAGCTTTATGTGGACTGGACGTACCTGGGCAATTTACCACTTTGTCGGGTAGAAGCCAGTACTGGAACAGCTGGGCTAGAGGTGCAGCTATTTCTGGAGCAGAGGTCTTCAGCTCTGTATCGGGGATGTTGTCGGGTCCCAGAGCCTTTGCTGTATCCAGTGCGCTCTACCGTTCTTGATATCATGTCAGTGAAGCGAATTGGTTGAAGACTGGCTTCTGTGACGGTGGGACCTCAGGAGCTGTAATGCATCATCCACTTGGCACTCGTGGCTAAAGGTGGTTGCGAAGGCTTCAGCCTTTGGTTTTGCACTCACGTACTGTGCTCTGCCATCGTTGAGGATGGGGATGTTCAAGGAGCCTCCTCCTCCCGTTAGTTGTTAATTGTCCATCACCATTCACGACTGGATGTGGCAGGACTGCAGAGCTTTGATCTGATCCATTGGGTGCGGATCGCTTAGCTCTGTCTATAAAATGCTGCTTTCGCTATTTAGCATGCATATAGTCCTGTGTTTTCAGATACACTTGGTGCAGCTCCTGGCATGCTCTTCAACACTCCTTATTGAACCAGGGCTGGTTTGATGGTGATGGTAGAATGAGGGATATGCCAGGCCATGAGGTTACAGATTATGGTGGAATAAAATTCTGTTGCTGCTGATGGGCCCAGCGCCTCATGGATGCCCAGTTTTGAGCTGCTAGATGTGTTCTTAATCTATCCCATTTAGCACGGTGGTAGGGGCACAGGACACGATGAAGGGGTGTCCTCAGTGACTCAATAGTACCATGATTGACCGAGCTGCCTGAGTCCTGAAGGACATAGCAGCCAGACTGGCTCACAGCAGTGAGAGAATAAACACGAGCCACTACCGAGCCACACTTGGTGATGGACATTGAAGTCCCCCGCCCAGAGGACATTCTGTGCCATGACGCCACAGTGCGCTGGATAAGAGATTAGCGTGTAAAGTTAAAGCACATGCGATTGGGGGTAAGGTACTGACTTGGATAGAGAACTGGTTGGCAGACAGGAAGCAAAGAGTTGGAATAAACGGCTCTTTTTCCGAGTGGCAGGCAGTGACTAGTGGGGTACCGCAGGGATTGGTGCTAGGACCCCAGCTATTCACAATATATATTAATGATGATCTAGACGAGGTAACTAGATGTAATATCTCCAAGTTTGCAGACGACACAAAGCTGGGTGGGCGTGTGTGCCGTGAGGAGGATGCCGAGAAACTCCAGTATGATTTGACAGGTTGGCTGATTGGGCAGATGCATGGCAGATGCAATATAATGTGGATACATGCGAGGCTATCCACTTTGGTGGCAAAAACAGGAAGGCAGATTATTATCTGAACAGCAATAGATTGGGAGAAGGGGAAGTGCAACGAGACCTGGGTGTCCTTGTGCACCAGTTGCTAAAGGTAAGCATGCAGGTGCAGCAGGCACTTAAGAAGGCAAATGCTACGTTGTCCTTCATAGCAAAAGGATTTGAGTACAGGAGCAAGGATATCTTGCTGCAGTTGTACAGGGCCTTGGTGAGACCACACCTTGAGTATTGTGTGCAATTTTGGTCGCCTTATCTGAGGAAGGATGTTCTTGCCGTGGAGGGAGTGCAGCGAAGATTCACCAGATTGATACCTGGGATGGCAGGAATGATGTCGATTGGGCTGGAGTTTAGAAGAATGAGAGGGGATCTCATTGAAACTTATAAACTTCTAACAGGGATAGAAAGACTAGATGCAGGAAGGATGTTCCCGATGGCGGGGGAGTCCAGAACCAGGGGTTACAGTCTAAAGATAAGGGGTAAGCCATTTAGGACTGAGATGAGGAGGAATTTCTTCACCCAGAGAGTGGTGGACCTGTGGAATTCTCTACCACAGAAGGCAGTTGAGGCCAATTCATTAAATATATTCAAGAAGGAGTTAGATATATTTCTTAAGGCTAAAGGGATCAAGGGATATGGGGAGAAAGCAGGGCCAGGGTACTGAATTTGGATGATCAGCCATGATCTCATTAAATGGCAGAGCAGACTCGAGGGGCCGAATGGCCTACTTCTGCTGCTATCTTCTATGTTTCTATGGATGAGGAGGGAATAAATGTTTAAGATGGTGGATGGGTGGCTGATTAAGCGGCCTGCTTTCCCCTGGATTCTGTCGAGCTTCGTGAGTATTGATGGAGCTGCAACTGTCCAGGCAAGTGGAGAATATTCCATCGCACTCCTGACTTGTGCCTTGTAGGGAGCGAAAAGGCTTTGGGGAGTCAGGAGGTGGTGAGTCACTTACGCAGACTACCCAGTGTCTGACTAGCTCTTGTAGCCACAATATTTATTTGGCTGATCTAGTTAAGTTCCTGGTCAATGGTGACCCCCAGGATGTTGATGGTGGGGAATTCAACAATGGTAATGCCATTGATTGTCATGGGGTGGTGGTTAGACTCTCTCTTGTTGGAGATGGTCATTGTCTGGCACTTGTGTGGCACAAATGTTACTTGCCACTTATCATCCCCAACCTGAATGTTGTCCAGGTCGTGCTGGACACAGACTGCCTCATTATCTGATGAATTGCAAATGTAACTTGACACTGTGTAATCAGTAGCGAACATCCCCACTTCTGAAGGTCATTAACAAAGCAGCTAAGATGTTGGGCCTAGGACACTGTCCTGAGTAACTGCTGCAGCGATGACCTGGGTCTGAGATGATTGGCCTCCAATAACCACAACCATCTTCCTTTGTGCTAGATATGACACCATCCAGTGGAGAGTTTTCCCCTGATCCCCATTGATTTCAGTTTTATTATTGCTCCTTGGTGCCACACTCGGACAAATGCTGCCTTGATGTCGAGGACAGTCACTCTCACGTCACCTCTGGAATTCAGCTCTTTTGTCCATGTTTGGACCAAGGTTGTAATGAGGTCAGGAGCCAAGAGGTCCTGGCAGAAACCAAACTGGGCATCGGTGAGGAGGTTATTTGTGAGTTAGTGCCGCTTGATAGCATTGTCGATGACAGCTTCCATCACTTTGCTGATGATGGAGAGGTGGTTAATGGGGTGGTAACTGGCTGTTGCATTAGTCCAGCTTTATGTGGACTGGACATACCTGGGCAATTTACCACTTTGTCGGGTAGAAGCCAGTACTGGAACAGCTAGGCTAGAGGTGCAGCTATTTCTGGAGCAGAGGTCTTCAGCTCTGTATCGGGGATGTTGTCGGGTCCCAGAGCCTTTGCTGTATCCAGTGCGCTCTACCGTTCTTGATACCATGTCAGTGAAGCGAATTGGTTGAAGACTGGCTTCTGTGATGGTGGGACCTCAGGAGCTGTAATGCATCATCCACTTGGCACTCGTGGCTAAAGATGGTTGCGAAAGCTACAGCCTTGTCTTTTGCACTCACGTACTGTGCTCTGCCATCGTTGAGGATGGGGATGTTCAAGGAGCCTCCTCCTCCCTTTAGTTGTTAATTGTCCATCACCATTCACGACTGGATGTGGCAGGACTGCAGAGCTTTGGTCTCATCCATTGGGTGCGGATCGCTTAGCTCTGTCTATAAAATGCTGCTTTCGCTATTTAGCATGCATATAGTCCTGTGTTTTCAGATACGCTTGGTGCAGCTCCTGTCATGCTCTTCAACACTCCTTATTGAACCAGGGCTGGTTTCATGGTAATGGTAGAATGAGGGATTTGCCGGGCCATGAGGTTACAGTTTATGGTGGAATAAAATTCTGTTGCTGCTGATGGGCCCAGCGCCTCATGGATGCCCAGTTTTGAGCTGCTAGATGTGTTCTTAATCTATCCCATTTAGCACGGTAGTAGGGGCACAGGACACGATGAAGGGGTGTCCTCAGTGACTCAATAGTACCATGATTGACCGAGCTGCCTGAGTCCTGAAGGACATAGCAGCCAGACTGGCTCACGGCAGTGAGAGAATAAACACGAGCCACTACCGAGCCACACTTGGTGATGGACATTGAAGTCCCCCGCCCAGAGGGCATTCTGTGCCATGACGCCACAGTGCGCTGGATAAGAGATTAGCGTGTAAAGTTAAAGCACATGGGATTGGGGGTAAGGTACTGACTTGGATAGAGAACTGGTTGGCAGACAGGAAGCAAAGAGTTGGAATAAACGGCTCTTTTTCCGAGTGGCAGGCAGTGACTAGTGGGGTACCGCAGGGATCGGTGCTAGGACCCCAGCTATTCACAATATATATTAATGATGATCTAGACGAGGGAACTAGATGTAATATCTCCAAGTTTGCAGACGACACAAAGCTGGGTGGGCGTGTGTGCCGTGAGGAGGATGCCGAGAAACTCCAGTATGATTTGACAGGTTGGCTGATTGGTCAGATGCATGGCAGATGCAATATAATGTGGATAGATGCGAGGCTATCCACTTTGGTGGCAAAAACAGGAAGGCAGATTATTATCTGAACAGCAATAGATTGGGAGAAGGGGAAGTGCAACGAGACCTGGGTGTCCTTGTGCACCAGTTGCTAAAGGTAAGCATGCAGGTGCAGCAGGCACTTAAGAAGGCAAATGCTACGTTGTCCTTCATAGCAAAAGGATTTGAGTACAGGAGCAAGGATATCTTGCTGCAGTTGTACAGGGCCTTGGTGAGACCACACCTTGAGTATTGTGTGCAATTTTGGTCGCCTTATCTGAGGAAGGATGTTCTTGCCGTGGAGGGAGTGCAGCGAAGATTCACCAGATTGATACCTGGGATGGCAGGAATGATGTCGATTGGGCTGGAGTTTAGAAGAATGAGAGGGGATCTCATTGAAACTTATAAACTTCTAACAGGGATAGAAAGACTAGATGCAGGAAGGATGTTCCCGATGGCGGGGGAGTCCAGAACCAGGGGTTACAGTCTAAAGATAAGGGGTAAGCCATTTAGGACTGAGATGAGGAGGAATTTCTTCACCCAGAGAGTGGTGGACCTGTGGAATTCTCTACCACAGAAGGCAGTTGAGGCCAATTCATTAAATATATTCAAGAAGGAGTTAGATATATTTCTTAAGGCTAAAGGGATCAAGGGATATGGGGAGAAAGCAGGGCCAGGGTACTGAATTTGGATGATCAGCCATGATCTCATTAAATGGCAGAGCAGACTCGAGGGGCCGAATGGCCTACTCCTGCTGCTATCTTCTATGTTTCTATGGATGAGGAGGGAGTAAATGTTTAAGATGGTGGATGGGTGGCTGATTAAGCGGCCTGCTTTCCCCTGGATTCTGTCGAGCTTCGTGAGTATTGATGGAGCTGCAACTGTCCAGGCAAGTGGAGAATATTCCATCGCACTCCTGACTTGTGCCTTGTAGGGAGTGAAAAGGCTTTGGGGAGTCAGGAGGTGGTGAGTCACTTACGCAGACTACCCAGTGTCTGACTAGCTCTTGTAGCCACAATATTTATTTGGCTGATCTAGTTAAGTTCCTGGTCAATGGTGACCCCCAGGATGTTGATGGTGGGGAATTCAACAATGGTAATGCCATTGATTGTCATGGGGTGGTGGTTAGACTCTCTCTTGTTGGAGATGGTCATTGTCTGGCACTTGTGTGGCACAAATGTTACTTGCCACTTATCATCCCCAACCTGAATGTTGTCCAGGTCGTGCTGGACACAGACTGCCTCATTATCTGATGAATTGCGAATGTAACTTGACACTGTGTAATCAGTAGCGAACATCCCCACTTCTGAAGGTCATTAACAAAGCAGCTAAGATGTTGGGCCGAGGACACTGTCCTGAGTAACTGCTGCAGCGATGACCTGGGTCTGAGATGATTGGCCTCCAATAACCACAACCATCTTCCTTTGTGCTAGATATGACACCATCCAGTGGAGAGTTTTCCCCTGATCCCCATTGATTTCAGTTTTATTATTGCTCCTTGGTGCCACACTCGGACAAATGCTGCCTTGATGTCGAGGACAGTCACTCTCACGTCACCTCTGGAATTCAGCTCTTTTGTCCATGTTTGGACCAAGGTTGTAATGAGGTCAGGAGCCAAGAGGTCCTGGCAGAAACCAAACTGGGCATCGGTGAGGAGGTTATTTGTGAGTTAGTGCCGCTTGATAGCATTGTCGATGACAGCTTCCATCACTTTGCTGATGATGGAGAGGTGGTTAATGGGGTGGTAACTGGCTGTTGCATTAGTCCAGCTTTATGTGGACTGGACATACCTGGGCAATTTACCACTTTGTCGGGTAGAAGCCAGTACTGGAACAGCTGGGCTAGAGGTGCAGCTATTTCTGGAGCAGAGGTCTTCAGCTCTGTATCGGGGATGTTGTCGGGTCCCAGAGCCTTTGCTGTATCCAGTGCGCTCTACCGTTCTTGATACCATGTCAGTGAAGCGAATTGGTTGAAGACTGGCTTCTGTGATGGTGGGACCTCAGGAGCTGTAATGCATCATCCACTTGGCACTCGTGGCTAAAGATGGTTGCGAAAGCTACAGCCTTGTCTTTTGCACTCACGTACTGTGCTCTGCCATCGTTGAGGATGGGGATGTTCAAGGAGCCTCCTCCTCCCGTTCGTTGTTAATTGTGCATCACCATTCACGACTGGATGTGGCAGGACTGCAGAGCTTTGGTCTCATCCATTGGGTGCGGATCGCTTAGCTCTGTCTATAAAATGCTGCTTTCGCTATTTAGCATGCATATAGTCCTGTGTTTTCAGATACGCTTGGTGCAGCTCCTGGCATGCTCTTCAACACTCCTTATTGAACCAGGGCTGGTTTGATGGTAATGGTAGAATGAGGGATTTGCCGGGCCATGAGGTTACAGTTTATGGTTGCCACTTATCATCCCCAACCTGAATGTTGTCCAGGTCTTGCTGCATGTGAACACAGACTGCCTCATTATCTGATGAATTGCGAATGTAACTTGACACTGTGCAATCAGCAGCGAACATCACCACTTCTGAAGGTTTTTAATAAAGCAATTGAAGCTGCTGGGTCTAGGACACTGTCCTCAGTAACTGCTGCAGCGATGACCTGGGTCTGAGATGATTGGCCTCCAATAACCATAGGCATCTTCCTTTGTGCTAGATATGACACCTTCCAGTGGAGAGTTTTCCCCCGATTCCCATTGACTTCAGTTTTACTAGGGCTCCTTGGTACCACACTCGGTCTAATGCTGCCTTGATGTCGAGGACAGTCAGTCCCACCTCGCCTCTGGAATTCAGCTCTTTTGTCCATGTTTGGACCAAGGCTTTAATGAGGTCAGGAGCCAAGTGGTCCTGGTGGAAACCAAACTGGGATTCAGTGAGCAAGTTATTTGTGCTTTGTTAGTGTCGCTTGATAGCATTGTCAATGACAGCTTCCTTCATTTTGCTGATGATGGAGAGGTGGCTGATGGGGTGGTAAATGTGGTAAACCACTGTTATACCTGTCTGTATGTGTATGTGTATTCCACTAGGTACAGGTCTGGACATGCCTCGGCTGACTCCTCCCACTATTCCAGGTATATAAGTGACTACCTCCCAGTCCCTTAGTATTCTGGACGGGCCGACCACTCGAGACTAGACCTTCATTCTTTAGTTAATAAAAGCCTGGTTGTTACTCGCTTAACCTCAGTCTTTTGAGTAATTGATGGCGCATCAAACTGGCTGTTGGATTAGTCCAGCTTTTTGTGGACTGGACATACCTGGCCAATTTACCACTTTGTCGGGTAGATGCCAGTACTGGAACAGCTTGGCTAGAGGTGCAGCTAGTTCTGGAGCACACGTCTTCAGCTCTGCAGCCGGGGTGGTGTTGGAGCCCTTAGCCTTTGCTGTATCCAGTGCGCTCCACCGTTCTTGATATCACGTGGAGTGAAGTGAATTGGCTGAAGACTGGCTTCAGTGATGGTGGGGACCTCAGGAGTCAGCCGAGATGCATCATCCACTTGGCACTTGTGACTGAAGATGGTTGCGAAGGCTTCAGCCTTGTCTTTTGCCCTCACGTGCTGTGCTCCGCCATCGTTGAGGATGGGGATGTTCAAGGAGCCTCCTCCTCCCGTTAGTTGTTAATTGTCTATCACCATTTACGACTGGATGTGGCAGGACTGCAGAGCTTTGATCTGATCGATTGTGTGTGGGATCGCTTAGCTCTGTCTATAGCATGCTGCTTCCGCTGGTCAGCATGCATATAGTCCTGTGTTGTAGCTTCACCAAGTTGGTTTCTGATTTTCAGATACACTTGGTGCAGCTCCGGGCATTCTCTTCAACACTAATTATTGAACCAGGGCTGGTTTGATGCTAATGGTAGAATGAGAGATATGCCGGGCCATGAGGTTACAGATTATGGTGGAATACAATTCTGTTGCTGCTGATGGGCCCAGCGCCTCATGGATGCCCAGTTTTGAGCTGCTAGATGTGTTATTAATCTATCCCATTTAGCACGGTGGTAGGGCACACAACACAATGAAGGGGTGTCCTCAGTGGCTGGGTAGTACCATGATTATCCAAGCTGGCTGAGTCCTGAAGGACATAGCAGCCAGGTTGGCTCACGGCAGGTGGTGAGAGAACAAACATGAGCCCACTACCGTGCCACACTTGGTGATGGACATTCTGTGCCCTTGCTGACACAGTGCGTCATATGAGGAGTTAGTAAATGTTTAAGATGGTGTATGGGGGGCTGATTAAGCGGTCTGCTTTCCCCTGGATTGTGTCGCGCTTCGTGAAACTTGGAGCTGCAACCGTCCAGGCAAGTGGAGAATATTCCATCGCACTCCTGACTTGTGCCTTGTAGGGGGTGGAAAGGCTTTGGGGAGTCAGGAGGTGGTGAGTCACTTGCACAGAATACCCAGCCTCTCACTAGCACTTGTGGACACAGTAATTATTTGGCTGATCTAGTTAAGTTTCTGGTCAATGGTGACCCCCAGAATGTAGATGGTGGGGAATTCAATTATGGTAATGCCATTGCATGTCATGGGGAGCTGGTTAGACTCTCTCTTGTTGGAGATGGTCATTGTCTGGTACTTGTGTGGCACAAATGTTACTTGCCACTTATTATCCCCAACCTGAATGTTGTCCACATCTTGCTGCATGTGGACACAGACTGCCTCATATCTGACGAATTGCAAATTTACTTGACACTGTACAATCAGCAGCAAACATCCCCACTTCTGAAGGTCATTAATAAAGCAGTTGAAGATGTTGGGCCTAGGACACTGTCCTGATTAACTGCTGCAGCGATGACCTGGGGCTAAGATCATTGGCCTCCAATAACCACAGCCAGCTTTCTTGTGCTAGATATGACACCGTCCAGTGGAGAGTTTTCCCCCGATCCCCACTGACTTCAGTTTTAAGAGGGCTCCTTGGTGCCACACTCGGACAAATGCTGCCTTGATGTCGAGGACAGTCACTCTCACCTCACCTCTGGGATTCAGCTCTTTTGTCCATGTTTGGACCAAGGTTGTAATGAGGTCAGGAGCCAAGAGTTCCTGGCGGAAACCAAACTGGGCATCGGTGAGGAGGTTATTTGTGAGGGCTCCTTTGTGCCACACTTGGTCAAATGCTGCCTTGATGTCGAGGACAGTCACTCCCACCTTACCTCTGTATTTCAGCTCTTTTGTCCATGTTTGGACCAAGGCTGTAATGAGACTGAAGATGATTGCGAAGGCTTCAGCCTTGTCTTTTGCACTAACGTGCTTTGCTCCGCCATCGATTAGGATGGGGATGTTCAAGGAGCCTCCTCCTCCCATTAATTGTTTAATTGTCCATCACCATTCACGACTGGATGTGGCAGGACTGCAGAGCTTTGATCTGATCCATTGGGTGTGGGATCACTTAGCTCTGTCTATAGCAATGTTGCTGCTGTTTAGCATGCATATAGTCCTGTGTTGTAGCTTCACCAAGTTGGTATCTGATTTTTACATACCCCTGGCATGCTTTTCAACACTCCTCATTGAACCAGGGTTGGTTTGATGGTAATGGTAGAGGGAGGGATATATCACTCCATGAGGTTACAGAGTGTGGTGGAATACAATTCCGTTGCTGCTGATGGCCCACTGCACCTCCTTGGTGCCCAGTTTTGAGCTGCTAGATATGTTCTGATTCTATCCCATTTAGTGCCTCAAAACACGATGAAGGGGTGTGCTCAGTGTGAATACTGGACTTCATCCCCACAAGGACTGTGCAGTGGTCACTGTGACCAATACTGTCATGGACAGATGATCTGCGACAGGTAGATTGTTGAGGACGAGATCAAATCGGTTTTTTCCTCGTGTTTGCTCTCTCTCCACCTGCAGTGAGTCCAGTCTGGCAGCTATCTCCTTGAGGACTTGGCCAGCTCGGTGAATAGTGGTACTACCGAGCCACTCTCGGTGATGCCCTAGCAGCCGCAGTGTGCCGGATGAGGAGGGAGTAAATGTTTATGATGGTGGATTAAGCGGACTGCTTTCTGCTGGATTGTGTCGCGCTTCTTGAGTGTTGTTCGATCTGCAACCATCCAGGCAAGTGGAGAATATTCAATCACAATCCTGACTTGTGCCTTGTAGGTGTTAGAATGGTTTTGGGGAGTCAGGAGGTGAGTCACTTGCCGGAGAATACCCAGCCTCTGACCTGCTCTTATAGCCACAGTATTTACGTGGCCTGGCTAGTTACTTTGCTGATGATTGAGTAGACTGATGGGGCAGTAATTGGCCGGATTGGAATTTTCCTGCCTTTTGCAGAAAGGACATACCTGCCCAATTTTCCACTTTGTCAGGTAGATGCCAGTATAGGAACAGCTTGGCTAGCGGTACGGCTAGTTCTGGAGTGCAGGTCTTTAGCTCTACAGCTGTGATGTTGTTGGGGCCCACAGCCTTTGCTGTATCCAGTGTGCTCTGACACTTTTTGATGTCAAGTGGAGTGAATTGAATTGGCTCAGGACTGGCATCTATGAGGGTGGGGAGCTCAGGAGGAGGCCGCGATGGATCCACTTGTCACTTGTACAGGGCCTTGGTGAGACCCGACCTGGAGTACTGTGCACAGTTTTGGTCTCCTTATCTAAGGAGGAGTATACTTGCCTTGGAGGCGGTGCAACGAAGGTTCACTAGATTGATTCCTGGGATGAGAGGGCTGTCCTGTGATGAGAGATTGTGTAGAATGGGCCCATACTCTCTGGAGTTTAGAAGAATGAGAGGTGATCTCATTGAAACATACAAGATTCTGAAGGGGATTGACAGGGTAGATGCGGAGAGGTTGTTTCCCCTGGCCGGAGTGTCTAGAACTAGGGGGCATAGTCTCAGGATAAGGGGCGGCCATTTAAGACTGAGATGAGGAGGAATTTCTTCACTCAGAGGGTTGTGAATCTTTGGAATTCATCACAGAATCATCACAGAAACCCCACAGTGCAGATAGAGGCCATTTCGGCCCATCGAGCCTGCACCGACACATATCCCACCCGATCCCCGTAACCCCTACACCAACACATATCCCACCCTATCCCCGTAACCCCACGTATTTAATCCCCCTAACACTAAGGGTCAATTTAACATAGCCAATCAACCTAACCCGCACATCTTTGGACTGTGGGAGGAAACCGGAGCACCCGGAGAAAACCCACGCAAACACGGGGAGAATGTGCAAACTCCGCACAGTCACCCGAGGCTGGGTTTGAACCCGGGTCCCTGGCGCTGTGAGGCAACAGTGCTAACCACTGTGCCACCGTGCTCCCGGAATTCTCTGGCCCCAGAGGGCTGTGGATGTTGAGTCTTTGAGTATATTCAAGGCTGAGATCGATAGATTTTTGGACTCTAGGGGAATCAAGGGATATGGAGATCAGGCGGGAAAGTGGAGCTGAGGTCAATGATCAGCCATGATGTTATTGAATGGCGGAGCAGGCTCGAGGGGCCATATGGTCAACTCCTGCTCCTATTTCTTATTTTCTGCCTGAAGGTGGTTGCGAAAGATGAGGAGAGAGAAAACACAATACAAAAGCTAGAGCTGACTTTAATCATTTATAAAAATGGACCAAATATAACACTAACCATTTACATATTTTGTTCATGGACGAACAAAATGCCACCAATTAATTCTCCCCTGAGGCTAACGGAACAGACTGCTGCTGATTGGAGACAAAGAGCTAGAGACACTTTCAGAGTGAGACCTGTATGGGAGGGGAGGCGATGCCATGTGACCCAGGCAGCTCCTGGAGTGCACTGAGTTCAAAGTAACGGTGAACCCAAGGTCTCTTCCTCCTCCTGTCTTCCCTCCTCCCCCTCCCTCTCCCCATTTTAGATGCTGTCTTATTACAGATGTTAAAATATGAGGACGTTCACTGTATTTCCCACTCCATGAAAAAACAACAACGTGGGATTTTAAACATCGTTCGGTGTTGCATTTCATACTTCATGTGCAGATTGCTGACTTTGAGAAATACTTCAGTGTAAAAACCTGTTTCATGTAACAATTAAAAAATTGTATTTACCTACTTGTTGGTCAATGTTTTCATTTCATACTTTCATCTCATCAACTCATGTAAATAGTCGATATTTATCAACACAGATAAATGTGAGGTATTACATTTTGGTAAGAAAAATAGGGAGGTCACATATTACTTGGAAATAACGAATCTAAATGGGGTAGAAGATCAAAGGGATCTCGGAGTACAAACACAAAAATCACTGAAAGTAGTGACACAGGTTAACAAGGCCATAAAAAACGCAAGCACTGGGGTTTATTTCTGGAGGGATTGAATTGAAAAGTAGTGAAGTTATGCTAAACTTGTATCGAACCTTGGTTGGACCACACTTGGAGTACTGCGTACAATTCTGGACACCATGTCATAAAAAGGAATTCGAGGCACTGAAGAGGGTGCAAAAAAGATGAGTAAAACATTAGAGCTGAAGGACAGGTTAGGGTGTGTGGCCCAAATAAGGGTTCTTTACACAAATGCACGGAGTATATAAGGAATACATTGAATGAACTGCAGGCATGAATTCAAATTGGAGGGTATGACATTGTAGCCATTACTGAGACATGGCTGCAAGACGGTCAGGACTGGGAACTAAATATACCAGGTTATAAGGTCTACAGGGAAGATAGGGAAAATGGCAGAGGGGGAGGAGTAGCCTTAGTGATTAAGGATGAAATCACTTCAATGATAAGAGAGGATTTAAAGAGAGGTAAGCAGGCAATGGAGTCTTTATGGGTTGAATTAAGAAATAAATGATCTAAGACTGTATTGGGAGTTGTGTATAGGCCTCCTATAGCAGCTCTGAAGTGCTACATTGTATAAATGAAGAGATTAGACAAGCGTGTAGCAAAGGCAGAGTGTTTTTAATGGGGGATTTTAACTTTCACATAGATTGGGAAAAGCAGACTAGCACCTGTCAGAAAGGTAGTGAATTTCTTGAGTGTGTCCGGGATAGTTTTCTACAACAATGGCCCAGAAATTCGGGTCGGGGGCTTCCCGCGGGTGTAAGCCCCCGACCTGCACTTACCTTGCGCGCCGGCCATTGAGCTGTAGGGCCCCGTGAAATTCCGATCCGGGGCCTGGTCCAGCTGCCGGCACGCAGTGCTTGCGTATCCCAGGGGCGCAGTTAGTTCGATGCATCCCCTGGGATTACGTGGGCCATGGGGAGCCAATCGGAGCAGGGAATGCTCCATTCATATGTCTGACAGGAAGAGCTGTCAAGACTTATAAATACTACGGCCCCAAAACAGCACTAAATCTTCAAATAATTTTTTTTTTTAAATCACATTTTTTAAATAAACTATAAATTACATGAAATAACTATTTTAAACAATAATTTAAATTTTTGAAATGAATAATTTTATTTTCTAACGGGGCTAAGAATAAACTTACCTTACTTTAAAGTATTTAAAAATAATAAACCTGTGGGAAAAATGTTTTAATTTTAATTAATTCACCACTTACCTTGTAAAAAGCAGGCCTTACGCCTGCTTTTTATATGTCTAACTTCTGGGGACTTACCCTCCCGGGAAAACCTGTAAAAAAAAGATGAAGTTCGATGCGCACGCGCAGCCTCTCCTGCGCACGTGTTCGACCTCTGAACCCCTGCTGTCAGGGGAACGGAAGTGCCGGTTTCCCGCGCATGCGCAGTGCATGCTGGAAACCGTCACTTCCATTGGGCTTACGAGTGAGTACCCCGTGCATACTCACCCGTGGAGACCCAAATTTCTGGGCCAATATGTCCTAGAGGCAACAAGGGGGCATGTCATATTAGATTTAGTGATGAGTAATGAGCCAGATTTAGTTAACAGTCTAACTGTGCATGAACATTTATCCAATAGCGATCATAACATGATCGAGTTCAACGTAGTGTTTGAAAGGGAAAAACGCAAAACAGCTACTAAGATTCTAGATTTAGGTAAGGCTGACCAACGGGATGTCCACAGTAAACTGGGCAAATCTGTTAATGGGTAAAACGACAGAAGATCAGTGGGAGATGTTTAAAAAAGAATTGAATGTGATACAGAACCAGTTTATACCCCTGAGGGGCAAGAGCTCTACTTACCAATAAAACCCAGCCATGAACCACTAAAGAGGTAAAGGCCAGCATCAAACTATAAAGGAAAGGGTATACAAAAATACACAAAATAGCACAGATCCTGGCGAATGGGAAAGATACAAAGAACAGCAAAGGGTCACACAACAGTTAGTAAGAGTTACAAAAAGGGAGTATGAAAAGAAACTTGCAAGAGATATCAAAATCAATGCGAAAAATTTTTACAGTTACATTAGGAAAAAGAGGGTGGTCAGGAGCAATGTTGCCCCTTAAAAATAAAGTGGTGATATTGTCAATGACAATGGGGAAATGGCAGACATGTTGAATAATTACTTTGCGTCAGTATTTACAGTAGAGGAAGAGGACACCATGCCGGAAATCCTAAAGAAACTAATATTGAATCGGGGAAAGGGACTCAATAAAACTAACGTAAGTAAAATAACAGTAATGAAGAAAATAATGGCACAAAAGAGTGACAGATCCCCAGGACCAGATGGTTTCCATCCCAGGGTTTTAAAGGCACATTGCAGATGCCCTAATTATAATCTTCCAATGTTCTCTAGATTCAGGAACCGTCCTTTCGTTTGGAAAATTGCGCATGTTACTCTGCATTTAAGAATGGCAAGAGAGGGAAACCAGTGAATTATAAACCAGTTAGTCTAATATCTGTTGTCGGGAAATTACTAGAGTCAATAATTAAGGATAGGGTGACAGAACACCTCGAAAATTTTCAGCTGATCAGAGAGAGCCAGCATGGATTTGTGAAAGGTACCATTAATTGGAGGGAAACTAAAATAAATCAAGGGAATGCACTTATTGAATTCAATATTAGTAATAAAATGGTAATGGAGAAAATAATGGGACCAGGATAGATAAATCACCAGGACCTGATGGTTTCCATCCCAGGGTATTAAAAGAAGTGGGGAAATTGCAGAAGCATTAGCTATAATCATTCAAACTCTTGATTTGGGAACTATGCTGTTAAACTCAAAAATTGCAAATGTCAGTCCATTATTTAAGAAGGATGGGAGAGAGAAACCAGGTAACCACAGGCCTGTGAATTTAAAATCAATTGTGGGGACACTACTAGAATCTCTCATTAGGGATAGAGTGACTGAGCACTTGTCCAAAAATGAGCTGATCAGAGAGAGCCAGCATGGCAAGACTTGGGTTGGAAGTTGGTTGGGAGGTAGGAGACAGTGATTGGGGATAAAGGGTTTGTACTCAGATTGGCAGAATGTGACAAGTGGATCTGTTCTGGAGCCGCAACTTTTTCCCATATTTATTAATCAATTGGATCAAGGAATAGAGCTGTATATCCAAGCTTCCAGATGACACTAAAGTCAGAGACACAGTAAGTAGTGTGGGAGCAGGAAGTTGCAAAACTATGACAGATGGACAAGTGTGAGGTCGTCCACTTTGGACCAAAGAAAACTACATTTTCCAAATGGTGAGAAACTAGGAACTGTAGAGGAGCAAAGAGATTTGGGAGTCTGCCTCCACAAATCATTTAAAACTAGTCGACAGGTACAAAAAGTAATAAATAAGGCCAATGGAAATTTGGCCTTTATCTTAAGATGGCTGGATTACAAATAGGAAGAATTGTAATTTTAAAATTTGGCCATTTAGGATGAAAGTCATGAAGTACCTTTTCACACAAGGTATTAGAAATCTGGATTCTCTCCCCAAAGGGCTGTGGATTCTAGGACAAGTGGAGCTTTTAAGGCTGAGATTGATAGATTTTAGTTGGGAAAGACTAACAAGGGACATGGGCAAAGGTGGGTAAATAGACTTGAGGCACAGATCAGCAGTGATCTAATTGAATGGCATTGGAGGCTCGAGGGGCGGAATGGCCGACTCCTGTTCCTATCTTCCTTTCAATCTGCTTGGTTTCCGACAGGTTTTGTCAGGAGCAATAAAAATCCTTCATTCTTAATTCTGTTGCAGGGATTTCAAAAACATTGGTCATTTTCATGAAGGACTCGTGGCAGAATTCATTAAGGTCTTGGAGCAAGACAATCGATAAGAGTTCCTTTTACATCTATTTTTCCAGCTTACGTGGGTTAGTTGCCTTGTTAAAGAAAGATGAATGAAACTTTTCTGAAAGGTTCTGTTCCCGTTATAGACATCAAACAGTGAGATGTACTTATCTCTTTGTACTAAACTGCTTTGACCTGCCACCAGCGACATATTGGATTTAACCCTATGCATGTGGCAGTGTTGGGATTTTGAATGATTCCCCCCAGGCCCCATCTCCAGAGCCCTGTGCATGGTGACCCTGTTTATAAATACTGCCCTCTACTGGCAGTTGCCAGTTTTTGTCTCCCACCCACACTGCTGCATTGTGAGGTGGAGAAACATAGAAACATAGAAGATAGGAGTAGGCCATTCGGCCCCTCGAGCCTGCTCCGCCATTCAATGAGATCATGGCTGATCATCCAAATTCAGTACCCTGTCCCTGCCTTCTCCCCATATCCCTTGATCCCTTTAGCCTCAAGAAATATATCCAAATCTTTCTTGAATATATTTAATGAACTGGCCTCCACCGCCCTCTGTGGCAGAGAATTCCACAGGTTCACCACTCTCTGGGTGAAGAAATTCCTCTTCATTTCAGTCCTAAATGGTTTACCCCTTATCCTAAGACTATGACCCCTGGTTCTGGACTCCCCGGCCATCAGAAACATCCTTTCTGCATCTAGTCTGTCCAGACCTGACAGAATTTTAGAGGTTTCGATGAGATCCCCTCTCAATCTTCTAAACTCCAGTGAGTATAAGCCCAATCGACACAATCTCTCCTCGTACGTCATTCCTGCCATCCCAGGTATCAGCCTGGTGAATCTTCGCTGCACTCCCTCCATGGCAAGAACATCCTTCCTCAGGTAAGGTGACCAAAACTGCACACAATATTCAAGGTGTGGTCTCACCAAGGCCCTGTACAACTGCAGCAAGACATCCTTGTTCCTGTACTCGAACCCTCTTGCTACGAAGGTCAATATACCATTTGCCTTCTTAGCCGCCTGCTGCACCTGCATGCTTACCTTCAGCAACTGGTGCACAATAACACCCAGGTCTCTTTGCACTTCCCCTTCTCCCAATCTATTGCCATTCAAATAATAATCTGCCTTCCTGTTTTTGCCACCAAAGTGGATAACCTCACATTTATCCACATTATAGTGCATTTGCCATGTTTCTGCCCAATCACCCAACCTGTCCAAATCGTACTGGAGTTTCACGACATCCTCCTCACAGCTTACCCTCCCACCCAACTTTGTGTCGTCTGCAAATTTGGAGATATTACATCCAATTCCCTCGTCCAGATCATTAATATATATTGTGAACAGCTGGGGTCCTAGGACCGATCCTTGCGGTACCCCACTAGTCACTGCCTGCCACTCGGAAAACGACCCGTTTATTCCAAATCTTTGCTTTCTGTCCGCCAACCAGTTCTCTATCCAAGTCAATACCTTGCCCCCAATCCCATGTGCCTTCATTTTGCATGCTAATCTCTTATGTGGGACCTTATCGAAAGCCTTCTGAAAGTCCAAATACACCACATCCACTGGTTCTCCCTTATCTATTTTACCAGTTACATCCTCAAAAAATTCCAGTAGATTAGTCAAGCATGATTTACCTTTTGTAAATCCATGTTGACTTTGTCCGATCCTGTCACTGCTTTCCAAGTGCTCTGCTATTACATCTTTTATAATAGACGCTAGCATTTTCCCCACTACCGATGTCAGGCTTACCGGTCTATAATTCCCCGCTTTTTCTCTACCACCTTTTTTGAATAGTGGGGTAACATTAGCTACCCTCCAATCCATGGGTACTGTTCCAGAGTCTATCGAGTTCTGGAAGATGACCAGCAATGCATCTACTATCTCTAGGGCCACTTCCTTAAGTACCCTGGGATGTAGACTATCAGGCCCTGGGGATTTATCGGCCTTCAGTCCCATCAATTTTCCTAACACCATTTCCCTACAGATATTGATTACTTTCAGTTCCTCCCTCTCATTAGACCCTATGTTCCCCGGCATCTCTGGGTGGTTATTTGTGACCTCCTTTGTGAAGACAGAACCAAAGGATGTATTTAGTTGGTCTGCCATTTCCTTGTTTCCCATTATAAATTCCCCTGATTCTGACTGTAAGGGACCTACGCTTGACTTCACCAATCTTTTTCTCTTCACATATCTATAAAAGCTTCTCAGTCAGTTTTTATGTTCCCTGAAAGCTTACTCTCATATTCTATTTTCCCTTTCTTAATGAATCCCTTTGTCCTCCTTTGTTGACTCCTAAACTGCTCCCAATCCTCAGGATTATTGCTTTTTCTAGCCAATTTATATGTCCTCTCCTTGGATCTTATGCTATCCCTAATTTCCCTTGTTAGTCATGGTTGAGTCACCTTTTTTGTTTTATTTTTATGCCAAACTGGGATGAACAAATTCTGTAGCTCACCCATTCGGTCTTTGAATGTTTGCCATTGCCTATCCACCGTCAACCCTTTGAGTGCCATTCCCCAATCAATTCTACCCAACTCGCTCCTCAGACCATCGTAGTTTCCTTTATTTAAATTGAGGACCCTTGTCTCTGAGTCAACTACTTCATTCTCCATCTTAATGAAGAATTCGATCATATTATGATCGCTCCGACCCAAGGGGCCTCGTACAACAAGATTGCTAATGAATCCTTTCTCGTTACATAATACCCAGTCTAAGATAGCCTGATCTCTGGTTGGTTCCTCGACATATTGGTCCAGGAAACCATCCCGTAAACACTCCAGGAATTCCTCCTCCACAGTATTGTTACTAATTTGGTTGGCCCAATCTATATGTAGATTAAAGTCACCCATGATGACTACTGTGCCCTTATTGCACGCTTCTTTAATTCCCCTTTTAATGCCATCCCCAACCTCCGCCTTACTGTTTGGAGGTCTATATACCACTGCCACTAATGTTTTTTTCCCCTTAGTATTTCTCAATTCTACCCATACAGATTCCACATCATCAGAGCTTATATCCTTCATTACAATTGTATTAATCCCTTCTTTAACCAGTAATGCTACCCCACCTCCCTTTCCTTTTTGCCTATCTTTCCTGAATATCGAATACCCCTGGATGTTGAGTTCCCAGTATTGGCCATCCTTGAGCCACATTTCCGTAATCCCAACCAAATCATATTCGTTTACCTCTATTTGCGCAGCCAATTCATCCACCTTATTACAAATGCTCCTCGCATTAAGACACAAGGCCTTCAGGCTTGTTTTTTTAATGCTCTTAGACCTATTAGAATTATTATTTACTGTGGCCACGTTGATTTCTCTGACTGCCACTTTTGTTTTTCTCCTTCCTATCTTTGGCTTTTATCCCTGTTTTCCTTTCCTCTGTCTCCCTGCTCAGGTTCCCAACCCCCTGCCATTTTAGTTTAAACCCCCCGAACAGTGCTAGCAAACCTCCCTGCAAGGATATTTGTCTCGCTCTGGTTCAGGTGCAACCCGTCTGACTTGTACAAGTCCCACCTTCCCCAGAAGCAGGCCCAGTGATCCAGGAAACTAAAGCCCTCCCTCCTGCACCAACTCTTTAGCCACGCATTCATCTGCTCTATCCTCCTATTCCTATACTCACTAGCACGTGGCACCGGGAGTAATCCAGAGATTACAACCTTTGAGGTCCTACTCTTTAATCTGCTACCTAGCTCCCTAAATTCTTGCTGCAGGACCTCATCCCTCTTCGTACCTATGCCGTTGGTCCCAATGTGAACCACGACCTCTGCCTGTTCACCCTCCCCCTTCAGGATGCCCTGCAGCCGTTCAGTGACATCCTTGACCCTGACACCAGGGAGGCAACACACCATCCTGGAGTCACGTCTACGGCCACAGAAACGCCTATTGTTGTATCCGTGTGTTAATAGAGACACTGAAGGCAGGAGTTAGTTTCACAGGTGTTTACTGAACAAAGTCTGGAGGTGAACTAACTGATACAACACAATATACAGGCTTATATAGCCCGAGTGGCCATTACCGGCATTACAGTACACAGGGGGCTCTTCCAGGCACATACACTATACCTATCTGTTCCCCTTATGATAGAATCCCCTACCACTATTGCTCTCCCACTCTTTTTCCTCCCTTCCTGAGCAGCAGAAGCACCAGGAAGTTGGCTGCTGCTGCCTTCCCCTGGTGAGTCATCCCCCTCAACAGTATCCAAACTGGTATACCTGTTTAAAGGGGGATGGCCACAGGGGTCCCCTGCACTACCTGCCTGCGTCTATTGCTTCGCCTGGTGGTCACCCATGTCCCTCCTGCTTGTGCAGCCCTACCCTGCGGCATTAACTCCAACACTGAGATTTTCTTTCACAATTCCTGGTTTGAAACCGATGTCCTAGGCAGCATCTTTGCTAGTGCTGTTGGGGAGGGCTTAAACTAAAATGGCAGAGGGTTGGGAACCTGTGTCGGGAGACAGAGGAAAGGGAAGCAAGGATAGAAACAAAAGGCAGGAAGGAGAAAAGCAAAAGTGGAAGGCAGAGAAATCAAGGGTGTAAATCAAACAGGGCCGCAGTAAATAATAATTCCAAAAAGGCTAGTGTTAAAAAATCAAGCCTGAAGGCTTTGTGCCTTAATGCGAGGAGCATTCGTAATAAGGTGGATGAATTAGCTGCGTAAATAGATGTAAACGGATATGATATAATTGGGATTACGGAGATATGGCTCCAGGGTGACCAAGACTGGGAATTCAACATCCAGGGGTATTCAATATTCAGGAAGGACAGGAAAAAAGGAAAAGAAGGTGGGGTAGCATTGCTGGTTAAAGCAGAGATTAACACAATAGTAAGGAAGGATATTAGCTCTGATGATGTGGAATCTGTATGGGTCGAGCTGAAAAATACAACGGGGCAGAAAACTTTAGTGGGAGTTGTAAACAGACCCCAAACAGTAATGCTAAGGTTGGGGATGGCATTAAACAGGAAATTGGAGACGCGTGCAATAAGGGCACAGCAGTTATCAGGGGTGGCTTTAATCTACATATAGATTGGGCTAACCAAATTAGTAACAATACTGCAGAGGAGGAATTCCTAGAGTGTATACGGGATGGTTTCCTGGACCAATATGTCGAGGAACCAACTGGAGATCAGGCCATCTTAGACTGGGTATTATGTAATGAGAAAGGATTGATTAGCAATCTTGTTGTGCGAGACCCCTTGGGGAGGTGCGATCATAATATGATAGAATTCTTCATTAAGATGGAGAGTGAAGTAGTTGACTCAGAGACTAGGGTCCTGAATTTAAATAAAGGAAACTACGATGGTATGAGGCGTGAGCTGGCTAGGATGGATTGGGGAACGTTACTTAAAGGGTTGACGGTGGATAGGCAATGGCAAACATTTAAAGATCGCATGGATGAACTACAGAATTTCTTCATCCCTGTCTGGCATAAAAATAAAACAAAAAAGGTGGCGCAACCGTGGCTCACAAGGGAAATTAGGGATAGCATAAGATCCAAGGAGAGGCCATATAAATTGGCCAGAAAAAGCAGCAAACCTGAGGATTGGGAGCAGTTTAGGATTCAGCAAAGGAGGACAGAAGGATTAATTAAGAGGGGGAAAATAGAGTATGAGAGTAAGCTTGAGGTAACATAAAAACTGACTATAATAGCTTCTATAGATATGTGAAGAGAAAAAGATTGGTGAAGTCAAGCGTAGGTCCCTTGCAGTCAGAATCAGGGGAATTTATAATGGGGAACAAAGAAATGGCTGACCAATTAAATATATATTTTGGTTCTGTCTTCACAAAGGAGGACACAAATAACCTCCCAGAGATATTGCGGAACATAGCGTCTAATGAGAGGGTGGAACTGAATGAAATCAGTATTTGTAGGGAAATTATGTTAGGGAAATTGACGGGATTGAAGGCCAATAAATCCCCAGGGCCTGATAATCTACATGCTAGGGTACTTAAGGAAGTGGCCCTAGAAATAGTAGATGCATTGCCGGTCATCTTCCAAAATTCTATAGACTCTGGCACAGTTCCCATGGATTGGAGGGTAGCTAATGTAACCCCACTATTTAAAAAAGGTGGTAGAGAGAAAACGTGGAATTATAGACCGGTAAGCCTGACATCGGTAGTGGGTGAAATGCTAGTGTCCATTATAAAAGGTGTAATAGCAGAGCACTTGGAAAACAATGACAGGATCGGACAAAGTCAACATGGATTTACAAAAGGTAAATCGTGCTTGACTAATCTACTGGAATTTTTTGAGGATGTAACTGGTAGAATAGATAAGGGAGAACCAGTGGATGTGGTGTATTTGGACTTTCAGAAGGCTTTCGATTAGTGCGTAAAGTTAAAGCACATGGGATTGGGAGTAAGGTACTGACTTGGATAGAGAACTGGTTGGCAGACAGGAAGCAAAGAGTTGGAATAAACGGCTCTTTTTCCGAGTGGCAGGTAGTGACTAGTTGGGTACCGCAGGGATCGGTGCTAGGACCCCAGCTGTTCACAATATATAATGATCTAGACAAGGGAACTAGATGTAATATCTCCAAGTTTGCAGATGACACAAAGCTGGGTGGGCGTGTGTGCTGTGAGGAGGATGCCGAGAAACTCCAGTATGATTTGGACAGATTGGGTGTTTGGGCAGACGCATGGCAGATGCAGTATAATGTGGATAAAAGCGAGGTTATCCACTTTGGGGGCAAAAACAGGAAGGCAGATTATTATCTGAACAGCAATAGATTGGGAGAAGGGGAAGTGCAACGAGAGCTGGGTGTCCTTGTGCACCAGTCGCTTAAAGTAAGCATGCAGGCGCAGCAGGCGGTTAAGAAGGCAAATGCTATTCATAGCAAGAGGATTCGAGTACAGGAGCAAGGATGTCTTGCTGCAGTTGTATAGGGCCTTGGTGAGACCACACCTTGAGTATTGTATGCAGTTTTGGTCACCTTATCTGAGGAAGGATGTTCTTGCCATGGAGTGAGTGCAGCGAAGATTCACCAGACTGATTCCTGGGATGGCAGAAATGACGTATGAGGAGAGATTGGGTCGATTAAGCTTATATTCGCTAGAGTTTAGAAGAATGAGAGGGGATCTCATTGAAACTTATAAAATTCTAACTGGACTAGACTGACTAGATGCAGGAAGGATGTTCCCAATGGCGGGGGAGTCCAGAGCCAGGGATCACAGTCTAAGGATAAGGGGTAAGCCATTTAGGACTGAGATGAGGAGGAATTTCTTCACCCAGAGTGTGGTGAACCTGTGGAATTCTCTACCACACAAGGCAGTTGAGGCCAATTCATTAAATATATTCAAGAAGGAGTTAGATATATTTCTTAAGGCTAAAGGGATCAAGGGATATGGGGAGAAAGCAGGGCCAGGGTACTGAATTTGGATGATCAGCCATGATCTCATTAAATGGCGGAGCAGACTCGAGGGGCCGAATGGCCCACTCCTGCTCCTATCTTCTATGTTTCTATTTTCCAATCTACGGGCACCATTCCTGAATCGAGAGAACTTTGGAAGATTATAGTTAGGGCATCTGCAATGTGCTCACCTACTTCCTTTAAAACCCTGGGATGGAAACCATCTGGCCCTGGGGATTTCTCACTCTTTAGTGCCATTATTTTCTTCATTACTGTTATTTTACTTACGTTAATTTTATCGAGTCCCTGTCCCCGATTCAACATTAGTTTCTTTGGGATTTCCAGCATGCTATTCTCTTCTTCTACTGTAAATACTGTAGAATGGAAGATTGCTGTGGTTGTTGGAGGTCAATCATCTCAGCCCCAGGACATTGCTTCAGGAGTTCCGCAGGACAGTGTCCGAGGCCCAACCATCTTCAGCTGCTTCATCAACGTCCTTCCCTCCATCATAGGTTCAGAAGTGTAGATGTTCACTGATGACTGCACAGTGTTCAGTTCCATTCGCAACTCCTCAGATAATGAAGCAGTCTAAGCCCGCATGCAGCAAGACCTGGACAACATTCAGGCTAGGGCTGATAAGTGGCAAGTAACAGTCACGCCACACAAGTGCCAGGCAATGACTATCTCCAAAAAGCGAATGTCTAACCAACTCCCCATGACATTCAATGGAATTACCATCGCCAAATCCCCCACCATCAACATCCTGGGGGTCACCATTGACTAGAAACTTAACTGGCCCAGCCACATAAATACTGTGGCTACAAGAGCAGGTCAGAGGCTAGGTATTTTGTGGCGTGTGTCTCACCTCATGACTCCCCAAAGCCTTTCCACCATCTACAAGGCACAAGTCAGGAGTGTGTGATAGAATACTCTCCACAAGACTGAAAACTTGGCTTCTATCACCCCTGGAGGTGATTAGAGCGCTAAATCAGGCCCTACACACCTCTCTTAAGGCGCAAATGCCGAGGAGCAAGGCGCTACCTCAGAACGCTGGCGAAGCTGATGTGATGTCAGTCAGCAATGGAACACAGACACAATGGCGCCGGCCAGTTCTTAAAGGGGAAGGTCGATCTTGCTCGACGTCCACACCCTGCTCATTGCAGCCTTGAATCTTGACCTGGAGAAACCTGTACATCAATTCTGCTGGAAAGAACAATGGAGAGGCCCAGGGAAAGAGCTCAGAGTGCAGCCCCCATAGTCTCTTCTAAATCGATGCAAGGAAGGTCAAATCAAAATGAACCTGCAAAGTGCTGCTCAGTACCCAAAACTCCTTCACACAGTGTTGAATCTCTCCAAAAGTTTCTCTCTCTCTCTCAGAGTGCGTGGTGCAAAAATGTCGCCGACAAAAAAAGGCAGGAAGCGGTCGCCTTTAAATAGCGTTCCCCCAGTCCCTTCCCGACTGCAAAATGCTCCCTTCAAACTGTTGTTGCTTCCAGCAGGCAGTAAGACAGGGGGCACCACTCAATATCCCGTCTGGGGCGCTACCAGGGCGTTGCACTCTCGACTGACATCACGATTTGCGGACGCAGGAGATCGTGCCGGTAGTGTTCAGCACCGCCGCAAAATGTCTGGTCAATTTCGCGAGCGACGCAAACATCGCCGCACCCGGGCGCTAGTTGCTTTGCACCCCATTAGCGCCCTCTAATGGGAGGCACAAAGCAACCGAATTTTTCCCCCTATATAGAGTCATAACGGCACAGAAGGAGGCCATTCGGCCCATCGAGTCCGTTCCAGCTCTCTGTTGAGCAATTCAGTCAGTTCCTTTTCACAGAATCACAGAAACCCCACAGTGCAGATAGAGGCCATTTCGGCCCATCGAGCCTGCACCGACACATATCCCACCCGATACCCGTACCCCCACGTATTTAATCCCCCTAACACTAAGGGTCAATTTATCATAGCCAATCAACCTAACCCGCGGATTCCGCGCTCTATCCCTGTAGCCCTGCAAGTTTATTTCCCCAGTGCCTATCCAGTCTCCCCTTGAAAACATTGAGGCCTAGAAATTGGGTATAGCCCCGCTTGAGGAGTTAGAACTGGCGCTGCGCAAAGTTTATAGCCAGACGAAACTTATCACTGCCTGGCGAGATATTGGGTTGCATTGCCCCCAAAGGGGATTGAGGTGCGAACTCAGATGTTGCACGGGGCTCCTAAGGCACAAAAGTTCAGGCGCTACCCAACATCGGCGCGGACGGGCGCAGCGCAGGTGATCTCAATTACCAGAAACCACGAGACTTCCAGGCGCCGGCTGGCTCTTAAAGGGGTGGGTCAGTCAGCCTGAGCTGCCACACTCAATGCCCTGTAGGCCTCAGAATCGGCGCTCGCCCTTCTCTGGCGCAAGAAACTTGGTCACAATGGAGAAGGTGAGACAGAGAGCAGAGCGCTTCAGCACTGAGGCTCTGGACCAGTTGGTGTCTGCAGTTGAGCGCCGTCGAGATGTTCTGTATCCTGACAATGGCAAGAGGCCGAATCAAAAGGCTTACCGGCGATCTTGGAGGGAGGTTTCTCTGAGGGTCAACTCCAGCAGCATGGCGACCAGGACCCCTGTTCAGTGCAGGAAGAAATTCAACGACCTCACTCGGGTCGTTAGGGTGAGTGTTGGTTATGCAAACTTCTGATTCCCTCCATCTGCACCTGACTTCGAGCACCCTGTTGCCATGATGCCCCAATGGCCATCTGTCAGCAAGCACCCATGGCCCTTTCTGGGCACACACATGGACATTTCACTCAAGGCCACATGTAAGGGCCCTTGCACCATGGGGGCATGCGATGACCTCTCAAGGCCTCATGTAAGGGCTCTTGCACCATGGGGGCCATGAGATGATCTCTCAAGGCCTCATGTAAGGGCTCTTGCACCATGGGGGGCATGAGATGATCTCTCAAGGCCTCATGTAAGGGCTCTTGCACCATGGGGGGCATGCGATGATCTGTCAAGGCCTCATGTAAGGGCTCTTGCACAATGGGGGGCATGCGATGATCTCTCAAGGCCTCATGTAAGGGCTCTTGCACCATGGGGGGCATGCGATGATCTCTCAAGGCCTCATGTAAGGGCTCTTGCACCATGGGGGGCATGCGATGATCTCTCAAGGCCTCATGTAAGGGCTCTTGCACCATGGGGGGCATGAGATGATCTCTCAAGGCATCATGTTACAGAACTTCCCCTTCTTTCCCCTGCAGTCCAAGCTAGCGGCGAGGCGAAAGGACCAGACTCGAACCGGTGGCGGGCCTCCACAAGTCGTCACTCTGACGGATCTCGAGGAGAGAGTGCACCAGATTCTTGGAGGACGTCTGTCTGGTCCTGTTACCACTGCAGCTGCCAACCCCATTTCCGACAGTGAGGGTAAGGCTCTCTCCTTTTTCAGCTGTTTCCTTCCACTTGGTCCCCCCGCCAGCATGCTTCCTCAGTGTGCAGCCATGTCAGAGCCTTGCCGCAATCTGGCATGCCCTTCCGCCAACCTGTCCTTTTGCTAAAGCCACTCTTCCACCTCCCTGCTTTCAGATGATGCATCACCAACTCGGGCTCAACGCCCTGAACCTGCCAGTGCCAGTGCCTCCGGAGGCGAGGATCAGGAGGAAGCCAGACCATCCATTCCAATCTCAGGGGAGCATACACATCTACAGACTGGGGATAGTAGTTCCCTGGAGGGGAGGGGGGTGGGGCCCTGAGGATCAGCCAGTTGCCGGAACAAGCAGCATGCAGCAACGCAAGGGGGGTAGGCAAGTTCGGCCACCATCTCCCCGGAGGGCAAGGCAGGTAGTGATGACTGCTGCACAGAGTGCAGAGGAGGTGCGTCGCCTGGCTGAAATGAGCACCCAGGCCCGGCTCAGGCACACTGAGGTGATGGCTGCAGTGGGGAGGATGCCTCAGTCAATAGATACACAGGGCAACAATGGAGAGGACTCTCCACGGCTTCGGGGCAACAATGGACAGGACTCTCCAGGGCTTCGGGGCAACAATGGACAGGACTCTCGAGGGCTTCGGGGCAACAATGGAGAGGACTGTCCAGGGCTTCAGGCCAACAATGGAGAGGACTCTCGAGGGCTTTGGGGCAACAATGGCGAGGACTGTCCAGGGCTTCGGGCCAACAATGGAGAGGACTGTCCAGGGCTTCGAGGCCGCTATGGAAAGGACTGTTCAGGGCCTCGGACAATCCCTGGAAAGGTCTGTCCAGGGCTTGTCCGAGGCAGTGGAGCGGTCGGCACCGGCCTTGTCCGAAGCAATGGAAAGAACTGTCCAGGGCTTCTCCGAAGCACTGGCACCTGGCTCACAGGTCCTCACTGCTGCCACACAGTCACTTGCTGGCCTCGTCCACACCCAGATTGAGGCAACGTGAACTCTCACTGCAGCCACCCTATCTGCATCAGCTAGGATCACCCCGGGCCCTTCCAGTCCCATACAAGGCCAGGAATCAGTGGAGCATGCGATTGTGGCGGATGAGCCGAGCCGGTCCCCTCAGAGAGCCAGTGTGTCGTCCGACCATGGTGCAGGTGTCCTCTCTCGGCAGGTGACCATTGCACATGCCAGCGCTGGTACGTCTGCAGTGCAGCTGCCACCACCTGCAGGGCACACTGCTTGCAGCCATGCTCAGATCAAGCATCCTGCGTCCGCACCCTCCAAGCCCAGAGGTCGGCCAGGCCGTCCCTCAGGGGCTTCTGCGCTTCCACACAGTCAGCAGGCGTCCCCCAGCCTTCACCCCACCACTGGGGTTCAATTACGTAGGAGCAGCAGGGAGGGAAGGGGCCATCCGTGAAAGAGAAGTCATTCTCCATCAAGGGGCCAGCAGTAGAGGGAGGTGCTGAGACGTTTCCTTGGCCAAATTCAAGGACACCCTCACCTGTTGTAATTGTTGGAAATGGTTTGTTTAGTTTTGCGGCTTTGCCGAAGAGTTAACTGTTATTTTGTTAGTTATGGTTTCTGTTGACATGACGTTGTTTTGCTGTAATGAAAGACTTTTCTGACAATAAAGAGAAGTTTTAATGTGCTATGGTGCACGTGACTAATTACAGTGATGCTGGCCTTCAGAGGCTTTCAAACATCCAAAGTGCGCAGGAGTAAAGACACTCATCATTCCGCCAGAGGGGCCTCGAAATGAGTCCTCATGAGCCTCTGACGGATGGCCCTTCCACTTTCAGGAGCCCTTCCATCTTCCTCCTCCTCCTCCTCCTGCTCCTCCTCCTCCTCCTCCTCATCCGCATGCTCCTCCTCCTCCTCCTCCTCCGCCTGCTCTTCCTCCTCCTCCTCCTCCTCCTCCTCCTCCTCCTCGACCGCCTGCTCTGCTGGTCATTGAGGGACAGCTGGAATTGGCTGGGTGCGTCGAATCGCCAAGTTGTGGAGCATGCAGCAGACGATGACGATGTGACCCACTTGCTCCGGCGAGTACTGCAGGGCTCCCCCCGAATGGTCAAGCCATCGGAAACGCTTTTTGAGCACACCAATAGTGTGCTCTACAATGCTCCTGGTCGCCTGATGGCTGCTGTTGAACAGCTCTTCTGCTGGGGTGGCGGACACACAGAGTGGTGTCATCAGCCATGGGCAGAGAGGATAGCCCTTGTCCCCAATAAGCCAGCCTCGTGGTCGAGCCGGCCCCTCAAAAAGGTCACAAACTGAGGTCTACCGCAGGATAAAGGCATCATGGCTGCTCCCTGGGAATTGGGCGTTGACTGCCATGATGATCTGGCGGTGGTCACAGACCAGCTGCACGTTGAGGGAGTGGAACCCCTTGCGGCTGCGGAAGTCCTCAAGATTCTGGAATGGCGCCCTCAAAGCCACGTGTGTACAGTCAATCGCCCCCTGCACCATGGGGAAGTCCGCAATAGCAGCGAAGCCCTGCGCGCGCTCCGTCTGCTTCTCCAGGGTCAGAGGGAAGGTGATGAATTGACGCCCTCGCCTATAAAGGGCAGCTGTAACTTGCCGGATGCAACAGTGGACTGCAACCTGAGAGATATTCGCAATGTCCCCAATGGCTGACTGAAAGGATCCGTTGCCATAAAAATTGAGGGCAACAGTCAGTTTAACGGCCACCGACAGAGAGGTCCTGCACCGTAGACGCGGCTGCAGATCCTCAGCAAGCAGGTGGTACAGCTCAGTAACAACGTCCCTCCCGATTCGGAGCCTTCGCACACACTGCTCCTCCGACATGTCAAGGTATGACACCTGCTGCCTAAAGACCCTCGCAGCATACCCTCGGATTGGCCGACCTCCATTGCCCCTCCTCCTTCTGGCCAATCCCGGCCCTCTCTCCCGCCGTCTCTCTGCCCCTTCATAGTGTTCGGCCATGAGGCGATCGTCCTCCAAAGCATCTCCCATTCCGATGCCAGTTGGTCAAAAGGCTGTTAGGTCTAGTGCTCCAACTGCTCTGGACAGGTTTGAAGGTCCCAAGTACTCTAATGCTAAATTCCAAAAACTCTGCTCCACAGTAGCTCGCCAACTCTCTCCACCAACGATCGCAATGAACAGGCCAAGTGGCTGAAGCTTCTGTACTAGAGCTGTCCCCTTTAAATAGCGCCCTCCGACTCCGAGAAGGGCCTGCTAATGCTCCTTCGAACTGTCACTAATAGCGCTAGGCATAAAGGCTCCGGGCGCCACCAAATATCCGCTCAGGCGCCCCTAAAAGGCGTTGCACATTGAAATGACGTCATGATCTGCTTGCGCTCACGGGCACGCGCAAACACTTAGCGCAGGCGATAAATGTATAGTCAATATGGGAGTTGTCGCTATCTTCATTGCGCCCGCCCCAACATTGGGTAACGCCCCAATTCTCAGTCTCTTTAGGCGCTAACCGCTGGCGCAAACAACCGAATTTCTAGGCCTGAGTGTCTCTGCTTCCACCTCTTCCATCGGCAGCGAATTCCAGGTCATCACCACTTGCTGCATAAAAAAGTTTTTCTTCACGTCACCCCTGTATCTCTTGCGCAAACCTTAAATCTGTGTCCCCTAGTCCTTGTACCATCAGCTAGTGGGAACAGCCTTTCCCCGTCTAGCCTATCCAAACCCGTCATATTCTTGTACACCTCAATCAAATCATCCCTCAACTTCCTTTGCTCTAATGAAAACAAATCCACTTCTCCAACCTGTCCTTGTAGCTAAGATCCCCCATTCACGGAACCATTCTGGTAAATTTCCTCTGCACCCTCTCAAAGGCCTTCACACCCTTCCAAAAATGTGGTGACCAGAACTGGAAGCAATATTCCAGTTGTGGCCTAGCCAGCACTTTATAAAAGTTCAGCATAACTTCTCTACTTTTGTACTCAATGCCTCTATTTATGAAGCCCAAGATCCCTTGGGGGAGAAATTCGGTATCGCCCCGTTTGGGGCGCAATTATCGGCCGGGTGCAAAGTTTAGCGCCTGGCGCTAATTATCATCTCCGACTGCAAACTTGGCTTCTATCGCCCCTGGAGGTGATTGGAGCGCTAAATCAGGTGCTACACACCTCTCTTAAGGCGCTAATGCTGAGGAGCGAGGCATTAGCTCAGAGCGCTGGTGAAGCTCAGGTGATGTCAGTCAGCAATGGAACACAGACACACTGGTGCCGGCCAGTTCTTAAAGGGGAGGGTCGAACTTGCTCTCCATCCACACCCTGGTCATTGCAGCCTTGAATCTCCGCCTGGAGAGACCTGTGCATCAATTCTGCTGGAAATAACAATGGAGAGGCCCAGGGAAAGAGCTCAGAGTGCAGCCCCCTTAGTCTCTTCTAAATCGATGCAAGGAAGCTCAAATCAAAATGAACCTCCAAAGTGCTGCTCAGTACCCAAAACTCTTTCACACAGCACTGAATCTCTCTAGAAGTGTCTCTCTCTCTCTCTCAGAATGCGTGGTGCAAAAATGTCGCCGACAAAAAAAGGCTGGAAGTGGCCGCCTTTAAATAGCGCACCCCCAGTCCCTTCCCGACGACAAAACACTCCCCTCAACCTGTCGTTGCTAGCGCCAGGCGGAAAGGCAGGGGGCGCCACTCAATATCTGGTCCGGGGCGTTGCACGCTCGACTGATATCACGATCTGCGGGCACAGGAGATCGTGGCGGTAGTGTTTAGCGCCGCCGCAAAATGTCTGGTCAATTTTGCGAGCGGTGCAAACATCGCCGCGCCCAGGCGTTAGTTGCTTTGCGCCCCATTAGCACTCTCTTAGGGCACTAACGGGAGGCGCTAAGCAACCGAATTCTTCCATATGCTTTGTTAACCACTCTCTCAATCTGTCCTGCCACCTTCAGGAACCTATGCACATTAACTCCCAGGTCCCTCTATCCCTGCACAGTCTTTAAAATTGCGCCATTAAGTGTATATTGCCTCTCCCAGTTCCTTCTGACAAAATGCATCACCTCACATTTCTCTGTATTAAATTCTATCTGCCACTTTTCTGCCCATTCTTGACACTGCGGCAGCGGCGGCGGACCTCAGTGGAGCGAGGTAGTGGCGGAGCGACTACAAGAGGCGGCGGCAGCAGGTAGGCCTCACAGCGGCAGCGGACCTAAGTGGAGCGAGGCAGCGGCGGAGCGACTACAAGGTGCGGCGGCAGCAGGTAGGCCTCACAGCGGCAGCAGCGGTGGACCTAAGTGGAGCGAGGCAGCATCGGAGCGACTACAAGAGGCAGCGGCAGCAGGTAGGTTTACCAATCTCCGAGGGAGGGAGAAAGAGAAGTAAAAAGTAATCAAAGTCTGACGTCACCAGAAAGCAGGTAAGTGATTGGTTGGTGAGTACTTCTCTCTTTTTCCAAACTTAAACTCTGTGGTCTATAGTTTAGAGGGTGTCTGTGGTGTAGCGGGGACTGTTTGTAAACCAGGGCCCTTAAGTATATCATTTAACTGTAGTGTAATTGGTGGGATTGACTTGATTTAATTTAATTTGAATTAATTAAAGGGTAAGTCATGGCAGGAGAGCTCGGCCCCGTGGTATGCTCCTCCTGCGCTATGTGGGAACTCAGGGACACTTCCTGTGTCCCTGACGACCATGTGTGCAGGAAGTGTATCCAGCTGCAGCTACTGGCAGACCGCATTGCGGCGGTGGGGCTGCGATTGGCTACATACTGGGCCATTCGCGATGCTGAGGATATCGTGGATATCACGTTTAATCAGTTGGTCACAACGCAGGTAAAGGTTGCACAGGCAGAAAGGGAATGGGTGACCACCAGGCAGAGTAGTAGGCGCAGGCAGGTAGTGCAGGAGTCCACTGTGACCATCCCCCTCTCAAACAGATATACCACTTTGGATACTGTTGGGGGGATGGCTTATCAGGGGAAAGCAGCAGCAGCCGAAATCCTGGCACCAGGGGTGGTTCTGCTGCACAGGATGGGAGGAAAAAGAGGGGTAGAGCTATAGTCACATGGACAAAAGAGCTGAACTCAAGAGGTGAGGTGAGAGTGACTGCCCTTGACATCAAGGCAGCATTTGATCAAGTGTGGCATCAAGGAGCCCTAGCAAAACTGAAGTCAATGGGAATCAAGGGGAAAACTCTCCATTGGTTGGAATCATACCTAGCACAAAGGAAGTTGGCTGTGGTTGTTGGAGGTCATTCATCTCAATCACATGACATCACTGCAGGAGTTCCTCAGGGCAGTGTCCTAGGCCCAACCATCTTCAGCTGTTTCATCAATGACCTTCGCTCCATCATAAGGTCAGAAGTGGGGATGTTCGCTGATGATTGCACACTGTTCAGCACCATTTGAGACTCGTCAGATACTGACGCAGTCCGTGTCCATATGCAGCAAGACCTGGACAACATTCAGACTTGGGCTGACAAGTGGCAAGTAACATTCGCACCACACAAGTGCCAGGCAATGACCATCTCCAACAAGCGAGACTCTAACCATCTCCCCTTGACATTCAATGGCATTACCATCGCTGAATCCCCCACTATCAACATCCTGGGGGTTACCATTGATCAGAAACTGAACTGGACCAGCCATATAAATACTGTGGCTACAAGAGCAGGCCAGAGGCTGGGAATTCTGCGGCGAGTGTCTCACCTCCTGACTCCCCAAAGCCTTTCCACCGTCTACAAGGCACAAGTCAGGAGTGTGATGGAATACTCTCCACTTGCCTGGATGAGTGCAGCTCCAACAACACTCAAGAAGCTCGACACCATTCAGGATAAAGCAGCCCGCTTAATTGGCACTCCATCCACCTTCAACATTCACTCCCTCCACCACCGGCGCACTGTGGCTGCAGTGTGTACCATCTACAAGATGCACTGCAGCAACACGCCAAAGCTCCTTCAACAGCACCTTCCAAACCCGCGACCTCTACCACTTAGAAGGACAAGGGCAGCAGACGCATGGGAACATCACCACCTACAAGTTCCCCTCCAAGCCACACACCATCCTGACTTGGACCTGTATCGCCGTTCCTTCACTGTCACTGGGCCAAAATCCTAGAACTCCCTTCCTAACAGCATTGTGGGTGTACCTACACCATATGGACTGCAGCGGTTCAAGAAGGTGGCTCACCACCATCTTCTCATGGGCAATTAAGGATGGGCACTAAATGCAGGCCTAGCCAGCCAGCGACGCCCACGTCCCATCAATGAATAAAACATTAAAAAAATAGGGGATTCTATTGTAAGGGGAATAGATAGGAGTTTATGCGGCCGCAAACGAGACTCCAGGATGGTGTGTTGCCTCCCTGGTGCAAGGGTCAAAGATTTCTCAGAGCGGCTGCAGAACATTTTGGAAGGGGAGGGTGAACAGCCAGTTGTCGTGGTGCATATAGGTACCAACGATATAGGTAAAAAACGGGATGAGATCCTAAAAGCTGAATATAGGGAGTTAGGAGGTAAATTTAAAAATCGGACCTCAAAGGTAGTAATCTCAGGATTGCTACCAGTGCCACGTACTAGTCAGAGTAGAAATAGAAGGATATTTCAGATGAATATGTGGCTAGAGGAATGGTGCAAGGGGGAGGGATTCAAATTCCTGGGACATTGGAACCGGTTCTGGGGGAGGTGGGATGGTTTGCACCTGGGCAGGGCCGGGACCGATGTCCTAGGGGGAGTGTTTGCTAGTGCTCTGGGGGAAGGTTTAAACTAAAATGGCACAGGGTTGGGAACCTGAGCAGGGAGACAGAGGAAAGGAAAAAAGTATAAAAGCAAAAGACAGGAAGGAGAAAAACAAAAGTGGCAGTCAGAGAAATCAATGGTTTAAATCAAACATGGCCACAGTAAATAATAATTCTAAAAGGCCTAAGAGTGTTAAAAAAACAAGCCTGAAGGCTTTGGCCTAGAAATTCGGTTGTGGGTTCGCCAGGGCTTTAGCGCCGGAAATTTAGCGCCGGCGCTAAGTCCCCCTGCGCGCGCCAAAAATTCAGTAGCGCCGCGCCCAAACGGCTGCCGGCGCTACTAGAGGGTGTCAGCGCCTCGAAATGGGCGCTGAGTGCCGCATTGCGGCGCAATTCCGGCGCTGCGGCACCCGATGCGGTGCGGCAGGCTGGGGAAGTGCAGGCCTCCTCCTTCAGTTAAGGAGGAGCTGCCTGCACCCGCCCGCTGGCCGTTCAAATGTTCAGAAAAATGAGCCCGGCACCTCGGACAAGTGCCGGGCTTGCAGGCCAGACGCATCTGTTCCGCGGGGGGGGGTGGAGGAGTCCGGGGAGGGAGGTGCGGGCAGGCGGCCGGCGGGAAAGCGGCCGGCCGCCGCGCGACCTTAATGCGCCGGCGCTAACTCCTGCAAGACTCGGTTGCCAAAGTCTTAGTTGCGGCTGCCACAGGCGAGGCGGCCGCAACTCAATTTCGGCGCTGGGGCCCGTCACCACGGCAACCGGGACGCTGTGCACACCGATGACGTCATCGGTGCCGGCGCAGCGCAACCGGTGCAACGCCGACGGAAGGGCCCCACTGAATTTGCCAACTGGCCATAACTCCGGCGCTAGGCCCTCCAGCGCCCCAAATGGGGCGCTAAGCCTACTGAATTTCTAGGCCTTTGTGTCTTAATGCGAGGAGCATTCGTAATAAGGTGGATGAATTAGCTGCGCAAATAGAGGTAAACAAATATGATATGATTGGGATTACGGAAACATGGTTCCAGGGTGGCCAAGGCTGGGAACTCAACATCCAGGGGTATTCAATATTCAGGAAAGATAGGCAAAAAGGAAAAGGAGGTGGGGTAGCATTGCTGGTAAAAGAGGGGATTAACACAATTGTAAGGAAGGATATTAGCGCTGATGATGTGGAATCTGTATGGGTAGAACTGAGAAATACCAAGGGGCAGAAAACATTAGTGGGAGTGGTATATAGACCTCCAAACAGTAATGCGAAGGTTGGGGATGTCATTAAAAGGGAAATTAGAGAAGCGTGCAATAAGGGCACAGCAGTTATCATGAGTGACTTTAATTTACATATAGATTGGGCTAACCAAATTAGTAACAATACTGTGGAGGAGGAATTCCTGGAGTGTATACGGGATGGTTTCCTGGACCAATGTGTCGAGGAACCAACTAGAGATAAGGCCATCTTAGACTGGGTATTATGTAATGAGAAAGGATTAATTAGCAATCTTGTTGTACGAGGCCCCTTGGGTCGGAGCGATCATAATATGATAGAATTTTTCATTAAGATGGAGAGTGAAGTAGTTGACTCAGAGACTAGGGTGCTGAATTTAAATAAAGGAAACTACGATGGTATGAGGCGCGAGTTGGGTAGAATTGATTGGGGAATGTTACTCAAAGGGTTGACGGTGGATAGGCAATGGCAAAGATTCAAAGACGGCATGGATGAACTACAGAATTTGTTCATCCCAGTTTGGCATAAAAAATTTTTTAAAAGGTGACTCAACCGTGGCTAACAAGGAAAATTAGGGATAGCATAAGATCCAAGGAGAGGACATATAAATTGGCCATAAAAAGCAGTAAACCTGAGGATTGGGAGCAGTTTAGGACTAAGGGATTAATTAAGAAGGGGAAAATAGTGTATGAGAGTAAGCTTTCAGGGAATATAAAAACTGACTGTAAAAGCTTCTATAGATATGTGAAGAGAAAAAGATTGGTGAAGTCAAGCGTAGGTCCCTTGTAGTCAGAATCAGGGGAATTTATAATGGGGAACAAAGAAATGGCAGACCAACTAAATACATATTTTGGTTCTGTCTTCACAAAGGAGGACACAAATAACCTCCCAGAGATGTCGGGGAGCATAGGGTCTGATGAAAGGGAGGAACTGAAAGAAATCAGTATTTGTAGGGAAATGGTGTTAGGGAAATTGATGGGATTGAAGGCCGATAAATCCCCAGGGCCTGATAATCTACATCCTAGGGTACTTAAGGAAGTGGCCCTAGAAATAGTAGATGCATTGCTGGTCATCTTCCAACATTCGATAGGCTCTGGAACAGTACCCATGGATTGGAGGGTAACTAATGTTACCCCACTATTCAAAAAAGGTGGTGGAGAGAAAACGGGGAATTATAGACTGGTAAGCCTGACATCAGTAGTGGGGTAAATGCTAGTGTCCATTATAAAAGATGTAATAGCAGAGCACTTGGAAAACAGTGACAGTATCGGACAAAGTCAACATGGATTTACAAAAGGTAAATCGTGCTTGACTAATCTACTGGAATTTTTTGAGGATGTAACTGGTAAAATAGATAAGGGAGACCCAGTGGATGTGGTGTATTGGGACTTTCAAAAGGCTTTCGAAAAGGTCCTGCATAAGAGATTAGCGTGTAAAGTTAAGGCACATGGGATTGGGGGCAAGGTATTGACTTGGATAGAGAACTGGTTGGCAGACAGAAAGCAAAGAGTTGGAATAAACGGCTCTTTTTCCAAGTGGCAGGCAGTGACTAGTGGGGTACCGCAGGGATCGGTCCTTGGGCCCCAGCTATTCACAATATATATCAATGATCTAGACAAGGGAACTAGATGTAATATCTCCAAATTTGCAGACGACACAAAGCTGGGTGGGCGTGTGTGCTGTGAGGAGGATGCCGAGAAACTCCAGTATGATTTGGACAGGTTGGGTGATTGGGCAGAAGCATGGCAGATGCAATATAACATGGATAAATGCGAGGTTACCATTTTGGTGGCAAAAACAGGAAGGCAGATTATTATCTGAATGGCAATAGATTGGGAGAAGGGGAAGTGCAACGAGACCTGGGTGTCCTTGTGCACCAGTCGCTGAAGGTAAGCATGCAGGTGCAGCAGGCGGTTAAGAAGGCAAATGGTATGTTGGCCTTCATAGCGAGAGGGTTTGAGTACAGGAACAAGGATGTCTTGCTGCAGTTGTACAGGGCCTTGGTGAGACCATATCTTGAGTATTGTGTGCAGTTTTGGTCGCCTTCTCTGAGGAAGGATGTTCTTGCCATGGAGGGAGTGCAGCGAAGATTCACCAGGCTGATACCTGGGATGGCAGGAATGACGTATGAGGAGAGATTGGGTCGATTGGACTTGCACTCGCTGGAGTTTAGAAGAATGAGAGGGGATCTCATTGAAACTTATAAAATTCTAACAGCACTAGACAGACTAGATGCAGGAAGGATGTTCCCGATCGTCGGGGAGTCCAGAACATGGGGTCACAGTCTAAGGATAAGGGGTAAGCCATTTAGGACAGAGATGAGGAGGAATTTCTTCACCCAGAGAGTGGTGAACCTGTGGAATTCTCTACCACAGAAGGCAGTAGAGGCCAATTCATTAAATATATTCAAGAAGGAGTTGGATATGTTTCTTTAGGCTAAAGGGATCAAGGGATATGGAGAGAAGGCAGGAACGGGGTACTGAATTTGGATGATCAGCCATGATCTCATTGAATGGCGGAGCAGGCTCGAGGGGCCGAATGTCTCTGAGGCATACAGCAGGGTGGGTATCACTGCTGCTCTGTAGACCATGAGCTTCGTGCTGGGTTTGAGGTCCTGGTCTTCAAACACTCTCTTCCTCAGGCGACCGAAGGTTGCACTGGCACACTGAAGGCAGTGTTGGACTTCGTCTTCGACGTCTGCCCTTGTTGACATTAGGCTCTCGAGTTATGGAAAGTGGTCCACATTGTCCAAGGCCTTGTCATGGATTTTGTTAATCAGGGGGCAGTACTGTGTGGCGGGGGCAGGTTGGTAGAGGACCTTTGTCTTACGGATGTTTAGTGTAAGGTCCATGCTCTCGTATGCTTCAGTGAAGGTGTTGACTGCATACTGTAATTCGACAACAGAGGATGGGACGACCTTGGATCTGGACTGGAGGCGACGGAGGTTGAACAGTTTCTCATTTGTTCTGTGAATTAGCTCCACTCCAGCGGGGAGCTTACTGAGGGTGAGATGGAGATGTAGCATTGCAGCAAGAAAGATCGAGAAAAGCGTTGGTGCGATGACACAGCCTTGCTTGACCCCGGTTCGTATGTGAATTGGGTCTGTGGTGGAGCCGTTGGTCAGGATCACGGCTTGCATGTCATCGTGAAGCAGGCGGAGGATGGTGACAAACTTTTGAGGGCGGCCGAATTTGAGGCGGACACTCCATAATCCCTCACGGTTGACAGTGTCGAAGGCCTTTGTGAGAAGGCCATGTACAGTGGTTGGTGCTGTTCCCTGCATTTCTCTTGTAATTGACGTGCGGTGAAGATCATGTCGATTGTGCCCCTTAGTGGGCGGAATCCGCATTGCGACTCTGAGAGGAGCTCTTCAGACACTGTGAGAACGCGATTGAGGAGGATTCTTGCGATGACTTTCCCTGTGGCAGACAGCAGGGAAACTCCTCTGTAATTACCGCAATCGGACTTGTCACCTTTCTTGAAGATGGTCACAATTACGGCGTCTCTGAGATCCCCTGGCATGCTCTCCTCCTTCCACATAAGAGAAATGAGTTCATGAATTCACGCCAGTAGTGCTTCTCTGCCATGCGGGGATTCCACTAATTTGCTGATAAAAAGCCTTTTTATTGTCTTTTATGTCTTTTTATAATTTCCTCTCATAACCTTCCATCACCTTTCTAATCTTTTTTTTTACCTTTCATATATTCTTTATATTAGTCCTGGTTTTCATTGTCATTTTCTGTCCTATGTGCAAAATGCTTCTACTTTTGTTGATAATTTGATTTTATCTCCCTATTCATCCGCGGAGCCCCAGTCATTGATATACACCTTTTATTCTAACTTGGGGGATATTCCTGATTTGTAACCCTTCCATCTCCTGTTCAAATATGTTTCATTGCTAATTCATGGTTCTATTTGCCAACTTTTCTCCTATTTCACCTGGTGAGATTCTTTTTTACCTTGTTATCGTATCTTTTCCGGTAAAGTGCCCTTGCTCTTGACTTTTCTTTCCCCTTCTATGCTTACACTGAACCCAAAGTCATCACTGTTTCCCACAACTTTAACATTACTATTAATATACGCCTCTCTAACTTGTCTCCAAATTTCACCCTCCATTTTCTTTCCACTCCAGTTTGTAATGTGCCCCAACCATGTCTCCGATCCTTTGCTTTTCCTCAGATCAATGCAAAGGGATTCTGTCTGTACCACTTCTCCCGGTGACCATGAAGCTATTGGAATGTCATAACACCCCAACTGGTTCACTCATGTCCTTTAGGGAAGCAAGTCTGCTGGTGGTACCCGATCTGGTCTATATGTGAGTCCAGTCCCACACCAATGTGGTTGACTTCCCTTCAAAATGGCCCAGCAAAGCCACACAGTTCATGGAAACTAGGGATGGGCTATAAATACCAGCCTTGCCAGAGTCGTCCACATCCCGAGAACTAATAATAATAAAAAAGGGTCCTGCCCTCCTTGGCAGTGGCTTGGCATCCCACCCCTCCATGTGGGGCGACTGCCACAGATTCTGGTCGCACAGGGAAGGTGGGCACCAATGAATCACCTCAATTGGGCAATCCGCCCAATAGTCCCACGCAAATGAGGAGCCCTCCCATTGATCCACTCCCCCAAACTCTAGGAGCGGTGAGAGATGGAGGGCTCCACCAGGCAGAATCCCAGCCCAAGCACCTGGATTGCCAAACAAGGAAGTGTGTCTATCTCTACAGGAGTTTCCAAATAAAACAGCTCCAGCTGCAAAGGCTTGCTTTACATTCTGTGTTGTTACATTGGAGGAGCATCTAATGTACCAGCATCATTAAAAAAAACTGCATATTTTTAAAACATTTCCAGGCCGCTCTTTACTACAGCCATCACATCTGTTCCAGTAACATTTGTTGCAACATATTGGAGGATTGGGATTCCCATCTCTTCATAATTCTACGGTAACAAGTGAAAAGATATTACCACATGGCACAACTGTACAGTTACTGAAAAACCTCTGTGTTGAGAGGACTGTCCTCGGTGCCCAGGTGTGGCAGCAGTATCCATGGCCTGGATGGTCTGAGCTTTAAAGAGAGTTAGGAGATTTTGATGGGATCGCCACTTATTGATTATCCTTGCCTTCTCTTTCATTTTTAAACTTTGTAGGTCCTTCACCTTAAGTTCTCTATTAAAAAAATAGAGAATGTTATTAAAAAGCCTTCCACACTGAATGAGAGCGAATGACCATGTGTCCAGGTGTGGTGTTTCACTGTGAGTTTTTTTTACCGCATTATCTGAATGGAGGAATGTCAATGTTTTGGGGTATCAGCCACTGAGGAACAGCACTGAGGTTTGAACTGCCCGAGACGAGTGAGCTCAGTTGTGGGCTGAATGGTGAAGTGGGCCGCAAACTATCATAGAAACATAGAAGATAGGAGCAGGAGGCCATTCGGTCCCTCGAGCCTGCTCCGCCATTCAATGAGATCATGGCTGATCATCCAAATTCAGTACCTGTTCCTGCCTTCTCTCCATATCCCTTGATCCCTTTAGCCTTAAGAAATATATCGAACTCCTTCTTGAATATATTTAATAAATTGGCCTCTACTGCCTTCTGTGGTAGAGAATTCCACAGGTTCACCACTCTCTGGGTGAAGAAATTCCTCCTCATCTCTGTCCTAAATGGCTTACCCCTTATCCTTAGACTGTGACCCCTGGTTCTGGACTCCCCGACCATCAGGAACATCCTTCCTGCATCTAGTCTGTCTAGTCCTGTTAGAATTTTATAAGTTTCAATGAGATCCCCTCTCATTCTTCTAAACTCCAGCGACCCAATCGACCCAATCTCTCCTCATACGTCATTCCTGCCATCCCAGGTATCAGCCTGGTGAATCTTCACTGCACTCCCTCCATGGCAAGAACATCCTTCCTCAGATAAGGCGACCAAAACTGCACACAATACACAAGATGTGGTCTCACCAAGGCCCTGTACAACTGCAGCAAGACATCCTTGTTCCTGTACTCAAACCCTCTCACTACGAACATAAGAACATAAGAACATAAGAAATAGGAGCAGGATATTTATCGATAAGATTAAAGATCGAATTGGGAACTGGAGTTAAATTTGAATAAAATTTCTTAACGTGGAAGAATTTTTCCTCATTGATAAAACACGACTCAAATGTTTTCTTGAGACACAAAATCAAATGTGATTTGATTTATATGGTTATATAAAAAGAAAAAGGGTGGCTAAAGTAAATGTTGGTCCCTTAGAGGATGAGACCAGGAAATTAATGGTGGGAAATATGGAGATGGCAAAAACATTGAATGAATATTTTGTATCAGTCTTTACAGTAGAAGACACTAAGAATATCCCAACACTGGACAAACAGGGGGCTATAGGGGGGGAGGAGCTAAACACGATCAAAATCACTAAGGAAGTGGTACTCAGTAAAATAATGGGACTCAAGGCAGATAAATCACCTGGACCTGATGGCTTACATCCTAGGGTCTTGAGGGAAGTGACGGTAGGGACTGTGGATGCATTGGTAATAATTTTCCAAAGCTCCCTGGACTCAGCAAAGGTCCAGGCAGACTGGAAAACTGCTAATGTAACGCCCTTATTTAAAAAGGGCAGTAGACAGCAGGCTGGAAACTAGAGACCGGTTAGCCTAACATCTGTGGTAGGTAAAATATTGGAGTCCATTATTAAGGAGACAGTAACAGGACATTTGGATAATCATAATTTAATAGGACAAAATCAGCATGGTTTTATGAAGGGGAAGTCATGTTTGACAAATTTGCTGGAGTTCTTTGAGGAAGTAACATATAGGGTGGATAAAGGGGAACCAGTGGACGTAGTGTATTTAGACTTCCAAAAGGCATTTGACAAGGTGCCACACAAAAGATTATTGCTTAAGATAAAAAATCATGGGATTGGGGGTAATATCAGGCATGGATAGAGGATTGGCTATCTAACAGAAGGCAGAGAGTTGGGATAAATGGTTCATTCTCGGACTGGCAATCAGTAACTAGTGGTGTTCCACAGGGGTCAGTGCTGGGTCCCCAACTCTTTACAATCTATATTAACGATTTGGAGGAGGGGACCGAGTGTAACATATCAAAGTTTGCAGATGATACTAAGATGGGAGGGAAAGTAGAGAGTGAGGAGGACATAAAAAACCTGCAAGGGGACATCGACAGGCTAAGTAAGTGGGCAGAGATTTGGCAGATGGAATACAATACTGGAAAGTGTGAGGTTATGCACTTTGGCAGGAAAAATCGTAGAGCAAGTTATTATCTTAATGGCAAGAAACTGGAAAGTACTGAAGTACAAAAGGATCTGGGGGTCCTGGTGCACGAAACTCAAAAGGTTAGTATGAAGGTGCAGCAAGTGATTAAGAAGGCCAATGGAATGTTGGCTTTCATTGCTAGGGGGATAGAATATAAAAATAGGGAGGTATTGCTTCAGTTGTACAAGGTATTGGTGAGACCGCACCTGGAATACTGCATACAGTTTTGGTGTCCATATTTAAGAAAAGACATACTTGCTCTCGAGTCAGTACAAAGAAGGTTCACTCGGTTAATCCCGGGGATGAGGGGATGGACATATGAGGAGAGGTTGAGTAGATTGGAGTTCAGAAGAATGAGAGGCGATCTTATTGAAACATATAAGATTGTGAAGGGGTTGGATCGGGTGGATGCGGGGAGGATGTTCCCGATGATGGGTGAAACTAGAACGAGGGGGCATAGTCTTAGAATAAGGGGCTGCTCTTTCAAAACTGAGATGAGGAGGAACTACTTCACTCAGAGGGTGGTAGGTCCATGGAATATGCTGCCCCAAAAAGCTGTAGAAGCTACATCATTACATAAATTTAAAACAGAAATAGACAGTTTCCTAGAAGTAAAGGGAATAAAGGGTTATGGGGAGCGGGCAGGAATTTGGACATGAGTCTCGGTTCGGATCGGTCATGGCCCTGTGTGTAGCGGAGCGGGCCCAGGGGCCGTGTAGCCTGATCCTGCTCCTATTTCGTGTGTCTAATTCTGTTAGATTCAGGAGATGGTTCTGTGATAGTAGATTGGCGGTTAGGATCAGATCAGCCATGATCTTATTGAATGGCGGAGCAGGCTCGAGGGGCCGATTGGCCTACTCCTGCTCCTATTTCTTATGTTCTTATGTTCTTATCATTGTTGTGTATGTACCTTTAAGGGAATAACTGGTCTCAGACTGCATTACCGGCAGTGACCACCCCTGTATAAAAGGCCCTAGCAGGCTTCTGTAGTTTCAGTTTCCAGGTTGTCTCCATTCAGTAAAGACTTGTTATAATCAACTCCTGCAGTCCATGTCTCAATTATACACGGACATAATACTGGCGACGAGTAAGAAACGAACTTACCTGCAACTCGGCAGCACCTCAGACGACGTTATTGAAGGTCGAATCCAGAAGAAAGAAAAAAAAAAATCCAAAGAAACTCAAGAAACGGGCGTCGACCGTGGGCAACCGCCCTCCAAATCATCGAATTGAAAAGTTGCAGGAGAGACTGTCGAGAGCCAGGCTTGGTTCTCCAGTCTGTGGTTTCCCAGCTAATCGGGCTGGTGGCAGGTAGTGCACTGATCCTTGCTGGGTTGCGGCGGGCTAGAGCTCGATCAGGTGGCTCTGCAACGGGGCCAGGCAGCGAGTCGGGAAGCAAAGAGAGAGAGAGAGGGTGGAGCACACAGGGCGCGGCCGGTGCTTCGAAGCTGGGCAGCGTTCGGACCTAAGAAGAGGGAGGGAAGTGTCCCAGAGGGTCCGCTCCACGACGGGAATGGTTCTTCAATTAACGGAGCAAATATTGAAGCACGATAGAAAAATAAAAATACCACGGAGAGCGGCGTTGGCAGCAGCGATCAGGGAGGCGCGAAGACCATAGGGCGTCGCCATTACAGGATAGTAAAATAAATATAATCGCCAGCAACAGCGTTGGCAGCAGCGGCAACGGCGGGAAAGCGCGGGAGGCGCCATCTTAACTCGGCGGGGAAGAAGGAAAAGCGCGGGAGGCGCCATTTTGATCCATCGGGAACGAAGGCAAAGCGCGGGAGGCGCCGTCTTAGATTTTCAAGATGCCAAAGACTGGTGATATCACTGCCTTCGGTAATGCAATAGAAGACTGGACCACGTATGTGGAAAGAGTCGAGGTATATTGCGAGGCAAACAAAATAGCCGATGAGAAAAAGGCATCGGTATTGTTAAATTTAATGGGCGCAAGAACGTACGGCCTATTGCGGGACCTGATTACTCCAGCCAAACCGAAGGCGAAGAGTTTTAATGAAATTGTTGCTATCCTACAGGAACACTTAAATCCTACACCGCTGCTGATAGCAGAAAGATTTAAATTCCACAGGAGAAATCAGCATAAAAATGAGAGCAATGCTGATTACCTTACGGAACTACGCAAGCTATCAAAGCACTGCCAGTTCGGAGCAGGACTGGCAGATACCTTACGGGACAAATTTGTCTGTGGACTCCTGAGTGAAGGAACCCAGAAGAGGTTACTCTCAGAGAAAGAGCTGATGCTAGATAAGGCTTTCAGCGTGGCAGTATCGTACGAAGCAGCAGCAAGGGGAGCTGCGGAAATACAACAAAAGCCACAGGAATATGGCACCCACGAAATGACACGGGGATTTGCAAAATGTTATCGCTGCAGCAGAACAAACCATGACCAGAAGGACTGCTGGTCCAAGGACAAAATATGCAGGCAATGCAGAAAGATGGGACACATTGCACGAGTTTGCAGGTCTGGGAAGAAGACCAACGACAACAAAAAGGCTACTAAGGAACCGTACAGGAAAGTACAAAAGATGACGGACAGTAGTTCCAAAGACCAGATGAGCGATAGTGAATCCGGGAACAAGAGACTAAGCTGTCTCAAACTTCACAACGCAATCACAAAAGAGGATCACCGAACCATTTGGGTCACCCTCACGATAGCAGGGTCCCAAGTCAAAATGGAATTGGATACAGGATCAGCTCTAACCGTCATGAATCGACGAGACTACGAGTGGCTATTCTCACACATACCCTTGAGAGAGACATCCATTGTCTTGAGGACGTATACGGGGCAAAAAGTATACCCCAGAGGAAAAATAAGGGTGCCTGTCGAATACAACGGCAAGAAAATACGGAAATTGTATCTCTACATTCTGCAAGATGGTGGACCACCGTTATTGGGACGTGAATGGATCAGAAAGATAAGTTTAGACTGGCACTCCATTCAGGCACTGACGGTGGCTGGTAAAAAGCATGACGACGTCACTCCTGGACAATTGTCAACAATCTTAGCTGATGCCAAAGAGGTATTTCAACAAGACCTGGGCACTCTTAAAGGCGTAACCGCCTCGATAAAAATAGAGGAGAATGCAATTCCCAAGTTTGTCAAAGCAAGACCGGTACCATATGCAATTCGCCCAGCCGTCGAGGCAGAGCTGGAGAATCTGGAGAATGCAGGCGTGTTATCTAAGGTAGACTGGAGCGAGTGGGCGACACCCATCGTTCCTGTCATGAAGAAAACGTTAAACAATAAGTCTGAGGAGCCAAGGAAGGTTCGCATCTGTGGGGACTTCAAGGTGACGGTGAACCCAGTCCTTCACACAGTACAATATCCTCTTCCAAAGATAGAAGATATCTTCACCTCACTATCTGGAGGGAAGCGTTTTACAAAAATTGGCCTAGCACAAGCATATTTGTAGATGGAGGTTGAAGAATCCTCTAGGAAGTATCTCACGATAAACACTCACAAAGGTCTTTACCAGTATAATCGACTGGTATTCGGAGTAGCATCAGCTCCGGCGATATGGCAAAGAGTGATGGAACAAGTCCTGCAAGGGATTCCGGGGACTCAGTGTTACTTGGACGACATCCTAGTGACAGGTGAAGATGACAGTGAACACCTTGCCAACCTAGAGCAGGTGCTCACTAGACTACGTGAACATGGGCTACGAGCCAATCGCCCCAAGTGCGAGTTTTTTAAGAAACAGATATCGTATTGTGGCCACGTGATTGATGAAGAGGGGTTGCATAAGTCCCCTGACAAAATTGAAGCGGTAGTTAAGGCTCCAGTGCCTGAAAATGTGTCGCAACTGAGGTCATTCCTCGGATTGGTGAATTACTACCATAAGTTTTTGCCGAATTTGTCCACAAGTCTGCATCCACTGAACGCCCTACTACGAACGGGAGTAGCATGGAAATGGAGCGATGAATGTAAGCGGGCCTTTCAGAAGAGTAAGGACCTAATCACTTCAAGAGAAGTATTGGCTCACTGCAACACATCACTACCAATAAGACTGGCGTGTGATGCGTCTCCCTACGGCATTGGGGCGGTACTGTCACATAAATTCCTTGATGGTTTAGAGAGGCCGATAGCTTTTGCGTCACGCTAATTAACTTCAGCCGAGCGTAACTACGCCCAGATTGACAGAGAGGCCCTCAGCCTGGTGTGGGGGGTGAAGAAGTTCAATCACTACCTGCACGGTCAGAAATTTACTCTACTAACTGATCATCAACCTCTCGTCTCCATTTTCAACCCTCAGAAGGGCGTACCGATAATGACAGCACAACGGCTACAGAGGTGGTCCCTTTTCCTTGGGGCACACCAATATGACATCGAGTACAAAGGAACTTAACAGCATGGGAATGCTGATGGATTGTCGCGCCTACCGTTGCCGACGGTGGAAGAAGAACTGGCAGTGGATCCAGTGGAGTTATTCCACTCGACTATAGTCGAATGTCTCCCTGTGACGAATGCAAACATAGAAAAGGAAACACGAAATGACCCGACACTCTCCTGGGTCTATGATTTAACGGTGCAAGGATGGCCAGCACATGGCGAACCACTGCTGCCAGCATTCTCGCCGAGAAGAGAACAGCTGTCAGTGTGCAGAGGAACCTTGATGTGTGGATCCAGAGTAGTAATTCCACCCAAATTGAAGGATAGAGTGCTCAATGAGCTTCATGAGGGTCATCTGGGAGGGGTAAAAATGAAGAACTTAGCCAGAGCATTTGTGTGGTGGCCGGGAATCGATAGAGAAATCGAAGAGATGACCAAGAGCTGTACAGGATGCCAGAAGGTCCAAAACGCCCCACCACAAGCCCCTCTACATCCATGGGAGTGGCCCTCATCTCCATGGCAAAGGGTGCACATTGATTTTGCTGGTCCCTTTATGGACTCGATGTTTTTAATTGCAGTGGATGCACATTCAAAGTGGCCAGAGGTAATAAAAATGTCCTCAACCACCACAGAAAAAACTATCACAGTCTTACGAACCATATTCGCCAGGAATGGGCTGCCTGAATAGATTTGCGCTGACAATGGACCACAGTTTGTGTCTGAAGAGTTCCGGAGGTTCTTAAAGAACCTTGGATGACAAGGGATATACAAAAATGCATTAGAAATAAAAGGGGGGCTTTTGGCAGTTACAAAAGACTAAAGACGGAAGAAGCCCTAGAGGAGTATAAAAAGTGCAGGGGCATACTTAAAAAAGAAATTAGGAGGGCGAGGAGGGGCCATGAAATAACACTGGCAAGCAAAATAAAGGAAAATCCTAAGATGTTTTATAAGTATATTAAAGGCAAGAGGATAACCAGGGAAAGGGTAGGGCCCATTCGGGACCAAAGTGGCAATCTGTGTGTAGAGCCAGATGATGTAGGCGGGGTTTCAAATGAATTTTTTGCATCTGTGTTCACTATGGAGAGAGACGATGCAGACATAGAAATCGGGCAAGGGGACTGTGACATACTTGAACATATTAGCATCAAGAGGGAGGAGGCGCTAGCGGTTTTAGCAGGCCAAAAAGTGGATAAATCCCCAGGCCCGGACGAGATGTATCCCAGGCTGCTGTGGGAGGCAAAGGAGGAGATTGCAGGGGCTCTGACACAAATTTTCAGAACCTCTCTGGCCACAGGGGATGTACCAGAGGACTGGAGAACAGCTAATGTAGTACCATTATACAAGAAGGGTAGCAGGGATAAACCAGGGAATTACAGGCCAGTGAGCCTAACATCTGTGGTAGGGAAATTATTGGAAAAAATTCTGAGGGACAAAATTAGTCTCCACTTGGAGAGGCAAGGATTAATCGGGGATAGTCAGCATGGCTTTGTCAAGGGTAAATCATGTCTGACAAATCTGATTGAATTTTTTGAGGGGGTGACTAGGGGGGTGGATGAGGGAAATGCTGTGGATGTGGTTTACATGGACTTCAGTAAAGCTTTTGACAAAGTCCCGCATAGGAGACTGGTCAAGAAGGTAAGAGCCCATGGGATCCAGGGTGCCTTGGCGCGTTGGATCCTAAACTGGCTGAGTGGCAGGAGGCAGAGGGTGATGATCGAAGGATGCTTTTGTGACTGGAAGCCTGTGTCCAGTGGGGTACCTCAGGGATCGGTGCTGGGTCCCTTGTTGTTTGTGATCTACATAAATGATTTGGATGAGAATGTAAAAGGTATGATCAGTAAGTTCGCAGATGACACGAAAATTGGTGGGGTGGTAAATAGCGAGGAGGAAAGCCTCAGGCTACAGGACGATATAAACGGGTTGGTCAGATGGGCGGAAAAGTGGCAAATGGAATTTAACCCTGAAAAGTGCGAGGTGATGCATTTTGGACGGACAAATAAGGCAAGGGAATACACAATGAGTGGTAGGACCCTAGGAAGTACAGAGGGTCAGAGGGACCTTGGTGTACATGTACATAGATCTCTGAAGGCAGCGGAACAGGTAGATAAGGTGGTTAAAAAGGCATATGGGATACTTGCCTTCATTAGCCGAGGCATAGAATATAAGAGCAGGGAGGTTATGATGGAGCTGTACAAAGCGCTGGTGAGGCCACAGCTGGAGTACTGTGTGCAGTTCTGGTCGCCTCACTATAGGAAGGATGTGATTGCTTTGGAGAGGGTGCAGAGAAGATTCACCAGGATGTTACCTGGGATGGAGCGCCTCAGCTATGAAGAAAGGGGGGGACCTGATTGAGGTGTGCAAAATGATGAGGGGCATAGATAGGGTAGATAAAGAGGAACTTTTCCCCTTAGTAGGGGGGTCAATAACAAGGGGGCATAGATTCAGGGTAAGGGGCAGGAGATTTAGAGGGGATTTGAGGAGGAACTTTTTCACCCAGAGAGTGGTTGGAATCTGGAACTCACTGCCTGAAAGGGTGGTAGAGGCAGGAACCCTCACAACATTCAAGAAGCATTTGGATGAGCACTTGAAATGCCATTGCATACAAGGCTATGGACCAAATGCTGGAAAATGGGATTAGACTGGACAGGGATGGATGGGCGGCGCAGACACGATGGGCCGAAGGGCCTCTTTCTGTGCTGTAAAACTCTATGACTCTATGACTATGAATGGTGTTAAGCATTACACATCCGCCCCATATCATCCAGCCACTAATGGATTGGCCGAGAGGTTTGTTCAAACATTCAAGAAGGCTATCAAGGCAATGTGTAATGAAGATATACCCCTACAACACAAGGTGGATAACTTACCAACCAAACTCCAGCCATGATGTTCTTCAATCGAAGACTACGATGCCGCTTGGATTTGGTTAAGCCAAACGTCAGAAGAGATGTGGAGAACAGGCAGTTTCAGAATATGAATGAAAGGCCGACCAGGAGTTTTAAGATAGGTCAAGCAGTTTTGGCCCGGGACTACCGCACAGAGAAATGGCAGCCAGGAACGATCTGTACACGGCAAGGACCTCTAATGTATACCGTGGACGTTGGAGAGAGCATTGTAAGACACCATGCTGACCAGGTTCTAGAGTCACTGGAAAACGTCAACTCCACACCACGATCTGATACACCTGGCGATGAAACCGAAGTACCAATTGCATCGACCGCAGAATCGGTGATATTGGAAGCAGACGAACCAAACAACGACATTGATCCCGACTCAACCTTGCCAGAAGAACCTGATATCCCAAAGAGGCGTTATCCAGACAGAATCAGGAAGCCTCCTCAAAGACTGAACTTATAATTGCTTAACTTCAACCAATGTATCTAGCAACCGTAATTGTAATTGTAATTAGTTATTATTTAGTTGTTAAATGAATGTTATGTACTGTTTATCTAAAAGGGGAGGAATTGTTGTGTATGTACCTTTAAGGGAATAACTGGTCTCAGACTGCAGTACCGGCAGTGACCACCCCTGTATAAAAGGCCCGAGCAGGCTTCTGTAGTTTCAGTTTCCAGGTTGTCTCCATTCAGTAAAGACTTGTTAAAATCAACTCCTGCAGTCCGTGTCTCAATTATACACAGACATAATACTCCACACTCCTTCCCCCTCCTCCACCCCTCCTCCACCCTCCTTCATCCTCCTCACCACTCCACCACCCCTCCTCCACCCTCCTTCATCCTCCCCCCCTCCTCCACCCTCCTCCACCCCCCTCCTCCACCCCCTCCCCCCTCCTCCCCCCTCCACCACCCCTCCTCCACCCTCCTCCATAACCCCTCCTCCACCCTCCTCGCCCCTCCACTACCCCTCCTTCACCCTCCTCCACCACCCCTCTTCCACCCTCCTCCACCCTTCCACCCCTCCTCCACCCTCCTCCACCCCCCTCCTCCACCCCCTCCCCCCTCCACCCTCCTCCACCCCCCTCCTCCACCCTCCTCCATAACCCCTCCTCCACCCTCCTCCTCCCTCCACTACCCCTCCTTCACCCTCCTCCACCACCCCTCTTCCACCCTCCTCCACCCTTCCACCCCTCCTTCACCCTCCACCACCCTCCATTCTCACATCATATTAAAAGCTAGCTTTAGAATTGTTGTCAAAATCAGGAACCATTTGCAGTAAGATTTATGATCTAAAATGGCGAGACTGATTGTAGACCCAGTTAAACACATGTGGCTGCGTTTATTTTGATGTGTGAGTACATGAAAGTTGTACTTTTAAACTGAAATGAGCAAAACCTGGTTAGCATACTGCAGTTTGCAGAATTTTTTTCCAGTGTTTTTACATCAGTTTCAGAAGGTATAAATTATTTTAAATAGCTAAGCTATGTTAAGTCATCAAATAACTACTGGTGGATTTAAACACTGTCTTAAATTCACAAAGATAAGTACAGATGTCAGGGAACACCATCATCTCCAAGTTCCTTTCCAAGTCACAGGCTAACCTGACTAAGACACAGATCACCACTTCATCGCCACTGGGTCAAAATCCCGGGATTCGCTGATTCCCTACCGAACACTGCAGCAACTCGCCAAGGCTTCTTCGGCAGCACCTCCCAAACCCGCGACCTCTTCCACCTAGAAGGACAAGGGCAGCAGGCGCATGGGAACACCACCACCTCCAAGTCACACACCATCCTGACTTGGAAATATATCGCCATTCCTTCATCGTCACTGGGTCAAAATCCAGGAACTCCCTCCCTAACAGCAGTATGGGAGTACCTTCACCACACGGACTGCAGCGGTTCAAGAAGGCAGCTCACCACCACCTTCTCGAGGGCAATTAGGGATGGGCAATAAATGCTGGCCTTACCAGCGACGCCCAGATCCATAAACGAAAAAAAAAATCACTGTGGGAGCAGTACTGCCATAAAGACTGCAGCAGTTCAAGGAGCAGGCCAATGACCACCTTTTCAGGGTCTCACGAGCACTACACGTATTCCTAAGAACAAATATATAAGAAAAGGAGGGAGGCCTTTTGGTCCATCTAACTCATCCTTCCAGAGAAACCTACAATAGTCCTCCACCATCCAACTGCTTCTTGAATGACTCCATAGATTGTGGGTTCGAGCTCCACTCCAGCACATCGGGGTAGAGTTTCCGGGCGCGAATTGCGCTGAAAATCGCGCAAGTTTCCCAAAGTGAGGTTATGGTTCAAGCTTCCGCTCAAACCTATTTACATAATCACAAACGTAAAATCTTCCATGAACCAGCTCAATCGGGCAGTGTTTTGGAGCATAATGTTTAAAAATATTTCTTGATATATTTAAGAGCGGTAACCTGGTGCAGTTTGATTAATACAGCTGACAATGGGTTAATCACAAAAAATAAGCACTTTTAATCAGTCCACCACCTGTGAGTTACCTGATTTTAAATAACTGAAAATGACTTTAAAAACTATACAGAACCATTGACTAGTTTCATTGGTGTACAGTAGTCAGTTGCTTAGTAAATGACATTTTTTTAATATTTAAAAGAATTGAAAGGTGCCTATTAGTGTCCTCGTGCTTAAAAAAAGGCTTAATTTTAAGAGCCTCTTCGAAGGGCCACAAACAGGCACAATTAGCGGAAACTCGCCTTGCTGACTCATTCGATCTGAGGGCGTGGCCAGTTTTGTGGGCGGGGCCAGCTTCTAACGCGATGTTTCTTAAACCAGCGCAAAAGATCACGGAAACGGCACGTAACTTGTGCTTGAAATTCCTCGATCTTTTGCGCTGGTTTGGCCGATCTGGGGCGAAACTCTACCCCATAATCCAAGCTGACACTTCAGTGCAGTACTGAGCGAGTTTGCATTGACGGAGATTTTGTATGTTGGAGAAGTCATTAAACCAAGGCCCCCATTTGTTTGTAAAATGAAATCCCATGAAATTATTCGAAGAAGAGCAGGGGATTTCTACCGGTGTAATGGCCAACATTCACCCTTCAAGCAACACCACCGAAAACTGATTAACTGGTTAATTAATCTTGTTGTTTGTCGGACCTCGCTGTGCATAAAGTGACAACACTTCAAAATTAATTCTTTTGCTTTGGGACATTCTCAGGACATGAAAGGCACTATATCAATTTTTGTTTTATTTATTCATTTATGGGATGTGGGTGTCGCTGGCAAGGCCAGCATTTATTGCCCATCCCTAATTGCGCTCGAGAAGGTGGTGGTGAGCCGCCTTCTTGAACCGCTGCAGTCCGTGTGGTGAAGGTACTCCCACAGTGCTGTTAGGGAGGGAGTTCCAGGATTTTGACCCAGCAATGATGAAGGAACGGCGATAAACTTTCAAGTCAGGATGGTGTGTGACTTGGAGGGGAACTTGGAGGTGGTAGTGTTCCCATGCGCCTGCTGCCTTTGTCCTTCTAGGTGATAGAGGTCGCGGATTTGGGAGGTGCTGCCGAAGATAAATGCAAGTTCTTTCGCTCTGTAGCAGGGACAGTGGCCACTCTTTAAAGTGCTTGGATGGGTGATGGTGACTCTTTGTTGGCTTTGCTTACGCCTCCATTGCTGACCTTGTTGAGGTCCAGACCTGTCTCGGAAGTTTTGACTCTGTCAGTGCAGTATAGCCAAGGCTCCTTCCACAGACAGACTAATCAATGCAGAATTTCTACTGTCATTCTCCCCACCCCTTGTTATACTTCCTCAAATAGTTTTTCCTGCTGTAATTAGTTTGGAGCCAGTGCTTGATGTACCAATCCCATTATCTGATCTGAATCCAAATAGTGTCAGGATACCAAGGATAGGATTCTCCTCTTCACTGGAGTATGACGGTGAGGTGGGCCGTGGAGGGACCCTGTACCCTGAGACCGCTGAATCCCCGACCCATTTTTTTGCAAGGCATTCTCCAGGGAGGGATCACCACCATGAGAGAACCTACAAATCATCAGCAGCCTGAAGATGCAGTAGTGCTGCAGCACCAGAAGATGTGCCAAGGGACCTGAAGAGACAGAAGAACCAAAGGTGAAGAAACCTACCCGTCTTGTAGGCCTCAGCAGATTGAGGCCTACCAAGGTAAGTGCTGGGGCTGAACAGGAAGTAGAGGAGGCCTCTCCTAGGCCCCCCTCCCTCCATTTAGAGAAATCGGGACCTTTTTCACAGCTACCCCGAGCCTACTAACACCTTTCACCATGCAGTCCCGGGGAGCGGCAGTAACAGGGATGGTCGCAGGAAAATCCACTGGGAACTCGAGGCCCAGGACCTGGCTCTCATTTACATGCAGCTGGTGGGAGAAGAGCATCCAGTGAGGGTCCTGGCGGAAGCAAGGGGTCGGAGCGGGAGCGCAGCAAAAGGCTTTACCACCAATGTTGCCCCTTTTCTGCTGCTATCCTGGCCCATTAGGGAGGAGAAAGCAGAGGAAACCCCAATCTCAAGCCTCTAATCCCCATTATGTGCATATTGTGCACTGAATAGTGTTGAAACATGAAATGCACAGGGACTCTAACACCACGATTGGCAGCTCCTTAACCAACTGTTTTTTGCAATTTGGTAGATTAATAAGCAAGGTGTAAAATGCATGAGGATTACTGAGCTATAAATCAGTGAAGATTAGTGTCACATTCAGATGCAGAACACCATTGACTGGTTTTGGGGTTTCTGAAACAATCCAACAGCTTCATGGTCACTTTTACTGATACCAGCTTTTCATTGCCAGATTTTTTTAAATTGAATTCAAATTCTCGAACTGCCACTGTGGGATTTTAACTCACTTTCACTGGATTATTAAACCAGGCCTCTGGATTACTAGTCCAGTAACATAACCACTGCGCTACCGTTCTCTTGGCAGGACTGGCTTTGGTACATCGGGTATTGGTTACTACTATTGAAGATCTAGTTGCCACGTGTCACCGAACTATCTCACTTTGCTCGGTGAGACAGCCACGTGTTAAGCCACAACTACTACTGCAAGCGCCTGAGCAGTACATTTGGCATAGAGGCGAAACACAGCAAATTGCTTTTAACCTTTTTTTTTTCTAAACAGCCACCAGTTAACTGATGTTTTTATACAGTATCTTTTTAAAAGTATATTTATTGCACTGAGATTGGGATGTTTCCAAATCCTGAGCGGGTTTGCTGCAGGAACAACATCCTCATGCCACAGAATTTGCTCCGTTTTTAGTGCAGAAAGGGGCCTTGAGCTGACGCAGAATTTTAGGGACCTTGACTGTTTGCTTGGGAGCGCCCCTCTCCGAGAGCCCAGAATCTGACACACACAAGCCTGCCTAATGAAGGGTGACACCAGCGGTGTTGGAGGGAGTAGCACATCTTTGTCTTGCTGTCGCCGCTCCACGGCAAAGTCCTTTGTCCTTTCCCTTCGACTTCTCAAGGATGTTAGGGCTCAAGACATTTCACATCCAGTCAAGTCAAGAGAGACAGGTCAGCATGTCCTCCAGGGTAGCAGTGGATACAGTGGCTTGAATCTATAAGTTTCTTTATGCTTAACCTTACAACTAGCACACTCATGCTCTGCCAGGGCTCTGTCCGTCCGGCCAGAGGCAGAAACCCCTGGAGTCAACCACAACTTTGGAAGGTAATTGGGAGTTGGAGTCCAATTGTGCCATTCAAGAGGTGGTAAAGAGTGAGTCTGCCCTTTTGAAATACCACTCGATCAGGCTGCCTGGATGTTTGAAACCATCGACTCAAGGGTCCCACAGAATTAAATGGGGCAGCTCCCAATACCTTTACTTTATGGTGGAGCCCTTTGCTCTGGATTTCTTGAAAGTCACATTATTCAACTTTTGTGGGATTTGTTTTTGCACTTCTCCCCTTTGGGCAGCTTACAAGGATGTCTGCCCAGATTTGCACAAGGGGTCCATTCATAAATTAACCTTATCGGTGGGTTGGTGGGACAGTACAACTTTCTAGTCAAGTGTTTGGAGGAATGGGTCTCTGCTGACACGAGTCTGATGGTAACATACCTGAGGGCTGGTCTGCAGTCAGTTTGGTCACAGAGACCTGCAAGGCAGAGAGCTTGGCTTTCATGTTGCGGATCCCATCAGTAAAACGGTTTTCCTGTCCTTTTAGGAATTGTTGCATTTGTCGGATGGCAGTTAGGACCTTCTGTCTGTTCAGGCAACCCTACACAATGAAAATAGGAGTGAATTGGAGGTTAGTTCTGACATTAACCGATTTCTCTGCAGCCTTTGAAACGGTTGACCACATCACCCTCCTCCAATGTCTTTCCTCCTTGGTTCCACTGTTACCTATCGAATCGTAGCCAGAGCATCTCCAGAAATAGCTTCTCTTCCCTTCCCTAAAATATTACCTCTAGAGTCCTCCAAGGATCTATCCTTAGCCCCCTCCTCTTCCTCACTTATATGGTGGCCCAGGTGACATCATTCAAAGACATAGGGGTCGATTTTCATTGACCCGTGGAGTCAGGATTGGAGGCGTGCGGGGGGTTAAAGTCACGAATTCGGGGGTCCCGACACCATCCCGCGCCCAACCCGCCTCCAATTAAGTTTCAAAGGAGGCGGATACCCGCCCCACACTGGGACCCGCCTACCCGAGGCGGGAAGGGATTAGTGCCAATTAACTGCCTGTTAACAGGTAGTTAACAGGCAGTTTTTAGCCTAATCCCTATTTTAAAGCTTGAACTGTGGGATTCCCGATGGCTCCAAACCATGCCAAGTTAGAGGAGTCGGGCCGTCGGGTTGAAGGACTTGGAGGGGTCGAGATAGAAACATAGAAACATAGAAGATAGGGACAGGAGTAGGCCATTCGGCCCCTCGAGCCTGCTCCGCCATTCAATGAGATCATGGCTGATCATCCAAATTCAGTACCCTGTCCCTGCCTTCTCCCCATATCCCTTGATCCCTTTAGCCTTAAGAAATATATCCAACTCCTTCTTGAATATATTTAATGAACTGGCCTCCACCGCCCTCTGTGGCAGAGAATTCCACAGGTTTACCACTCTCTGGGTGAAGAAATTCCTCCTCATCTCTGTCCTAAATGGCTTCCCCCTTATCCTTAGACTATGACCCCTGGTTCTGGACTCCCCGGCCATCGGGAACATCCTTCCTGCATCTAGTCTGTCCAGGCCTGACAGAATTTTATAGGTTTCGATGAGATCCCCTCTCAATCTTCTAAACTCCAGTGAGTATAAGCCCAATCGACACAATCTCTCCTCATACGTCATTCCTGCCATCCCAGGTATCAGCCTGGTGAATCATTGCTGCACTCATTCCATGGCAAGAACATCCTTCCTCAGATAAGGCGACCAAAACTGCACACAATACTCAAGGTGCGGTCTCACCAAGGCCCTGTACAACTTCAGCAAGACATCCTTGTTCCTGTACTCGAACCCTCTTGCTACAAAGGCCAACATACCATTTGCCTTCTTAACCGCTTGCTGCACCTGCATGCTTACCTTCAGCGACTGGTGCACAAGAACACCCAGGTCTCTTTGCACTTCCCCTTCTCCCAATCTATTGCCATTCAAATAATAATCTGCCTTCCTGTTTGTGCCACCAAAGTGGATAACCTCACATTTATCTACATTATAGTGCATTTGCCATGTTTCTGCCCAATCACCCAACCTGTCCAAATCGTACTGGAGTTTCACGACATCCTCCTCACAGCATACCTTCCCACCCAGCTTTGTGTCGTCTGCAAATTTGGAGATACTACATCCAATTCCCTCGTCCAGATCATTAATATATATTGTGAACAGCTGGGGTCCTAGATGTCGGTGTTCAGGTGAGTGATGGGTGCATGAGTGCAAAGGTAAGTGTGTTTGGTGTGTCTACAGTGTGTAAAGAAGTTTAAATTACCTGTACTTACCTTTACAGCCTTCCTTCCTCTAGGTTTCGGGAGTCCATCATCTAACTGGCACAGAAAGCAGAATGGCTGCGATCTGTCAAAAGTGACAGCCTGCAGCTTTGTGTGCCGGTGAGATTTCTAACTGAGTCTGTGTAGAAGGACTCAGGTTAGAAGTAAGACTCTCAGTGTTTGACAGCTTCAAACAGCTGTGAAACGCTGATATTTCATCTGTCAAAAGCTCTTGACAGATGAAATTTCAGTTTGTGATGTCACCTGTTGCCGGGTGGCCCTTAATTGGCCCGCTGAGCCCACTGGGTGGGCTCAACAAGGTCAATCAAGTTAAAATCGCGTGGATTGGCTGCATCTCGATGGAGGCAGGACTACAACCCCGAAAGTTGTAGTCCCGCCTCCTTCTCGACTTCTGAATGAAAATCACCCCCATAGGATCAACTTCCACATGTAAGCTGATGACACCCAATTCTTCTTCTCCACCACCTCTCTTGACTAATGTTCCCTTTAATTTTTGGGGGTGCGCGGGCCCTTTAAGGGGCTGCGCAGCCCATTCATAATACTACACATGCGTGGTTTTTCCCATTTAAAAGCCGGTGAGCCAGCTGCGCGGGAGCTCCAGAGCGTTGCAGGGCTGCGCAGTTTAACGGGAACATTGCTCTTGACCCCTCCACTGCCTCTCTGTTGTCAGACTGCTTGTCCAATACCCAGTCTTAGATAAGCCTTAATTTCCTCCAGTTAAACATTGGGAACAAAGCCATCATCTTAGGCCCCCAACCAGAACTTCTGTACCCTTGTCACAAATTCCAACCCCCTCCCAGGCCACTGACTCAGGTTGAACTGGACTATTCGCAACATCAGATTCCCGAGCTCAGCTTCTGACCCCATATCCTCTCCATTGCAAAGACCGCCGCTGACCTCCATCTCCACCTCCATCATATACCTGCCTCCTGCCCTAACTCAGCCCACCTGTCACTGAAACCCTATTCCATATCTTTGCCACCTCCAGCCTTAATTGCTCCAATACACTGCTGGCCGGCCTCCCTCAAATCCTCCACTCTTTGTAAACTTCAGCTGCCCATGTCCTATCCTGTATCAAGTCCCGCTCAGCCATCACTCTTGTCCTTGTCTACCTACATTGGCTCCCAGTCCTCCAATTTAAAAGCAAAATATGCGGGAAATCTGAAATAAAAACAGAAGATGCTGGAGACACTTAGCAAGTCAGGCAGCATCTGTGGAGAGAGAAACCGAGTTAACATTTCAGGTCGATGACCCTTCGTCAGAACTGCCTGACCTGCATCTGCATATTTTGTTCCAGCCTTTTCTGTTTTTACCTCCAATTTAATATTCTCATCCTTGTGTTTAAATCCAGTTATGACTTTCTTCTCCCTCTCTATGTATCCTCCTCCAGCCCTACAACCTCTTCCCTACCCGAACTCTCCGTTACTCTGACTCTGGCATTTTATTCATCCCCTTCCCCTTTGCCCCACCATTGGAAGCTATGCCTTTACCTGCCTGGGCTCCATGCGCTGAAAACCCACCTCTTTGACCAAGCTTTTGGTCACCCTCCCATCCTAATATCTCTTTCTCTGGCGGGACCCATTTTTGTCTGATTAGACCTTTGTGCAGCACCTTGGGATGTTTATCTACATTAAAAGCACTATGTAAATGCAAGCACACACATTAAGAAGAGTACTATTTAATTTAACAATTTCATCGAAAAAAATAAAATAGTCACCAGAATTTTGCCTGTTGTTTTGGTAAAGATACTTATTTTATTATCCTCATGAAGAGGGTCCTTCCCTGGCAGAGCTGCCATTGACGGGGAGTATCCTGTGCTCCTCTGTAGGAAACATCAGAAGCCACAACTTCAGGCTAACTTGGGAGCCGCCAGATCCCAAAGATGCATCTATAAACTGTACCAGGCCCATATGGCAGTGGGCAGCTCTCAGGCTGGTTTAACGTTGCATCTCTTCCCCCAGGGTTTTCTTTGTCAGTGAGGTTACCACCCAGCCTAACAAGGAGCGATCTTCAACCTGAGGTCTCCAGGCGTATAATAAAAGTGAGAGAAATTTCTGCTGAAAAGTAGAAAGGCCATTTGACCCATCGCGCCCATTCCTTCCACAGCCCACTTACAATCTGCCCAATCATGGACTGCACCACAGCAGGTTAACCTTCTGCGGAATTAATTCGGCACAATTACTCCCAGATTCATAAAAGTGATCAGGTGAAACTCCAGAATGTTTATCTATCCTCAAATATCAACTCCTCAATCCTGACCTGCTGCCTTCTCAATCAACAATACTCCCCGGTTCCCCAACCCCAGCTCCAACAGCAGAAGATCTACACGTATCTCATGGAGAATTTGCTCATCTCAGTTCATCACCAGACGTTTTTCCAATTCTTTTTTGGAGGACTGATTAACACAGCAGCCTCTGTGTTTTCTGGGAGTCTTTCTGTGGGGCAGAAAGAAAACCACCTGAGGGGGAAAAAATGACCATTGCCTCTGTCTCACATGTATTTGCACAGGCTGTTTTTAATGCCATTCCATATCAACAGCAAGAATAGATGGCAGGAAGGATGCGGTTGACAGGACAGTGGGTTGTCTGTACAGGGCAGGATGTGGCATCAGATGCTGACAAAATCCAGCAGCAAGTTTGCCAGCAGTTTACACTGGCACATGGCTGCTATGGGACTAGGGGCTGGCGCTGATTAGTGCCAACTTAGAATATGTAATTCAGGCAATTTATACTGGTAAACCCAGGGTAGATTTCAGTAAGACGGACTCAACTCCATTTACCATTATTAACATACTGTAAATTGCTGAGAATACAGTTAAACTCCAGTCTCAGTACCGTAGCCACTACAACAACAACTTGTATTTATATAGCGCCTTTAAAGTAGTAAAACATCCCAAGGCGCTTCACAGAAGCGTTATAAAACAACATCTGACTAAAGCACCAGAGTTTCCCAGATTGTTTATCTTTATGGTCTTTTTAGCTTTCAGGATTCCTGAATTAATGTCAATTCATAGAATCATAGAATAGTACAGCACAGAAGGAGGCCATTCTGCCCATCGAGTCTGCGCCAAGCAGATTTGCTGACAAGTCAGTGCTGTGGGCTGAGAGGTTGAAACGCTCTGAAACTCATTTTATAAGACACCTGGCAGCTATTAGAGAGAAGAGTTTTGACCCGTTTGCCTGGGCTGGATTGAAATCCATTCTGACCTAACGCACACCCTATACGGTTCCTTTTAAGTGGTGAAGGAATATGGTGGAGGACTTGCAAATGAAAAATTGGCAATTGAAAATAAAAAATTAAGCAAATTGTTAATGTTTACATTCAGGAACAGTAAAGCAGTGATTAATTGGGTTCCTTTAGTTTGACGTCAGCTGAAGTGATGATGTTGAGAGCTCGCTGATAGGGGTGTAAGGTCAGGGGTTGATCAAGTGCATTTGAAAGGAGACAGGCGACAAAACAGCATCCCTATAAGAATGGACAGTAATGGAATGATACAAAAATACAAAATGATTGCGTGCGACCAGCAGGTGGAAACGGTGGGACCTTGAGGAATGGGGAACATGAGGAGCAACAGAGGGAGCAGGAGAAGGGGACAAAAGAGAACAGAAAGGTTACCACACAAGGGGTGGACATTCTGAGACTGGTCCGAAGGTGGAAAAATGGGTGTCCTCAACGCATATGGTCTTCAGTCATATGGACTAGGAAGCACCCAGGTTCAGTACCTGGTCTGTGCTGAGTTAACGGATTTCAGCCAGGTTGGTCTCAGTACCACCAGACTGAGGAGAGGAAATACAGCCAGGTTTCCCCCACTTCAATGCTTTCCACTTGTCCCGGCTAGGAAGTGCGCATGTGTGTATGTTGCTCGAAGACAGGATCGAGCTTGCGTGTGTTGTTCCGCACAGTAAAATAGCCTGATGCTACATACTGCCCAGGCTTGTACTCGGGCGACTTAAAGGACAATAGTCGATAAGGTATTCCCTCATGAGCTAACATCTTCAGTAGAGGAGGGGAGAAATTGGGGGTGGAATATGGAAAGCAGAGAGAAGAAAAGTAAAAAGAAGCATAAAATTACAAAGCGATATTAACCGATTAAGTGAATGGGCAAAACTGTGGTAAATGGATTTCAATATAGGCAAGTGTAAGGTCCTTTGGACCTAAAAAGTATAGATTAGAGTACTTTCTAAATGGTGAAAGGCTAGAAGCAGTGGCGGTTAAAGAGACCTGGGGGTCCATGTATGTAGATCATCAACAGGTCATGGACAGGTACAAAAAATAATCAAAAAGGCTAATGGAATGCTGGTCTTTATATCTAGAGGGCTGGAAAACAAGGGGTTAGAAGTCATGCCACAGCTATACAAAGCCCTGGAGCACTATGTGCAGTTCTGGGTACCACACTTTAGGAAGGATATATTGGCCTTGGAGGGAGTGCAGTGTAGATTTACCAGAATGATATCTGGACTCCAAGGGCTTATGTTACGAGGAGAGATTACACAAATTAGGGTTGTATTTGTTGTGTCCGTGTGTTAATGGAGACACGGAATGCAGGAGTTGGTTTAACAGGTGTTTACTGAACAAAGTCTGGAGGTGAACTAAAAGATACAAGACACTATACAGGCTTATATAGCCCGAGTGGCCACTACCGGCATTACAGTACACAGGGGCTCTTAAAGGCACATACACCACAATTCCTCCCCTTTTAGACAACCAGTACATAATATTTTAAGTAATTGTTATTAACATGTGTACAAGAACAATAATCTACACATTTGCTGCAGTTAATCAATTATAAGTCAGTCTCTCTGGAGGCTTCCTGACTCGGTCCGGATAACGCCTCGGTGGTGTAGTAGTTTTCGGTGGTGTAGTAGGTTCTTTTGGCAAGGTCGATTCGGCTTGAATGCCAGTGTCGGGTTCATCTGGTTCCAGTATTACCGGATCAGAGGTAGATACTATGGGTATCTCTGCTTCATCATTAGGCGTATAGAGTGGTGGTGTAGGTTGTCCCTTTTCGGATGACTCTATGATCTGGTCAGCATGGCGCCTTATTATGCTTTCTCCAATGTCCACGGTATACATCAGCGGTCCTAGTCGTGTGCAAATAGTTCCAGGCTGCCATTTCTCGGTACGGTAGTCCCGGGCCAAAACTTGTTGACCTATCTGGAAGGTTCTAGTTGGCCTTTCATTCATGCCTTGAAATTGCCGGTTCTCTACGTCTCTTCTGATGTTTGGCTTGATCAAATCCAGCCGGCATCTTAGTCTTCTATTGAAAAACATCATGGCGGGAGTTTGGTTTGTAACCACATGTGTTGCATTCCTGTATGCAAACAAGAAGTTATCTACCTTATGCTGTAGATTTATGTCTTCATTACCCATGGCCTTTATGGCCTTCTTGAAGGTCTGGACATACCTTTCAGCCAATCCATTGGTGGTGGGATGGTATGGGGCGGACGTGTAGTGCTTAACCCCATTGTTTTTTAAGAACTTCCTGAATTCTTCGGACACAAACTTTGGTCCATTATCAGAACAGATCTGTTCAGGCAGCCCATTCCTGGCAAATATGGTCCTTAATACTGTGATGGTTTTTTCCGTGGTGGTGGAGGACATCTTTATTACCTCCGGCCACTTGGAGTGTGCATCAACCGCGATTAAGAACATCGAGTCCATAAATGGACCAGCAAAGTCGATGTGTACCCTTTCCCATGGAGATGAGGGCCACTCCCATGGATGTAGAGGGGCTTGTGGTGGGGCGTTTTGGGCCTTCTGTCATTCTAGACAGCCCTTGGTCATTTCTTCGATGTCTCCATCGATACCTGGCCACCACACAAATGCTCTGGCTAGGTTCTTCATTTTCACTCCACCCAGATGCCCCTCGTGAAGCTCCTTTAGCACTTTATCCTGGAGTTTGGGTGGAATCACCACTCTGGATCCACACATCAAGGTTTCTCGGCACACTGACAGCTGTTCTCTTCTTTGCGAGAATGCTGGCAACAGTGGTTCGCCATGTGCTGGCCATCCCTTCACCGTTAAATCGTAGACTCGTGAGAGAGTCGGGTCATTTCTCGTTTCCTTTTCAATGGTAGAATTTGTTACTGGTAGACATTCCACTATGGTTGAGTGGAACATTTCCACTGGGTCCACTGTAGGTGCCTCTTCTATCGTTGGCAACGGTAGACGCGATAAACCGTCAGCATTTCCATGCTGTTTTGATCCTTTGTATTCTATGTCATATTGGTGTGCTCCTAGGAAAAGGGACCACCTCTGTAGCCTTTGCGCTGTCATAATGGGAACGCCCTTTTTAGGGTTGAATATGGAGACGAGGGGTTGATGGTCAGTCAACAAGGTAAATTTTTGTCCGTGTAGGTAATGGTTGAATTTCTTCACTCCCCACACCAGGCTGAGTGCTTCCCTGTCGATCTGGGCATAGTTACGCTCAGCTGAGTTCAATGAGCGTGATGCAAAAGCTATCGGCCGCTCCGAGCCATCAGGGAATCTATGCGATAAGGGGATGCATCGCACGCCAGTCTGATTGGCAGTGATGGGTGGTAATGAGCCAAAACTTCCTTGGACGTGATCAAGCCTTTATATTTATGGAAGGCACGTTTACAGTCTTCGCTCCATTTCCAAATTACTCCTGTTTGTAGCAGTTCGTTAAGAGGGTGCAGAACAGTTGACAAGTTCGGTAAAAATTTATGATAGTAATTTATCAATCCCAGGAACGACCTTAATTGTGAGACATTTTCAGGTGCTGGGGCTTTTATGACCGCTTCAATTTTTTCAGGTGACTTATGCAACCCTTCTTCGTTAATTATGTGGCCACAATATGATATTTGTTTCTGGAAAAATTTGCACTTGGGGCGATTTGCTCGTAGGCCTCGTTCTCTCAGCCTAGTGAGCACCTGCTCCAAATTGGCAAGGTGCTCGTTGTCGTTTTCTCCTGTTACAAGGATGTCGTCTAGGTAGCATTGAGTCCCCGGAATCCCTTGCAGGACTTGCTCCATAGCTCTTTGCCAGATAGCTGGAGCTGATGCTACTCCGAAAACCAGTCGATTGTACTGGTACAGGCCTTTGTGTGTGTTTATCGTGAGATACTTTTTAGAGGCCTCCTCAACCTCCATCTGTAGATATGCCTGTGCCAAGTCAATTTTGGTGAAACATTTCCCTCCGGATAGTGAGGCGAAAATATCTTCTATCCTCGGAAGAGGATACTGTACCGTGTGAAGGACCGGGTTTACAGTCACTTGAAGTCCCCACAGATGCGAATTTTTCTCTGTTCTTCAGGTTTATCATTATTCAACGTTTTCTTCATGACCGGGACGATGGGTGTTGCCCACTCGCTCCAATCTATCTTGGGTAACACGCCTGCCTTTTCCAAATTCTCCAGCTCTGCCTCGACTGCTGGACGAATTGCGTATGGCACCGGCCTTGCCTTAAAAAACTTGGGAATTGCCGCATCTTCCACTTTTATTGAGGCGGTGACGCCTTTCAAGGTCCGTAGTTCCTGTTGAAACACTTCCTTGGCGTTGGCCAAGATGTCTTTTAATCGTTCAGGTTTGAAGTCGTCATCATTTTTTTTTTTCACTGGTCACCGTCAGTGCCTGAATGGAGTGCCAGTCTAAACGTATCTTCCTGATCCATTCACGTCCCAACAGCGGTGGACCACCATCTTGCAGAACGTATAAATACAACTCCTGTATTTCCTTGCCGTTGTATACAACAGGCACCCTTATTTTCCCTCTGGGGTATACTTTCTGCCCCGTATATGTTTTCAAGATAATGGATGTGTCTTTCAAAGGTATATGCGGAAATAGCCGCTCGTAATCCTGTTGACTTATGACGGTCAGAGCTGATCCTGTATCTAGCTCCATTTTAACTGGGGACCCCGCTATCATGAGGGTAACCCAAATGGTCTGGTAATCTTCTTTGGCAATTACATTATGTAATTTGAGAGAGCTTAGTCTCTTGTTTCCGGAGTCGCTATCGCTCTTCTGGTCTTCGGAGCTACTGTCCGTCATCATTTGTACCTTTCTGTACTTTTCCTTATTGATTTTTTTTCTGTCAGTGGATTTTTTGTTTCCAGATCGGCATACACGTGTAATGTGTCCCATCTTTCCGCATTGCCTGCATGCTTTGTCCTTGAACCAGCAGTCCCTCTGGTAATGGGTGGATCTGCCGCAGCGATAACATCTGTCGAAACCCTGTGTCATTTCATGGGTGCCGAAGTCCTGTGGCTTTTGCTGTATCTCTGCAGCTCCTCTTGCTGCTGCTTCGTATGATACAGCCACACTGAAAGCCTTGTCCAGTGTCAAATCTTTCTCAGAAAGTAGCCTTTTTTGTGTTCCTTCACTTAGGAGACCGCAGACGAATTTGTCTCGTAGAGAATCTGCCAGTCCTGCCCTGAATTGGCAGTGTAGGGTATCAACAATCACCTTAAAATTCTTGTCCATCGGTTTGGCTGGAGTGATTAAGTTTCATAACAGCCTGTATGTCCTTGCGCCCATTAGATTTAGAAGTACCGATGCCTTTTTATCATCCTTTATTTCATTCGCTGTGCAATATGCCTCCACTCTTTCCACATATGTGGTCCAATCCTCTACATCACTATCGAAAGCAGTAAATATATTGCCAGTCTTAGGCATCCTGAAAAAAAATGACGCCTCCCGTGCTTTCCTTTCTTCCCTGCCAAAAAAAAAAGGCGCCTCCCGCGCTTTCCCACCGCTGCCGCTGCTGACAACGCTGTTCTCTGCGGTTTTTATTTATACAGATATTTTTAATAGTTGGAGACTTGTTCCCACCGGACTCTCTGGGACTTTTCCCTCCCTCTGCTTGGTCCGAACCCCGACCTGCTTTGCAGCGCTGGCCATCTCCTGAGTGCTTCCACCCTCCGTCTCTGTTTGCCTCCGCCTTCGCTGCTCGGCCCCGCTGCAGAGCCAGCCGATCGAGCCCCAGCCCGCCGCCCAGGGAGGATTATTGCAGTACCTGCCACTAGCCCGGCTAGCTGGTGAAACCACAGTTTTCTTTCTTTTTTTTTTTCTTCGACCTTCGTCTGAGGAATCGATCTCCTTGAGGTGCTGCCGAATTGCAGGTAAGTCCGTTTCCAATTCGTCGCCACTGTTGTGTCCGTGTGTTAATGGAGACACGGAATGCAGGAGTTGGTTTAACAGGTGTTTACTGAACAAAGTCTGGAGGTGAACTAAAAGATACAAGACACTATACAGGCTTATATAGCCCGAGTGGCCACTACCGGCATTACAGTACACAGGGGCTCTTAAAGGCACATACACCACAGTATTTCCTAGAAATTAGAAGATTAAACAACAATTTGATCATAGTTTTCAAGATATTAAGAGGAACTGATAGGGTAGATAGAGATAAACTATTTCCACTGGCTGGGGAATCTAGGACTAGGGGATAGAGCCTAAAAATTAGAACAAGATCTTTCAGGAGTGACGTTAGGAAACACTTCTACACACAAAGAATGGTAGCAGTTTGGAACTCTCCTCCACAAATGACAGTTGATGCTGGGTCAATTATTAATTTAAAATCTGAGATTGATAGATTTCTGATAACCAGGGTATTAAGGGATGTGGGGCAAAGGCGGATATGAAGAGCTAGGTCACAGATCAGCCATGATCTTATTGAATGGAGGAACAGGTTCGAGGGGCTGAATGACCTACTCCTGTTCCTATGTTCCTAGAAGAGAAAGAGAGAACAGGAAGAAACCTGCTGATAGAAAAGTGTTCAGGCGATCTGAGTCAGGAAGAACCTGTCAAAGGAACAGAAAAAAAAGAATTACAGCCGGCCTGTGGAAGATGAGGAAAGAATATTTCCAGCAAAAGTGCAAACTGAGGTGTCCTCAGCCACTGTCTTAAACATCCACTCCCTCTACCTCCAGCACACTGTGGCTGCAGTGTGCAACCATCTACAGGATGCACTGCAGAAAGTCGCCAAGGCTTCTTCGACAGCACCTCCCAAACCTGCGACCTCCACCAACTAGAAGGACATGGGCAGCAGGCGCATGGGAACACCACCACCTCCAGGAAAGACCGGCATTTATTGCCCATCCCTAGTTGCCTTTGAAAGGGTGGTGGTGAGCCTTCTTCTTGAACCGTTGCAGTCCGTGTGGTGAAAGTTCTCCCACAGTGCTGTTAGGTAGAGAGTTCCAGGAATTTGACCGAGTAATGATGAAGGAACAATGACATATGTCCAAGTCAGGATGGTGTGTGACTTGGAAGGGAACTTGAAGGTGTTGGTGTTCCCATGCGCCTGCTGCCCTTGTCCTTCTAGGTGGTAGAGGTCGTGTGTTTGGGAGGTGCTGTTGAAGAAGCCTTGGCGAGTTGCTGTAGTGCATCCTGTAGATGGTACACACTGCAACCATGGTACGCCATTAGTGGAAGGAGTGAATGTTTAAGGTGGTGGATGAGGTGCCAACCAAGCGGGCTGCTTTGTCCTCAACAGTGTCGAGCTTCTTGAGTGTTGTTGGAGCTGCACTCATCCAGGTAAGTGGAGAGTATTCCATCACACTCCTGATTTGTGCCTTGTAGATGGTGGAAAGGTTTTGGGGAGACAGGTGGTGAGTCACTCGCCGCAGAATATCCAACCTCTGACCTGCTCTTGTAGCCACAGTATTTATGTGTCTGGTCCAGTTAAATTTCTGGTCAATGGTGACCCCCAGGATGTTGATGGTGGGGGATTCGATGATGGTAAAGCTGTTGAAAGTCAAGGGGCGGTGGTTAGACTCTCGCTTATTGGAGACAGTCATTGCCTGGCACTTGAGTGGCACGAATATTACTTGCCACTTATCAGCCCAAGCCTGAATGTTGTCCCGGTCTTGCTGCATGCGGGCACAGACTGTTTCAGTAACTGAGTAGTTGGAGCTGAACACTGTGCAATCATCAGCAAACATCCCCACTTCTGACCTTATGATGGAGGGAAGGTCATTGATGAAGTAACTGAAGATGTTTGGGCTTAGGACACTGCTCTGAGGAACACCTGCAGTGATGTCCTGGGGCTGAGATGATTGGCCTCCAACAACCACAGCCATCTTCCTTTGTACTAGGTACGACTCCAGCCAGTGGACCCTTCCCCCCCCCCCACCCGCTGCCCCCCCCTCCCAGTTTCCATTGACTTCAATTTTACTCGGGCTTCTTGATGCCACACTCAGACAAATGCTGCCTTGATGTCAAGGGCAGTCAACTCACTTCTGGAATTCAACTCTTATGTCCATGTTTGGACCAAGGCTGTAATGAGGTCTGAAGCCGAGTGGTCCTGGCAGAACACAAACTAAGCATCGGTGAGCAGTTATTGGTGAGTAAGTGCCGTTTGATAGCACTGTCGATGACACCTTCTATCACTTTGCTGATGATTGAGCATAGACTGATGGGGCAGTAATTGGCTGGATTGGATTTGTCCTGCATTTTGTGGACAGGACATACCTGGGCAATTTTCCACTTTGTTGAATAGATGTCAGTGCTGTAGCTGTACTGGAACAGCTTGGCTAGAGGCATGGTTTGTTCTGGAGCACAAGTCTTCAGCATGACAGCTGGGATGCTGTTGGGGCCCATAGCATTCGTTGTATCTAATGTGCTCAGCAGTTTCTTGATATCACATGGAGTGAATTGAATTGGCTGAAGACTGGCGTCTGTGATGGTGGGGACTTCAGGGGGAGGCTGATATGGATCATCCACTCGGCACTTCTGGCTGAAGATGGTTGCAAATGCTTCTGCCTTGTCTTTTGAACTCACATGCTGGGCTCCACCATCATTGAGGATGGAGATGTTCATGGAGCCTCCTCCTCCCGTTAGTTGTTTAATGGTCCACCACCATTCATGACTGAATGTGTTAGGACTGCAGAGCTTTGATCTAATCCATTGGTTGTGGGGTCACTTAGCCCTGTCTATAGTATGCTGCTTCTACTTTTTAGCATGCATGTATCCTGTGTTGCAGCTTCACCAGGTTGGCACCTCATTTTTAGGTACACCTGGTGCTGCTCCTGGCATGCTCTTCTACATTCCTCATTGAACCAGGGTTGGTCCCCTGGCTTGATGGTAATGGTAGGGTGAGGGATATGCCAGGGCATGAGGTCACAGATTGTGGTGGAATACAATTCTGCTGCTGCTGATGGCCCACAGCACCTTCATGGATGCCCAGTTTGAGCAGCTAGATCTGTTCTGAATCTATCCCATTTAGCACGGTGATTGTGCCACACAACTTGATGGAGGGTGTCCTCAGTGTGAAGACGGGACTTCGTCTCCACAAGGACTGTGTGCAGTGGTCACTCCATGGACAGATACATCTGCAACAGGTAGACTGCTGAGGATTACTCAAGTAGGTTTTTCCTCATGTTGGTTCTCTCACCACCTGTCGCAGGCCCAGTCTGGCAGCTATGTCCTTCAGGAATCGGCCAACTCAGTCAGTAGTGGTGTTACCGAGCCACTCTTGGTGATGGACATTGAAGTCCTCCACCCAGAGTACATTCTGTGCCCTTCCTACCCTCAGTGCTTCTTCCAAGTGGTGTTCAACATGGAAGAGTACTGATTCATCAGCTGAGGGAGGGCGGTAGGTGGTAATCAGCAGGAGGTTTCCTTGTTCATGTTTGACCTCATGCCATGAGACTTCATGGGGTCCGGAGTCAATGTTGAGAACTCCCAGGGCCACTCCCCACTGTGTCAGCACCTCTATTGAGTCTGTCCTACTGGTGGGACAGGACATACCCAGGGATGGAGATGGAAGAGTCTGGAAGGTATGATTCTGTGAGTATGACTATGTCAGGCTGTTTCTTGACTAGTCTGTGGGACAGCTCTCCCAATTTTGACACAAGTCCCCAGATGATAGTGAGGAGGACTTTGCCGAGTCGACTAGGCTGGGTGCGCCTTTGTCGTGTCCGGTGCCTAGGTCGATGCCGGGTGGTCCGTCCGGCTTTATTATTAATATACTTCTTTGTCGGGGTTTGGTATAACTGAATGGCTTGCTAGGTCATTTCAGAGGGCAGTTAAGAGTCAACCACATTGCTCTGGGTCTGGAGTCACTTATAGGCCAGACCAGGTAAGGGCGGCAGATTTCCTTCCCTAAAGGGCATTAGTGAACCAGATGGGTTTTTATGACAATCCGGTAGTTTCATGGTCACCATTACTGACACGAGCTTTTTATTCCAGATTTATTGAACTAACTGAATTTAAATTCCCCAGTTGCCGTGGTGGGATTTGAACTCACGTCTCCGGATCATTAGTCTAGGCCTCGGGTTTACTAGTCCAGCAACATAAAAACGAAAGACTTGCATTTCTATAGCGCCTTTCACGACCCCAGGATGTCCCAAAGTGCTTTACAGCCAATGTGGGAAACGTGGCAGCCAATTGCGCACAGCAAGCTCCCACAAACAGCAGTGTGAGAATGAGCAGATAACCGCTATGCTACCGTACCCCTATTGTAGCTGTGTACTATATATACACACACACACATTAAAAACTAACTCACATTGGCATCTTCAGCATTTGAGGTTTAGTTGCAACAGCCAGCTCTTCTCTGAAGCTCACAAGCATTCCTATAAATCGGATTATTGCAGAGCTAACAGGACCAGCAGTGTTTATATCCGAGGCCTTTGAACCGCTCTATATTGGCCATTATACAGTAACAGCTGGAAGAAACACCGCATGTCCTTCAAAGTCATTAAACGAACAGATTTTAATGTCTGCAGTGCATTCTGCATGAAATGTACTTTTTAGATTTGTTCAAATGCACTTTAGCGCATACATCACATCAATGAGATTTTCTCGGAGAACAACTTTCAGCGACATCAGAGACCTGGGAGCCCCTCCATCCCTGTCCCCCTGCAGATTATTGATTCTACAATTTACTCACGTTTCTTACCGATAAACTATTTTTCCTTTTCTCTCACAGCAATCTGCAGCACAGCAGTAAAAACAGAGGTTGCTACTTGCCTGCGAAGCCTGTGACGGGTAAAGGCAGGAGAGTACCAGGTACAGAAAAAGGCTGTACTGAATCCCAGGAACCATATCGCCTCTGCTCCTTTACTCTTAGGGAATGCCTTCAAGATCTGCACGTGTGTGGGTTTTTTCTCCCCCCTACACCGGGAAAACTCCTAGTTTTCGCTGGCAGGTGCATTCACATTGGGCTCATTGTGGAGTCAGTCGGTTTCACTCCCTGGACAGGATGACGACAAGTGGGAGTTCAGCAAAGTCTTTCAAGGGAGCTTCTTTTCCAGACTCGACTGAATTCACATACTCAGGTTTGTTCCCTTGCTGCGGGACGGGAGTTGATCTCCACTGGACTGTGTGCTCAGGGTGAAGGATTGCTTTGGTCTCAGGTTCCTGTCAGAATGATATTGTCCCGCCCCTTTAAGGAGCTGGAGGGCTGGTGGAATTGAGACGAAAAGAATTGCTTCAACTTTGCAGCTATTATTATCTTAAGGTAGCAAATCGCGCTTTAAACAATTACCTTCCTTGATGATACACGTTAGTGACAAGGGCTACATCATAACAACAACATAATAAGTATGTTGTCAAATAAGGACTGATTTACAATTGGTTTATATGCGCACACATACATGTAAATGTGAAAACAGAATATTGTAAGGGTTCTATGTACACTGTGGATTTATACATCGAACGATTTATGTTGCTTTCAGATTTCAAAATTGAGCCCCACAGACTGAGAATGTTAACAATAAAAGTTTACATCAACTGCATTCGTGCTTTTAAAACACTATCAAAATGGTTAGTGATAAGGTATATTTTTAGCGTCAACAGGGATTAGAAAAATATTTTGATGTGAATCCTGTCAAATGGCATCATTTCTCTGCTTAGCTTTTAAATTCCAATTACTATGCACTTATAATAAATAATAAAATGATGTAGCAAAATATATGTAATGATACAGCACCTTATCACATGCAAAGCGTTTGACGACCAATGCAACACTTTTCAAGTGCAGTTTCACACACATCAAATGAGATGAAACGAACCTGTAAGCTGCTTTTGGTGTCTTTGGTCGAGGGGAAAAGGTTAGGACAGTGGGAGAATTCCCGGCTCTTTTCAAGTAAGGATTAGGGGATGGGTGGGGTGTTGGGCGGGTGGTTTCGTCTGTTTCCGACTACTGCCCTGTTACAAAGCCTTAAATGTAGTGTGTGTGTGTTTTTAAGTACCTGTTGGGCATATGGATACATAATGAAATCACATTTCCCCTTCGTTTGAAACTGTTCTGCCAGGACTCCTGAATCAACATTGCAAGATGCGTGTGATTCAATTGTCCCTCGTGTCCATGAACATATCACCTGTATTGTATTGATTAAAGCAGTGATATTAGATTACTGTCTATCAGCTTTCTACTGTGAGTATCTGCTCTCTGTATCCAGCAAAGAAAAAACCTTTCTGGGCTGTGTGATATGAAACGAATTCATCAGAAGGAGAGGAATGCGGCTGCTGTTAGTTTAACAGCCCAGAAAGGCTGGATATGGAGAGAGCAGATACTCACAATAGAAAGCTGATAGGCAGTAATCTAATATCACTGCTTTAATTAATACAATACAGGTGATATTTTCATTTTCCAGGAATGCACACTTGAATTGACACCCATCTATGATATATATCACTGTTACAGTGAGGGGTGTGGGGTATATCACTGTTACAGTGAGGGGTGTGGGGTATATCACTGTTACAGTGAGGGGTGTGGTGTATATCGGAGTTGCAGTGCGGGGTGTGGGTTATATCACTGTTACAGTGAGGGCTGTGGGTTATATCACTGTTACGGTGCGGGGTGTGGGTTATATCACTGTTACAGTGAGGGCTGTGGGGTATATCTCTGTTACTGTGCAGTGTGTGGGATATATCAGAATTACAATGAGGAGTGTGGGGTATATCACTGTTGTAGTGAGGGGTGTGGGGTATATTACTGTTACGGTGCGAGGTGTGGTTATATGTTCGAGGCCAGGACCCAGGAGCGAGAACGAGCCCAGCAGCGAGGTCAAGGCCCAGGAGTGGCGCAGCATTGACCAGCAGCGGGGTCGGGGGTCGGGGCCCAGGGAAGGTGCAGCATGGGCCAAAGGCAAGGTCGGGAGGACCACAATGCATCCTACGAAACCCAGGCAGAGAGGACCTGCGGGAAGGAGGGAGGAGGACAGTAGGAGTATGTTTGTGTGTGTGTGCTAGGCCATTGTAGCAGAACCTGGTCTCCAATCGTCTTGGATCCCCTTGCCATTGGACCAAGACCTTGCTCTGTCAAGCCCGTGTGGTAGCTGGTGTGCAACGGCCACCCCATGTTAAAAGAATTCACGCACAGGCATCTTCCACCCTTTAAAATGAAGTTCGGGACCTGGAACGTCATGGACAACCCCAACAATGACAGACCGGAACACCGTACTGCTCTCGTTGCCCAGGAACTCAGACGTTTCAACCACCATCTGTCCCACCTGTGACAGACTGTAGGTCCCGCATTGGACTCATCAGTCACCTGAGAACTCATTTTTAATGTGGAAGCAAATCATCCTCGGTTCCGAGGGACTGCCTAAGAAGAAGAAGATATTAAAAAGCGTACATTTATATGTGATTTCTGTTTGTAAAACCTTACTTCCTATTGTGACATTTTTGTCATACTTTTATGTCAACTTGTCCCCATTATAATTACGATGCCCACATTTGCCTATGTAAACATGTCACACTGTAATGACACCCTCCTGACAATGGTGGTGCTGTAGAGTCTCAATTTTCCAGCTCCCTGCTCCTCAGCCAAACTCCTATGTCCCAGGCAATTGTACTTCACTCCTTCCCAAACTACCACTGCTTTTGCTGTTTAAAAATCAAAATATTAGATACAATTAAGAACAGAATGCATGACTTTAAAACGAGGATGATGTCTGCACACTGTGGTCCAGTTATCACCTGCTCTCTAACCTCACTTCACTTGAAGACTACGCTTAATCTTGACTCCCCATGTGCAATGCCACCGGTGGTCGACTAGTATAATAGCTGAAAAAATGCCAAGGGTTTTTTCATATCCTCCATTTATATCGCACCTTCTCACGCCTCTCAGAAATACCTCAACACTTCACAAACAATGGATTACTTTGGCAGGAAGATCCCAAAAACAACAGTGAGATGAATGACCAGTTAATCAGGTTGTGGCGGTGTTGGTTGAGGGAGGAATACTGGCCAGGTCACCGGAATAGCTCCCTTCTTCTCTTACAATACGGGAGCTTTTAACATTCACGCAAAAGGCAGGATGGACATCTCTTTTAATGCCTATCCGGAGGGCAGGGAGATCACTTCAGGAGTGGATCACCATTCATAACAGCGGCGAAGCTGGATGGAGGAAATCCAGCCCCACAATCTTTTTTTTGCTAAAAGGTACCCCTAAAATGCTTTGTAAAACTGATTACCCTAGTGCTGTACATATGTAGATTGAGACGATGGTGGTGGGGCTACCTCATTGTCCACATAAAGCAGGACCCAGCTAAGGTCCAGATTGATAGAAGTTAGGCTACCCATTAATGGCTCATCGTGAGTCCCAGTGGATGGAGTGACTGTCCAGACACTGAGAGAAGGTGGGTGATCCAGGGCTAATTGGACACAAAGGGGAGGGTTAGTTTGAAGGCTGGGTTGCAGACGAGCCAAATGTGATAGCTAGCAGTGCCCTCCGCTGGTTGTTATCTGGAAGGACTCCACAATAAATAATCGACTTCAGAAACACAGCTGGTGAGCGTCCTCTGCCGGACAAGAGGAAGAAGTGGCGACAAGGTTCTGGCTTAAAGGGGCAGGCATGTACAGAAGCCTGACATCGGTAGTGGGGAAAATGCTAGAGTCCATTATAAAAGATGTAATAGCAGAGCACTTGGAAAGCAGTGACAGGATTGGACAAAGTCAACATGGATTTACAAAAGGTAAATCGTGCTTGACTAATCTACGGGAATTTTTTGAGGATGTAACTGGTAAAATAGATAAGGGAGAACCAGTTGATGTGGTGTATTTGGACTTTCAGAAGGCTTTCGATAAGGTCCCGCATAAGAGATTAGCGTGTAAAATTAAGGCACATGGGATTGGGGGCAAGGTATTGACTTGGATAGACAACTGGTTGGCAGATAGAAAGCAAAGAGTTGGAATAAACGTGTTGTTTTCCGAGTGGCAGGCAGTGACTAGTGGGGTACCGCAAGGATCGGTCCTAGGACCCCAGCTGTTCACAATATATATTAATGACCTGGACGAGGGAATTGGATGTAATATCTCCAAATTTGCAGACGACACAAAGCTGGGCGGGAGGGTATGCTGTGAGGAGGATGTCGTGAAACTCCAGTACGATTTGGACAGGTTGGGTGATTGGGCAGAAACATGGCATATGCATTATAATGTGGATAAATGTGAGGTTATCCACTCTGGTGGCAAAAACAGGAAGGCAGATTATTATTTGAATGGCAATAGATTGGAAGTGCAAAGAGACCTGGGTGTTCTTGTGCACCAGTCGCTGAAAGTAAGCATGCAGGTGCAGCAGGCGGTTAAGAAGGCAAATGGTATGTTGGCCTTCGTAGCAAGAGGGTTCGAGTACAGGAACAAGGATGTCTTGCTGCAGTTGTACAGGGCCTTGGTGAGACCGCACCTTGAGTATTGTGTGCAGTTTTGGTCGCCTTATCTGAGGAAGGATGTTCTTGCCGTGGAAGGAGTGCAGCGAAGATTCACCAGGCTGATACCTGGGCTGGCAGGAATGACGTACGAGGAGAGATTGGGTCGATTGGGCTTGTACTCACTGGAGTTTAGAAGATTGAGAGGGGATCTCATTGAAACCTATAAAATTCTGTCAGGCCTGGACAGACTAGATGCAGGAAGGATGTTCCCGATGGCCAGGGAGTCCAGAACTAGGGGTCATAGTCTAAGGATAAGGGGTAAGCCATTCAGGACTGAGATGAGGAGGAATTTCTTCACCCAGAGAGTGGTGAACCTGTGGAATTCTCTACCACAGAAGGCAGTGGAGGCCAATTCATTAAATATATTCAAGAAGGAGTTGGATATATTTCTTAAGGCTAACGGGATCAAGGGATATGGGGAGAAGGCAGGGACAGGGTACTGAATTTGGATGATCAGCCATGATCTCATTGAATGGCAGAGCAGGCTCGAGGGGCCGAATGGCCTACTCCTGCTCCTATCTTCTATGTCTATGTTTCTATGACAGATTCAAAACTGTTCTGTGGTGAGATCCTACACTGTTTCTTTTGTGAATAGCCAAGCTAATGGGAATCAGCAACATATTTCAAAAATCAACAGAGGTGTTTAGAGAGGGTCGATTGGTTCCCCAGTGATTGTAGCTCCAGATTGTACTGATGTGTTTGTCGAACAGAAGTTCTTCAGGTTGGAGGTTTCTCCAGCCCTAGAAATGGACGGCCTAATGGATGATACACAGAAGAATGGAGAGAGAATGGAGGAACTGAAGAAAAGGTTAGTGCTGGAATCAGGATTGCAGAGATCGAGAGCTTAGTTGCTCATCAACCGGAAACATTGGCCCCCGATCTTTACTGGGGTGAGATTTCAAAGCAGGAGAGAGGATTTCTGGTCGGGAGTGGGTTTTTTCAACATCATCTCCACCCGGAAGCCAGCCTGATTGACAGTGGCGGGGGGGAGGGGGGAGGCTGCTGAAAAGGCCGCAGCCCAGGAACAGGGATAGAGATCGCAAGGGTGGGGGGAGGGGGATACAGTGTGGCTTCGAGGGTCGGGGTGTTGGCGAGAGATTGGGGCAGAGATGAGGGCATCGGGAAGGTCGGTGATCACCGGGGGATCAGTGATCGTGGTGCGGGGGGGCGGGGGGAGGTCCGATCATGGGGGGATCTGATTGTGGGGGGGGTCCGATTGCATGGGGGCTCCGATCCCGGGGAATGAAGCAGGTTAGCTTGGGGGCCGGGGGGAAGCACACTTGCTGCTCCTGGCCCACAAGCTGGAAAGGCACTTCCAGCCTGTTCCTGTTCCATGCACCAGTCCTCCCTTTAGCACCCGGGGAAACCCGGCCAGCCAGCGTTAAAGCTGGACAAGAGATAAAATCTGAGGCACACATCCTCATTCAAATATTTAAATCAGCAACCTGCCTCCTGGGAGCGGGTTGGTTGCCTGTCCCCCATCCCACCACCGTTAACACTGGAAGTGGGCTGGCCCGAGGCGGGTTTGACAATTTTTTAATTTTCACATCCCACCCGAAACCCACCCGTTTTGCGGGGTTAGAATTACCCCCAAAGATGCTGCCTGACCTGCTGAGTGTTTCCAGCATTTTCTGTTTTTATTTCTGATTTCCAGCATCCGCAGTATTTGGCTTTTGACTCACTTGCTTACTTGATGTAGCACGGGAATACACAGCTAATAGACTACCAACACCTGACAATTTATGTGCAAGATCCTTGATCAGAACCAAGTAAAATTGGTTCCACATCCCCAATGGCCCAGTGAGGCTATGCCGACTGGGACAGGCCCAGGCCTGATCTCCGACTGTGCGGAGTTAGCTGGCGTCCAACTGGACAGCGGTAACAGGGCTACAGTACCTCTGGGATTGGAAATGGGAAATCAGCCAGGGTTCCCCACTGCTGATTGCTATCCGGCAAACTCTGCTGGAAGCGGATCTGTGTTGATGTTATGAAAGCAGATGATTGGCTGATGCCCCTTGTGGTCAAATAGCCTGCCAACACTAACTGTCAAAGCTCACACATGATTAATGGGTCAGGTACCAGGGAGGGACCAGCATTCAAAGAACTAAAGCCAATGCCTTTAAGAGGAGTGGGAAGAAAAAGAAAATTGTTCTAATTTTTATCCAGTAAAAATGAATGCACCAGAGGACTGACGGTTCCACCCGGCTAATGCAACTTATATCTTTAAGAAACAAATTGTCTACTATTTAGCAGTTTTGATTTAATGAAATCTTTACCTTTTTTTAATAAATTGCTGGTGTCCTGTATTTATTCTTAATTCTTCACACGGTCTTGTGTGGATGAAACTGGTATTGTCCCCCTCTCCCTCAAATCTGCCGTCATCACCCCTCTCCTCAAAAAAACAACCCTTGACCCCTCCGTCCTTGTAAACTACCGCCCCATCTTCAACCTCCCTTTCCTCTCCGAAATCCTGGAACATGTTGTCGCCTCGCAAATCCATGCCCATCTTTCCCGCAACTCCATGTTTGAATCCCTCCAATCAGGTTTCTGCCCTTGTCACAGTACCAAAACGGCTCTCATCAAAGTCACAAATGACATTCTTTGTGACTGTGACAAAGGTGTAAGCTATCCCTCCTCGTCCTTCTTGTCCTGTCTGCAGTCTTTGACATGGTTGACCACTCCATCCTTCTTCAACGCCTCTCCACCGTCGTCCAGCTGGGTGGGACTGCACTCGCCTGGTTCCTTTCAGGAAAGTGGTAGATGGAGTTTAATACAGAGAAGTGTGAGGTGATGCATTTTGGCAGAAGGAACAGGGAGAGGCAATATACACTTAATGGCACAGTTTTAAAGAGTGTGCAGGGGCAGAGGGACCTGGGAGTTAATGTGCATAGGTCCCTGAAGGTAGCAGGACATATTGAGAGAGTGGTTAGCAAAGCATATGGGATCTTGGGCTTCATAAATAGAGGTATTGAGTACAAAAGTAGAGAAGTTATGCTGAATCTTTATAAAGCGCTGGTTAGGCCACAACTGGAGTATTGCATCCAGTTCTGGTCACCACACTTTAGGAAGGATGTGAAGGCCCTTGAGAGGGTGTAGAGGAGATTTACCAGAAGGGTTCCGGGGATTGGGGGATCTTAGCTACAAGGACAGGTTGGAGAAGCTGGATTTGTGTTCATTAGAGCAAAGGAGGTTGAGGGGTGATTTGATAGAGGTGTACAAGATTATGATGCGTTTGGATAGGCTAGATGGGGAAAGGCTTTTCCCACTAGTTGATGGTTCAAGGACTAGGGGACACAGATTTAAGGTTTTGGGCAAGAGATATAGGGGGGATGTGAGGAAAAACTTTTTTACACAGCGAGTGGTGAGGACCTGCAACTCGCTGCCGACAGAAGTGGTGGAAGCGGAGACACTTCTGTTGCCTAGGCCCTAAGCTCTGGAATTCCCTCCCTAAACCTCTCCGTCTCGCTACCTCTCTTTCCTCCTTTAAGTCGCTCCTTAAAATCCATCTCTTTGACCAAGCTTTTGGTCACATGCACTAATTTCTCCTTATGTGGCTCGGTGTCAAATTTCTTTGTCTTTTAATACTCCTGTGAAGCGCCTTGGGATGTTTTACTATGTTAAAGGTGCTATATAAATACAAGTTGTTGTTGTTTACAATAACCCCACCGTAGTAATAGAGATAACCAATCTGGTCACATTAGTGACGTTGCAAACATAGTGGGAAGATTTCCTGAAATTGCTATTGCGAGCAAAACCTTGAAAATTTTGTAAAGCAATGTGTGCTCAGAGGAAATTGACTCCTTGTATATGGAGTTGATTTTCACGGCCTCCTGCCCAGCAGGAACAGGATGATAATGGCAGTGTACCACCTGCTGCCCTCTTCCCAGTCCCAGCCTGGCCACTGCTGTTCTCGCCGGGGCCTTTCACCTGTTTCAGGCGGGAACCTACTTTTAGGACAGTCCCCGCTGCTTACAGTGGGCGCGTCAGTGTTAACGCGATTTCCCCTCTATACACGGTGGATGGTTAATGGTTCCATTAAAAGCCCGTTAATCTCCCCCATCGCTGATTAACTCTCCTGTATTAATCAGGAACACGGGAGGCACTGCTGGAACCCAGCGCTCTATAATTCCAACCCACTCACGCTATTCCCTGGTGCAATGCACACTAATCATTCTGTAAAATTTTTGCACGATTCTCACACTGACAGGACATGGCAAAGAACCACGAACTCCTCACTGGCGCTTCCAGACTGATGCTGTCCGCAGAGATCAGTCAACTTCGCCCAGCTTCTCTTCACCTGAATTCCTCGTCTGGCTCCACACAGAGAAGCATAACAGGTAATTGCACCTTAACAAGGTGCGAACTACTCACTGAACACCTGTTTCTGCCCGAAATAACTGACGCTGTTAGCGCCAACTTGGTCATTTACAATAATGGTAATGACAAATTGGCTAGTGCTATTTACCCAATTTAAACGTGTGCATTTAAGTGATAGGGATTGTATACTAATCAGGATCCTGTGACGTACATAGGATCCCAATGTGATTTTGAGGTACCATTGGGCGGAGATGGGACCACGCACACTACACCCATTGGAACCAGGCATGCAGCAGCCTCACCAGCGGTCCTTAAAGGAACTGCTGCATATTGCTCAGAAAAAAGTAAGTACAAGTTTTTTGTAGGGATTTCTGTGGGGCCGGAAGGAGCACGAAAGTCACATTAATGAGGATATATGATAGACAAAGGAAAGGAAGTTGTAGGTGAAATTTGCAGAGGGGCATGTGTTATGATAAGAGTTATAATTTTAGGAGATTTTAACTCTCAAAAGTTAGGCTGGGATAGGAAAAATGTTTGTGGAAAGGAAATTGAGTTTTTTTGCAGTGTGTTCAGGATTGTTTTCTCAGTCGGTATATTGCTATTCCAACAAGGAAGGCAGCATTGCTTGACCCTGGTTCTGTATAATTAAGCAGAGCGAGTAGACAACCCAGAAGTAAGGCAATGATCACAATATAATTAGGTTCAGTGTAAGAGTTGGAAAAGGAAAATGAAAAGCTGAGGGCCAGGGGTACTTGACTGGAAAAAGCAAATTGTAACAAGTTAATAAGAGACATTGCCCAAACAAAATGGAAGGAAAAGCTGGCAAATAGAATCTCAGATCAGTAATGGGAAAGGTGCAAATCAGGCACATTCCAGTAAGGACAATGGCAGTGCACCGAAGGTTGGGGTCCTAAAGGTGAATAAGGGGAAGTAGATCAAATTTGAAACTGAAAAAAGAACCGACGCAGATAATAAAAATGAAAGCCAGGACAAATATAGAGCATAGATAGGAAAACTACAACAAGGAAGACTAGAAAAGCTAGGAGGATGTATGTACGAAAATGAGCAAAAAGAACAAAAGAGGCAACAACTAGCCATCTTTGTATAGGTATATTATTCTTAATAGGAAAAGCCAGGTAGATGCAGAACCACCAAGAGACAAGGAAGCAAACTTGTATTTGAGAGTCAGGGAACAGAGTGATACTAAATGAGTATGTTGGTTTCAAAGAGGAGGTGGATATTGAGATGTAGAACCATCAGAGGTAGATGGGTGGAGGGGAACTTTACTATGTAAATAGTATTAAAGAAGCTGCTCAACCTTAAGGTAGGCAACTCATCAGGACTGCGTGGTTTACAGCTATGAATCATTAGGGAAGCTAGGGAGGAATAGCAGAGGCTTTGACTATAATTTTCCAAAATTCAGTAGAAGAGAAAATTGTGCCAAAATATGCCATCCTATTCAAAACAGGAGATGAGGACAAGGCAGAAAATTATAGTCTAGTTAGTCTTATTTCAGTTATTAGTAAACCACTCGAGTCTATAATATCTAAAAACAAAGGAATAAAAGGGCCAAATAGAGTGTATGAGAATAGATTAGCAGCTAACATAAAAGAGAAACCAAAAGTCTTTTATAAACATATAAATAGTAAAAAGGTAGTCAAAGGAAGGGTGGGACTGATTAGGAACCAAAAGGGAGATCTTCTTGGGGAGGCAGAGGGCTTGGCTGAGGTTCTAAATGAGTACTTTGCAATTGTCTTCACTAGAGAAGAGGATGCTGCCAATGTAGCAGTAGAGGAGGAGGTCGTAGCAATATTGGATAGGATAAAAATAGATAAAAATAGGAGGTACTTAAAAAGTTGGCAGACCTCAAAGTAGAACAATCACTTGGTCCAGATCTTAGCATCATAGAATCATAGAATGCTTACAGCACAGAATGTGGCCATTCGGTCCGTCGAGCCCGTGCTGGCTCTCTGCAAGAGCACTTCAGCTTGTCCCACTCCCTTGCCCTTTCCCCATCGCCTTGCAAATTTCTTTCCTTCAGATACTTATCCAATTCCCTTTTGAAAGCCATGACTGAATCTGCCTCCACCACCCTTTCAGGCAGTGCATTCCAGACACTCGCTGCGTATAAAAGTTTTTCCACATGTCGCCTTTGGATCTTCTACCAGTCACCTTAAATCTGTGTCCTCTGGTTCATGACCCTCCGCCAATGGGAACAGTTTCTCTCTATCTACTCTGTCTAGACCCCTCATCTTGGATGGTAGCGAAAAATGTGCATCGGCCGCCCGTTTCACCTGTCTGAGATCCGATAACTCAGCACAGACTGCAGATTAAACCAGGGGCTGAAACCTGTCCTGGGCAGGAGCTCGATTTTCTTCTCTGTTGACTCCAATGGAACCGGGCGGAGTGTAAAACTGGCGGCCGATCCGCTGTCGCACGATTTGTGCTGCCGTCCAAGACAAATTTCACCCATTGGGTCCTTCCTGGTCTGTATGGTTCAGTTCCACAACACAGGAGAACTTACCAACTGAGACAACCGTGGATTTTCAGACACATTTTTAAACAAAGAGTAATTTTGACTTTGGCGGATAGTATAAAACGGGTGATATCCGATCAGCCGCTCGTTATACATCTCTCCCGATTTTCATTTCTATTGGAGAGATGTATAACGGGCGGCTGATCTGACATCACAGCAAAGTCAAAATTACCCCGAGGTGTGGGCCTGCTAATGGAAGCTGCCTTTTACAGTGAGAACAAGGAAAGAGTTTTGGGAGTGAGGCTGAATTGTAACATACAGAACAAGCCACTCCTGACACGTCACCAATGTTATTGCTGTATTACTGGGGAATTTATCAGCCTCACAGTCTGAGCGCTGGTGTGGCGTACCGATCACAGAAAGGACACAATCCGCTTTTCGGTCCGTAGACTATAAATCAGGCGTCATGCCTTTAAGAAGGATCACACCTTTAAGAAACTCGATCTGCAACATAGTTAAGCCCAGAGCGGGGGAGGAGCAGTCGAAGCTGTGGACTGATGAAAGGCAGTCGGACTTGGTGTAGGCTCTGACGCCATTTTGTGTTCAACATGCAGTCTCAACAATTAAACCTTTTCTGTTGAACCTCTCCGAGTTCAGTATTTTTTGCTAGGAGTACGTAGACTCCTACATTGGTGACCCCGACGCTCAGGACGACTCCTAAGCGTAACCATGGCTGACACAAACGCAGTTTCTGTGAAGCTGCCGGAGTTCTGGGAGAACCTAGCCACCGCCTGGTTCCTTCAAGACGAATCGCAATTCCGACTCCGCGGCATCACCACCGACGCAATGATGTACGACTACCTCCTCGCCTCCCTGGGCAGCTCCACAATCACGAAAGTCTGGACAACACTACAAAACCCTTCGGAGGAAGGCAAGTATGCACATCTCAAGGCCGCGCTCCTTAAAAAATTCACAGCCTCCCAATTTTTGTGCAACTGCCACCTCCTCGACCTCCCGGGCCTCGGTGACTCCACGCCGTCAGACTTGCTCTCACACATGCTTGCTCTGACCGACGAGAAACTGCCCGGCTCCCTCTTCCGCCCGCTCTTTATCCGCCAACTACCTCCCAGCATCCGCCCGGCGATTGTGGCGTCCAGCCTCACGGACCTTGAGGCCCTGGCCGACGAAGCCGATAAGCTCCTGTCCGCCAGCTGCAACCACGCCGTCACCCCCGACCTGGCCTCCGCAGCGTCGGCGCGCGCTCCACCCTCTATCGCGCGGCCACACAGCTCGGCCACGAGGCCCCCCAGGCCCCCACGTCCCCCAAGCCCTCCGACCCAGGGCTACTGCTACTTCCATATCCGGTTCGGCGCACGGGCACGCCGCTGCAGCCATCCCTGCACGTTTCCAACTGCCCCCACACCGGCCTACACGATGGCCATGGGGCAAGCAGGCGCGCTGCTGTACGTTACGGACAGCGCCTCCGGACGTCGTTTCCTATGCGACACGGGCGCGCAGCGCAGCATCATCCCCGCGTCCGCCCTCGAGATCCAGCGAGGTGGCCGCGGCCCTGCGCTGGCTGCCGCCAACGGCACCGACATCCGGACGTATGGCACCCGCACTGTCACCATCGACCTCGCAGGCCGCCGCTACCACTGGGAGTTTATCACCGCCAAGGTGCTCTCCCCGCTCCTTGGTGCAGATTTCCTGTGCACCCACGGCCTGTTGGTCGACATGCCTCAGCGCCGCCTCGTGGACATGAACACCATGTCACCTATCCCGGGCGCCATGGCCCCCCCCCAACCCGCCGAAATGGCGTGGCAGTGCCGCGCCCACTCAACAGACGACTACTCAGCACTCCTGGCTGAGTTCCCAGCCCTCACCAACCTGACCTTCTCCGCGAAAGTTGCTAAGCACGGGGTAGAACACTTCATCCCCACCACAGGCCCACCGGTGTATGCCCACGCCCGCAGGCTGGACCCGGCCAAGCTGGAGATCGCGCGGGCCGAGTTCGCCACAATGGAACAGCTCGGCATCATCCGCCACTCCAACAGCCCCTGGGCCTTCCCACTCCATATCGTCACCAAACCCGACAGGGGATGGCGCCCCTGCGGGGACTACCGGCGCCTAAACGACGCCACCACGCCGGATCGGTACCCCATACCGCACATTCAAGACTTCTCGGCTAGACTGGCCGGCCGCTCAGTCTTCTCCAAAGTTGACCTGGTGCGCGGTTACCATCAGGTGCCAGTCCACCCCACGGACGTTCCCAGGACGGCCATAATCACCCCTTTTGGGCTATTTGAGTTCCTCCGAATGCCCTTCGGCCTCAAAAACACGGCCCAGGCCTTCCAGCGGCTCATGGACTCGGTCCTCCGGGACCTGAAGTTCCTCTTTGTCTACCTGGATGACATCCTGGTAGCTAGTTCCTCCAAGCAGGAACACATCGAGCACCTCCGCACCCTGTTCCAGTGGCTCAGTGAGCACGGGCTCATCATCAGCCCAGCCAAGTGCCAATTCGGCCTCAGCAGGATCGAATTCCTCGGCCACCACATCACGCAGGACGGAGCCATTCCCCTGCCCGCCAAGGTGCAAGCCGTCCAGCAGTTCCCCCGGCCTACCACCATCAAAGGCCTCCAGGAGTTCTTGGGGGTGATCAACTTTTACAACCGCTTCATTCCCGGAGCGGCCTCCCTCATGTGGCCCTATACGAAGCCCTCCGGGGTAAGAAAGACAGAATGGCGATCGAGTGGTCGGCGGACATGTTGACCGCTTTCGACTCCACCAAAAAGGCGCTCGCCGACGCCACCATGCTCGCTCACCCACAGCCCAACGCCAGGATGGCCCTCACCACGGACGCATCCGACCACGCGGTCGGCGCCGTGTACGAACAGTGGGTTGACGGGGCCTGGCAACCGCTGGCCTTTTTCAGCCGCCAACTGCGCCCCCCGGAGGCCAAATACAGCGCCTTTGACCGCGAGCTCCTCGCACTGAACCTGGCAGTCCGCCATTTTAGATTTCTTCTGGAGGGCCGCCCCTTCACCGCGTTTGTCGACCACAAACCCCTGACATTCGCGATGGCGAAATCTGCGGACCCGTGGTCAGCCAGGCAGCAACGCCAGCTCGCCGCGGTGTCCGAATTCACCACGGACATCCGGCACGTCTCCGGTCGAGACAACGTGGTGGCCGACTGCCTATCCCGCCCCACCGTCCACGGCGCCCACCTGGCAGTGGACTATGCTCAACTGGCAGCGGAGCAACGCACCGACCCCGATCTGCTCTCCGCGCCCACAACCCTCCCAGGGCTGCGACTGACCGACGTCGCCTGCGGCCCATCCACCGTCACAGTCAAATGCGACACCTCCTTGGCGCAACCCCGCCCCGTAGTCCCGGCGTCCTGGCGAAAACGGGTGTTCGACATCGTCCACGGCCTCTCACACCCCGGCACCCGCGCATCCATTAGACTGGTGGCCAACCGATTTGTCTGGCACGGCCTGCGCAAAGATGTGCGCGTCTGGTCCAGATCCTGCATAGCTTGCCAGCGTGCCAAAATCCACCAGCACGTCAAAGCCCCACTCGAGGAGTTCACCGTGCCAGAAAGAAGGTTTGACCACGTCCACATCGACCTCGTCGGCCCCCTGCTGCCATCACAAGGTCAAACGCACCTGCTGACAATCGTGGACCGTACCACCCGCTGGCCTGAGGCCATTCCACTTACGTCCACCACCACCGCCGATATCGCGAGGGCGTTCATCGGTACCTGGGTCACTCGGTTCGGCGTCCCCTCCGACATGACGTCGGATAGAGGCCCGCAGTTCACCTCTGGTCTGTGGGCCGCCATCGCCCGAAACTTCGGGGTGGCCGTTCACCACACTACGGCTTACCACCCCCAAGCCAACGGACTGTGTGAGCGATTCCACAGGTCCATGAAGGCGTCCCTCCGCGCCAGCCTCGAGGACGAGGCTTGGATCGACCGCCTCCCGTGGGTGCTACTTGGCCTACACTCAAGGAAGACCTGCAAGCCTCGGCGGCGGAACTCGTGTACGGCCAGCCGCTGCGCGTACCCGGAGAGTTCCTGCCCACTGCCACGACCCCCTGGTCGGCTGACCAGCAACGCCGCGCGTTCGCCAACCGAGCACAACAGTTCTCTCCGGTACCCACCGGCCGGCACGGCGAACCAGCAACCCGTGTACAACCTAGCCTGCACATGGCCAAATTTGTTTTCGTGCACCATGACGCCCACCGAGGACCTCTACGGCCCCCATACGACGGACCCTACAAGGTACTCCAGACGGGGAACAAGCTCTTCCTCCTCGAAGTGGGCGGCAGAACTGACAAGGTGTCGGTCGACCGGCTCAAGCTGGCGCACCTAGAGCCCGACGAACCCGTTCAAGTGGGCCAACCCCCACCGCGGGGCAGACTGCCTAAGAGCCCGACGCGTCCGACCGCCCCGCTCCCGACACCAACCGCCAAGAGCCGTTCCGGCCGTGCCACCAAGCCGCCACGCCGGTTCGTACACTCCCTACTAGCGGATTCTGGGGGGAGCTGTGTAGCGTACCGATCACAGAAAGGACACAATCCGCTTTTCGGTCCGTAGACTATAAATCAGGCGTCATGCCTTTAAGAAGGATCACACCTTTAAGAAACTCGATCTGCAACATAGTTAAGCCCAGAGCGGGGGAGGAGCAGTCGAAGCTGTGGACTGATGAAAGGCAGTCGGACTTGGTGTAGGCTCTGACGCCATTTTGTGTTCAACATGCAGTCTCAACAATTAAACCTTTTCTGTTGAACCTCTCCGAGTTCAGTATTTTTTGCCAGGAGTACGTAGACACCTACACTGGAATCATTTATAAAATGGCTGCCCCAGGTGTTCAGACTTCCCTGGAGCTGACACTCAGGGAGTTAATGATGTCTAAATCCATCACAATGTTGGAACGAAGAAACAATTCCAGAATCAATTAGCTGCTTTTTGTCTTCAGCATTTAATATTTCTGCCTAAAGTAATCAAAAATATCTTCAGAATACAGCATAAAAAGATCTGAACTCGCTGCTCAAACAGCAGATCCACCTGAAGGTGCAGAGTCATTCAGCGCGTTCAACAGTGATCAGAGTGGACACCAAGAGGCTGAGACTCTGCTTAACTGTGTCTGTCCTACTCGGGCTTGTAATTGTGGCAACAGGAGCAGATCAAGAGATGGCTGATTTCTGCCATGAAGTTTACTGCCTTGAGCCCTTAGGGACCATTTCATTCAAAGTCAGTATAGTCAGGAGCCCACTGTTTGCTGCCATGTTTGTGCCAGCTCATTTTACTTTTGTCACTGAGAGACAGAAAGACATTTTGTCAGTGCTTGATTTTGTGTCTTGTGGAAACATTTAAGTCATGTTTTACCGAGGGGGAGAAACCTGCTTTAAGAAATTATGTTAAAATCTACCTTCTGTTCCAAAAAGGATCTTTCATCTAATTGATAAAAACATTCCTGCTTGTCCATTCAATGAGAGGCTTGATACAGTCCCATCATTAAATTATCTCATCAATAATTCCCATAATTAGTGATGTGTATCAGGAAATTGAAGTTTTATTGCCTCCAAAATAATGTCTCTTTGCTTCCTGACATAATACACCAATCCGAATCTTTGCTCCTTACACCAAAACATATTCCCATTTAATTTCTAGATTTTCATTTGTTTGCCTGATATAAAACTTGGGAACCAATCATTTAACCCCTTTTGATCTAATTAATTAAACCAAAACCTCCATACAAAGTACACATAATTGCCTTTGTGATCAATTGTTTCTTATAGTCTTTGTTGTTCTGATACAACATCTCCTGTCTGCCTATTTATTCCTTTAAACAGTCCCTTTAATTGCTTGTACATGGTTTATCATGTTCCCACATTCTCCTTATGTCAATTCACCTGATTTCCTTCCCAAATTGCACTTAGTAAAATCGTGTACCATTTCTCTTAGCACTGGATGATGAAATTCTACAATCATACGCTTACATCAATCGGAAAGCAAAGGTACCAAGAAAAATTTAACAGAGTAGGAAAATTTGTGTGACATCAATACTTTCAAACACACTTCCTCCAATTGCCATCAAACTCAGGGGTATTTTAAGATCTCAGTTTTAACTGTTCGATTTGTTCTTGCGGGTGTTATGGGATATGGAAATTCTGTTCTATCCCGAACATTGTGCACATTTCTTTCATGACCCAGCCCACAAAGCATTGTCCATTATCACCAGCGATCGCCTCCAACTCCCGACTTCAAAAGAACTTGTTCCACAAGAATTTTCGCAGTAGTGAGCCTGGTGGTATCGCTTCGAGCTGAAACTTATAAACCTAATACAACTTGTCTTTACATTCAGCAATTCAAGGTGGCAAGTAGAAGTAAGGGGTTAATTACTTGTTCACTGTGAAAAGCCCTTGGGGGTGGGGAGGAGTCAGCCAGCACAGTGGCAGTTTCAGACGTGCTGTTTAAGTCAATAATAAAACTGCTTTGAAAAAGATCAAATTGTAACTTTGTAATTCTCCAAAGCTGCCTTTTTATCCTCTTTAAAAAATCTTTTCGTGAATTTCAACAGCGGTATATTATAAATTGGGGTCAAAATAAATCCACACCAGTGTCTTTGTATTGGCCCCGATTTTGCGGTCCACGATGACGGCGAACTGGCAGTGTTTGCCATCATTTTGCCTTTGAAACTAACTGAACTTCATGATTTAGCCTAATGCAGAAATCCAGAAGTTGCGGTCTGTCATTCACTGCTCCTCCACAGGCTGCGCTGTCCCCCTCCCCCCCCCCCCGCGGCCCACCACACAGAGCTGGCAATCAGTGTACTGCCCCTCCGACAGTGCAGCACTCCCTCAGTACTGCCCCGCCGACAGTGCAGCACTGCCTCCAGTATTACCCCTCCGACAGTGCAGCGCTCTCTCCAGTACTGCCCATCCGACAGTGCAGCGCTCTCTCCAGTACTGCCCCTCCAACAGCGCAGCGCTACCTCAGTACTGCCCCTCCGACAGCGCAGCACTACCTCAATACTGCCCCGCCGACAGTGCAGCACTGCCTCCAGTATTACCCCTCCGACAGTGCAGCGCTCTCTCCAGTACTGCCCATCCGACAGTGCAGTGCTCCCTCAATACTGGCCCTACAACAGTGCAGTGCTCTCTCAGTACTGGCCCTGCAACAGGACGGCGCTCCCTCAGTAATGCCCCTCTGACAGTGCAGCGCTCCCTCAGTACTGCCCCTGCAACAGTGCAGTGCTCCCTCAGTACTTGTTATTGACAGTGCAGCGCTCCCTCAGTACTGCCCCTCCGACAGTGCAGCACAGTACTGGCCCCTCCGTCAGTGCGGCGCTCCCTCAGTAATGCCCCTCTGACAGTGCAGCGCTCCCTCAGTACTGCCCCTGCAACAGTGCAGCGCTCCCTCAGTACTTGTTATTGACAGTACAGCTCTCCCTCAGTACTGCCCCTCCGACAGTGCAGCACAGTACTGGCCCCTCCGTCAGTGCGGCGCTCCCTCAGTACTGCCCCTCTGACAGTGCAGCACACCCTTCAGTACTGCCCCTGCAACAGTGCTGCACTCCCTCAGTACTCGTTATCGATAGTGCAGTGCTGCCTCAGTACTACCCCTCCGCCAGTGCGGCACTCCCTCAGTACTGTCCCTCTGACAGTGCAGCGCTCCCTTAGTACTGCCCCTCTGACAGTGCAGCAGTCCCTCAGTACTGCCCCTGGAACAGTGCAGCGCTCCCTCAGTACTGCCCCTCCGACAGTGCAGCACTCGCTCAGTGCCGTGCTTCCAGCGTACTGCCCCTCTACCAGTGCGGTGCTCCCTCAGTACTGCCCCTCTGACAGTGCAGTGCTCCCTCAGTACTGGCCCTCCGACAGTGCAGCACATCCTCAGTACTGTTCCTCCGACAGTGTAGCGCTCCCTCAGTACTGCCTCTCTGATAGTGCAGCGCTCCCGCCGACAGTGCAGCACTCCCACAGCACTGCCCTTCTGACAGTGCAGCGCTCCCTCCAGCACTGCTCCTCTGACAGTGCAGCGCTGCCTCAGTACTGCCCCTCTGACAGTGCAGCGCTGCCTCAGTACTGCCCCTCTGACAGTGCTGCGCTCCCTCCAGTACTGCCCCTCCGAAAGTACAGCACTCCCACAGCACTGCCCTTCTGACAGTGCAGCGCTCCCTCCAGTACTGCCCCTCCGACAGTTCACCATTCCCACAGTACTGCCCCTCCGACAGTGCAGCACTCCCTCAATACTGCCCCTCCGACAGTGCAGCGCTCCCTCAGTACTGGCCCTGCAACAGTGCAGCGCTGTCTCAGTAGTGGCCCTGCAACAGTGCGGTGCTCCCTCAGTAATGCCCCTCCGACACTGCAGCGCTCCCTCAGTAATGCCCGTCCGACAGTGCGGCGCTCCCTCAGTACTGCCCCTCCGACAGTGTAGCGCTCCCTCAGTAATGCCCCTCCGACAGTGCGGTGCTCCCTCAGTACTGCCTCTCCGACAGTGCGGCGCTCCCTCAGTACTGCCCCTCCGACAGTGCGGCGCTCCCTCAGTACTGCCCCTCCGACAGTGCAGCACAGTACTGGCCCCTCCACCAGTGCGGCGCTCCCTCATTACTGCCCCACTGACAGTGCAGCGCTCCCTCAGTACTGCCCCTCCGACAGTACGGCGCTCCCTCAGTACTGGCCCCTCCACCAGTGCGGCGTTCCCTCAGTACTGCCCCTCCGACAGTGCGGCGATCCCTCAGTATTGCCCCTCCAACAGTGCAGCGATCCCTCAGTACTGCCCCTCCGACAGTACTGCCCCTCCAACAGTGCAGCGATCCCTCAGTACTGCCCCTCCGACAGTGCAGCAATGAACGGATACGTCTTAAACGTGAACTAATGTGGTAGGTTGGGGTTAGAGTAACACTTTTGGGGGGAATGGAATTTACTTGCACCTTAAGCACATTTTGCAAAGATAATAAGACGTATTATATCTGGGAGGGCTTGTATCAATGAGCTGTGTTATATTTTTACCCTGTCTCAGTCATGTGTTCTATAACTCCATCACATTTTCTGTATTTCAACTAAAGAGAAACAGCAAGAGAGAGAGAAAGAGAGGGGGAGAGAGAATGAGAGATTGTATTGAAGGGCAGTACAGTTGCCACGATTACCCTCCCATGGGCGTATGATCATTTTTAGAAAGTGCAATCTAGGTCACGGAACACTTTCCAGCAATGCTACAGGAGACCTGCTGGTATTTTCAGATGGTCTTTCTTGGCACATCACTAAGTGATATTGCATTCTTCTGCATAGTTTCTTATCTATCGTAACTTCCTTATTGTCTCAGCACATTTTTCATTGCTTTGTTATTTAAGTGCTGTATATTTTGCATTTCAGGTTTTACAGAAGTAGGCAACAAGATGGAGATTAATGAGGAAGAGTTTTCCGAAAGAATTACAGAAACAAGCCATTCGGCCCGTCAGCTCCATGGCGGTGTTTATGCTCCACACGAGCCTGCTCCCACCCCTCTTCATCTCACCCCGTCAACATATCCTTCTATTCCTTTCTCCCTCAGGTGCTTATCTAGCTTCCCCTTAAATGTATCTATGCTATTCGCCTCAACCACTCCCTGTGGTAGTGAGTTCCACATTCTTACCACTCTCTGGGTAAAGAAGTGTTAGCGGATTTCCCTGTGGTTACCATCGCAACAAAGATTGCCCTTCAGTACTCACAAACTTTCTCTCTCCCTCTTTCTATCTTTATCCCTCAATCTCCCTCAAGTAAATTCCCTCCCCCAAAAAAGTGTTATTGTCACCCCAACCCATGCCCGTTCATTGCTGCACTGGCAGAGGGGCGGCACTGAGGGAGCGCGGCACTGGCGGAGGGGCAGTACTGAGGGAGCGCTGCACTGGTGGAGGGGCGGCACTGAGGGAGCGCTGCACTGGCGGAGGGGCGGCACTGAGGGAGCGCTGCACTGTCGGAGGGGCAGTACTGAGGGAGCGCTGCACTGTCGGAGGGGCAGTACTGAGGGAGCGCCGCACTGTCGGAGGGGCAGTACCGAGGGAGCGCCGCACTGTCGGAGGGGCAGTACTGAGGGAGCGCTGCACTGTCGGAGGGGCAGTACTGAGGGAGCGCTGCACTGTCGGAGGGGCAGTACCGAGGGAGCGCCGCACTGTCGGAGGGGCAGTACCGAGGGAGCGCCGCACTGTCGGAGGGGCAGTACTGAGGGAGCGCTGCACTGTCGGAGGGGCAGTACTGAGGGAGCGCTGCACTGTCGGAGGGGCAGTACTGAGGGAGCGCCGCACTGTTGGAGGGGCGGCACTGAGGGAGCACTGCACTGTCGGAGGGGCGCCACTGAGGGAGCGCTGCACTGTCGGAGGGGCAGTACTGAGGGAGCGCTGCACTGTCGGAGGGGCAGTACTGAGGGAGCGCTGCACTGTCGGAGGGGCAGTACTGAGGGAGCGCCGCACAGTCGGAGATGCAGTACTGAGGGAGCGCTGCACTGTCGGAGATGCAGTACTGAGGGAGCACTGCACTGTCGGAGATGCAGTACTGAGGGAGCGCTGCACTGTCGGAGATGCAGTACTGAGGGAGCACTGCACTGTCGGAGATGCAGTACTGAGGGAGCACTGCACTGTCGGAGATGCAGTACTGAGGGAGCGCTGCACTGTCGGAGATGCAGTACTGAGGGAGCGCTGCACTGTCGGAGATGCAGTACTGAGGGAGCGCTGCACTGTCGGAGATGCAGTACTGAGGGAGCGCTGCACTGTCGGAGATGCAGTACTGAGGGAGCGCTGCACTGTCGGAGATGCAGTACTGAGGGAGCGCCGCACTGTCAGAGGGGCAGTACTGAGGGAGCGCTGCACTGTCGGAGATGCAGTACTGAGGGAGCGCTGCACTGTCGGAGATGCAGTACTGAGGGAGCGCTGCACTGTCGGAGATGCAGTACTGAGGGAGCGCTGCACTGTCGGAGATGCAGTACTGAGGGAGCGCTGCACTGTCGGAGATCTATAATCATGTGTAAGGATTAAATGTAGAAGTTTATAATCATTAACTGCATACAATGATAACCTGAATTATGTATAACATGTAACCCTTTTTCTTATGCTTAAAAATCTGTGAGTAGGCTTTCACCAGACAACCTGGGGTGAGCAAGAGATTGCCACGGTCGAATAGACTGCAGTTAGCCTGGGAACCAAGGTCAGCTGCAGTTGCCATTGCATTAGAATGTTATAACCTCTGTGTTGAGTCTGTGTGTCCCAGTTATGTTTATTATAAATCACTGGACACAGACAACAAGAATAACTTTAACAGGTCTTTACTATTCGGAGGTCAGGGCTAAACTGCCCAGCAAATCACTACACAACGTTTATATACCGGTGTGGTCACCACCGGTATTACAGTATACAGCAGCCAAGAGAAAGTAGTACATCTCTTAAGGTAGTTCTCTTAAGGTGGAACAGGTTACATACACCACAATCCTCCCTTTTTAGCTTAACAGTGTATATCCCCATTTAACATAACATAATAACATATATATATATGTATATACAACTTCATGCAAAACAGTTCAAAGATTCAGTCTCTGAGGAGGCCTCCTGATCCGAGTTGGATAACGCCTTTCAGGGGTCTCTGATTCTCGTTGCTGGGGTGACTCATCTAGTTGATCCCTTATGGATTGGACATCATCATCAGGTACATTCACTTCTGAGGTAGATGCTTCAGGTTCACTAACTTCTTCCACGGTTGTCTCTGCCGTAACCCTGGGTTCGACCCTTGTTCTCGATTCTACCAGTTGGTCAGCATGACGTCGTATTACATTTTCACCAATATCTACCGTGTACATCAGGGGTCCTTGTCTGGCCCGAATTGTTCCAGATTGCCATTTCTCATTTTTATAGTCCCGGGCTAACACTGGTTGTCCTATTTCGAAACTCCGAGTGGTCTTGTTATTTATATGCTGGAACTGTTTGTTTTCGACTTCCCTCCGCACATTTGGTTTTAACAAGTCCAACCTGGACCGCAACCTCCTGTTATAGAACATCATGGCAGGACTTTGGTTTGTCACTGCATGAGTGGCGTTTCGATATACCAGTAGGAAATTGTCCACCTTGTGTTGTAGTGGAATCTGATCTTCGCTCATGGCCTTTATTGCTTTTTTGAACGTTTGTACAAATCTCTCGGCCAACCCGTTTGTAGCCGGATGATATGGGGCAGAGGTATAATGTTTCACCCCATTCTTCTTCATGAATTTTTGGAATTCTTCTGACACGATCTGCAGTCCGTTGTCTGAACATATTTGTTCTGGCAATCCATTTCTTGCAAATATCGTTCTTAGCACCGCGATCGTCTTTTCCGAGGTAGTGGTAGTCATCTTAATCACTTCTGGCCATTTAGAATGTGCGTCCACCGCAATTAAAAACATGGAGTCCATGAATGGACCAGCAAAGTCAATATGTACACGTTGCCATGGGGTTGAAGGCCATTCCCATGGATGCAGCGGTGCAATCGGAGGTGCATTTTGAACTTTTTGGCATCCTGAGCAGCTTTTCGTCAGATCCTCTATCTGTTGGTCGATACCCGGCCACCACACATAAGCCCATCAAGGCTTTTCATCTTGACTCCCCCCAGATGACCTTCATGCAGTTCCTTTAGAACTCTCTCTCTTAACTTAGGAGGAATAATCACCCTTGTTCCATACATCAATGTTCCTTGACAGACGGACAGCTGTTCTCGTCTTGCTGAGAATGCCGGTAACAGTGGATCACCATGTGCTGGCCATCCCTTCACTGTCAATTCGTAGACCCGGGACAGTGTCGGGTCGTTCCTGGTTTCTCTTTCAATACTTGCATTGGTGACTGGTAAACATTCGATGATGGTCGAGTGAAATAACTCAACAGGGTCAACCGTCGGTGCCTCCTCCGCTGTAGGTAGTGGCAGGCGCGACAGCCCATCAGCATTACCATGCTGCTTTGTACCTTTGAATTCAATCTGATATTGATGTGCCCCTAGGAAAAGGGACCATCTCTGGAGCCTGTAGGATTCGCAAAATTGGATTTCATATTAATAAGGATCAATGGGCAGAAGAGGCCATGATTTTAAAGACTGTTTTAAAAGAAGCCCAGAAAAAGGGGCATACAAAATGGCCACTGTATCATGTGACCAGCTTATTGGGACACTTTAAAATGGTTCCTGCACAACCTCAGACAACTATGTGGATTGAACCCATAGCAAGTTCTGGAAGCTGTTTCTGAGAGAACAAAGCCAGACCCACAGGCATGCATATGGATTAGATGCAGATCCACTCAAGATCTGGCTGGAGACAGAGGCCATCTAAATGTTGACCCAGATGAAAGAGACAATAACTTATTCATGAGGACAACACCAAGGGCTCGGTAACAGGATTAGCACGAAATTAAAAAACAATGAAAGCCATTTCAAACCAGAGATGGGCCTGTTACCAGCCGCTTAAAATGATTTAAAATATAATAACTGCTCCGCTGTGCTCAAAGCCCACCAAAAGTTAAAACAAAGACTCACCTGATTTTGGGGGGGGAAGTGAAGCCTCGGGAAGAAAGGTATAACTGAAGAGACTTTTCAGCAGTTGAAACAAGCAGAAGCACCGGGTTGGAAGCGACACTCGAGGCAAGCTGAACAAGCAGCTTGGAGGACACGGCAGTGGGACACGACGCGACAGGGGCAACGACCCCAGGGACAGCTTGGACGAGTTGAGACACAGGACCAGGACGCAGCACCCCGGAACGCAGCTTGAGGAGGAAGACACAGCGTGGGAGAAGACGTTGGAGGAAGCTTGAATCAACAAGCTCGGACAGTCACAAAGAGAGCGGAGAAAAAGGACAGTTTAAAATCGGACAGTCGTTGCAGCCCCAGCAGCCTCGTTTTCAAAACCTTGCACTTCCTAGTGGGATTGGTGAGCATGTTTCTGGCCCTTCACAATCAGATAGTTAGGTTTAATAACGGGGTGGATTTAAGGGTACAATTAACATGAGTTGTTGTCCCTCGATGTTCCATGTGTTTCTTTATTTCATGGTGATCTTTGTAGAGTATAAGATGCCTATATTTGCCTTAGTTAGTATAATGTCATTATGATTTGTTTGTATTTGTTTTTCCCTCCCATGTACCGTACTCTTGTCTTTGTTGCATTTGATTTGATATTTTTCCATTTGCAATAAAATTTCATTTTTATTCATCAAACTTGGTCTACAAGAGTCTTCTCTGCATTGCAGTTCCTGCACCTAAGTCCAGATTATAGAATCTAAGGGGTGAGTGGGTCGAACCACTCAAAGTTTTACTGTGCAAGAGAGAGAGGCTTCTAGAGAGAGAAACCTCAGGGAAACCTCTCGAGGAAAACCCCTTACAAGCCTCTGTGCTGTCATCACCGAAACACCCTTCTTAGGGTTAAAAATGGATACCAACGGCTGGTGGTCTGTCAGTAGCGTAAACTTTTGGCCCTGCAGGTAATGATTAAACTTCTTTACTCCCCACACAAGGCTGAGAGCCTCCCTATCTATCTGAGCATAGTTGCGCTCAGCGGAGGTCAATGATCTGGATGCGAACGCGACTGGTCTCTCCAAGCCATTTGGCAACTTGTGTGAGAGTACTGCCCCAATACCATATGGAGAAGCATCACAAGCCAAACGAATAGGCAGCGTTGGGTTGAAGTGAGCCAACACTTCCTCTGAGGTGATCAATGCCTTGCTTTTGCGAAAGGCCCTCTTACAGTCCTCGCTCCACTTCCATGGCACTCCCCTCTGCAAAAGAGCGTTCAGCGGGTGTAGCACCGCGGATAAATTTGGCAGGAACTTATGGTAATAGTTAATCAACCCTAGGAACGACCTCAACTGGGATACATTTTCCGGAGCGGGAGCCTTCACAACAGCTTCGATCTTGTCAGGTGACTTGTGAAGCCCCTCCTGGTCAATGACGTGACCACAGTACGAGATTTGCTTCTGAAAGAACTCACATTTCTGGCGATTAACTCGAAGTCCATATTCTTTCAATCTGGTGAGCACCAGTTCCAAATTTGCAAGATGTTCCTCATCATCATCTCCTGTAATCAGAATATCGTCCAGGTAACATTGTGTGCCTTGAATTCCCTGTAATACCTGCTCCATGGCCCTCTGCCAAATTGCTGGAGCCGATGCCACTCCAAAAACCAGTCTATTATACCGATACAAGCCTCTATGCGTGTTGATCGTGAGATACTGGCGTGACTCTTCCTCAACTTCCATCTGTAAGTACGCCTGCACCAGGTCTATCTTGGTGAAGTGTTTCCCGCCAGACAACGAAGCGAAGATATCCTCAATCCGCGGAAGCGGATATTGCACCGTGTGAAGCACCGGATTAACAGTGATCTTGAAATCTCCACAGATGCGAACCTTCCCCGGTTCCCCCGGCTTGTTGCTCGATGAACGCTTCATGACGGGAACAATGGGTGTGGCCCACTCACTCCAGTCCACCTTAGACAGTACTCCTGAACGTTCTAGCCCTTCCAGCTCAGCTTCCACAGCAGGTCGTATCGCATAAGGCTTTGAAAAATTTCGGGTTTGCATGTTCTTCAACCTTGATGGTTGCCGTAATTCCTCTCAGTTTTCCCAGTCCCTGTTGGAACACCTCTTTAGCATCGTCCAATATTCTGGACAATCGTTTAGGTTTGACATCTTTTTTACCGGAATCTACCGTTAGTGCTTTTAAGGAATGCCAGTCCATATTTATTCTCCTGATCCACTCCCGTCCCAGTAGTGGTGGACCTCCCTCAGGTAGCACATATAAGTCCATTCCTCGGCTTTCTTTGCCCTTGTGGACCACCTTTACCTTTATCTTTCCGATGGGGTATACTCTTTGCCCCGTGTATGTTTTCAATACAATCTCCGTATCCCGTAGGGGAATATGTGGGAATAACCTTTTGTAATCTTGCTTATTCATGACCGTCAATGCCGATCCAGTGTCCAATTCCATCTTCGCTTGGACTCCTGCTATCTGAAGTGTGACCCAGATAGTTTGGAGGTCTGCTTCATTACCCACATTGTGTACTCTTAGACAACCCAATTCCTTACTGCTGGAGTCTGAATCTGACTTCTGTTCATCCGAACTGTTCTCTGTCACCTTGTGTACCTTTCTGCACTTTTCCTGCGGTGACTTTTTGTTGCTGGTCTTCTTTCCTGACCGGCATACTTTAGCTATGTGACCAAGCCTGCCACATTTTCTGTATTCCTGATTTTTGAACCAGCACTGGTTCTGATCGTGCGTTGTCTTTCCACAACAATAACACTTTACTGCACCCAAGGCCATTTGATTGGTGCTGAGTTCCGATGACCTTAGCTGCATTTCCACAGTGCCTCTCGCTGCGGCTTCGTGCGATGCTGCAATAGTGACAGCTTTATCAAGCGTAAGATCATTCTCTTCTAGCAGTCGCTTTTGTGTTCCTTCTTTTAACAATCCACACACAAATTTATCTCTCAGCGCATCTGCTAGTCCTGTTCCAAACTGACAGTACTTTGATAGCTTACGCAGTTCAATTAAGAATTCAGCGTTGCTTTCTTCTTTCAGCTGCGTTCTTCTGTAAAATTTAAATCGTTCCGCTATCAGCAGCGGCATGGGGTTTAAATGATTTTTCAGGACAGTAACAATATTCGCGAAAGTCTGATCCGCCGGTTTATCTGGTGATACAAGGTGCTTCAATAGCTCGTACGTCCTCGCACCCATTGAGTTTAATAAGGTTAGTGCTTTCTTATCATCTGGTACCTCATTTGCTTTACAATAAACTTCCATGCGTTCTACATACGTGGCCCAATCTTCGACATCGCTATCAAAAGCATTGATGTTACCATGTTTAGGCATCCTTGCAAGTTTCTTTAAATTTTCTTTTTCCCAAAATGGCGGCTTCCCGCGCTTGTCTTCTTCCCCCGCCTACTAAAATGGCGGCTTCCCGCGCTTGGCGGTTTTTCCCGCGCTCGTCTTCTTCCCCTGCCGACTACAATGGCGGCTTCCCGCGTTTGCCTTCTTCCCCCGCTGGCTGCAATGGCGATTGCCGTGCTGCTGCCGTTCTCGCCTCCCCAGCGGTTCTCAATTCCCTGACGCTGCTTTTTGCTCCCCCGCGGTTCCCGTGGGCATTCACGCTTCCCCTGCTGTTGCGCCTCTCAGCCCCACTTGCAGGCCGGTCCTTTACACCGGCTGCGGTTGAGTTCTCCGCGGTTCTCGTGGCCTTAACGCTGCCCCAGTCGCTGCGCCTCTCGGCCTCGATTGCGGCCCGGCCATTTTCACAGGCCGCGGTCGAGTTCTCCGCCCTTTTTCCTCCGTTTTCCCTCCCCTACTCCACAGCCAACGCGGCCGACTTTCTGCTCGTGTCGCTGATCGGCTTACCCACCACCGTGGTAGAAGGGATGATCACTGCCTGTCGCTGATGGAGGGCTTCGTGGTCAGAATTTTTCTTTTTAACCCGGGTACTCGATGCCTCCCGTGCGATGTGGTGCTCAGCAGGATGATGAGGGCGGATGCCTCTTCTCGACGCCCGTTCTGAGGACGAAGCTGACTTGGATGTAAAACTGTCGCAGGGTAAGATCGGACTCGTCGCCACTGTTGAGTCTGTGTGTCCCAGTTATGTTTATTATAAATCACTGGACACAGACAACAAGAATAACTTTAACAGGTCTTTACTATTCGGAGGTCAGGGCTGAACTGCCCAGCAAATCACTACACAACGTTTATATACCGGTGTGGTCACCACCGGTATTACAGTATACAGCAGCCAAGAGAAAGTAGTACATCTCTTAAGGTAGTTCTCTTAAGGTGGAACAGGTTACATACACCACACTCTGCAGTGAATTAAAAACAAAGGCCATCAGCAGGGGCCGTGTCTCAACCTGTGGAGACATGTTCCGATTGTGTTGCCACAGCTACCCCAGATATGAGTCTTGATGGTCAAAAACAGATGATGTCAGGGGGTCATAGGACTAGAACTTGTGTAAGCCCAGCTGCTGCAGACGGGCATCTTTATGATTGGATTTGGGTTTGGGTGTCAGCCAGTGATCGGTTCAGGAGGACTCCATAGGTTTTGAATGAGAGTACGGGTATAAGAGGGGGCGGGGGTGTCTTGACAGCCACAAACTCTAGAAGATTTCAGGAGTAGAAGATTTCAGGAAGGATCAAGGAGACACCTGGGAGGCGATGAGAGACAAGAGACACAGGGTGCAGCTCACTCACGGCTGCTGCTTCTACCCAGTGTATAACGGGGTAATACAAGCCTGAATTATACTCTGTAAACTGCTGCTCGAATACTGTAATGTATTCAATCTTGCTTGTGCCGAATAAAGTTTTATCACTGTCACCAATACGGGTCAAGCTCGAATCATTTGGAACCAGGGTCTCTCTGGGATCTTATAAATTCATAATTTTCCTTCTATCTCTTTTTATCTCTCTTTCTCTCTCTCCCTCTTTCCAAAGCGCATGTGCCTCTCACCAGCGCCAGTGCTGGCAATGATCATTGCATTGACGTTTACAAGTGATCAACGGAATCGGAATCTTGGCATTTCTTAACCGACACTTGAAATGTCATGAGGGTTCTACCTGCTCCCTGAGCCTCAACTGTCAAACATTCGGGAGGGGCAGTACTGAGGGAGCGCTGCACTGTCGGAGGGGCAGTACTGAGGGATTGCTGCACTGTCGGAGGGGCAGTACTGGAGGGTGTGCTGCACTGTCGGAGGGTCAGTACTGAGGGAGCGCTGCACTGTCGGAGGGGCAGTACTGAGGGATTGCTGCACTGTCGGAGGGGCAGTACTGGAGGGTGTGCTGCACTGTCAGAGGGTCAGTACTGAGGGAGCGCTGCACTGTTGGAGGGGCAGTACTGAGGGAGCGTTGCACTGTCGGAGGGGCAGTACACGTAACGCCGCACTGTCGATGGGGCAGTACTGAGGGAGCGCTGCACTGTTGGAGGGGCAGTACTGAGGGAGCGCTGCACAGTCGGCGGGGCAGTACTGAGGGAGGGGGAGGGGGGGAGGGGGAGGGGGGGAGTGGGGGGGGAGGGGGAGGGGGAGGTGGGGGAGGTGGGAGGGGGGAAGAGGGGGGAGGGGGGAAGAGGGGGGAGGGGGGGAAGAGGGGGGGAGGGGGGGAAGAGGGGGGGAGGGGGGGAAGACGGGGGGAGGGGGGAAGAGGGGGGAGGGGAGGGGGGAGGGGGCAGGGGGGAGGGGGAGGGGAGGGGGGGAGGTAGGGGAGGGGGGAGAGCGGTGGGGGTGGAGGGGGGGAGGGGAGGGGGGGAGGATAGCGGGACCGCTGGGGAGAGCAGGGGGAGAGTGGGGTGGGGGGGAGAGCGGGGGGAGAGTGGAGTGCGGAGGAGAGTGGGGGGGTGAGCAGGAGGGAGAGCGGGGGAGAGAGCGGGGGGCAGAGCGGGGGAGGGAGAGCGGGGGAGAGAGTGGGGGGTGACCAGGGGGAGAGCGGGGGGAGAGCGCGGGGGGAGTGAGAACGAGAGCAAAAAAAAATCTAGGAGTGACATCACAGGATAGCAGGTAGGTGATTGGTTGGTGAGTCTCACAGTGTTGTTTCGTTCTCAAAGCTAGTGCTGTGGTTTAAATTAAGAGCTGGGGAACTATAACTATTACGTTAATAAATAATAACTTAACTAGATAAACTAATTAATTAATATAACTATAAATAATCATTTGATTAAAAACTTTAACTAATTAAATAAGCAAATAAATAAAATAAATTCTAGAGATGGCAGGGACTAAGTGTCAGGACTGTAGTATGTGGGAGTTTGTGGACAGCGAGACTGTCCCGGATTCCCACATCAGCAGGAAATGTCTCTGCCTTCAGTCACTCCGGCTCAGAGTCATTGAGCTGGAGTGTGCGTTAGAGACACTCCGAAACATGACGGCCCTTGAGCTGCAGATGGACTCACTTTGGAGCATCCACGATTCTGAGAGGGGTGTGGATAGCACATTTAGTGAGTTGGTCACACCGCAGGTTAAGGCCAGCGTAGACAGTACATGGGTGACCAAAAGGCAGAGCAAGGGCAGGAAGGTAGTGCAGAAATCCCCTGGGGTTGTCTCCCTTAGCAACAGGTTCACCGTCTTAGGTACTGTTGTCGGGGGGGGTGACGCATCGGGGGAAGGCACCAGCAGCCAGGCTCATGGCACCATGACTGGCTCTGTTGCAAAGAAGGGAGGGAAAAAGAGTGGCAGGGCTATAGTAATAGGGGATTCGATTGTAAGGGGAATAGATAGGGGTTTCTGTGGTCGCGACCGAGACTCCAGGATGGTATGTTGCCTCCCTGGTGCAAGGGTCAAGGATGTCTCGGCGCGGGTGCAGAACATTCTGGAGGGGGAGGGGGAACAGCCAGTTGTCGTGATACATGTTGGTACCAACGACGTAGCTAAAAAAAGGGAAGAGGTCCTACAAGTAGAATTTAGGGAGTTAGGAGCCAAGCTAAAAAGTAGGACCTCGAAGGTAGTAATCTCTGGATTACTACCAGTGCCACGTGCTAGTAAGAGTACAGAGAACAGGATAGTTAGGCTAAATACGTGGCTTGAGCAGTGGTGTAAGAGGGAGGGTTTTAAATTTTTGAGGCATTGGAACCAGTTTTGTGGTAGGTGTGACCTATACAAAAGGGACGGTCTACACCTGTGCAGAGATGGAACTGATGTTCTCGGGGTAATTTTTGATAAAGCAGTTCGGGAGCATTTAAACTAGTATGGCAGGGGGCTAGAAACCTATGTAGTGAAATAGAGGAAAGTGAAAGGCAGACAGAAATAAATGGTAAAAGGGTGAGGAACAAAAAACAAAGGGCCAAACTAATTCATAAAAAATGTGAGCATAAAAAAAGCCTGAGGGTTTTATACCTTAATGCGAGAAGCATCAGGAACAAGGTAGATGAATTAGCTGTGGAAATAGAGGTTAATAATTATGATCTAATTGGGATTACGGAAACATGGTTGCAGGGTGAGCAGGGCTGGGAGCTTAACATACAGGGGTATTCAGTATTTAGGAAGGATCGACAAAAAAGAAAGGGAGGAGGGGTAGCATTGCTAGTAAAAGAGGGGATAAATGCAATTGAAAGGAAGGATATTAACTCAGTTAATACAGAATCTATATGGGTGGAGCTAAGAAATAGCGAGGGGCGAAAAACATTAATAGGAGTGGTATATAGGCCTCCAAATAGTAAAATAGAGGTTAGGGAGGGCATCACGAGGGAAATTAGAGAAGCGTGCAATAAGAGCACAGCTGTCATCATAGGTGACTTTAACTTACATATAGATTGGACTAGCCTAATCAGTAAAAATAATGAGGAGGAGGAATTCCTTGAGTGTTTAAGGGATGGTTATCTGGATCAATATGTCGAGGAACCAACTCGGGAACAGGCTATATTGGACTGGGTACTGTGCAATGAGAAGGGACTAATCAGTAATCTTGTTGTACGGGGACCCTTGGGTCAGAGCGATCATAACATGATCGATTTCTCACTCGAAATGGAGAGCGAAGAAATTGACTCAGAGACTAAGGTCCTGAATTTAAACAAGGGGAATTATGATGCCATGAGACGGGAACTGAGTAGGTCTGATTGGACAACGTTCCTGAGAGGACTGGAGGTAGATAAACAATGGCAAACATTTAAAGATAGAATGACAAAATTGCAAAAATTGTTTATACCAATCTGGCATAAAAGGAAATCTAAAAAGGTGACTCAACCGTGGATAACAGGGGAAATTAGAGACAGCATAAAATCCAAAGATAGGGCGTATAAAATAGCCAAAAAAAGCGCCAGAGCGGAAGATTGGGAACAGTTTAAGATAGAGCAAAGGAGGGCAAAGGGCATGATCAAGAGGGGCAAAATAGCTTACGAAAACAAGCTGGCGGAAAATATAAAAACTAACTCCAAAAGCTTTTATAAATATATCAAAAGGAAAAGACTGGTGAAAACCAAAGTTGGTCCATTGCAGTCAGATACGGGGGAATATATAATGGGAAATAAGGAAATGGCAGATCAACTAAATGCATACTTTGGGTCAGTCTTTACGAAGGAAGACACAAAAAACCTCCCTGGGATATCGGGAAAAATAGGGACATTGGCAAAGGAGGAACTGACGCAAATCAATATCTCTAAGGATATGGTGTTAAGGAAGCTAAAGGGATTGAAGGTGGACAAATCCCCAGGGCCTGATAACATGCATCCTAGGGTACTGAAGGAGGTGGCCCTAGAGATAGCGGATGCACTAAGGATGATTTTTCAGAATTCATTAGACTCGGGAACAGTGCCGATGGATTGGAGGGTAGCTAACGTTACCCCACTATTCAAAAAGGGGGGTAGGGAAAAAGCAGGTAATTACAGACCTGTAAGCCTTACATCAGTTGTGGGCAAAATGCTGGAGTCCATCATTAAGGATGAAATAGCGGAGCACTTAGCAAATGGGGACAGGATAGGACAGAGTCAACATGGATTTACAAAGGGTAAATCGTGCTTGACTAATCTATTGGAATTTTTTGAGGGAGTAACTGGTAGAATAGATGGGGGAGAGCCAGTAGATGTGGTGTACCTGGACTTCCAAAAGGCCTTCGATAAGGTCCCACATAAAAGATTAGCATGGAAAATTGAGGCTCATGGGATAAAGGGGAAAGTTTTGGCGTGGATAGGGAACTGGCTGTCAGATAGAAAACAGAGAGTTGGAATAAACGGCTCATTTTCTGAATGGCAGGCAGTAACAAGTGGGGTACCACAGGGATCTGTCCTGGGCCCCCAGCTGTTCACAATTTACATTAATGACCTGGATCAGGGAGTCGGATGCAGCATTTCCAAATTTGCAGACGACACTAAACTAGGAGGTGGGGTGGGCTCAGAGGAAGAGACCAGGAAGCTCCAGAGCGATTTGGACAGACTGGGCGATTGGGCGGATAAATGGCAGATGCACTATAATGTGGACAAGTGCGAAGTTATCCACCTTGGGTGCAGGAACGGGAGGGCAAATTATTATTTAAATGGCAATAGATTGGGAGAGGGGGAAGTACAGAGAGACCTGGGTGTTCTTGTACACCAGTCACTGAAGGCGAGCATGCAGGTGCAACAGGCGGTCAAGAAGGCAAACGGTATGCTGGCCTTCATAGCAAAAGGGTTAGAATACAGGAACAGGGATACCTTGCTGCAGCTGTACAGGGCACTGGTGAGACCACACCTCGAGTACTGTGTACAGTTTTGGTCGCCTCATCTGAGGAAGGATGTTCTTGCCATGGAGGGGGTGCAGCGGCGATTCACCAGGCTGATACCAGGAATGGCGGGAATGACCTATGAGGAGAGACTATGTAGTTTAGGGATGTACACACTGGAGTTTAGAAGATTGAGAGGGGACCTCATAGAAGTGTATAAAATTCTGACAGGTCTAGACAGACTGGATGCAGAAGGAATGTTTCCCTTGGCGGGTGAGAACAGAACTAGAGGACATAATTTAAGGATAAGGGCTAAACCATTTAGGACAGAGATGAGGGGGAATTTCTTCACTCAGAGAGTGGTGAACCTGTGGAACTCATTGCCACAGAGGGCAGTGTACGCCAGCTCATTAAATATATTTAAGAGGGAATTAGATATATTTCTACGGGCAAAAGGGGTTAAGGGTTACGGAGAGAAGGCGGGGACGGGATACTGAATTAAAGGATCAGCCATGATCTCATTAAATGGCGGAGCAGGCACGAAGGGCCGAATGGCCTACTCCTGCTCCTATCTTCTATGTATCTATGTATAAGGGAGGGGGAGGAATTTCTGGACAGTTTTATCCTGAATACAGTCACACCTCAGAGGAAAGCATAGGTTCAGAAAGGGGAGGGTGTGACTGTTTGGGAGACGGGTAGTGCGGATTTAGGAGAGGTTGAGAAGGAGGTCCGGCAGACACTGGTCCTGTCCAACAGGTACGATGTACTCGCTACCTGTGAGGACAAGGAGAAAGACTGCGGGGAGGACAGCCACAATGCAGACCAAGGCACCGTGGCTCAGAAGGCTGTCCAAGGGGGGGAAGAGCAGAATAGAAATGTGGTAGTGATAGGGGATTCTATAATAAGGGGGATAGATAGCCTCCTCTGCAGCCAAGAACGAGAATCCCGATTGGTGTGCTGCCTACCCAGTGCCAGGGTAAGGGATATCTCACAGCAGCTGAAGAGGAACTTGGAAAGGGAGGAAGTAAATCCAGTTGTCATGGTCCATGTCTGAACAAACGACATAGGTAGGAACAGGGAGGAGGTCCTGCTGAGGGAGTATCAGGAGTTAGGAGCAAAATTAAAAAGCAGGACCTCGAGGGTAATAATCTCTGGATTACTGCCCGAGCCACATGCAAATTGGCATAGAAGCAGACAGATCAGGAGAATTAACACATGGCTAAAGGGCTGGTGTGGGAAAGAGGGGTTCCTTTTCATGGGACAGGAAGGAGCTGTACCGATGGGACGGGCTCCACCTGAACCGGGGTGGGACCCGTGTCCTAGCAGAAATGAGAACTAGGGAGGTGACAAAGGCTTTAAACTAGTAAGAAGGGGGGAGGGATCGACAAGAAATGAAACCAGCCTAAATATAAACAAGGAAAGGAGAGCATAGGAAAGAGTAAAGAAAGGGAGGACATTGATGGCTAGGGAATAAATAGAGTTAAAAAACAGGAGTTTAAAAAGATGGTTAAAAATAAAGTGAGAGGAACTACTATTAAAAATGAGTTAAACTGTCTGTACAACAATGCACACAGTGTCCATAATAAAACAGGGGAGCTGGAGGCAATCATGCGTTGCGAGGAACCAGACACAGTAGGGATTACTGAGGCATGCTAAATTCAGCGCGAGTTTAGCGGCGGCGGTAACCGGTACCACCCCACTCCGCTGCACAGGCGATGACGATGTCATCACCGTGCGCAGCGCCCAGTTTTCACCCCGCCTGCAAAATTGGCCGCACGTCCCCTGAATCTGTGCTGGGCGATGACAGCAACCGACTTAAGGGGCAGGAACGGACAACAGGAGGCGCGTGGGGCGGTTAGTAAAGGGGAGGTGGCGAGGGGGGAAAAATAAAATCGTCCGACTTGCTTGTTGTGGCTCGTTGCGTCTTTGAGCGCGTGGTCCGTGCCGCGATCTGGCAGCCCAGCACTTCACTTGTGTGCTGGGCTGCTGGCACGGCACCCCGCTCCCCGGTGGTCCAGGTAGGGCCCCACAGGGTTGTGGGCTTGGGCCCTCCCCTTTAATGAGGGGAACAGCCCTTCCAATACACAGCACGACGTGGCCCAGTGCAAAGCGCTGCAGAACGCACTGCCCCAATATTCGGGGTTAGTGCTCTAAGAAGGAAGTGGAGCGTTTGAATTAGCGCTCCACCTCCCTCTTGGGGCGCTAAAACTGAAGTTAGCGATCGCCGGCGCTATTTTTGCGCCGGGCACTAAATTTAGCACCCAGGCTATGTTGGTTGCTAACGAACTTTTCCCCCATGGACTTTCAAAAGGCATTTGATGAAATATCACATAATAGACTTATTCAGAAAATAGAAGGATATGGTATCAAAGGGACAGTGGTAACTTGATACATTATTGGCTAAGGGATAGGAGGCAGAGAGTAGTGGTGAACCAATGTTTTTCTGACTGGAGGGAAGTGTGCAGTGGGGGTCTCAAGGGGTCAGTATTAGGACTATTGCTTTTTTGTTATATATAAATGACCTGAACTTGAGTATAGGGAGCACAATTTCGAAGTTTGCGGACTATACAAAACTTGGCAACGTAGTAAATAGTGAGCAGGGTAGTAGCAGATTTCAGGAGGACATAGACAGACTGGTGAAATGGGCAGATACATGGCAGCTGCAATTTACTGCAGATAAGTGTGAGGTGATGAACTTTGGAAGGAACAACATGGAGAGGCAGTATAATCTAAATGGTACTATTTTAAGGGGGTGCAAGAACAGAGGGACCTGGGGGTACATATTCACAAATCCTTGAAGGTGGCAGGGCAAGTTGATAAGACAGTTAAGAAAGTGTATGAGATACATGGCTTTGTAAATAGGGCTATTGAATACAAAAACAAGGAAGTCATGCTAAACCTTTACAAATCATTGGTTAGGCCTCAGCTGGAATATTGTGTCCAATTCTGGGCACCGCACTTTAGGAAGGATGTCAAGGCCTTGGAGAGGGTAGAGACGAGGTTTATCAGGATGATACCAGGGATGAGGGACTTCAGTTATGTGGAGAGATTGAAGAAGCTGGGGTTGTTCTCCTTAGAGCTGAGAAGGTTGAGGTGAGAGCGAATAGAGGTATTCCAAATTGAGGTGTTCTGATAGATCAAGTAGGGAGAAATTGTTTCCTCTGGCAAGTGGGTAGGCAACCAGAGGTCATAGCTTTCATATAATTGGTAAAAGAACCAGAGGGGAAATGAGAACTTTCTTCACACAGAGAAGGTCTGTTAAGGTCTGAACGCGTTACCTGAAAGGGAATCAGATTCCATAAGAATTTTCAAAAGGCAATTAGACATGTACTTGAAGGCGACTAATTTGCAGAGTTATGGCGGAAAAGTTGGGGTGTGGGACTAAATTGGACAGCTCTTCAAAGAGCCGGCACGGACATGATGAGCCGAATGGCTTCCTTCTGTCCTATCAGATTCTATAATTCCATGACTGTGCCATTGAGGCAGATTTACTGTAAAATATGTGGCTTTGCTCTGCAAATGTCAGTGTCAGCATCGAGCACTCCCAGGGCAGGCACAGCACTCGTTAGATATAGTGCCGAGCTCCTGCTTAATAACAAAGTAACTCGAGGCTTTTCTGCTTGTGCCAGGATGGGAATTTCCCACATCCTGCGCCCTGAACAAGTTGATACAAGTTGTTCAGACGGGATTATGTTGCCAGCTGTCAGGATAGTTTGATTGCTGTTTTGAATGACTCAGTATAAACTCTGAGAACAGTTCCCGAATCACTCCAAAAGACTCTTTAAACCACAAGTCAGTTCATCTTTTTGACACTGCATCAGCACACACTGGGTTCTTGCTCCTAATAACATGTGTGTCCGTGTGCCTTTACTGGAACCGTTTATTACTGAAATATAGACTGGCATTTATATCGTGCCTTTCACCACCTCAGGACGTCCCAAAGTGCTTTACAACTAATGAAGTGTAGTCACTGTTGTAATGTAGGAAACTTGGCAGTCAATATGCGCACAGCAAGCTCCCACAAACAAGAATGTGAGATGACCAGATCAACGGATTTTTAGTGATTTTTTTAGTGATGTGGGTTGAAGGATAAATATTGGCCACAGGACACCGGGGAGAACTCTCCTGCTCTTCTTCCAAAACTGGGCGTGGGATCTTTTACGTCCACCTCAGAGGGTAGAAGGGACCTCGGTTTAATGTCTCATCTGAAAGAGGGCGCCTCTGGCAGTGCAGCACTCTCTCAGTACTGCCCCTCCGACAGTGCAGCGCTCCCTCGGTACTGCCCCTCCAACAGTGCGGCGCTCCCTCAGTACTGCCCCTCCAACAGTGTGGCGCTCCCTCAGTACTGCCCCTCCAACAGTGCGGCGCTCCCTCAGTATTGCCCCTCCGACAGTGCGGCGCTCCCTCAGTACTGCCCCGCCGACAGTGCGGTGCTCCCTCAGTACTGCCCCGCCGACATTGCGGTGCTCCCTCAGTACTGCCCCTCTGACAGTGCAGCGCTCCCTCAGTACTGACCCTCCCACAGTGCAGCGCTCCCTCAGTACCGCCCCTCCCACAGTGCAGCGCACCATCAGTAACGCCCCTCCAACAGTACTGACCCTCCCTCAGTACTGCCCCTCCGACTGTGCAGCGCACCATCAGTACCGCCCCTCCAACAGTGCAGCGCTCCCTCAGTACTGCCCCTCCAACAGTACAGCACTCCCTCAGTACCGCCCCTCCCACAGGGCAGCGCACCATCAGTACTGACCCTCCCACAGTGCAGCGCACCATCAGTACTACCCCTCCAACAGTGCGGCGCTCCCTCAGTACCGCCCCTCCGACAGTGCAATGCACCATCAGTATTACCCCTCCAACAGTGCGGCGCTCCCTCAGTACTGACCCTCCCACAGTGCAGTGCTCCCTCAGTACGGCCGCTCCGACTGTGCAGATCTCCCTCAATGCTGGCACTGGGGCAATGTCGGGAGTTTCAGAGAAGGCACGGGGGCAATTGGACAAGGGGAGAGCTTTTTCAGAGGGAGGGTCACAGTGCCTATCTATTCTAATCCCATTTTCCAGCACTTAGTCTGTAGCCTTGTATGCTATGGCATTTCAAGTGCTCATCTAAATGCTTCTTGAATGTTGTGAGGGTTCCTGCCTCTACCATCCTTTCAGGCAGTGAGTTCCAGATTCCAACCACTCTCTGGGTGAAAAAGGTTTTCCTCAAATCCCCTCTAAACCTCCTGCCCCTTACCTTGAAACTATGCCCCCTGGTTATTAACCCCTCTACTAAGGGGAATAGTCCTTTTCTATCTACCCTATCTATGCCCCTCATAATTTTGTACACCTCAATCAGATTCCCCCCTCAGCCTTCTCTGCTCTAAGGAAAACAACCCCAGCCTGTCCAGTCTCTCTTCATAGCTGAAACGCTCCAGCCCAGGTAACATCCTGGTGAATCTCCTCTGCACCCTCTCCAATGCAATCACATCCTTCCTATAGTGTGGCGACCAGAACTGCACACAGTATTCCAGCTGTGGCCTAACTAGCGTTTTGTACAGCTCCATCATAACCTCCCTGCTCTTATATTCTATGCCTCGGCTAATGAAGGCAAGTATCCCATATGCCTTCTTAACTACCTTATCTACCTGTCCTGCTGCCTTCAGGGATCTATGTAAATGTACACCAAGTTCCCTCTGATCCTCTGTCCTTCCTAGGGTCCTACCATTCATTGTGTATTCCCTTGCCTTGTTAGTCCTCCCAAAATGCATCACCTCACACTTTTCAGGGTTAAATTCCATTTGCCACTGTTCTGCCTATCTGACCAACCCCTCTATATTGTCCTGTAGCCTGAGGCTTCCCTCCTCACTATTTACCACTCTACCAATTTTCGTGTCATCTGCAAACTTACTGATCATACCTCCTACATTCATATCTAAATCATTAATGTACACTGCAAACAGCAAGGGACCCAACACCGATCCCTGCGGTACACCACTGGACACAGGCTTCCAGTCATAAAAACAACCTTCGACCATCACCTTCTGCCTCCTGCCACTAAGCCAATTTTGGATCTAATGTGCCAAATTGCCGTGGATCCCATGGGCTCTTACCTTCTTGACCAGCCTCCCATGCGGGACTTTGTCTAAAGCCTTACTGAAGTCCATGTAGGCTACATCAACTGCATTACCCTCATCCACACACCTAGTCACCCCCTCGAAAAATCCAATCAAATTGGTTAGACATGATCTCCCCCTGACAAAGCCATGCTGACTATCCTTGATTAATTCTTGTCTCTCCAAGTGGAGACTAATTCTGTCCCTCAGAATTTTTTCTAGGCCTGGTAGCACTGCCATTAAGAAGTATCACCATGGCAAACTTCGACCCTAGTGCTGAGTTCAGTGCTGGGTCCTAAGCTCACCAGGTAAACCCAGTGTGAATACAGACTCACAGAGGCGCTGTCAGCACCTGTTAAAGGGACACACACATCGTTCATGTAAGTTTGCATTTAAGCTATTGGACTGTTTTTAAAAATTTTTTGCTGAAGTAGTGGCTTGTTGCAATAGATGATAAAAGTTTTTTAAGTGTGTAGGGAGTGCTGCTGAATGTTTGCAAGGCCTCGGATAGTAAAGGAAGGCCTCTGAGAAGACAAAAAATGCTGCAAATACTCAGTAGGTCAGGCAACATCTGTGGAGAGAGAAACAGAGTTCACGGTCGGGAACCTGCTGTCAAAACATGCCCACCTGCATTTCCTGATGTCAGGTTTGCCAGCGCTGAGCCGTCCCAACAGGCAGCGGTGGGGGACCCAATTCAAATCATTAACAATGCTTTTTTCCCCAGCTTTTTGAATTTGACAGGTTGCCCACCAGTTTCCTGCAGTGCCTAGACCTTGTCTTTGAAGCTGAGGCAGGAGGTCACTAGCCATTGAATCAGATGTGGAGTTGACAGCTTCAGATGTCAAGTCAAAGCTCCCCGCTGATTGATAAATGTTCCCTTAACCACTAGCTTCTCTAAACTGCATTTCCACTACAGATTCACAAGCCTCCATCCAGTCTGACTTCATTACCTCTCCCACCATTGACAGACCGCTTCTGTCATCTCTGTTTCACCTGCCATCTATTCCATCAGCATGGGTGTACTTTATATTGTCTCACCTTGGTCCTCAGAATCTGACCACGATCAGCCCCAACACCAGCATCACCAGGCACACCAGCAGCACCAACAATCACACCAACCTTCTCCGCAATCACCTGATGCTGCACAGAACAGAGGGCATCAGCACCCGACCAGATTTCTGCCTGGGACGCCAGGGATGGCCTCAACAATGCCATATTTACTTCACTTGACGCTGCACACCCTGGCTGCCACATGATGTGCCAAGTTGGCACCATCCCACACCAACAACATAATGCATCCCTACAATGCCCAAGCCATAGAAAAGCAGAGTGTTTTTTGAATGTTGAGAGATTGGGAAATATTGGTATTCAGAGGGACCTGGGTGTCCTTGTACATGAATCATTGAAAGTTAACATGCAGGTACGGCAAGTAATTAGGAAAGCAAATGGTATGTTGGCCTTTATTACAAGAGGATTTGAGTATAAGAGTGAAGACGTCTTACTGCAATTATATAGGGCCCTGGTGAGACCCAACCTGGAGTATTGTGTACAGTTTTGATCTCATTACCTAAGGAAGGATATACTTGCCATAGAGGGAGTGCAACGAAGGTTCACCAGACTGGTTCTGGGATGGGGGGATTGTCCTATGAGGAGAGATTGAGTAGACTAGGCCTATATTCTCTAGGGTTTAGAAGACTGAGAGGCGATCTCATTGAAACATACAAAATACTTACAGGGCTTGACAGGTTAGTTGCAGGGAGGATGTTTCCGCTGGCTGGGGAGTTTAGAACCAGGAGTCACAGTCTCAGAGTATATGTCGGCCATTTAGGACTGAGATGAGGAGAAATTTCTTCACTCAGAGGGTGGTGAATCTTTGGAATTCTCTACCCCAGAGGGCTGTGGAGGTTCAGTCATTGAGTATATTCAAGACAGAGATCGATAGATTTTTGAATATTAAGGGAATCAAGGGATATGGGGATAGTGCAGGAAAGTGGAGATGAGGTAGAAGATCAGCCATGATCTTATTGAATGGCGGAGCAAGCTGAAAGGGCCGAATTGCTTACTCCTGCTCCTGTTTCTGATGTTCTTATGTTCTTATTTCTTTCACACTCATCACCATTGTGGGGGGGGTACCGTTATGTCTCACCATTCACTGCAACACACTAAGCCACTTCCAAAGATGCACACAAATCTGTCCAAGAATGCAAAGTGTTGAAAATAAAGATTTCAATGTTTGACGGCACATTAACAGAAACTTAACATGAACATTGGCTAAAACACACAAGTGGCTACCCTTGTGTGTTGTTAGTTAGTATGATTGGACTAGGATGAGGGTGAGTGTGAGGGGTAACTAGTGAGATGGGGATGTGATAATATAGATAGAGAGGGATGGGTGGAGGTGCAAGGTAAGTTGGTGTGAGTAATGATGTGCAGCAGTAGGGTAGGGAAGGCAGAGTGATGGGGATGTAATGAGTGGCGCAACAGGATGAGGTTGAGTGTGCCTTTGCAGTAACGTTTTGTGATCTACTGACATCATTGAAAGGTTTGCGCCACTGCAGCCTGGTCCTCCTGATGACGCTCCTGCTTGTGTCCTCCTATGCAATGTGCAACTAGGCTGTGTTGATCTCCTGGGGAGGTCTCTTCTGACTTTGGAAGGGAAGAGAACCTCCCGGTGTGCTGTGACTCCCTCCATAAGCATATGGAGAGAGTCATGGGAGAGCCTGGGTGCAGCCGTGCACCTCTGTGCAGTGATTGTCAGTGTTTGCAGCACCTCAATGCTGTAGAACACTGAAAGCACAAATGTCAAAGTAAATATTGTTATAAAACACATTTTGTTGTGCACTTGAGTCGTAACAAATTCAGTCATCTGGTTATAATCATTTTATTCTTTAACTTCAGTATTAAAAGCAATTTACAACCTGAGTATTGTCACAGATAGAGTGTACGAACTTAGGCATGGGTCCTGTCTCGAGCTGCTTGAACAAATGAAAAGTTTATATTTATACATTGTTTTCTTATCAAACTGGAACTGGCATTGCATAATATGTTAGTCTCTGGCTATAGCATAGTCCAGAGATTCAAGGCTACATTTTCTTCAACATGATGCACACAAAAATACCATGGCCTTGCTGTGGTAAGCCTAACCCTTCTAGTTTCTAGTCATTCTTACCATAAATAAACATATCCAAGGCTGGTTGGTTGCGAACACCAGCAGTTGCTAAGTGAAATCTGTATCTCTCTCTCTCACTCTATATCTCTCTCTCTCTAATGATGCCATCCACCGTTTTTTCCTATATTCAATGAACTAAACATGAACACCTTTCAGAAGCTGAATTAACCGAGTTCCATACGCCAACACTTTGAATCTTACTCATGCTGTACCTGCCTTGGGAGTGTTTGATGGGGTAGTGTAGAGGGAGCTTTACTCTGTATCTAACTCGTGTTACATAGAAACATAGAAGATAGGAGCAGGAGTAGGCCATTTGGCCCCTCGAGCCTGTTCCGCCATTTAATGAGATCATGGCTGATCATCCAAATTCAGTACCCTGTCCCTGCTTTCTCCCCAAATCCCTTGATCCCTTTAGCCTTAAGAAATATATCTAACTCCTTCTTGAATATATTTAAAGAATTGGCTTCAACTGCCTTGTGTGGTAGAGAATTCCACAGGTTCACCACTCCCTGGGTGAAGAAATTCCTCCTCATCTCAGTCTTAAATGGCTTACCCCTTATCCTTAGACTGTGACCCCTGGTTCTGGACTCCCCCGCCATCGGGAACATCCTTCCTGCATCTAGTCTGTCTAGTCCTGTTAGAATTTTATAAGTTTCAATGAGATCCCCTCTCATTCTTCTAAACTCTAGCGAATACAAGCCCAATCGACCCAATCTCTCTTCATATGCCATTCCTGCCATTCCAGGTATCAGTCTGGTGAATCTTCGCTGCACTCCCTCCATGGCAAGAACATCCTTCCTCAGATAAGGCGACCAAAACTGCACACAATACTCAAGGTGTGGTCTCACCAAGGCCCTGTACAACTGCAGCAAGATATCCTTGCTCCTGTACTCGAATCCTTTTGCTGTGAAGGCTAACATACCATTTGCCTTCTTAACCGCCTGCTGCACCTGCATGCTTACCTTCAGCGACTGGTGCACAAAGACACCCAGGTCTCGCTGCACTTCCCCTTTTCCCAATCTATTGCCGTTCAGATAATAATCTGCCTTCCTGTTTTTGCCACCAAAGTGGCTAACCTCGCATTTATCCACATTATACTGCATCTGCCATGCATCTGCCCAATCACCCAACCTGTCCAAATCGTACTGGAGTTTTTCGGCATCCTCCTCGCAGTACACACGCCCACCCAACTTTGTGTCGTCTGCAAACTTGGAGATATTACATCTAGTTCCCTTGTCTAGATCATTAATATATATTGTGAATAACTGGGGTCCTAGCACCGATCCCTGCAGTACCCCACTAGTCACTGCCTGCCACTCGGAAAAAGACCTGTTTATTCCAACTCTTTGCTTCCTGTCTGCCAACCAGTTCTCTATCCAAGTCAGTACCTTACCCCCCAGTCCCATGTGCTTTAACTTTGCACGCTAATCTCTTATGCGGGACCTTATCGAAAGCCTTCTGAAAGTCCAAATACACCACATCCAGTGGTTCTCCTTTAGCTATTCAACAGTTACATCCTCAAAAAATTCCAGTAGATTAGTCAAGCATGATTTACCTTTTGTAAATCCATGTTGACTTTGTCCGATCCTGTCACTGTTTTCCAAGTGCTCTGCTATTACATCTTTTATAATGGACTCTAGCATTTTCCCCACTACCGATGTCAGGCTTACCGGTCGATAATTCCCCGTTTTCTCTCTACCACCTTTTTTGAATAGTGCGGTTACTTTAGCTACCCTACAATCCATGGGAACTGTTTCATAGTCGATAGAATTTTGGAAGATGACCAGCAATGCATCTACTATTTCTAGGGCCACTTCCTTAAGTACCCTAGGATGTAGATTATCAGGCCCTGGGGATTTATCGGCCTTCAAACCTGTCAATTTCCCTAACATAATTTCCCTACAAATACTGATTTCTTTCAGTTCCTCCCTTTCTTTAGACCCTATGTTCCCCGACATCTCTGGGAGGTTATTTGTGTTCTCCTTTGTGAAGACAGAACCAAAGTATGTATTTAATTGGTCAGCCATTTCTTTGTTCCCCATTATAAATTCCCCTGATTCTGACTGCAAGGGACCTACGCTTGACTTCACCAATCTTTTTCTCTTCACATATCTATAGAAGCTTTTACAGTCAGTTTTTATGTTCCCTGCAAGCTTACTCTCATACTCTATTTCCCCCCTCTTAATTAATCCCTTTGTCCTCCTTTGCTGAATCCTAAACTGCTCCCAATCCTCAGGTTTGCTGCTTTTTCTGGCCAATTTATATGTCCTCTCCTTGGATCTTATGCTATCCCTAATTTCCCTTGTTAGCCACGGTTGAGTCACATTTTTTGTTTTATTTTTATGCCAAACAGGGATGAACAAATTCCGTAGTTCATCCGTGCGATCTTTAAATGTTTGCCATTGCCTATCCACCGTCAACCCTTTAAGGAACATTCCCCAATCCATCCTAGCCAACCCACGCCTCATACCATCGTAGTTTCCTTTATTTAAATTCAGGACCCTAGTCTCTGAGTCAAATACTTCACTCTCCATCTTCATGAAGAATTCTTCATATTATGATTGCTCTGCCCCAAGGGGCCTCGCACAACAAGATTGCTAATTAATCCTTTCTCATTACTAATACCCAGTCTAAGATGGCCTTATCTCTAGTTGGTTCCTCGACATATTGGTCCAGGAAACCATCCCATATACACTCTAGGAATTCCTCCTCCACAGTATTGTTACTAATTTGGTTAGCCCAATCTATATGTAGATTAAAGTCACCCATGATAACTGCTGTGTTCTTATTGCATGCATCTCTAATTTCCCATTGAATGCCATCCTCAACCTCAGCATTACTGTTTGGGGGTCTATATACAACTCCCACTAACGTTTTCTGCCCCTTGGCATTTCTCAGCTCTACCCATACGGATTCCACATCACCAGAGCTAATATCCTTCCTTACGATTATGTTAATCTCCTCTTTAACCAGCAATGCTACCCCACCTCCTTTTCCTTTTTGCCTGTCTTTCCAGAATATTGAATACCCCTGGATGTTGAATTCCCAGCCTTGGTCACCCTGGAGCCATGTCTCTGTAATCCCAATTATATCATATCCGTTTAATTCATACAGCTTATTACGAATGCTCCTCGCATTAAGACACAAAGCCTTCAGGCTTGTTTTTTTAACAATCTTAGACCTTTTAGAATTATTATTTACTGTGGCCATGTTGGATTTACACCCTTGATTTCTCTGACTGCCACTTTTGCTTTTCTCCTTCCTGTCTTTTGCTTCTATCCTTGCTTCCCTTTCCTCTGTCTCCCTGCACAGGTTCCCATCCCCCTGCCATTTTAGTTTAAACCTTCCCCAATAGCACTAGCAAACACTCCCCCTAGGACATCGGTCCCGGTCCTGCCCAGGTGCAAACCGTCCAGTTTGTACTGGTCCCACCTCCCCCAGAACAGGTTCCAATGTCCCAGGAATTTGAATCCCTCCCCCTTGCACCATTCCTCTAGCCATGTATTCATCTGAAATATCCTTCTATTTCTACTATGAATAGCACGTGGCACTGGTAGCAATCCTGAGATTACTACCTTTGAGGTCTTATTTTTTAATTTAACTCCTAACTCTCTGTATTCAGCTTTTAGGACCTCATCCCGGTTTTTACCTATATCATTGGTACCTATATGCACCACGACAACTGGCTATTCACCCTCCCCCTTCAGAATGCCCTGCAGCCACTCTGAGACATCCTTGACCCTTGCACCAGGGAGGCAACATACCATCCTGGAGACTCGTTTGTGGCTGCAGAAACGCCTATCTATTCCCCTTACAATAGAATCCATTATCACTATAGCTCTCCCGCTCTTTTTCCTTCCATCCTGTGCAGTAGAACCACCCATGGTGCCAGGACGTTGGCTGCTGCTGCCTTCTCCCGATAAGCCATCTCCCTCAACAATATCCAAAGTGGTATATCTGTTTGAGAGGGGGATGGCCACAGGGGTCCCCTGCACTACCTGCCTGCGCCTACTACTCTGCCTGGCGGTCACCCATTCCCTTCCTGCCTGTGCAGCCTTTACCTGCAGTGTGACCAACTGATTAAACCTGATATCCTGCCTGGGAGTGTTTGATGGGCTAGTACAGAGGGTGCTTTACCCCATTTATTGCCCATGATGCACCCTCCAATTAATGATCCGATGGTCCCTCTCTTTGATACCCTGAAGATCCCTCCACTTATTGTTTCTGACACTATTCCTCTTACAGGGAATAGACTTGTTTCAGAGCACAAAGGAGGTTGTGATATCCTTGCCTCATCCCAAACACCATTTCCACAAACTGCCTCTCTCTGCCAAAGCAGGAGGGAGACACAGTGGCTGACATAAAGAGAGGGGAGACTTTCTGGTGTATAAAGCAAGAGGTAGACATGGGGGCCTTTGAATAGTGGGACCTCACATTTGGAAGATGGGAGGGATAATTTATCAGTGGTAATTTTGGGAGTCTGTGCTCCCTGACTGGAGTCTCAGTACATGGGAGCAGGGTTGGAGACGGGATTGATTGTATAACCTGCGTTCATGCCCAGTGAGACTGCACACCAGTGCTCCGATGATCCCACCACTTGATACCCATGAAGATCCCTCCACTTATTGCTTGTGGCACCCTTCCTGTTACAGGGAATAGGCTTGTTTCAAGGCACAAAGGAGGCTGTAATATCCAGGGTTGGAGAAGGGACTGATTGTACAACCTGCTTTCATGCCCAGTGAGACTGCACACCAGGAGCAGAGACTGGTCATGTGACCCTGTAATACCTTGAGTGGGAGGGGCTTGGGCTGCTTTGTGACATGTTTCCTGGCTCCTCTGTGATGTCACCTGGAGACAGGTTTACACCCCTGGTTACACAGCATCAACGGGAGTCACTGTGGGATGAGCTGGACTTGGCAGCTGACACTGCCAGTGAGTTTAGTCCTTATAAATAGGGGAAAGGAAAGAACAATTTAATATTAAGGTAAGTAATTCAACCAAATGTCATTCATTACAAACATATTCAAACTAAATATAATCATAGTAACAAAAATAGACTGAATGTATTCCAATTACAGATTCTAGAATTAATAATTTTTATATTAAATGTTTCATGTAGTGAAGAGTATCTCAGGAGGGTGGAGAGAGTGGAGCCAAATCATCATCACACTAACTGGGACTGGAGAAATGTCGCTGGATTCACAGAGCAGATCTGGTGGGACCAAGACCCTCAATGTCAAAGACGGGATGAAACAAAAAGCCCCAACAATGATTGTAAAGGTGAGGAACTTTACTGAGGATCCCATCAGTCCAGGATTTTGCCAAGGTGAGAGTCTAACCATCTACTGGGTGCTTCTTCGACAAATGCCATAAGGGACTGCCTTTGATGCGACAAGTACAATTGAGCTCAACTTGTATGTAAAGCTAGCCCATACCTGGAACAACAACAGAAAATGCTGGAAAAACTCAGCAGGCCAGGCAACATCTGTGGAGAGAGAAATAGAGTCAACGTTTCAGGTCGAAACCCTTTGTCAAGACTGAAAAAGCACAGGAAATGAAACAAATTAAAAGGCCAGTTTGGGGGCTGAGAGAGAACAAAAGAGAAGTGAAGAGACATTGGGGGAAAAATTGGGTGAGTAGCACCACCTGTTAGCGCCTAAAGAGGCAGTCAGTGGCTGTAGCGCCACTGGCTGCGCCTCCCGCGATATTCAGCAGGGGCGCTAATGGTGGCGTTAGCCATTTGCGCTGCGCCACCACCGATGACATCATCAGTGTGCGCAGCGCCCCATTCACGCCCAGAACGCGATATTTGGTAGCGAACGCCGCTGTAGCGCCATTTACTACCCGCGCCCGGTTCACGGGGCCTTCTTGCGCCGGCAGAGGCGCAAGTTAAGGTGGAGGTGCGGGGCGGCCGCTTTTTCGGCGGCCGCCTGCCAGCACCTCCGTCCCCGGCCTCCTGGTCCCCCCCCCCCCCGCGGCATTGCCGGCTGTTTCCCGAGAGCCCGGCACTTCTCCTTGGTGCCGGGCTCTTTTGCCGGAACTCGCGATCGGGGTTCGTGCTGTTGCAGGCCCCTCCCCCTTAACAGTGGGAGGAAGGCCTGCAGTACCACAGCATGCCGTGTCGCAGCGTATGGCGCTGCGGCACGTTGCGCTGCGATATTCAGTTTCAGCGCCCTAAGAGGGACACGGAGCGCCTCGAGCCTCGCCCCATCTCCCTCTAGGGGCACTTCAACTGAATTTCTGACGATCGCTACAGCTTCGAACGCTGCGCAAAAACCAGCGCCCAGGCGAACTTGGCGCCAGTTTGGCGCCTCAACCCAAAGAGGTATTCAAAACGAGACGAGATGGTGATAGGACTAGTGGAGACAAAAGACGGCTCTAGATTAGGTGTGAAATGCGCTGGCAGAATGGGAGACAGCTGCCACGTGGGAGAGAAAAAAAAGGGGGGGCCAAAACAAAGGTGTGGATAAAAAATATAAGTAAAAATGCAATGGGGGCCGAGGTTATGATCTGAAATTGTTGAACTCGATATTGAGTACGGAAGGCTGGAAAGTGCCTAATCATACCTGGGACTGCCTGACACTTACATGTAGAGGGATTTTTATTCTAAGTTCATCCCATGCTGTACCTGAGCTGGTGTGCTTCATTGGGTAGTGTCAGAGGAGCTGTACGCTGAATTTAAAACATGCTGGATCTGAGTTGGCTGTGTGTGATCAACCAATTTAGAGAGAGCTTTACACTTCATCTAAGTTGTACTGTACCTGGCCTGGGAGTGTTAGATGGTAATGTAAAGTGGGAGGCTTTACTCTGTATCTAACCAGTGCTATACCAGGCCTGGGAGTGTTTGATGGGACACTGTAGAAGGAACTTTACTCTGTATCTAACCCGTGCTGTACCTTCCCTGTGAGTGTTTGTTGAGACAGTGTAGAGGGAGCTTTACTCTGCATTAACTGAGATTGACTGATACTTTCATTGACTATTTCTTTCATATACCCAGCACTGGCCTGAACTCAGATACTTTCTGTATACTCACAGAGATCAGCACGAGAGCACAAAACATCCCAAACACAGGAGCTGACCCTGGGATGGTGCGACACTAACTCTGCAAGTACATTAACAACCTCTAGAGATGAACCCCTGTCCGCACCCATCCTACTTTATCATTTTCTTGTGGTTGCAGTTGGAATATTGCGGGTGTGTGACGGCAAGCCTAAGGAATTTCCCACCTTTGACCTCTTCAATTTTTTTATTTCAGCTGAGCTTTGAAAACCAGGGCTGTCCTTCAGATGTCACGCATTTCCTGACAGCGCATTTCCAGCACTAGACATGTGCCAAGAGAGTGACACCAAAGAGGTAGGACATGTGCAGCCACACTCATCAACATCCATCTTGCCCACACCTGTTGCTGTGCTGTGAAAGATCGAGAAATGCTGGAGTTCCCCTGTGGAGGGAGGCAACGGCAGCTCTGCTGCAAAAGACAGTCAGTCACTCGACACAAGAGATGGTGAAGGAAAGAATCAGAAAATGTGAAGCTTTGAGGAGCTGGATTCTGAACAAAATGAGGTTCCTCAGATCACGGTGTATTCATACCAGATACATGTGTCAGAAATGTTTGTGTCCACAATTAATCCTGAGTGCCTCCAGCTCCAGAGGAGTAACAGTCAATTCCAGATTAACACATATTGAGGCCTGTTACAAAGGTATTGGAAACCAAACAGGACAAAGACAAATAGCACTGAACTATTGATTAATGGGAAGATCTGAATTATAGACAGATTAAATTTGATCCTGCAGGAAGGAAGGAAAAAATGAAGGAAGGAAGATACTAATCTGTAATAACCGGGACACAAGCACGAATGTGCTGTGCCATGGACTGAATAGGAGTATCAACATTTCCCACTTTCACTTTCCCACTGCTGATTATGGAGTGGGTTGGCCCCATTAGCTGGGCTTACAGTGAATCGCACCATTTGTTTCTAACATCCAATTTGTTTAAATTCAGTTTATTGTTATGTTTCCTCTCCAGAGGCTGATGGTACAGAGCTGACCAATGTACAGACACTGGCCAATGCTGAATCAGTGGGGAAATTTATAGAGAACATTTTCTCCTCTTTTACCTCACCCATAACTCTTTGGAGACACAAGTGGTAACTTCTGGCTCTGTTAGTCACCATTCCTGTTAATGCTGGGCCAGATTGGGGACACAAGGCCCTGTCCCTCTGAAGTACTTAGATGACATTTCCATAGCCATGGAAAGCTTCATGCGACTGATGTAGAATCCAGTCTCTGGCACTTCATGAGTGGGAGGAGGATCTGCTCTAATGTCACCAGCACTGCCCTTGGGTCTTTTTCTCCCATCAGCAGCAGAACATCCCTTTACCATCTCCTGTATCAAAAACTCGGGTTGACCTGACTGGTCTTCCTTTGATTCCTTCCCTTAGTTTACAGACTTTTCTGCCGTTTATTTTTTGTAATTGTGAACCCAGGTGGAGGGCCCAGACCCAGTAGAAGCAGAGCGTGATTGAGGCCGAAGGCAGGTTTGTTGGAACAAATCTCTGGGACTTAGGAATAGAATGACTGTGGAGGCTAAAAAAGTAAATAGAAAAAGAGGACACGAGAACGGGAAAAGGTTAAAGCAAAATTAAGTTACAATTAAGGAAAACAAGAAACACAATATATAAAAAACACGTTTTTAATTCTAATTTATTCATTCTGGGGATGTGGGCATCACTCGCAAGGCCAGCATTTATTGCCCATCCCTAGTTACCCTTGAGAAGGTGGTGGTGAGCCGCCTTCTTGAACCGCTGCAATCCGTGTTGTGAAGGTTCTCCCATAGTGCTGTTAGGTAGGGAGTTCCAGAATTCTGTGAGACTTGGAGGGGAACTTGGAGGTGGTGGTGGAAGCCTTGCTGCCCTTGTCCTTTGAGGTGATAGAGGCCGCAGGTTTGGGAGGTGCTGTCGTGGAAGCCTTGCTGAGTTGCTGCAGTACATCTTGTAGATTGAACACACTGCAGCCACAGTGTGCCGGTGGAGGAGGCAGTAAATGCTTAAGGTGGTGGATGGGATGCCAATCAAGCAGGCTGCTTTGTCCTGGATGGTGTTGAGGTTTTTGAGTGTTGTTGGAGCTGCACTCATCCAAGGACATGGAGAGTATTCCATCACACTCCTGACTTGTGCTTTGTAGGTGGTGGAAAGGTTTGGGAAGTCAGGAGGTGAGACACTCGCCGCTAAATACCCAGCTTCTGCCTAGTTCTTGCAGCCACAGTATTTAAGTGGCTGGTCTAGTTAAGTTTCTGGTAAATGGTGAAACCCAGGATTTGATGGTGGGGGATTCAACGATGGTAATGCCATTGAACGTCACAGGGAGCTGGTTAGACTCTCTCTTGTTGGCGATGATCATTGTCTGGTGCTTGTGTGGTACAAATGTTACTTGCCACGTATCATCCCCGACCTGAACATCGCCCAGGTCTTGCTGCATGACTGCCTTATTTTCTGACGAATTGTAATGTTGTCGGGTAGATGCCAGTACTGGATCAGCTTGGCTAGAGGTGCAGCTAGTTCTGGAGCACAGGTCTTCAGCTCTGCAGCTGGGATGTTGCCGGGGCCCACAGTCTTTGCTGTATCCAGTGCGCTCTACTGTTCTTGATATCATGTGGAGTGAAGTGAATTGGCTGAAGACTGGCTTCAGTGAAGGTGGGGACCTCAGGAGCAGGCCGAGATGCATCATCCACTTGGCAGTTGTGACTGAAGATGGTTGCGAAGGCTTCAGCCTTGTCTTTTGCACTCACGTGCTGTGCTCCGCCATCATTGAGGATGGGGATGTTCAAGGAGCCTCCTCCTCCCGTTAGTTGTTAATTGTCCATCACCGTTCACGACTGGATGTGGCAGGACTGCAGAGCTTTGATCTGATCGATTGGGTGTGGGATCGCTTAGCTCTGTCTATAGCATGCTGCTTCTGCTGTTTAGCATGCATATAGTCCTGTGTTGTAACTTCACCAAGTTGGTTTCTGATTTTCAGGTACACCTGGTGCAGCTCCTGGCATGCTCTTCAACACTCCTTATTCAACCAGGGCTGGTTTGATGGTAATGGTAGAATGAGGGATATGCCGGGCCATGAGGTTACAGATTATGCTGGAATAAAATTCTGTTGCTGCTGATGGGCCCAGCGCCTCATGGATGCCCAGTTTTGAGCTGCTAGATGTGTTCTTAATCTATCCCATTTAGCACGGTGGTAGGGCCACAAGACACGATGAAGGGGTGTCCTCAGTGACTCAATAGTACCATGATTGACCGAGCTGCCTGAGTCCTGAAGGACATAGCAGCCAGACAGGCTCACGGCAGGTAGTGAGAGAATAAACACGAGCCACTACCGAGCCACACTTGGTGATGGACATTGAAGTACCCCGCCCAGAGGACATTCTGTGCCATGACGCCACAGTGCGCTGGATAAGAGATTAGCGTGTAAAGTTAAAGCACATGGGATTGAGGGTAAGGTACTGACTTGGATAGAGAACTGGTTTGCAGACAGGAGGCAAAGAGTTGGAATAAACAGCTCTTTTTCCGAGTGGCAGGCAGTGACTTGTGGGGTACCGCAGGGATCGGCGCTAGGACCCCAGCTATTCACAGTATATATTAATGATCTAGACGAGGGAACTAGATGTAATATCTCCAAGTTTGCAGACGACACAAAGCTGGGTGGGCGTGTGTGCTGTGAGGATGATGCCGAGAAACTCCAGTATGATTTGACAGGTTGGGTGATTGGGCAGATGCATGGCAGATGCAATATAATGTGGATAAGTGCGAGGTTATCCACTTTGATGGCAAAAACAGGAAGGCAGATTATTATCTGAACAGCAATAGATTGGGAGAAGGGGAAGTGCAACGAGACCTGGGTGTCCTTGTGCACCAGTTGCTAAAGGTAAGCATGCAGGTGCAGCAGGCACTTAAGAAGGCAAATGCTACGTTGGCCTTCATTGCAAAAGGATTTGAGTACAGGAGCAAGAATGTCTTGCTGCAGTTGTACAGGGCCTTGGTGAGACCACACCTTGAGTATTGTGTGCAATTTTGGTCACCTTATCTGAGGAAGGATGTTCTTGCCATGGAGGGAGTGCAGCAAAGATTCACCAGATTGATACCTGGGATAGCAGGAATGATGTCGATTGGGCTGGAGTTTAGAAGAATGAGAGGGGATCTCATTGAAACTTATAAAATTCTAACAGGGCTAGACAGACTAGATGCAGGAAGGATGTTCCCGATGGCGGGGGAGTCCAGAACCAGGGGTTACAGTCTAAAGATAAGGGGTAAGCCATTTAGGAATGAGATGAGGAGGAATTTCTTCACCCAGAGAGTGGTGAACCTGTGGAATTCTCTACCACAGAAGGCAGTTGAGGCCAATTCATTAAATATATTCAAGAAGCAGTTAGATATATTTCTTAAGGCTAAAGGGATCAAGGGAGATGGGGAGAAAGCAGGGCCAGGGTACTGAATTTGGATGATCAGCCATGATCTCATTAAATGGCGGAGCAGACTCGAGGGGCCGAATGGCCTACTCCTGCTGCTATCTTCTATGTTTCTATGGATGAGGAGGGAGTAAATGTTTAAGATGTTGGATGGGTGGCTGATTAAGCGGCCTGCTTTCCCCTGGATTCTGTCGAGCTTCGTGAGTATTGATGGAGCTGCAACTGTCCAGGCAAGTGGAGAATATTCCATCGCACTCCTGACTTGTGCCTTGTAGGTGTGCCGACGTCATCGGTGTGCGCAGCGCCCCATTCATGCCCCGAACGCGATATTTGGTAGCGAACGCCGCTGTAGCGCTGTTCGCTGCCCGCGCCCGGTTCACAGGGCCTTCTTGCACCGGCAGAGGCGCAAGTTAAGGTGGAGGTGCAGGGCGGCCGCTTTTTCGGCGGCCGCCTGCCAGCACCTCCGTCCCCGGCCTCCTGGTCCCCCCCCCCGCGGCATTGCCGGCTGTTTCCCGAGAGCCCGGCACTTCTCCTTGGTGCCGGGCTCTTTTGCCGGAACTCGCGATCGGGGTTCGCGCTGTTGCAGGCCCCTCCCCCTTAACAGTGGGAGGAAGGCCTGCAGTACCACAGCATGCCGTGTCGCAGCGTATGGCGCTGCGGCACGTTGCGCTGCGATATTCAGTTTCAGCGCCCTAAGAGGGACGCGGAGCGCCTCGAGCCTCGCCCCATCTCCCTCTAGGGGCACTTCAACTGAATTTCTGACGATCGCTACAGCTTCGAACGCTGCGCAAAAACCAGCGCCCAGGCGAACTTGGCGCCAGTTTGGCGCCTCAACCCAAAGAGGTATTCAAAACGAGACGAGATGGTGATAGGACTAGTGGAGACAAAAGACAGCTCTAGATTAGGTGTGAAATGCGCTGGCAGAATGGGAGACAGCTGCCATGTGGGAGAGAAAAAAAAGGGGGGGGCCAAAACAAAGGTGTGGATAAAAAATATAAGTAAAAATGCAATGGGGGCCGAGGTTATGATCTGAAATTGTTGAACTCGATATTGAGTACGGAAGGCTCTAAAGTGCCTAATCATACTTGGGACTGCTTGACACTTACATGTAGAGGGATTTTTATTCTAAGTTCATCCCATGCCGTACCTGAGCTGGTGTGCTTCATTGGGTAGTGTCAGAGGAGCTGTACGCTGAATTTAAAACATGCTGGATCTGAGTTGGCTGTGTGTGATCAACCAATTTAGAGAGAGCTTTACACTTCATCTAAGTTGTACTGTACCTGGCCTGGGAATGTTAGATGGTAATGTAAAGTGGGAGGCTTTACTCTGTATCTAACCAGTGCTATACCAGGCCTGGGAGTGTTTGATGGGACACTGTAGAAGGAACTTTACTCTGTATCTAACCCGTGCTGTACCTTCCCTGTGAGTGTTTGTTGAGACAGTGTAGAGGGAGCTTTACTCTGCATTAACTGAGATTGACTGATACTTTCATTGACTATTTCTTTCATATACCCAGCACTGGCCTGAACTCAGATACTTTCTGTATACTCACAGAGATCAGCACGAGAGCACAAAACATCCCAAACACAGGAGCTGACCCTGGGATGGTGCGACACTAACTCTGCAGGTACATTAACAACCTCTAGAGATGAACCCCTGTCCGCACCCATCCTACTTTATCATTTTCTTGTGGTTGCAGTTGGAATATTGCGGGTGTGTGACGGCAAGCCTAAGGAATTTCCCACCTTTGACCTCTTCAATTTTTTAATTTCAGCTCAGCTTTGAAAACCAGGGCTGTCCTTCAGATGTCACGCATTTCCTGACAGCGCATTTCCAGCACTAGACATGTGACAAGAGAGTGACACCAAAGAGGTAGGACATGTGCAGCCACACTCATCAACATCCATCTTGCCCACACCTGTTGCTGTGCTGTGAAAGATCGAGAAATGCTGGAGTTCCCCTGTGGAGGGAGACAACGGCAGCTCTGCTGCAAAAGACAGTCAGTCACTCGACACAAGAGATGGTGAAGGAAAGAATCAGAAAATGTAAAGCTTTGAGGAGCTGGATTCTGAACAAAATGAGGTTCCTCAGATCATGGTGTATTCATACCAGATACATGTGTCAGAAATGTTTGTGTCCACAATTAATCCTGAGTGCCTCCAGCTCCAGAGGAGTAACAGTCAATTCCAGATTAACACATATTGAGGCCTGTTACAAAGGTATTGGAAACCAAACAGGACAAAGACAAATAGCACTGAACTATTGATTAATGGGAAGATCTGAATTATAGACAGATTAAATTTGATCCTGCAGGAAGGAAGGAAAAAATGAAGGAAGGAAGATACTAATCTGTAATAACCGGGACACAAGCACGAATGTGCTGTGCCATGGACTGAATAGGAGTATCAACATTTCCCACTTTCACTTTCCCACTGCTGATTATGGAGTGGGTTGGCCCCATTAGCTGGGCTTACAGTGAATCGCGCCATTTGTTTCTAACATCCAATTTGTTTAAATTCAGTTTATTGTTATGTTTCCTCTCCAGAGGCTGATGGTACAGAGCTGACCAATGTACAGACACTGGCCAACGCTGAATCAGTGGGGAAATTTATAGAGAACATTTCTCCTCTTTTACCTCACCCATAACTCTTTGGAGACACAAGTGGTAACTTCTGGCTCTGTTAGTCACCATTCCTGTTAATGCTGGGCCAGATTGGGGACACAAGGCCCTGTCCCTCTGAAGTACTTAGATGACATTTCCATAGCCATGGAAAGCTTCATGCGACTGATGTAGAATCCAGTCTCTGGCACTTCATGAGTGGGAGGAGGATCTGCTCTAATGTCACCAGCACTGCCCTTGGGTCTTTTTCTCCCATCAGCAGCAGAACATCCCTTTACCATCTCCTGTATCAAAAACTCGGGTTGACCTGACTGGTCTTCCTTTGATTCCTTCCCTTAGTTTACAGACTTTTCTGCCGTTTATTTTTTGTAATTGTGAACCCAGGTGGAGGGCCCAGACCCAGTAGAAGCAGAGCGTGATTGAGGCCGAAGGCAAATTTGTTGGAACAAATCTCTGGGACTTAGGAATAGAATGACTGTGGAGGCTAAAAAAGTAAATAGAAAAAGAGGACACGAGAACAGGAAAAGGTTAAAGCAAAATTAAGTTACAATTAAGAAAAACAAGAAACACAATATATAAAAAACACGTTTTTAATTCTAATTTATTCATTCTCGGGATGTGGGCATCACTCGCAAGGCCAGCATTTATTGCCCATCCCTAGTTACCCTTGAGAAGGTGGTGGTGAGCCGCCTTCTTGAACCGCTGCAATCCGTGTTGTGAAGGTTCTCCCATAGTGCTGTTAGGCAGGGAGTTCCAGAATTCTGTGAGACTTGGAGGGGAACTTGGAGGTGGTGGTGGAAGCCTTGCTTCCCTTGTCCTTTGAGGTGATAGAGGCCGCAGGTTTGGGAGGTGCTGTCGTGGAAGCCTTGCTGAGTTGCTGCAGTGCATCTTGTAGATTGAACACACTGCAGCCACAGTGTGCCGGTGGAGGAGGCAGTAAATGCTTAAGGTGGTGGATGGGATGCCAATCAAGCAGGCTGCTTTGTCCTGGATGGTGTTGAGGTATTTGAGTGTTGTTGGAGCTGCACTCATCCAAGGACATGGAGAGTATTCCATCACACTCCTGACTTGTGCTTTGTAGGTGGTGGAAAGGTCTGGGAAGTCAGGAGGTGAGACACTCGCCGCTAAATACCCAGCTTCTGCCTAGTTCTTGCAGCCACAGTATTTAAGTGGCTGGTCTAGTTCAGTGTCTGGTAAATGGTGAACCCCAGGATTTGATGGTGGGGGATTCAACGATGGTAATGCCATTGAACGTCACGGGGAGCTGGTTAGACTTTCTCTTGTTGGCGATGAACATTGTCTGGTGCTTGTGTGGTACAAATGTTACTTGCCACATATCATCCCTGACCTGAACATTGCCCAGGTCTTGCTGCATGACTGACTCATTTTCTGACGAATTGTAATGTTGTCGGGTAGATGCCAGTACTGGATCAGCTTGGCTAGAGGTGCAGCTAGTTCTGGAGCACAGGTCTTCAGCTCTGCAGCTGGGATGTTGCCGGGGCCCACAGTCTTTGCTGTATCCAGTGCGCTCTACTGTTCTTGATATCATGTGGAGTGAAGTGAATTGGCTGAAGACTGGCTTCAGTGAAGGTGGGGACCTCAGGAGCAGGCCGAGATGCATCATCCACTTGGCAGTTGTGACTGAAGATGGTTGCGAAGGCTTCAGCCTTGTCTTTTGCACTCACGTGCTGTGCTCCACCATCGTTGAGGATGGGGATGTTCAAGGAGCCTCCTCCTCCCGTTAGTTGTTAATTGTCCATCACCATTCACGACTGGATGTGGAAGGACTGCAGAGCTTTGATCTGATCGATTGGGTGTGGGATCGCTTAGCTCTTTCTATAGCATGCTGCTTCCGCTGTTTAGCATGCATATAGTCCTGTGTTGTAACTTCACCAAGTTGGTTTCTGATTTTCAGGTACACCTGGTGCAGCTCCTGGCATGCCCTTCAACACTCCTTACTCAACCAGGGCTGGTTTGATGGTAATGGTAGAATGAGGGATATGCTGGGCCATGAGGTTACAGATTATGGTGGAATAAAATTCTGAAGCTGCTGATGGGCCCACAGCGCCGCATGGATGCCCAGTTTTGAGCTGCTAGATGTGTTCTTAATCTATCCCATTTAGCACGGTGGTAGGGCCACAGGACACGATGAAGGGGTGTCCTCAGTGACTCAATAGTACCATGATTGACCGAGCTGCCTGAGTCCTGAAGGACATAGCAGCCAGACTGGCTCACGGCAGGTAGTGAGAGAATAAACACGAGCCACTACCGAGCCACACTTGGTGATGGACATTGAAGTCCCCCGCCCAGAGGACATTCTGTGCCATGACGCCACAGTGCGCTGGATAAGAGATTAGCGTGTAAAGTTAAAGCACATGGGATTGGGGGTAAGGTACTGACTTGGATTGAGAACTGGTTGGCAGACAGGAAGCAAAGAGTTGGAATAAACGGCTCTTTTTCCGAGTGGCAGGCAGTGACTAGTGGGGTACCGCAGGGATCGGTGCTAGGACCCCAGCTTTTCACAATATATATTAATGATCTAGACGAGGGAACTAGATGTAATATCTCCAAGTTTGCAGACGACACAAAGCTGGGTGGGAGTGTGCGCTGTGAGGAGGATGCCGAGAAACTCCAGAATGATTTGACAGGTTGGGTGATTGGGCAGATGCATGGCAGATGCAATATAATGTGGATAAGTGCGAGGATATCCACTTTGATGGCAAAAACAGGAAGGCAGATTATTATCTGAACAGCAATAGATTGGGAGAAGGGGAAGTGCAACGAGACCTGGGTGCCCTTGTGCACCAGTTGCTAAAGGTAAGCATGCAGGTGCAGCAGGCACTTAAGAAGGCAAATGCTACATTGTCCTTCATAGCAAAAGGATTTGAGTACAGGAGCAAGGATATCTTGCTGCAGTTGTACAGGGCCTTGGTGAGACCACACCTTGAGTATTGTGCGCAATTTTGATCGCCTTATCTGAGGAAGGATGTTCTTGCCATGGAGGGAGTGCAGTGAAGATTCACCAGATTGATACCTGGGATGGCAGGAATGATGTCGATTGGGCTGGAGTTTAGAAGAATGAGAGGGGATCTCATTGAAACTTATAAAATTCTAACAGGGATAGACAGACTAGATGCAGGAAGGATGTTCCCGATGGCGGGGGAGTCCAGAACCAGGGGTTACAGTCTAATGATAAGGGGTAAGCCATTTAGGACTGAGATGAGGAGGAATTTCTTCACCCAGAGAGTGGTGGACCTGTGGAATTCTCTACCACAGAAGGCAGTTGAGGCCAATTCATTAAATATATTCAAGAAGGAGTTAGATATATTTCTTAAGGCTAAAGGGATCAAGGGATATGGGGAGAAAGCAGGGCCAGGGTACTGAATTTGGATGATCAGCCATGATCTCATTAAATGGCAGAGCAGACTCGAGGGGCCGAATGGCCTACTCCTGCTGCTATCTTCTATGTTTCTATGGATGAGGAGGGAGTAAATGTTTAAGATGGTGGGTGGGTGGCTGATTAAGCGGCCTGCTTTCCCTTGGATTCTGTCGAGCTTCGTGAGTATTGATGGAGCTGCAACTGTCCAGGCAAGTGGAGAATATTCCATCGCACTCCTGACTAGTGCCTTGTAGGGAGTGAAAAGGCGTTGGGGAGTCAGGAGGTGGTGAGTCACTTACGCAGACTACCCAATGTCTGACTAGCTCTTGTAGCCACAATATTTATTTGGCTGATCTAGTTAAGTTCCTGGTCAATGGTGACCCCCAGGATGTTGATGGTGGGGAATTCAACAATGGTAATGCCATTGATTGTCATGGGGTGCTGGTTAGACTCTCTCTTGTTGGAGATGGTCATTGTCTGGCACTTGTGTGGCACAAATGTTACTTGCCACTTATCATCCCCAACCTGAATGTTGTCCAGGTCGTGCTGGACACAGACTGCCTCATTATCTGATGAATTGCGAATGTAACTTGACACTGTGCAATCAGTAGCGAACATCCCCACTTCTGAAGGTCATTAACAAAGCAGCGAAGATGTTGGGCCTAGGACACTGTCCTGAGTAACTGCTGCAGCGATGACCTGGGTCTGAGATGATTGGCCTCCAATAACCACAACCATCTTCCTTTGTGCTAGATATGACACCATCCAGTGGAGAGTTTTCCCCTGATCCCCATTGATTTCAGTTTTATTAGGGCTCCTTGGTGCCACACTCGGACAAATGCTGCCTTGGTGTCGAGGACAGTCACTCTCACCTCACCTGTGGAATTCAGCTCTTTTGTCCATGTTTGGACCAAGGTTGTAATGCGGTCAGGAGCCAAGTGGTCCTGCCGGAAACCAAACTGGGCATCGGTGAGGAGGTTATTTGTGAGTTAGTGCCGCTTGATAGCATTGTCGATGACAGCTTCCATCACTTTGCTGATGATGGAGAGGTGCTTAATGGGGTGGTAACTGGCTGTTGGATTAGTCCAGCTTTATGTGGACTGGACATACCTGGGCAATTTACCACTTTGTCGGGTAGAAGCCAGTACTGGAACAGCTGGGCTGGAGGTGCAGCTATTTCTGGAGCAGAGGTCTTCAGCTCTGTATCGGGGATGTTGTCGGGTCCCAGAGCCTTTGCTGTATCCAGTGCGCTCTACCGTTCTTGATATCATGTCAGTGAAGCGAATTGGTTGAAGACTGGCTTCTGTGACGGTGGGACCTCAGGAGCTGTAATGCATCATCCACTTGGCACTCGTGGCTAAAGATGGTTGCGAAGGCTTCAGCCTTGTCTTTTGCACTCACGTACTGTGCTCTGCCATCGTTGAGGATGGGGATGTTCAAGGAGCCTCCTCCTCCCGTTAGTTGTTAATTGTCCATCACCATTCACGACTGGATGTGGCAGGACTGCAGAGCTTTGATCTGATCCATTGGGTGCGGATCGCTTAGCTGTGTCTATAAAATGCTGCTTTCGCTATTTAGCATGCATATAGTCCTGTGTTTTCAGATACACTTGGTGCAGCTCCTGGCATGCTCTTCAACACTCCTTATTGAACCAGGGCTGGTTTGATGGTAATGGTAGAATGAGGGATATGCCAGGCCATGAGGTTACAGATTATGGTGGAATAAAATTCTGTTGCTGCTGATGGGCCCAGCGCCTCATGGATGCCCAGTTTTGAGCTGCTAGATGTGTTCTTAATCTATCCCATTTAGCACGGTGGTAGGGGCACAGGACACGATGAAGGGGTGTCCTCAGTGACTCAATAGTACCATGATTGACCGAGCTGCCTGAGTCCTGAAGGACATAGCAGCCAGACTGGCTCACAGCAGTGAGAGAATAAACACGAGCCACTACCGAGCCACACTTGGTGATGGACATTGAAGACCCCCGCCCAGAGGACATTCTGTGCCATGACGCCACAGTGCGCTGGATAAGAGATTAGCATGTAAAGTTAAAGCACATGGGATTGGGGGTAAGGTACTGACTTGGATAGAGAACTGGTTGGCAGACAGGAAGCAAACAGTTGGAATAAACGGCTCTTTTTCCGAGTGGCAGGCAGTGACTAGTGGGGTACCGCAGGGATCGGTGCTAGGACCCCAGCTATTCACAATATATATTAATGATGATCTAGACGAGGGAACTAGATGTAATATCTCCAAGTTTGCAGACGACACAAAGCTGGGTGGGCGTGTGTGCCGTGAGGAGGATGCCGAGAAACTCCAGTATGATTTGACAGGTTGGCTGATGGGGCAGATGCATGGCAGATGCAATATAATGTGGATAAATGCGAGGCTATCCACTTTGGTGGCAAAAACAGGAAGGCAGATTATTATCTGAACAGCAATAGATTGGGAGAAGGGGAAGTGCAACGAGACCTGGGTGTCCTTGTGCATCAGTTGCTAAAGGTAAGCATGCAGCTGCAGCAGGCACTTAAGAAGGCAAATGCTACGTTGTCCTTCATAGCAAAAGGATTTGAGTACAGGAGCAAGGATATCTTGCTGCAGTTGTACAGGGCCTTGGTGAGACCACACCTTGAGTATTGTGTGCAATTTTGGTCGCCTTATCTGAGGAAGGATGTTCTTGCCATGGAGAGAGTGCAGCGAAGATTCACCAGATTGATACCTGGGATGGCAGGAATGATGTCGATTGGGCTGGAGTTTAGAAGAATGAGAGGGGATCTCATTGAAACTTATAAAATTCTAACAGGGATAGACAGACTAGATGCAGGAAGGATGTTCCCGATGGCAGGGGAGTCCAGAACCAGGGGTTACAGTCTAATGATAAGGGGTAAGCCATTTAGGACTGAGATTAGGAGGAATTTCTTCACCCAGAGAGTGGTGGACCTGTGGAATTCTCTACCACAGAAGGCAGTTGAGGCCAATTCATTAAATATATTCAAGAAGGAGTTAGATATATTTCTTAAGGCTAAAGGGATCAAGGGATATGGGGAGAAAGCAGGGCCAGGGTACTGAATTTGGATGATCAGCCATGATCTCATTAAATGGCGGAGCAGACTCGAGGGGCCGAATGGCCTACTCCTGCTGCTATCTTCTATGTTTCTATGGATGAGGAGGGAGTAAATGTTTAAGATGGTGGATGGGTGGCTGATTAAGCGGCCTGCTTTCCCTTGGATTCTGTCGAGCTTCGTGAGTATTGATGGAGCTGCAACTGTCCAGGCAAGTGGAGAATATTCCATCGCACTCCTGACTTGTGCCTTGTAGGGAGTGAAAAGGCTTTGGGGAGTCAGGAGGTGGTGAGTCACTTACGCAGACTACCCAGTGTCTGACTAGCTATTGTAGCCACAATATTTATTTGGCGGATCTAGTTAAGTTCCTGGTCAATGGTGACCCCCAGGTTGTTGATGGTGAGGAATTCAACAATGGTAATGCCATTGATTGTCATGGGGTGGTGGTTAGACTCTCTCTTGTTGGAGATGGTCATTGTCTGGCACTTGTGTGGCACAAATGTTACTTGCCACTTATCATCCCCAACCTGAATGTTGTCCAGGTCGTGCTGGACACAGACTGCCTCATTATCTGATGAATTGCGAATGTAACTTGACACTGTGCAATCAGTAGCGAACATCCCCACTTCTGAAGGTCATTAACAAAGCAGCTAAGATGTTGGGCCTAGGACACTGTCCTGAGTAACTGCTGCAGCGATGACCTGGGTCTGAGATGATTGGCCTCCAATAACCAGAACCATCTTCCTTTGTGCTAGATATGACACCATCCAGTGGAGAGTTTTCCCCTGATTCCCATTGATTTCAGTTTTATTAGGGCTCCTTGGTGCCACACTCGGGCAAATGCTGCCTTGATGTCGAGGACAGTCACTCTCACCTCACCTCTGGAATTCAGCTCTTTTGTCCATGTTTGGACCAAGGTTGTAATGAGGTCAGGAGCCAAGTGGTCCTGGCAGAAACCAAACTGGGCATCGGTGAGGAGGTTACTTGTGAGTTAGTGCCGCTTGATAGCATTGTCGATGACAGCTTCCATCACTTTGCTGATGATGGAGAGGTGCTTAATGGGGTGGTAACTGGCTGTTGGATTAGTCCAGCTTTATGTGGACTGGACATACCTGGGCAATTTACCACTTTGTCGGGTAGAAGCCAGTACTGGAACAGCTGGGCTAGAGATGCAGCTATTTCTGGAGCAGAGGTCTTCAGCTCTGTATCGGGGATGTTGTCAGGTCTCAGAGCCTTTGCTGTATCCAGTGCGCTCTACCGTTCTTGATATCATGTCAGTGAAGCGAATTGGTTGAAGACTGGCTTCTGTGACGGTGGGACCTCAGGAGCTGTAATGCATCATCCACTTGGCACTCGTGGCTAAAGATGGTTGCGAAGGCTTCAGCCTTGTCTTTTGCACTCACGTACTGTGCTCTGCCATCGTTGAGGATGGGGATGTTCAAGGAGCCTCCTCCTCCCGTTAGTTGTTAATTGTCCATCATCAGTCACGACTGGATGTGGCAGGACTGCAGAGCTTTGATCTGATCCATTGGGTGCGGATCGCTTAGCTGTGTCTATAAAATGCTGCTTTCGCTATTTAGCATGCATATAGTCCTGTGTTTTCAGATACACTTGGTGCAGCTCCTGGCATGCTCTTCAACACTCCTTATTGAACCAGGGCTGGTTTGATGGTAATGGTAGAATGAGGGATATGCCAGGCCATGAGGTTACAGATTATGGTGGAATAAAATTCTGTTGCTGCTGATGGGCCCAGCGCCTCATGGATGCCCAGTTTTGAGCTGCTAGATGTGTTCTTAATCTATCCCATTTAGCACGGTGGTAGGGGCACAGGACACGATGAAGGGGTGTCCTCAGTGACTCAATAGTACCATGATTGACCGAGCTGCCTGAGTCCTGAAGGACATAGCAGCCAGACTGGCTCACAGCAGTGAGAGAATAAACACGAGCCACTACCGAGCCACACTTGGTGATGGACATTGAAGTCCCCCGCCCAGAGGACATTCTGTGCCATGACGCCACAGTGCGCTGGATAAGAGATTAGCGTGTAAAGTTAAAGCACATGGGATTGGGGGTAAGGTACTGACTTGGATAGAGAACTGGTTGGCAGACAGGAAGCAAAGAGTTGGAATAAACGGCTCTTTTTCCGAGTGGCAGACAGTGACTAGTGGGGTACCGCAGGGATCGGTGCTAGGACCCCAGCTATTCACAATATATATTAATGATGATCTAGACGAGGGAACTAGATGTAATATCTCCAAGTTTGCAGACGACACAAAGCTGGGTGGGCGTGTGTGCCGTGAGGAGGATGCCGAGAAACTCCAGTATGATTTGACAGGTTGGCTGATGGGGCAGATGCATGGCAGATGCAATATAATGTGGATAAATGCGAGGCTATCCACTTTGGTGGCAAAAACAGGAAGGCAGATTATTATCTGAACAGCAATAGATTGGGAGAAGGGGAAGTGCAACGAGACCTGGGTGTCCTTGTGCATCAGTTGCTAAAGGTAAGCATGCAGCTGCAGCAGGCACTTAAGAAGGCAAATGCTACGTTGTCCTTCATAGCAAAAGGATTTGAGTACAGGAGCAAGGATATCTTGCTGCAGTTGTACAGGGCCTTGGTGAGACCACACCTTGAGTATTGTGTGCAATTTTGGTCGCCTTATCTGAGGAAGGATGTTCTTGCCATGGAGGGAGTGCAGCGAAGATTCACCAGATTGATACCTGGGATGGCAGGAATGATGTCGATTGGGCTGGAGTTTAGAAGAATGAGAGGGGATCTCATTGAAACTTATAAAATTCTAACAGGGATAGACAGACTAGATGCAGGAAGGATGTTCCCGATGGCGGGGGAGTCCAGAACCAGGGGTTACAGTCGAATGATAAGGGGTAAGCCATTTAGGACTGAGATTAGGAGGAATTTCTTCACCCAGAGAGTGGTGGACCTGTGGAATTCTCTACCACAGAAGGCAGTTGAGGCCAATTCATTAAATATATTCAAGAAGGAGTTAGATATATTTCTTAAGGCTAAAGGGATCAAGGGATATGGGGAGAAAGCAGGGCCAGGGTACTGAATTTGGATGATCAGCCATGATCTCATTAAATGGCGGAGCAGACTCGAGGGGCCGAATGGCCTACTCCTGCTGCTATCTTCTATGTTTTTATGGATGAGGAGGGAGTAAATGTTTAAGATGGTGGATGGGTGGCTGATTAAGCGGCCTGCTTTCCCTTGGATTCTGTCGAGCTTCGTGAGTATTGATGGAGCTGCAACTGTCCAGGCAAGTGGAGAATATTCCATCGCACTCCTGACTTGTGCCTTGTAGGGAGTGAAAAGGCTTTGGGGAGTCAGGAGGTGGTGAGTCACTTACGCAGACTACCCAGTGTCTGACTAGCTCTTGTAGCCACAATATTTATTTGGCTGATCTAGTTAAGTTCCTGGTCAATGGTGACCCCCAGGTTGTTGATGGTGAGGAATTCAACAATGGTAATGCCATTGATTGTCATGGGGTGGTGGTTAGACTCTCTCTTGTTGGAGATGGTCATTGTCTGACACTTGTGTGGCACAAATGTTACTTGCCACTTATCATCCCCAACCTGAATGTTGTCCAGGTCGTGCTGGACACAGACTGCCTCATTATCTGATGAATTGCGAATGTAACTTGACACTGTGCAATCAGTAGCGAACATCCCCACTTCTGAAGGTCATTAACAAAGCAGCTAAAATGTTGGGCCTAGGACACTGTCCTGAGTAACTGCTGAGCGATGACCTGGGTCTGAGATGATTGGCCTCCAATAACCACAACCATCTTCCTTTGTGCTAGATATGACACCATCCAGTGGAGAGTTTTCCCCTGATCCCCATTGATTTCAGTTTTATTAGGGCTCCTTGGTGCCACACTCGGATAAATGCTGCCTTGATGTCGAGGACAGTCACCCTCACCTCACCTCTGGAATTCAGCTCTTTTGTCCATGTTTGGACCAAGGTTGTAATGAGGTCAGGAGCCAAGTGGTCCTGGCGGAAACCAAACTGGGCATCGGTGAGGAGGTTATTTGTGAGTTAGTGCCGCTTGATAGCATTGTCGATGACAGCTTCCATCACTTTGCTGATGATGGAGAGGTGCTTAATGGGGTGGTAACTGGCTGTTGGATTAGTCCAGCTTTATGTGGACTGGACATACCTGGGCAATTTACCACTTTGTCGGGTAGAAGCCAGTACTGGAACAGCTGGGCTAGAGGTGCAGCTATTTCTGGAGCAGAGGTCTTCAGCTCTGTATCGGGGATGTTGTCGGGTCCCAGAGCCTTTGCTCTATGCAGTGCGCTCTACCGTTCTTGATATCATGTCAGTGAAGCGAATTGGTTGAAGACTGGCTTCTGTGACGGTGGGACCTCAGGAGCTGTAATGCATCATCCACTTGGCACTCGTGGCTAAAGATGGTTGCGAAGGCTTCAGCCTTGTCTTTTGCACTCACGTACTGTGCTCTGCCATCGTTGAGGATGGGGATGTTCAAGGAGCCTCCTCCTCCCGTTAGTTGTTAATTGTCCATCACCATTCACGACTGGATGTGGCAGGACTGCAGAGCTTTGATCTGATCCATTGGGTGCGGATCGCTTAGCTGTGTCTATAAAATGCTGCTTTCGCTATTTAGCATGCATATAGTCCTGTGTTTTCAGATACACTTGGTGCAGCTCCTGGCATGCTCTTCAACACTCCTTATTGAACCAGGGCTGGTTTGATGGTAATGGTAGAATGAGGGATATGCCGGGCCATGAGGTTACAGATTATGGTGGAATAAAATTCTGTTGCTTCTGATGGGCCCAGCGCTTCATAATGCCCAGTTTTGAGCTGCTAGATGTGTTCTTAATCTATCCCATTTAGCACGGTGGTAGGGGCACAGGACACGATGAAGGAGTGTCCTCAGTGACTCAATAGTACCATGATTGACCGAGCTGCCTGAGTCCTGAAGGACATAGCAGCCAGACTGGCTCACAGCAGTGAGAGAATAAACACGAGCCACTACCGAGCCACACTTGGTGATGGACATTGAAGTCCCCCGCCCAGAGGACATTCTGTGCCATGACGCCACAGTGCGCTGGATAAGAGATTAGCGTGTAAAGTTAAAGCACATGGGATTGGGGGTAAGGTACTGACTTGGATAGAGAACTGGTTGGCAGACAGGAAGCAAAGAGTTGGAATAAACGGCTCTTTTTCCGAGTGGCAGGCAGTGACTGGTGGGGTACCGCAGGGATCGGTGCTAGGACCCCAGCTATTCACAATATATATTAATGATGATCTAGACGAGGGAACTAGATGTAATATCTCCAAGTTTGCAGACGACACAAAGCTGGGTGGGCGTGTGTGCCGTGAGGAGGATGCCGAGAAACTCCAGTATGATTTGACAGGTTGGCTGATTGGGCAGATGCATGGCAGATGCAATATAATGTGGATAAATGCGAGGCTATCCACTTTGGTGGCAAAAACAGGAAGGCAGATTATTATCTGAACAGCAATAGGTTGGGAGAAGGGGAAGTGCAACGAGACCTGGGTGTCCTTGTGCATCAGTTGCTAAAGGTAAGCATGCAGCTGCAGCAGGCACTTAAGAAGGCAAATGCTACGTTGTCCTTCATAGCAAAAGGATTTGAGTACAGGAGCAAGGATATCTTGCTGCAGTTGTACAGGGCCTTGGTGAGACCACACCTTGAGTATTGTGTGCAATTTTGGTCGCCTTATCTGAGGAAGGATGTTCTTGCCATGGAGGGAGTGCAGCGAAGATTCACCAGATTGATACCTGGGATGGCAGGAATGATGTCGATTGGGCTGGAGTTTAGAAGAATGAGAGGGGATCTCATTGATACTTATAAAATTCTAACAGGGCTAGACAGACTAGATGCAGGAAGGATGTTCCCGATGGCGGGGGAGTCCAGAACCAGGGGTTACAGTCTAAAGATAAGGGGTAAGCCATTTAGGACTGAGATGAGGAGGAATTTCTTCACCCAGAGAGTGGTGGACCTGTGGAATTCTCTACCACAGAAGGCAGTTGAGGCCAATTCATTAAATATATTCAAGAAGGAGTTAGATATATTTCTTAAGGCTAAAGGGATCAAGGGATATGGGGAGAAAGCAGGGCCAGGGTACTGAATTTGGATGATCAGCCATGATCTCATTAAATGGCGGAGCAGACTCGAGGGGCCGAATGGCCTACTCCTGCTGCTATCTTCTATGTTTCTATGGATGAGGAGGGAGTAAATGTTTAAGATGGTGGATGGGTGGCTGATTAAGCGGCCTGCTTTCCCTTGGATTCTGTCGAGCTTCGTGAGTATTGATGGAGCTGCAACTGTCCAGGCAAGTGGAGAATATTCCATCGCACTCCTGACTTGTGCCTTGTAGGGAGTGAAAAGGCTTTGGGGAGTCAGGAGGTGGTGAGTCACTTACGCAGACTACCCAGTTTCTGACTAGCTCTTGTAGCCACAATATTTATTTGGCTGATCTAGTTAAGTTCCTGGTCAATGGTAACCTCCAGGTTGTTGATGGTGAGGAATTGAACAATGGTAATGCCATTGATTGTCATGGGGTGGTGGTTAGACTCTCTCTTGTTGGAGATGGTCATTGTCTGGCACTTGTGTGGCACAAATGTTACTTGCCACTTATCATCCCCAACCTGAATGTTGTCCAGGTCGTGCTGGACACAGACTGCCTCATTATCTGATGAATTGCGAATGTAACTTGACACTGTGCAATCAGTAGCGAACATCCCCACTTCTGAAGGTCATTAACAAAGCAGCTAAGATGTTGGGCCTAGGACACTGTCCTGAGTAACTGCTGAGCGATGACCTGGGTCTGAGATGATTGGCCTCCAATAACCACAACCATCTTCCTTTGTGCTAGATATGACACCATCCAGTGGAGAGTTTTCCCCTGATCCCCATTGATTTCAGTTTTATTAGGGCTCCTTGGTGCCACACTCGGACAAATGCTGCCTTGATGCCGAGGACAGTCACTCTCACCTCACCTCTGGAATTCAGCTCTTTTGTCCATGTTTGGACCAAGGTTGTAATGAGGTCAGGAGCCAAGTGGTCCTGGCGGAAACCAAACTGGGCATCGGTGAGGAGGTTATTTGTGAGTTAGTGCCGCTTGATAGCATTGTCGATGACAGCTTCCATCACTTTGCTGATGATGGAGAGGTGCTTAATGGGGTGGTAACTGGCTGTTGGATTAGTCCAGCTTTATGTGGACTGGACATACCTGGGCAATTTACCACTTTGTCGGGTAGAAGCCAGTACTGGAACAGCTGGGCTAGAGGTGCAGCTATTTCTGGAGCAGAGGTCTTCAGCTCTGTATCGGGGATGTTGTCGGGTCCCAGAGCCTTTGCTGTATCCAGTGCGCTCTACCGTTCTTGATATCATGTCAGTGAAGCGAATTGGTTGAAGACTGGCTTCTGTGACGGTGGGACCTCAGGAGCTGTAATGCATCATCCACTTGGCACTCGTGGCTAAAGATGGTTGCGAAGGCTTCAGCCTTGTCTTTTGCACTCACGTACTGTGCTCTGCCATCGTTGAGGATGGGGATGTTCAAGGAGCCTCCTCCTCCCGTTAGTTGTTAATTGTCCATCACCATTCACGACTGGATGTGGCAGGACTGCAGAGCTTTGATCTGATCCATTGGGTGCGGATCGCTTAGCTCTGTCTATAAAATGCTGCTTTCGCTATTTAGCATGCATATAGTCCTGTGTTTTCAGATACACTTGGTGCAGCTCCTGGCATGCTCTTCAACACTCCTTATTGAACCAGGGCTGGTTTGATGGTAATGGTAGAATGAGGGATATGCCGGGCCATGAGGTTACAGATTATGGTGGAATAAAATTCTGTTGCTGCTGATGGGCCCAGCACCTCATGGATGCCCAGTTTTGAGCTGCTAGATGTGTTCCTAATCTATCCCATTAAGCACGGTGGTAGGGGCACAGGACACGATGAAGGGGTGTCCTCAGTGACTCAATAGTACCATGATTGACCGAGCTGCCTGAGTCCTGAAGGACATAGCAGCCAGACTGGCTCACGGCAGTGAGAGAATAAACACGAGCCACTACCGAGCCACACTTGCTGATGGACATTGAAGTCCCCCGCCCAGAGGACATTCTGTGCCATGACGCCACAGTGCGCTGGATAAGAGATTAGCGTGTAAAGTTAAAGCACATGGGATTGGGGGTAAGGTACTGACTTGGATAGAGAACTGGTTGGCAGACAGGAAGCAAAGAGTTGGAATTAACGGCTCTTTTTCCGAGTGGCAGGCAGTGACTAGTGGGGTACCGCAGGGATCGGTGCTAGGACCCCAGCTATTCACAATATATATTAATGATGATCTAGACGAGGGAACTAGATGTAATATCTCCAAGTTTGCAGACGACACAAAGCTGGGTGGGCGTGTGTGCCGTGAGGAGGATGCCGAGAAACTCCAGTATGATTTGACAGGTTGGCTGATTGGGCAGATGCATGGCAGATGCAATATAATGTGGATAAATGCGAGGCTATCCACTTTGGTGGCAAAAACAGGAAGGCAGATTATTATCTGAACAGCAATAGATTGGGAGAAGGGGAAGTGCAACGAGACCTGGGTGTCCTTGTGCATCAGTTGCTAAAGGTAAGCATGCAGCTGCAGCAGGCACTTAAGAAGGCAAATGCTACGTTGTCCTTCATAGCAAAAGGATTTGAGTACAGGAGCAAGGATATCTTGCTGCAGTTGTACAGGGCCTTGGTGAGACCACACCTTGAGTATTGTGTGCAATTTTGGTCGCCTTATCTGAGGAAGGATGTTCTTGCCATGGAGGGAGTGCAGCGAAGATTCACCAGATTGATACCTGGGATGGCAGGAATGATGTCGATTGGGCTGGAGTTTAGAAGAATGAGAGGGGATCTCATTGAAACTTATAAAATTCTAACAGGGCTAGACAGACTAGATGCAGGAAGGATGTTCCCGATGGCGGGGGAGTCCAGAACCAGGGGTTACAGTCTAAAGATAAGGGGTAAGCCATTTAGGACTGAGATGAGGAGGAATTTCTTCACCCAGAGAGTGGTGGACCTGTGGAATTCTCTACCACAGAAGGCAGTTGAGGCCAATTCATTAAATATATTCAAGAAGGAGTTAGATATATTTCTTAAGGCTAAAGGGATCAAGGGATATGGGGAGAAAGCAGGGCCAGGGTACTGAATTTGGATGATCAGCCATGATCTCATTAAATGGCGGAGCAGACTCGAGGGGCCGAATGGCCTACTCCTGCTGCTATCTTCTATGTTTGTATAGATGAGGAGGGAGTAAATGTTTAAGATGGTGGATGGGTGGCTGATTAAGCGGCCTGCTTTCCCTTGGATTCTGTCGAGCTTCGTGAGTATTGATGGAGCTGCAACTGTCCAGGCAAGTGGAGAATATTCCATCGCACTCCTGACTTGTGCCTTGTAGGGAGTGAAAAGGCTTTGGGGAGTCAGGAGGTGGTGAGTCACTTACGCAGACTACCCAGTTTCTGACTAGCTCTTGTAGCCACAATATTTATTTGGCTGATCTAGTTAAGTTCCTGGTCAATGGTGACCTCCAGGTTGTTGATGGTGAGGAATTGAACAATGGTAATGCCATTGATTGTCATGGGGTGGTGGTTAGACTCTCTCTTGTTGGAGATGGTCATTGTCTGGCACTTGTGTGGCACAAATGTTACTTGCCACTTATCATCCCCAACCTGAATGTTGTCCAGGTCGTGCTGGACACAGACTGCCTCATTATCTGATGAATTGCGAATGTAACTTGACACTGTGCAATCAGTAGCGAACATCCCCACTTCTGAAGGTCATTAACAAAGCAGCTAAGATGTTGGGCCTAGGACACTGTCCTGAGTAACTGCTGAGCGATGACCTGGGTCTGAGATGATTGGCCTCCAATAACCACAACCATCTTCCTTTGTGCTAGATATGACACCATCCAGTGGAGAGTTTTCCCCTGATCCCCATTGATTTCAGTTTTATTAGGGCTCCTTGGTGCCACACTCGGACAAATGCTGCCTTGATGTCGAGGACAGTCACTCTCACCTCACCTCTGGAATTCAGCTCTTTTGTCCATGTTTGGACCAAGGTTGTAATGAGGTCAGGAGCCAAGTGGTCCTGGCGGAAACCAAACTGGGCATCGGTGAGGAGGTTATTTGTGAGTTAGTGCCACTTGATAGCATTGTCGATGACAGCTTCCATCACTTTGCTGATGATGGAGAGGTGCTTAATGGGGTGGTAACTGGCTGTTGGATTATTCCAGCTTTATGTGGACTGGACATACCTGGGCAATTTACCACTTTGTCGGGTAGAAGCCAGTACTGGAACAGCTGGGATAGAGGTGCAGCTATTTCTGGAGCAGAGGTCTTCAGCTCTGTATCGGGGATGTTGTCGGGTCCCAGAGCCTTTGCTGTATCCAGTGCGCTCTACCGTTCTTGATATCATGTCAGTGAAGCGAATTGGTTGAAGACTGGCTTCTGTGACGGTGGGACCTCAGGAGCTGTAATGCATCATCCACTTGGCACTCGTGGCTAAAGATGGTTGCGAAGGCTTCAGCCTTGTCTTTTGCACTCACGTAATGTGCTCTGCCATCGTTGAGGATGGGGATGTTCAAGGAGCCTCCTCCTCCCGTTAGTTGTTAATTGTCCATCACCATTCACGACTGGATGTGGCAGGACTGCAGAGCTTTGATCTGATCCATTGGGTGCGGATTGCTTAGCTCTGTCTATAAAATGCTGCTTTCGCTATTTAGCATGCATATAGTCCTGTGTTTTCAGATACACTTGGTGCAGCTCCTGGCATGCTCTTCAACACTCCTTATTGAACCAGGGCTGGTTTGATGGTAATGGTAGAATGAGGGATATGCCGGGCCATGAGGTTACAGATTATGGTGGAATAAAATTCTGTTGCTGCTGATGGGCCCAGCGCCTCATGGATGCCCAGTTTTGAGCTGCTAGATGTGTTCTTAATCTATCCCATTTAGCACGGTGGTAGGGGCACAGGACACGATGAAGGGGTGTCCTCAGTGACTCAATAGTACCATGATTGACCGAGCTGCCTGAGTCCTGAAGGACATAGCAGCCAGACTGGCTCACGGCAGTGAGAGAATAAACACGAGCCACTGCCGAGCCACACTTGGTGATGGACATTGAAGTCCCCCGCCCAGAGGACATTCTGTGCCATGACGCCACAGTGCGCTGGATAAGAGATTAGCGTGTAAAGTTAAAGCACATGGGATTGGGAGTAAGGTACTGACTTGGATAGAGAACTGGTTGGCAGACAGGAAGCAAAGAGTTGGAATAAACGGCTCTTTTTCCGAGTGGCAGGCAGTGACTGGTGGGGTACCGCAGGGATCGGTGCTAGGACCCCAGCTATTCACAATATATATTAATAATGATCTAGACGAGGGAACTAGATGCAATATCTCCAAGTTTGCAGACGACACAAAGCTAGGTGGGCGTGTGTGCTGTGAGGAGGATGCCGAGAAACTCCAGTGTGATTTGACAGTTTGGCTGATTGGGCAGATGCATGGCAGATGCAATATAATGTGGATAAATGCGAGGCTATCCACTTTGGTGGCAAAAACAGGAAGGCAGATTATTATCTGAACAGCAATAGATTGGGAGAAGGGGAAGTGCAACGAGACCTGGGTGTCCTTGTGCATCAGTTGCTAAAGGTAAGCATGCAGCTGCAGCAGGCACTTAAGAAGGCAAATGCTACGTTGTCCTTCATAGCAAAAGGATTTGAGTACAGGAGCAAGGATACCTTGCTGCAGTTGTACACGGCCTTGGTGAGACCACACCTTGAGTATTGTGTGCAATTTTGGTCGCCTTATCTGAGGAAGGATGTTCTTGCCATGGAGGGAGTGCAGCGAAGATTCACCAGATTGATACCTGGGATGGCAGGAATGATGTCGATTGGGCTGGAGTTTAGAAGAATGAGAGGGGATCTCATTGAAACTTATAAAATTCTAACAGGGATAGACAGACTAGATGCAGGAAGGGTGTTCCCGATGGCGGGGGAGTCCAGAACCAGGGGTTACAGTCTAAAGATAAGGGGTAAGCCATTTAGGACTGAGATGAGGAGGAATTTCTTCACCCAGAGAGTGGTGGACCTGTGGAATTCTCTACCACAGAAGGCAGTTGAGGCCAATTCATTAAATATATTCAAGAAGGAGTTAGATATATTTCTTAAGGCTAAAGGGATCAAGGGATATGGGGAGAAAGCAGGGCCAAGGTACTGAATTTGGATGATCAGCCATGATCTCATTAAATGGCGGAGCAGACTCGAGGGGCCGAATGGCCTACTCCTGCTGCTATCTTCTATGTTTCTATGGATGAGGAGGGAGTAAATGTTTAAGATGGTGGATGGGTGGCTGATTAAGCGGCCTGCTTTCCCTTGGATTCTGTCGAGCTTCGTGAGTATTGATGGAGCTGCAACTGTCCAGGCAAGTGGAGAATATTCCATCGCACTCCTGACTTGTGCCTTGTAGGGAGTGAAAAGGCTTTGGGGAGTCAGGAGGTGGTGAGTCAATTACGCAGACTACCCAGTGTCTGACTAGCTCTTGTAGCCACAATATTTATTTGGCTGATCTAGTTAAGTTCCTGGTCAATGGTGACCCCCAGGATGTTGATGGTGGGGAATTCAACAATGGTAATGCCATTGATTGTCATGGGGTGGTGGTTAGACTCTCACTTGTTGGAGATGGTCATTGTCTGGCACTTGTGTGGCACAAATGTTACTTGCCACTTATCATCCCCAACCTGAATGTTGTCCAGGTCGTGCTGGACACAGATTGCCTCATTATCTGATGAATTGCGAATGTAACTTGACACTGTGCAATCAGTAGCGAACATCCCCACTTCTGAAGGTCATTAACAAAGCAGCTAAGATGTTGGGCCTAGGACACTGTCCTGAGTAACTGCTGCAGCGATGACCTGGGTCTGAGATGATTGGCCTCCAATAACCACAACCATCTTCCTTTGTGCTAGATATGACACCATCCAGTGGAGAGTTTTCCCCTGATCCCCATTGATTTCAGTTTTATTAGGGCTCCTTGGTGCCACACTCGGACAAATGCTGCCTTGATGTCGAGGACAGTCACTCTCACCTCACCTCTGGAATTCTTGATAGCATTGTCGATGACAGCTTCCATCACTTTGCTGATGATGGAGAGGTGCTTAATGGGGTGGTAACTGGCTGTTGGATTAGCCCAGCTTTATGTGGACTGGACATACCTGGGCAATTTACCACTTTGTCGGGTAGAAGCCAGTACTGGAACAGCTGGGCTAGTGGTGCAGCTATTTCTGGAGCAGAGGTCTTCAGCTCTGTATCGGGGATGTTGTCGGGTCCCAGAGCCTTTGCTGTATCCAGTGCGCTCTACCGTTCTTGATATCATGTCAGTGAAGCGAATTGGTTGAAGACTGGCTTCTGTGATGGTGGGACCTCAGGAGCTGTAATGCATCATCCACTTGGCACTCGTGGCTAAAGATGGTTGCGAAGGCTTCAGCCTTGTCTTTTGCACTCACGTACTGTGCTCTGCCATCGTTGAGGATGGGGATGTTCAAGGAGCCTCCTCCTCCCGTTAGTTGTTAATTGTCCATCACCATTCACGACTGGATGTGGCAGGACTGCAGAGCTTTGATCTGATCCATTGGCTGCGGATCGCTTAGCTCTGTCTATAAAATGCTGCTTTCGCTATTTAGCATGCATATAGTCCTGTGTTTTCAGATACACTTGGTGCAGCTCCTGGCATGCTCTTCAACACTCCTTATTGAACCAGGGCTGGTTTGATGGTAATGGTAGAATGAGGGATATGCTGGGCCATGAGGTTACAGATTATGGTGGAATAAAATTCTGTTGCTGCTGATGGGCCCAGCGCCTCATGGATGCCCAGTTTTGAGCTGCTAGATGTGTTCTTAATCTATCCCATTTAGCACGGTGGTAGGGGCACAGGACACGATGAAGGGGTGTCCTCAGTGACTCAATAGTACCATGATTGACCGAGCTGCCTGAGTCCTGAAGGACATAGCAGCCAGACTGGCTCACGGCAGTGAGAGAATAAACACGAGCCACTACCGAGCCACACTTGGTGATGGACATTGAAGTCCCCCGCCCAGAGGACATTCTGTGCCATGACGCCACAGTGCGCTGGATAAGAGATTAGCGTGTAAAGTTAAAGCACATGGGATTGGGGGTAAGGTACTGACTTGGATAGAGAACTGGTTGGCAGACAGGAAGCAAAGAGTTGGAATAAACGGCTCTTTTTCCGAGTGGCAGGCAGTGACTAGTGGGGTACCGCAGGGATCGGTGCTAGGACCCCAGCTATTCACAATATATATTAATGATGATCTAGACGAGGGAACTAGATGTAATATCTCCAAGTTTGCAGACGACACAAAGCTGGGTGGGCGTGTGTGCCGTGAGGAGGATGCCGAGAAACTCCAGTATGATTTGACAGGTTGGCTGATTGGGCAGATGCATGGCAGATGCAATATAATGTGGATAAATGCGAGGCTATCAACTTTGGTGGCAAAAACAGGAAGGCAGATTATTATCTGAACAGCAATAGATTGGGAGAAGGGGAAGTGCAACGAGACCTGGGTGTCCTTGTGCATCAGTTGCTAAAGGTAAGCATGCAGCTGCAGCAGGCACTTAAGAAGGCAAATGCTACATTCTCCTTCATAGCAAAAGGATTTGAGTACAGGAGCAAGGATATCTTGCTGCAGTTGTACAGGGCCTTGGTGAGACCACACCTTGAGTATTGTGTGCAATTTTGGTCGCCTTATCTGAGGAAGGATGTTCTTGCCATGGAGGGAGTGCAGCGAAGATTCACCAGATTGATACCTGGGATGGCAGGAATGATGTCGATTGGGCTGGAGTTTAGAAGAATGAGAGGGGATCTCATTGAAACTTATAAAATTCTAACAGGGATAGACAGACTAGATGCAGGAAGGATGTTCCCGATGGCAGGGGAGTCCAGAACCAGGGGTTACAGTCTAATGATAAGGGGTAAGCCATTTAGGACTGAGATGAGGAGGAATTTCTTCACCCAGAGAGTGGTGGACCTGTGGAATCCTCTACCACAGAAGGCAGTTGAGGCCAATTCATTAAATATATTCAAGAAGGAGTTAGATATATTTCTTAAGGCTAAAGGGATCAAGGGATATGTGGAGAAAGCAGGGCGAGGGTACTGAATTTGGATGATCAGCCATGATCTCATTAAATGGCGGAGCAGACTCGAGGGGCCGAATGGCCTACTCCTGCTGCTATCTTCTATGTTTCTATGGATGAGGAGGGAGTAAATGTTTAAGATGGTGGATGGGTGGCTGATTAAGCGGCCTGCTTTCCCTTGGATTCTGTCGAGCTTCGTGAGTATTGATGGAGCTGCAACTGTCCAGGCAAGTGGAGAATATTCCATCGCACTCCTGACTTGTGCCTTGTAGGGAGTGAAAAGGCTTTGGGGAGTCAGGAGGTGGTGAGTCACTTACGCAGACTACCCAGTGTCTGACTAGCTCTTGTAGCCACAATATTTATTTGGCTGATCTAGTTAAGTTCCTGGTCAATGGTGACCCCCAGGTTGTTGATGGTGGGGAATTCAACAATGGTAATGCCATTGATTGTCATGGGGTGCTGGTTAGACTCGCTCTTGTTGGAGATGGTCACTGTCTGGCACTTGTGTGGCACAAATGTTACTTGCCACTTATCATCCCCAACCTGAATGTTGTCCAGGTCGTGCTGGACACAGACTGCCTCATTATCTGATGAATTGCGAATGTAACTTGACACTGTGCAATCAGTAGCGAACATCCCCACTTCTGAAGGTCATTAACAAAGTAGCTAAGATGTTGGGCCTAGGACACTGTCCTGAGTAACTGCTGCAGCGATGACCTGGGTCTGAGATGATTGGCCTCCAATAACCACAACCATCTTCCTTTGTGCTAGATATGACACCATCCAGTGGAGAGTTTTCCCCTGATCCCCATTGATTTCAGTTTTATTAGGGCTCCTTGGTGCCACACTCGGACAAATGCTGCCTTGATGTCGAGGACAGTCACTCTCACCTCACCTCTGGAATTCAGCTCTTTTGTCCATGTTTGGACCAAGGTTGTAATGAGGTCAGGAGCCAAGTGGTCCTGGCGGAAACCAAACTGGGCATCGGTGAGGAGGTTATTTGTGAGTTAGTGCCGCTTGATAGCATTGTCGATGACAGCTTCCATCACTTTGCTGATGATGGAGAGGTGCTTAATGGGGTGGTAACTGGCTGTTGGATTAGTCCAGCTTTATGTGGACTGGACATACCTGGGCAATTTACCACTTTGTCGGGTAGAAGCCAGTACTGGAACAGCTGGGCTAGTGGTGCAGCTATTTCTGGAGCAGAGGTCTTCAGCTCTGTATCGGGGATGTTGTCGGGTCCCAGAGCCTTTGCTGTACCCAGTGCGCTCTACCGTTCTTGATATCATGTCAGTGAAGCGAATTGGTTGAAGACTGGCTTCTGTGATGGTGGGACCTCAGGAGCTGTAATGCATCATCCACTTGGCACTCGTGGCTAAAGATGGTTGCGAAGGCTTCAGCCTTGTCTTTTGCACTCACGTACTGTGCTCTGCCATCGTTGAGGATGGGGATGTTCAAGGAGCCTCCTCCTCCCGTTAGTTGTTAATTGTCCATCACCATTCACGACTGGATGTGGCAGGACTGCAGAGCTTTGATCTGACCCATTGGGTGCGGATCGCTTAGCTCTGTCTATAAAATGCTGCTTTCGCTATTTAGCATGCATATAGTCCTGTGTTTTCAGATACACTTGGTGCAGCTCCTGGCATGCTCTTCAACACTCCTTATTGAACCAGGGCTGGTTTGATGGTAATGGTAGAATGAGGGGTATGCGGGGCCATGAGGTTACAGATTATGGTGGAATAAAATTCTGTTGCTGCTGATGGGTCCAGCGCCTCATGGATGCCCAGTTTTGAGCTGCTAGATGTGTTCTTAATCTATCCCATTTAGCACGGTGGTAGGGGCACAGGACACGATGAAGGGGTGTCCTCAGTGACTCAATAGTACCATGATTGACCGAGCTGCCTGAGTCCTGAAGGACATAGCAGCCAGACTGGCTCACGGCAGTGAGAGAATAAACACGAGCCACTACCGAGCCACACTTGGTGATGGACATTGAAGTCCCCCGCCCAGAGGACATTCTGTGCCATGACGCCACAGTGCACTGGATAAGAGATTAGCGTGTAAAGTTAAAGCACATGGGATTGGGGGTAAGGTACTGACTTGGATAGAGAACTGGTTGGCAGAGAGGAAGCAAAGAGTTGGAATAAACGGCACTTTTTCCGAGTGGCAGGCAGTGACTAGTGGGGTACCGCAGGGATCGGTGCTAGGACCCCAGCTATTCAGAATATATATTAATGATGATCTAGACGAGGGAACTAGATGTAATATCTCCAAGTTTGCAGATGACACAAAGCTGCGTGGGCGTGTGTGCCGTGAGGAGGATGCCGAGAAACTCCAGTATGATTTGACAGGTTGGCTGATTGGGCAGATGCATGGCAGATGCAATATAATGTGGATAAATGCGAGGCTATCCACTTTGGTGGCAAAAACAGGAAGGCAGATTTTTATCTGAACAGCAATAGATTGGGAGAAGGGGAAGTGCAACGAGACCTGGTGTCCTTGTGCATCAGTTGCTAAAGGTAAGCATGCTGGTGCAGCAGGCACTTAAGAAGGCAAATGCTACGTTGTCCTTCATAGCAAAAGGATTTGAGTACAGGAGCAAGGATATATTACTGCAGTTGTACAGGGCCTTGGTGAGACCACACCTTGAGTATTGTGTGCAATTTTGGTCGCCTTATCTGAGGAAGGATGTTCTTGCCATGGAGGGAGTGCAGCGAAGATTCACCAGATTGATACCTGGGATGGCAGGAATGATGTCGATTGGGCTGGAGTTTAGAAGAATGAGAGGGGATCTCATTGAAACTTATAAAATTCTAACAGGGATAGACAGACTAGATGCAGGAAGGATGTTCCCGATGGCGGGGGAGTCCAGAACCAGGGGTTACAGTCTAAAGATAAGGGGTAAGCCATTTAGGACTGAGATGAGGAGGAATTTCTTCACCCAGAGAGTGGTGGACCTGTGGAATTCTTTACCACAGAAGGCAGTTGAGGCCAATTCATTAAATATATTCAAGAAGGAGTTAGATATATTTCTTAAGGCTAAAGGGATCAAGGGATATGGGGAGAAAGCAGGGCCAGGGTACTGAATTTGGATGATCAGCCATGATCTCATTAAATGGCGGAGCAGACTCGAGGGGCCGAATGGCCTACTCCTGCTGCTATCTTCTATGTTTCTATGGATGAGGAGGGAGTAAATGTTTAAGATGGTGGATGGGTGGCTGATTAAGCGGCCTGCTTTCCCCTGGATTCTGTCGAGCTTCGTGAGTATTGATGGAGCTGCAACTGTCCAGGCAAGTGGATAATATTCCATCGCACTCCTGACTTGTGCCTTGTAGGGAGTGAAAAGGCTTTGGGGAGTCAGGAGGTGGTGAGTCACTTACGCAGACTACCCAGTGTCTGACTAGCTCTTGTTGCCACAATATTTATTTGGCTGATCTAGTTAAGTTCCTGGTCAATGGTGACCCCCAGGTTGTTGATGGTGGGGAATTGAACAATGGTAATGACATTGATTGTCATGGGGTGGTGGTTAGACTCTCTCTTGTTGGAGATGGTCATTGTCTGGCACTTGTGTGGCACAAATGTTACTTGCCACTTATCATCCCCAACCTGAATGTTGTCCAGGTCGTGCTGGACACAGACTGCCTCATTATCTGATGAATTGCGAATGTAACTTGACACTGTGCAATCAGTAGCGAACATCCCCACTTCTGAAGGTCATTAACAAAGCAGCTAAGATGTTGGGCCTAGGACACTGTCCTGAGTAACTGCTGCAGCGATGACCTGGGTCTGAGATGATTGGCCTCCAATAACCACAACCATCTTCCTTTGTGCTAGATATGACACCGTCCAGCGGAGAGTTTTCCCCTGATCCCCATTGATTTCAGTTTTATTAGGGCTCCTTGGTGCCACACTCGGACAAATGCTGCCTTGATGTCGAGGACAGTCACTCTCACCTCACCTGTGGAATTCAGCTCTTTTGTCCATGTTTGGACCAAGGTTGTAATGAGGTCAGGAGCCAAGTGGTCCTGGCGGAAACCAAACTGGGCATCGGTGAGGAGGTTATTTGTGAGTTAGTGCCGCTTGATAGCATTGTCGATGACACCTTCCATCACTTTGCTGATGATGGAGAGGTGCTTAATGGGGTGGTAACTGGCTGTTGGATTAGTCCAGCTTTATGTGGACTGGACATACCTGGGCAATTTACCACTTTGTCAGGTAGAAGCCAGTACTGGAACAGCTGGGCTAGAGGTGCAGCTATTTCTGGAGCAGAGGTCTTCAGCTCTGTATCGGGGATGTTGTCGGGTCCCAGAGCCTTTGCTGTATCCAGTGCGCTCTACCGTTCTTGATATCATGTCAGTGAAGCGAATTGGTTGAAGACCGGCTTCTGTGATGGTGGGACCTCAGGAGCTGTAATGCATCATCCACTTGGCACTCGTGGCTAAAGATGGTTGCGAAGGCTTCAGCCTTGTCTTTTGCACTCACGTACTGTGCTCTGCCATCGTTGAGGATGGGGATGTTCAAGGAGCCTCCTCCTCCCGTTAGTTGTTAATTGTCCATCACCATTCACGACTGGATGTGGCAGGACTGCAGAACTTTGATCTGATCCATTGGGTGCGGATCGCTTAGCTCTGTCTATAAAATGCTGCTTTCGCTATTTAGCATGCATATAGTCCTGTGTTTTCAGATACACTTGGTGCAGCTCCTGGCATGCTCTTCAACACTCCTTATTGAACCAGGGCTGGTTTGATGGTAATGGTAGAATGAGGGATATGCGGGGCCATGAGGTTACAGATTATGGTGGAATAAAATTCTGTTGCTGCTGATGGACCCAGCGCCTCATGGATGCCCAGTTTTGAGCTGCTAGATGTGTTCTTAATCTATCCCATTTAGCACGGTGGTAGGGGCACAGGACACGATGAAGGGGTGTCCTCAGTGACTCAATAGTACCATGATTGACCGAGCTGCCTGAGTCCTGAAGGACAGAGCAGCCAGACTGGCTCACGGCAGTGAGAGAATAAACACGAGCCACTACCGAGCCACACTTGGTGATGGACATTGAAGTCCCCCGCCCAGAGGACATTCTGTGCCATGACGCCACAGTGCGCTGGATAAGAGATTAGCGTGTAAAGTTAAAGTACATGGGATTGGGGGTAAGGTACTGACTTGGATAGAGAACTGGTTGGCAGACAGGAAGCAAAGAGTTGGAATAAACGGCTCTTTTTCCGAGTGGCAGGCAGTGACTGGTGGGGTACCGCAGGGATCGGTGCTAGGACCCCAGCTATTCACAATATATATTAATAATGATCTAGATGAGGGAACTAGATGTAATATCTCCAAGTTTGCAGACGACACAAAGCTAGGTGGGCATGTGTGCTGTGAGGAGGATGCCGAGAAACTCCAGTATGATTTGACAGGTTGGCTGATTGGGCAGATGCATGGCAGATGCAATATAATGTGGATAAATGCGAGGCTATCCACTTTGGTGGCAAAAACAGGAAGGCAGATTATTAACTGAACAGCAATAGATTGGGAGAAGGGGAAGTGCAACGAGACCTGGGTGTCCTTGTGCACCAGTTGCTAAAGGTAAGCATGCAGGTGCAGCAGGCACTTAAGAAGGCAAATGCTACGTTGTCCTTCATAGCAAAAGGATTTGAGTACAGGAACAAGGATATCTTGCTGCAGTTGTACAGGGCCTTGGTGAGACCACACCTTGAGTATTGTGTGCAATTTTGGTCGCCTTATCTGAGGAAGGATATTCTTGCCATGGAGGGAGTGAAGCGAAGATTCACCAGATTGATACCTGGGATGGCAGGAATGATGTCGATTGGGCTGGAGTTTAGAAGAATGCGAGGGGATCTCATTGAAACTTATAAAATTCTAACAGGGATAGACAGACTAGATGCAGGAAGGATGTTCCCGATGGCGGGGGAGTCCAGAACCAGGGGTTACAGTCTAAAGATAAGGGGTAAGCCATTTAGGACTGAGATGAGGAGGAATTTCTTCACCCAGAGAGTGGTGAACCTGTGGAATTCTCTACCACAGAAGGCAGTTGAGGCCAATTCATTAAATATATTCAAGAAGGAGTTAGATATATTTCTTAAGGCTAAAGGGATCAAGGGATATGGGGAGAAAGCAGGGCCAGGGTACTGAAATTGGATGATCAGCCATGATCTCATTAAATGGCGGAGCAGACTCGAGGGGCCGAATGGCCTACTCCTGCTGCTATCTTCTATGTTTCTATGGATGAGGAGGGAGTAAATGTTTAAGATGGTGGATGGGTGGCTGATTAAGCGGGCTGCTTTCCCCTGGATTCTGTCGAGCTTCGTGAGTATTGATGGAGCTGCAACTGTCCAGGCAAGTGGAGAATATTCCATCGCACTCCTGACTTGTGCCTTGTAGGGAGTGAAAAGGCTTTGGGGAGTCAGGAGGTGGTGAGTCACTTACGCAGACTACCCAGTGTCTGACTAGCTCTTGTAGCCACAATATTTATTTGGCTGATCTAGTTAAGTTCCTGGTCAATGGTGACCCCCAGGTTGTTGATGGTGGGGAATTGAACAATGGTAATGACATTGATTGTCATGGGGTGGTGGTTAGACTCTCTCTTGTTGGAGATGGTCATTGTCTGGCACTTGTGTGGCACAAATGTTACTTGCCACTTATCATCCCCAACCTGAATGTTGTCCAGGTCGTGCTGGACACAGACTGCCTCATTATCTGATGAATTGCGAATGTAACTTGACACTGTGCAATCAGTAGCGAACATCCCCACTTCTGAAGGTCATTAACAAAGCAGCTAAGATGTTGGGCCTAGGACACTGTCCTGAGTAACTGCTGCAGCGATGACCTGGGTCTGAGATGATTGGCCTCCAATAACCACAACCATCTTCCTTTGTGCTAGATATGACACCGTCCAGCGGAGAGTTTTCCCCTGATCCCCATTGATTTCAGTTTTATTAGGGCTCCTTGGTGCCACACTCGGACAAATGCTGCCTTGATGTCGAGGACAGTCACTCTCACCTCACCTGTGGAATTCAGCTCTTTTGTCCATGTTTGGACCAAGGTTGTAATGAGGTCAGGAGCCAAGTGGTCCTGGCGGAAACCAAACTGGGCATCGGTGAGGAGGTTATTTGTGAGTTAGTGCCGCTTGATAGCATTGTCGATGACAGCTTCCATCACTTTGCTGATGATGGAGAGGTGCTTAATGGCGTGGTAACTGGCTGTTGGATTAGTCCAGCTTTATGTGGACTGGACATACCTGGGCAATTTACCACTTTGTCGGGTAGAAGCCAGTACTGGAACAGCTGGGCTAGAGGTGCAGCTATTTCTGGAGCAGAGGTCTTCAGCTCTGTATCGGGGATGTTGTCGGGTCCCAGAGCCTTTGCTGTACCCAGTGCGCTCTACCGTTCTTGATATCATGTCAGTGAAGCGAATTGGTTGAAGACTGGCTTCTGTGATGGTGGGACCTCAGGAGCTGTAATGCATCATCCACTTGGCACTCGTGGCTAAAGATGGTTGCGAAGGCTTCAGCCTTGTCTTTTGCACTCACGTACTGTGCTCTGCCATCGTTGAGGATGGGGATGTTCAAGGAGCCTCCTCCTCCCGTTAGTTGTTAATTGTCCATCACCATTCACGACTGGATGTGGCAGGACTGCAGAGCTTTGATCTGATCCATTGGCTGCGGATCGCTTAGCTCTGTCTATAAAATGCTGCTTTCGCTATTTAGCATGCATATAGTCCTATGTTTTCAGATACACTTGGTGCAGCTCCTGGCATGCTCTTCAACACTCCTTATTGAACCAGGGCTGGTTTGATGGTAATGGTAGAATGAGGGATAGGCTGGGCCATGAGGTTACAGATTATGGTGGAATAAAATTCTGTTGCTGCTGATGGGCCCAGCGCCTCATGGATGCCCAGTTTTGAGCTGCTAGATGTGTTCTTAATCTATCCCATTTAGCACGGTGGTAGGGGCACAGGACACGATGAAGGGGTGTCCTCAGTGACTCAATAGTACCATGATTGACCGAGCTGCCTGAGTCCTGAAGGACATAGCAGCCAGACTGGCTCACGGCAGTGAGAGAATAAACACGAGCCACTACCGAGCCACACTTGGTGATGGACATTGAAGTCCCCCGCCCAGAGGACATTCTGTGCCATGACGCCACAGTGCGCTGGATAAGAGATTAGCGTGTAAAGTTAAAGCACATGGGATTGGGGGTAAGGTACTGACTTGGATAGAGAACTGGTTGGCAGACAGGAAGCAAAGAGTTGGAATAAACGGCTCTTTTTCCGAGTGGCAGGCAGTGACTAGTGGGGTACCGCAGGGATCGGTGCTAGGACCCCAGCTATTCACAATATATATTAATGATGATCTAGACGAGGGAACTAGATGTAATATCTCCAAGTTTGCAGACGACACAAAGCTGGGTGGGCGTGTGTGCCGTGAGGAGGATGCCGAGAAACTCCAGTATGATTTGACAGGTTGGCTGATTGGGCAGATGCATGGCAGATGCAATATAATGTGGATAAATGCGAGGCTATCAACTTTGGTGGCAAAAAAAGGAAGGCAGATTATTATCTGAACAGCAATAGATTGGGAGAAGGGGAAGTGCAACGAGACCTGGGTGTCCTTGTGCATCAGTTGCTAAAGGTAAGCATGCAGCTGCAGCAGGCACTTAAGAAGGCAAAAGCTACATTGTCCTTCATAGCAAAAGGATTTGAGTACAGGAGCAAGGATATCTTGCTGCAGTTGTAAAGGGCCTTGGTGAGACCACACCTTGAGTATTGTGTGCAATTTTGGTCGCCTTATCTGAGGAAGGATGTTCTTGCCATGGAGGGAGTGCAGCGAAGATTCACCAGATTGATACCTGGGATGGCAGGAATGATGTCGATTGGGCTGGAGTTTAGAAGAATGAGAGGGGATCTCATTGAAACTTATAAAATTCTAACAGGGATAGACAGACTAGATGCAGGAAGGATGTTCCCGATGGCGGGGGAGTCCAGAACCAGGGGTTACAGTCTAAAGATAAGGGGTAAGCCATTTAGGACTGAGATGAGGAGGAATTTCTTCACCCAGAGAGTGGTGGACCTGTGGAATTCTCTACCACAGAAGGCAGTTGAGGCCAATTCATTAAATATATTCAAGAAGGAATTAGATATATTTCTTAAGGCTAAAGGGATCAAGGGATATGGGGAGAAAGCAGGGCCAGGGTACTGAATTTGGATGATCAGCCATGATCTCATTAAATGGCGGAGCAGACTCGAGGGGCCGAATGGCCTACTCCTGCTGCTATCTTCTATGTTTCTATGGATGAGGAGGGAGTAAATGTTTAAGATGGTGGATGGGTGGCTGATTAAGCGGCCTGCTTTCCCTTGGATTCTGTCGAGCTTCGTGAGTATTGATGGAGCTGCAACTGTCCAGGCAAGTGGAGAATATTCCATCGCACTCCTGACTTGTGCCTTGTAGGGAGTGAAAAGGCTTTGGGGAGTCAGGAGGTGGTGAGTCACTTACGCAGACTACCCAGTGTCTGACTAGCTCTTGTAGCCACAATATTTATTTGGCTGATCTAGTTAAGTTCCTGGTCAATGGTGACCCCCAGGTTGTTGATGGTGGGGAATTCAACAATGGTAATGCCATTGATTGTCATGGGGTGCTGGTTAGACTCTCTCTTGTTGGAGATGGTCATTGTCTGGCACTTGTGTGGCACAAATGTTACTTGCCACTTATCATCCCCAACCTGAATGTTGTCCAGGTCGTGCTGGACACAGACTGCCTCATTATCTGATGAATTGCGAATGTAACTTGACACTGTGCAATCCGTAGCGAACATCCCCACTTCTGAAGGTCATTAACAAAGTAGCTAAGATGTTGGGCCTAGGACACTGTCCTGAGTAACTGCTGCAGCGATGACCTGGGCCTGAGATGATTGGCCTCCAATAACCACAACCATCTTCCTTTGTGCTAGATATGACACCATCCAGTGGAGAGTTTTCCCCTGATCCCCATTGATTTCAGTTTTATTAGGGCTCCTTGGTGCCACACTCGGACAAATGCTGCCTTGATGTCAAGGACAGTCACTCTCACCTCACCTCTGGAATTCAGCTCTTTTGTCCATGTTTGGACCAAGGTTGTAATGAGGTCAGGAGCCAAGTGGTCCTGGCGGAAACCAAACTGGGCATCGGTCAGGAGGTTATTTGTGAGTTAGTGCCGCTTGATAGCATTGTCGATGACAGCTTCCATCACTTTGCTGATGATGGAGAGGTGCTTAATGGGGTGGTAACTGGCTGTTGGATTAGCCCAGCTTTATGTGGACTGGACATACCTGGGCAATTTACCACTTTGTCGGGTAGAAGCCAGTACTGGAACAGCTGGGCTAGTGGTGCAGCTATTTCTGGAGCAGAGGTCTTCAGCTCTGTATCGGGGATGTTGTCGGGTCCCAGAGCCTTTGCTGTATCCAGTGCGCTCTACCGTTCTTGATATCATGTCAGTGAAGCGAATTGGTTGAAGACTGGCTTCTGTGATGGTGGGACCTCAGGAGCTGTAATGCATCATCCACTTGGCACTCGTGGCTAAAGATGGTTGCGAAGGCTTCAGCCTTGTCTTTTGCACTCACGTACTGTGCTCTGCCATCGTTGAGGATGGGGATGTTCAAGGAGCCTCCTCCTCCCGTTAGTTGTTAATTGTCCATCACCATTCACGACTGGATGTGGCAGGACTGCAGAGCTTTGATCTGATCCATTGGCTGCGGATCGCTTAGCTCTGTCTATAAAATGCTGCTTTCGCTATTTAGCATGCATATAGTCCTGTGTTTTCAGATACACTTGGTGCAGCTCCTGGCATGCTCTTCAACACTCCTTATTGAGCCAGGGCTGGTTTGATGGTAATGGTAGAATGAGGGATAGGCTGGGCCATGAGGTTACAGATTATGGTGGAATAAAATTCTGTTGCTGCTGATGGGCCCAGTGCCTCATGGATGCCCAGTTTTGAGCTGCTAGATGTGTTCTTAATCTATCCCATTTAGCACGGTGGTAGGGGCACAGGACACGATGAAGGGGTGTCCTCAGTGACTCAATAGTACCATGATTGACCGAGCTGCCTGAGTCCTGAAGGACATAGCAGCCAGACTGGCTCACGGCAGTGAGAGAATAAACACGAGCCACTACCGAGCCACACTTGGTGATGGACATTGAAGTCCCCCGCCCAGAGGACATTCTGTGCCATGACGCCACAGTGCGCTGGATAAGAGATTAGCGTGTAAAGTTAAAGCACATGGGATTGGGGGTAAGGTACTGACTTGGATAGAGAACTGGTTGGCAGACAGGAAGCAAAGAGTTGGAATAAACGGCTCTTTTTCCGAGTGGCAGGCAGTGACTAGTGGGGTACCGCAGGGATCGGTGCTAGGACCCCAGCTATTCACAATATATATTAATGATGATCTAGACGAGGGAACTAGATGTAATATCTCCAAGTTTGCAGACGACACAAAGCTGGGTGGGCGTGTGTGCTGTGAGGAGGATGCCGAGAAACCCCCGTATGATTTGACAGGTTGGCTGATTGGGCAGATGCATGGCAGATGCAATATAATGTGGATAAATGCGAGGCTATCCACTTTGGTGGCAAAAACAGGAAGGCAGATTATTATCTGAACAGCAATAGATTGGGAGAAGGGGAAGTGCAACGAGACCTGGGTGTCCTTGTGCACCAGTTGCTAAAGGTAAGCATGCAGGTGCAGCAGGCACTTAAGAAGGCAAATGCTACGTTGTCCTTCATAGCAAAAGGATTTGAGTACAGGAGCAAGGATATCTTGCTGCAGTTGTACAGGGCCTTGGTGAGACCACACCTTGAGTATTGTGTGCAATTTTGGTCGCCATATCTGAGGAAGGATGTTCTTGCCATGGAGGGAGTGCAGCGAAGATTCAGCAGATTGATACCTGGGATGGCAGGAATGATGTCGATTGGGTTGGAGTTTAGAAGAATGAGAGGGGATCTCATTGAAACTTATAAAATTCTAACAGGGATAGACAGACTAGATGCAGGAAGGATGTTCCCGATGGCGGGGGAGTCCAGAACCAGGGGTTACAGTCTAAAGATAAGGGGTAAGCCATTTAGGACTGAGATGAGGAGGAATTTCTTCACCCAGAGAGTGGTGGACCTGTGGAATTCTCTACCACAGAAGGCAGTTGAGGCCAATTCATTAAATGTATTCAAGAAGGTGTTATATATATTTCTTAAGGTTAAAGGGATCAAGGGATATGGGGAGAAAGCAGGGCCAGGGTACTGAATTTGGATGATCAGCCATGATCTCATTAAATGGCAGAGCAGACTCGAGGGGCCGAATGGCCTACTCCTGCTGCTATCTTCTATGTTTCTATGGATGAGGAGGGAGTAAATGTTTAAGATGGTGGATGGGTGGCTGATTAAGCGGCCTGCTTTCCCCTGGATTCTGTCGAGCTTCGTGAGTATTGATGGAGCTGCAACTGTCCAGGCAAGTGGAGAATATTCCATCGCACTCCTGACTTGTGCCTTGTAGGGAGTGAAAAGGCTTTGGGGAGTCAGGAGGTGGTGAGTCACTTACGCAGACTACCCAGTGTCTGACTAGCTCTTGTAGCCACAATATTTTTTTGGCTGATCTAGTTAAGTTCCTGGTCAATGGTGACCCCCAGGTTGTTGATGGTGGGGAATTGAACAATGGTAATGCCATTGATTGTCATGGGGTGGTGGTTAGACTCTCTCTTGTTGGAGATGGTCATTGTCTGGCACTTGTGTGGCACAAATGTTACTTGCCACTTATCATCCCCAACCTGAATGTTGTCCAGGTCGTGCTGGACACAGACTGCCTCATTATCTGATGAATTGCGAATGTAACTTGACACTGTGCAATCAGTAGCGAACATCCCCACTTCTGAAGGTCATTAACAAAGCAGCTAAGATGTTGGGCCTAGGACACTGTCCTGAGTAACTGCTGCAGCGATGACCTGGGTCTGAGATGATTGGCCTCCAATAACCACAACCATCTTCCTTTGTGCTAGATATGACACCATCCAGTGGAGAGTTTTCCCCTGATCCCCATTGATTTCAGTTTTATTGGGGCTCCTTGGTGCCACACTTGGACAAATGCTGACTTGATGTCGAGGAAAGTCACTCTCACCTCACCTCTGGAATTCAGCTCTTTTGTCCATGTTTGGACCAAGGTTGTAATGAGGTCAGGAGCCAAGAGGTCCTGGCGGAAACCAAACTGGGCATCGGTGAGGAGGTTAATTGTGAGTTAGTGCCGCTTGATAGCATTGTCGATGACAGCTTCCATCACTTTGCTGATGATGGAGAGGTGCTTAATGGGGTGGTAACTGGCTGTTGGATTAGTCCAGCTTTATGTGGACTGGACATACCTGGGCAATTTACCACTTTGTCGGGTAGAAGCCAGTACTGGAACAGCTGGGCTAGAGGTGCAGCTATTTCTGGAGCAGAGGTCTTCAGCTCTGTATCGGGGATGTTGTCGGGTCCCAGAGCCTTTGCTGTATCCAGTGCGCTCTACCGTTCTTGATATCATGTCAGTGAAGCGAATTGGTGGAATACTGGCTTCTGTGATGGTGGGACCTCAGGAGCTGTAATGCATCATCCACTTGGCACTCGTGGCTAAAGATGGTTGCGAAGGCTTCAGCCTTGTCTTTTGCACTCACGTACTGTGCTCTGCCATCGTTGAGGATGGGGATGTTCAAGGAGCCTCCTCCTCCCGTTAGTTGTTAATTGTCCATCACCATTCACGACTGGATGTGGCAGGGCTGCAGAGCTTTGATCTGATCCATTGGGTGCGGATCGCTTAGCTCTGTCTATAAAATGCTGCTTTCGCTATTTAGCATGCATATAGTCCTGTGTTTTCAGATACACTTGGTGCAGTTCCTGGCATGCTCTTCAACACTCCTTATTGAACCAGGGCTGGTTTGATGGTAATGGTAGAATGAGGGATATTCCGGGCCATGAGGTTACAGATTATGGTGGAATAAAATTCTGTTGCTGCTGATGGGCCCAGCGCCTCATGGATGCCCAGTTTTGAGCTGCTAGATGTGTTCTTAATCTATCCCATTTAGCACGGTGGTAGGGGCACAGGACACGATGAAGGGGTGTCCTCAGTGACTCAATAGTACCATGATTGACCGAGCTGCCTGAGTCCTGAAGGACATAGCAGACAGACTGGCTCACGGCAGTGAGAGAATAAACACGAGCCACTACCGAGCCACACTTGGTGATGGACATTGAAGTCCCCCGCCCAGAGGACATTCTGTGCCATGACGCCACAGTGCGCTGGATAAGGGATTAGCGTGTAAAGTTAAAGCACATGGGATTGGGGGTACGGTACTGACTTGGATAGAGAACTGGTTGGCAGACAGGAAGCAAAGAGTTGGAATAAACGGCTCTTTTTCCGAGTGGCAGGCAGTGACTAGTGGGGTACCGCAGGGATCGGTGCTAGGACCCCAGCTATTCACAATATATATTAATGATCTAGACGAGGGAACTAGATGTAATATCTCCAAGTTTGCAGACGACACAAAGCTGGGTGGGCGTGTGTGCTGTGAGGAGGATGCCGAGAACATCCCGTATGATTTGACAGGTTGGCTGATTGGGCAGATGCATGGCAGATGCAATATAATGTGGATAAATGCGAGGCTATCCACTTTGGTGGCAAAAACAGGAAGGCAGATTATTATCTGAACAGTAATAGATTGGGAGAAGGGGAATTGCAACGAGACCTGGGTGTCCTTGTGCACCAGTTGCTAAAGGTAAGCATGCAGGTGCAGCAGGCACTTAAGAAGGCAAATGCTACGTTGTCCTTCATAGCAAAAGCATTTGAGTACAGGAGCAAGGATATCTTGCTGCAGTTGTACAGGGCCTTGGTGAGACCACACCTTGAGTATTGTGTGCAATTTTGGTCGCCTTATCTGAGGAAGGATGTTCTTGCCATGGAGGGAGTGCAGCGAAGATTCACCAGATTGATACCTGGGATGGCAGGAATGATGTCGATTGGGCTGGAGTTTAGAAGAATGAGAGGGGATCTCATTGAAACTTATAAAATTCTAACAGGGATAGACAGACTAGATGCAGGAAGGATGTTCCCGATGGCGGGGGAGTCCCGAACCAGGGGTTACAGTCTAAAGATAAGGGGTAAGCCATTTAGGACTGAGATGAGGAGGAATTTCTTCACCCAGAGAGTGGTGAACCTGTGGAATTCTCTACCACAGAAGGCAGTTGAGGCCAATTCATTAAATATATTCAAGAAGGAGTTAGATATATTTCTTAAGGCTAAAGGGATCAAGGGATATGGGGAGAAAGCAGGGCCAGGGTACTGAATTTGGATGATCAGCCATGATCTCATTAAATGGCGGAGCAGACTCGAGGGGCCGAATGGCCTACTCCTGCTGCTATCTTCGATGTTTCTATGGATGAGGAGGGAGTAAATGTTTAAGATGTTGGATGAGTGGCTGATTAAGCGGCCTGCTTTCCCCTGGATTCTGTCGAGCTTCGTGAGTATTAATGGAGCTGCAACTGTCCAGGCAAGTGGAGAATATTCCATCGCACTCCTGACTTGTGCCTTGTAGGGAGTGAAAAGGCTTTTGGGAGTCAGGAGGTGGTGAGTCACTTACGCAGACTACCCAATGTCTGACTAGCTCTTGTAGCCACAATATTTATTTGGCTGATCTAGTTAAGTTCCTGGTCAATGGTGACCCCCAGGTTGTTGATGGTGGGGAATTCAACAATGGTAATGCCATTGATTGTCATGGGGTGGTGGTTAGACTCTCTCTTGTTCGAGATGGTCATTGTCTGGCACTTGTGTGGTACAAATGTTACTTGCCACTTATCATCCCCAACCTGAATGTTGTCCAGGTCTTGCTGCATGTGAACACAGACTGCCTCATTATCTGATGAATTGCGAATGTTACTTGACACTGTGCAATCAGCAGCGAACATCCCCACTTCTGAAGGTTCTTAATAAAGCAATTGAAGCTGCTGGGTCTAGGACACTGTCCTCAGTAACTGCTGCAGCGATGACCTGGGTCTGAGATGATTGGCCTCCAATAACCATAGGCATCTTCCTTTGTGCTAGATATGACACCTTCCAGTGGAGAGTTTTCCCCCGATTCCCATTGACTTCAGTTTTACTAGGGCTCCTTGGTACCACACTCGGTCAAATGTTGCCTTGATGTCGAGGACAGTCAGTCCCACCTCGCCTCTGGAATTCAGCTCTTTTGTCCATGTTTGGACCAAGGCTTTAATGAGGTCAGGAGCCAAGTGGTCCTGGTGGAAACCAAACTGGGCTTCAGTGAGCAAGTTATTTGTGCTTTGTTAGTGCCGCTTGATAGCATTGTCAATGACAGCTTCCTTCATTTTGCTGATGATGGAGAGGGGGCTGATGGGGTGGTAACTGGCTGTTGGATTAGTCCAGCTTTTTGTGGACTGGACATACCTGGCCAATTTACCACTTTGTCGGGTAGATGCCAGGACTGGAATAGCTTGGCTAGAGGTGCAGCTAGTTCTGGAGCACACGTCTTCAGCTCTGCAGCCGGGATGGTGTTGGGGCCCTTAGCTTTTGCTGTATCCAGTGCGCTCCACCGTTCTTGATATCACGTGGAGTGAAGTGAATTGGCTGAAGACTGGCTTCAGTGATGGTGGGGACCTCAGGAGTCAGCCGAGATGCATCATCCACTTGGCACTTGTGACTGAAGATGGTTGCGAAGGCTTCAGCCTTGTCTTTTGCCCTCACGTGCTGTGCTCCGCCATCGTTGAGGATGGCGATGTTCAAGGAGCCTCCTCCTCCCGTTAGTTGTTAATTGTCTATCACCATTTACGACTGGATGTGGCAGGACTGCAGAGCTTTGATCTGATCGATTGTGTGTGGGATCGCTTAGCTCTGTCTATAGCATGCTGCTTCCGCTGGTCAGCATGCATATAGTCCTGTGTTGTAGCTTCACCAAGTTGGTTTCTGATTTTCAGATACACTTGGTGCAGCTCCGGGCATTCTCTTCAACACTAATTATTGAACCAGGGCTGGTTTGATGCTAATGGTAGAATGAGAGATATGCCGGGCCATGAGGTTACAGATTATGGTGGAATAAAATTCTGTTGCTGCTGATGGGCCCAGCGCCTCATGGATGCCCAGTTTTGAGCTGCTAGATGTGTTATTAATCTATCCCATTTAGCACGGTGGTAGGGCACACAACACAATGAAGGGGTGTCCTCAGTGGCTGGGTAGTACCATGATTATCCAAGCTGGCTGAGTCCTGAAGGACATAGCAGCCAGGCTGGCTCACGGCAGGTGGTGAGAGAACAAACATGAGCCCACTACCGTGCCACACTTGGTGATGGACATTCTGTGCCCTTGCTGACACAGTGCGTCATATGAGGAGTTAGTAAATGTTTAAGATGGTGTATGGGGGGCTGATTAAGCGGTCTGCTTTCCCCTGGATTGTGTCGCGCTTCGTGAAACTTGGAGCTGCAACCGTCCAGGCAAGTGGAGAATATTCCATCGCACTCCTGACTTGTGCCTTGTAGGGGGTGGAAAGGCTTTGGGGAGTCAGGAGGTGGTGAGTCACTTGCACAGAATACCCAGCCTCTCACTAGCACTTGTGGACACAGTAATTATTTGGCTGATCTAGTTAAGTTTCTGGTCAATGGTGACCCCCAGAATGTAGATGGTGGGGAATTCAATTATGGTAATGCCATTGCATGTCATGGGGAGCTGGTTAGCCTCTCTCTTGTTGGAGATGGTCATTGTCTGGTACTTGTGTGGCACAAATGTTACTTGCCACTTATTATCCCCAACCTGAATGTTGTCCACATCTTGCTGCATGTGGACACAGACTGCCTCATATCTGACGAATTGCAAATTTACTTGACACTGTACAATCAGCAGCAAACATCCCCACTTCTGAAGGTCATTAATAAAGCAGTTGAAGATGTTGGGCCTAGGACACTGTCCTGATTAACTGTTGCAGCGATGACCTGGGGCTAAGATCATTGGCCTCCAATAACCACAGCCAGCTTTCTTGTGCTAGATATGACACCGTCCAGTGGAGAGTTTTCCCCCGATCCCCACTGACTTCAGTTTTAAGAGGGCTCCTTGGTGCCACACTCGGACAAATGCTGCCTTGATGTCGAGGACAGTCACTCTCACCTCACCTCTGGGATTCAGCTCTTTTGTCCATGTTTGGACCAAGGTTGTAATGAGGTCAGGAGCCAAGAGTTCCTGGCGGAAACCAAACTGGGCATCGGTGAGGAGGTTATTTGTGAGGGCTCCTTTGTGCCGCACTTGGTCAAATGCTGCCTTGATGTCGAGGACAGTCACTCCCACCGTACCTCTGTATTTCAGCTCTTTTGTCCATGTTTGGACCAAGGCTGTAATGAGACTGAAGATGATTGCGAAGGCTTCAGCCTTGTCTTTTGCACTAACGTGCTTTGCTCCGCCATCGATTAGGATGGGGATGTTCAAGGAGCCTCCTCCTCCCATTAATTGTTTAATTGTCCATCACCATTCACGACTGGATGTGGCAGGACTGCAGAGCTTTGATCTGATCCATTGGGTGCGGGATCACTTAGCTCTGTCTATAGCAATGTTGCTGCTGTTTAGCATGCATATAGTCCTGTGTTGTAGCTTCACCAAGTTGGTATCTGATTTTTACATACCCCTGGCATGCTTTTCAACACTCCTCATTGAACCAGGGTTGGTTTGATGGTAATGGTAGAGGGAGGGATATATCACTCCATGAGGTTACAGAGTGTGGTGGAATACAATTCCGTTGCTGCTGATGGCCCGCTGCACCTCCTTGGTGCCCAGTTTTGAGCTGCTAGATATGTTCTGATTCTATCCCATTTAGTGCCTCAAAACACGATGAAGGGGTGTGCTCAGTGTGAATACTGGACTTCATCCCCACAAGGACTGTGCAGTGGTCACTGTGACCAATACTGTCATGGACAGATGATCTGCGACAGGTAGATTGTTGAGGACGAGATCAAATCGGTTTTTTCCTCGTGTTTGCTCTCTCTCCACCTGCAGTGAGTCCAGTCTGGCAGCTATCTCCTTGAGGACTTGGCCAGCTCGGTGAATAGTGGTACTACCGAGCCACTCTCGGTGATGCCCTAGCAGCCGCAGTGTGCCGGATGAGGAGGGAGTAAATGTTTATGATGGTGGATTAAGCGGACTGCTTTCTGCTGGATTGTGTCGCGCTTCTTGAGTGTTGTTCGATCTGCAACCATCCAGGCAAGTGGAGAATATTCAATCACAATCCTGACTTGTGCCTTGTAGGTGTTAGAATGGTTTTGGGGAGTCAGGAGGTGAGTCACTTGCCGGAGAATACCCAGCCTCTGACCTGCTCTTATAGCCACAGTATTTACGTGGCCTGGCTAGTTACTTTGCTGATGATTGAGTAGACTGATGGGGCAGTAATTGGCCGGATTGGAATTTTCCTGCCTTTTGCAGAAAGGACATACCTGCCCAATTTTCCACTTTGTCAGGTAGATGCCAGTATAGGAACAGCTTGGCTAGTGGTACGGCTAGTTCTGGAGTGTAGGTCTTTAGCTCTACAGCTGTGATGTTGTTGGGGCCCACAGCCTTTGCTGTATCCAGTGTGCTCTGACATTTTTTGATGTCAAGTGGAGTGAATTGAATTGGCTCAGGACTGGCATCTATGAGGGTGGGGAGCTCAGGAGGAGGCCGCGATGGATCCACTTGTCACTTGTACAGGGCCTTGGTGAGACCCGACCTGGAGTACTGTGCACAGTTTTGGTCTCCTTATCTAAGGAGGAGTATACTTGCCTTGGAGGCGGTGCAACGAAGGTTCACTAGATTGATTCCTGGGATGAGAGGGCTGTCCTGTGATGAGAGATTGTGTAGAATGGGCCCATACTCTCTGGAGTTTAGAAGAATGAGAGGTGATCTCATTGAAACATACAAGATTCTGAAGGGGATTGACAGGGTAGATGCGGAGAGGTTGTTTCCCCTGGCCGGAGTGTCTAGAACTAGGGGGCATAGTCTCAGGATAAGGGGCGGCCATTTAAGACTGAGATGAGGAGGAATTTCTTCACTCAGAGGGTTGTGAATCTTTGGAATTCATCACAGAATCATCACAGAAACCCCACAGTGCAGATAGAGGCCATTTCGGCCCATCGAGCCTGCACCGACACATATCCCACCCGATCCCCGTAACCCCTACACCAACACATATCCCACCCTATCCCCGTAACCCCACGTATTTAATCCCCCTAACACTAAGGGTCAATTTAACATAGCCAATCAACCTAACCCGCACATCTTTGGGCTGTGGGAGGAAACCGGAGCACCCGGAGAAAACCCACGCAAACACGGGGAGAATGTGCAAACTCCACGCAGTCACCCGAGGCCGGATTCGAACCCGGGTCCCTGGCGCTGTGAGGCAACAGTGCTAACCACTGTGCCACCGTGCTCCCGGAATTCTCTGGCCCCAGAGGGCTGTGGATGTTGAGTCTTTGAGTATATTCAAGGCTGAGATCGATAGATTTTTGGACTCTAGGGGAATCAAGGGATATGGAGATCAGGCGGGAAAGTGGAGCTGAGGTCAATGATCAGCCATGATGTTATTGAATGGCAGAGCAGGCTCGAGGGGCCATATGGTCAACTCCTGCTCCTATTTCTTATTTTCTGCCTGAAGGTGGTTGCGAAAGATGAGGAGAGAGAAAACACAATACAAAAGCTAGAGCTGACTTTAATCATTTATAAAAATGGACCAAATATAACACTAACCATTTACATATTTTGTTCATGGACGAACAAAATGCCACCAATTAATTCTCTCCTGAGGCTAACGGAACAGACTGCTGCTGATTGGAGACAAAGAGCTAGAGACACTTTCAGAGTGAGACCTGTATGGGAGGGGAGGCGATGCCATGTGACCCAGGCAGCTCCTGGAGTGCACTGAGTTCAAAGTAACGGTGAACCCAAGGTCTCTTCCTCCTCCTGTCTTCCCTCCTCCCCCTCCCTCTCCCCATTTTAGATGCTGTCTTATTACAGATGTTAAAATATGAGGACGTTCACTGTATTTCCCACTCCATGAAAAAACAACAACGTGGGATTTTAAACATCGTTCGGTGTTGCATTTCATACTTCATGTACAGATTGCTGACTTTGAGAAATACTCCAGTGTAAAAACCTGTTTCATGTAACAATTAAAAACTTGTATTTACCTACTTGTTGGTCAATGTTTTCATTTCATACTTTCATCTCATCAACTCATGTAAATAGTCGATATTTATCAACACAGATTAATATGAGGTATTACATTTTGGTAAGAAAAATAGGGAGGTCACATATTACTTGGAAATAACAAATCTAAATGGGGTAGAAGAGCAAAGGGATCTCGGAGTACAAACACAAAAATCACTGAAAGTAGTGACACAGGTTAACAAGGCCATAAAAAACGCAAGCACTGGGGTTTATTTCTGGAGGGATTGAATTGAAAAGTAGTGAAGTTATGCTAAACTTGTATCGAACCTTGGTTGGACCACACTTGGAGTACTGCGTACAATTCTGGACACCATGTCATAAAAAGGAATTCGAGGCACTGAAGAGGGTGCAAAAAAGATGAGTAAAACATTAGAGCTGAAGGACAGGTTAGGGTGTGTGGCCCAAATAAGGGTTCTTTACACAAATGCACAGAGTATATAAGGAATACATTGAATGAACTGCAGGCATGAATTCAAATTGGAGGGTATGACATTGTAGCCATTACTGAGACACGGCTGCAAGACGGTCAGGACTGGGAACTAAATATACCAGGTTATAAGGTCTACAGGGAAGATAGGGAAAATGGCAGAGGGGGAGGAGTAGCCTTAGTGATTAAGGATGAAATCACTTCAATGATAAGAGAGGATTTAAAGAGAGGTAAGCAGGCAATGGAGTCTTTATGGGTTGAATTAAGAAATAAATGATCTAAGACTGTATTGGGAGTTGTGTATAGGCCTCCTATAGCAGCTCTGAAGTGCTACATTGTATAAATGAAGAGATTAGACAAGCGTGTAGCAAAGGCAGAGTGTTTTTAATGGGGGATTTTAACTTTCACATAGATTGGGAAAAGCAGACTAGCACCTGTCAGAAAGGTAGTGAATTTCTTGAGTGTGTCCGGGATAGTTTTCTACAACAATGGCCCAGAAATTCGGGTCGGGGGCTTCCCGCGGGTGTAAGCCCCCGACCTGCACTTACCTTGCGCGCCGGCCATTGAGCTGTAGGGCCCCGTGAAATTCCGATCCGGGGCCTGGTCCAGCTGCCGGCACGCAGTGCTTGCGTACCCCAGGGGCGCAGTTAGTTCGATGCATCCCCTGGGATTACGTGGTCCATGGGGAGCCAATCGGAGCAGGGAATGCTCCATTCATATGTCTGACAGGAAGAGCTGTCAAGACTTATAAATACTACGGCCCCAAAACAGCACTAAATCTTCAAATAATTTTTTTTTTAAATCACATTTTTTAAATAAACTATAAATTACATGAAATAAGTATTTTAAACAATAATTTAAATTTTTGAAATAAATAATTTTATTTTCTAACGGGGCTAAGAATAAACTTACCTTACTTTAAAGTATTTAAAAATAATAAACCTGTGGGAAAAATGTTTTAATTTTAATTAATTCACCACTTACCTTGTAAAAAGCAGACCTTACGCCTGCTTTTTAAATGTCTAACTTATGGAGACTTACCCTCCCGGGAAAACCTGTAAAAAAAAGATGAAGTTCGATGCGCACGCGCAGCCTCTCCTGCGCACGCGTTCGACCTCTGAACCCCTGCTGTCAGGGGAACGGAAGTGCCGTTTTCCCGCGCATGCGCAGTGCATGCTGGAAACCGTCACTTCCATTGGGCTTACGAGTGAGAACCCCGTGCGTACTCACCCGTGGAGACCCAAATTTCTGGGCCAATATGTCCTAGAGGCAACAAGGGGGCATGTCATATTAGATTTAGTGATGAGTAATGAGCCAGATTTAGTTAACAGTCTAACTGTGCATGAACATTTATCCAATAGCGATCATAACATGATCGAGTTCAACATAGTGTTTGAAAGGGAAAAACACAAACCAGCTACTAAGATTCTAGATTTAGGTAAGGCTGACCAATGGGATGTCCACAGTAAACTGGGCAAATCTGTTAATGGGTAAAACGACAGAAGATCAGTGGGAAATGTTTAAAAAAGAATTGAATGTGATACAGAACCAGTTTATACCCCTGAGGGGCAAGAGCTCTACTTACCAATAAAACCCAGCCATGAACCACTAAAGAGGTAAAGGCCAGCATCAAACTATAAAGGAAAGGGTATACAAAAATACACAAAATAGCACAGATCCTGGCGAATGGGAAAGATACAAAGAACAGCAAAGGCTCACACAACAGTTAGTAAGAGTTACAAAAAGGGAGTATGAAAAGAAACTTGCAAGAGATATCAAAATCAATGTGAAATTTGTTTACAGTTACATTAGGAAAAAGAGGGTGGTCAGGAGAATGTTGGCCCCTTAAAAATAAAGTGGTGATATTGTCAGTGACAATGGGGAAATGGCAGACATGTTGAATAATTACTTTGCGTCAGTATTTACAGTAGAGGAAGAGGACACCATGCCGGAAATCCTAAAGAAACTAATATTGAATCGGGGAAAGGGACTCAATAAAACTAACGTAAGTAAAATAACAGTAATGAAGAAAATAATGGCACAAAAGAGTGACAGATCCCCAGGACCAGATGGTTTCCATCCCAGGGTTTTAAAGGAACTAGGAGCACATTGCAGATGCCCTAATTATAATCTTCCAATGTTCTCTAGATTCAGGAACCGTCCTTTCGTTTGGAAAATTGCGCATGTTACTCTGCATTTAAGAATGGCAAGAGAGGAAAACCAGTGAATTATAAACCAGTTAGTCTAATATCTGTTGTCGGGAAATTACTAGAGTCAATAATTAAGGATAGGGTGACAGAACACCTCGAAAATTTTCAGCTGATCAGAGAGAGCCAGCATGGATTTCTGAAAGGTACCATTAATTGGAGGGAAACTAAAATAAATCAAGGGAATGCACTTATTGAATTCAATATTAGTAATAAAATGGTAATGGAGAAAATAATGGGACCAGGATAGATAAATCACCAGGACCTGATGGTTTCCATCCCAGGGTATTAAAAGAAGTGGGGAAATTGCAGAAGCATTAGCTATAATCATTCAAACTCTTGATTTGGGAACTATGCTGTTAAACTCAAAAATTGCAAATGTCAGTCCATTATTTAAGAAGGATGGGAGAGAGAAACCAGGTAACCACAGGCCTGTGAATTTAAAATCAATTGTGGGGACGCTACTAGAATCTCTCATCAGGGATAGAGTGACTGAGCACTTGTCCAAAAAAGAGCTGATCAGAGAGAGCCAGCATGGCAAGACTTGGGTTGGAAGTTGGTTGGGAGGTAGGAGACAGTGATTGGGGATAAAGGGTTTGTACTCAGATTGGCAGAATGTGACAAGTGGATCTGTTCTGGAGCCGCAACTTTTTCCCATATTTATTAATCAATTGGATCAAGGAATAGAGCTGTATATCCAAGCTTCGAGATGACACTAAAGTCAGAGACACAGTAAGTAGTGTGGGAGCAGGAAGTTGCAAAACTATGACAGATGGACAAGTGTGAGGTCGTCCACTTTGGACCAAAGAAAACTACATTTTCCAAATGGTGAGAAACTAGGAACTGTAGAGGAGCAAAGAGATTTGGGAGTCTACCTCCACAAATCATTTAAAACTAGTCGACAGGTACAAAAAGTAATAAATAAGGCCAATGGAAATTTGACCTTTATCTTAAGATGGCTGGATCACAAATAGGAAGAATTGTAATATTAAAATTTGGCCATTTAGGATGAAAGTCATGAAGTACCTTTTCACACAAGGTATTAGAAATCTGGATTCTCTCCCCAAAGGGCTGTGGATTCTAGGACAAGTGGAGCTTTTAAGGCTGAGATTGATAGATTTTAGTTGGGAAAGACTAACAAGGGACATGCGGCTAAGGTGGGTAAATAGACTTGAGGCACAGATCAGCAGTGATCTAATTGAATGGCATTGGAGGCTCGAGGGTCGGAATGGCCGACTCCTGTTCCTATCTTCCTTTCAATCTGCTTGGTTTCCGACAGGTTTTGTCAGGAGCAATAAAAATTCTTCATTCTTAATTCTGTTGCAGGGATTTCAAAAACATTGGTCATTTTCATGAAGGACTCGTGGCAGAATTCATTAAGGTCTTGGAGCAAGACAATCGATAAGAGTTCCTTTTACATCTATTTTTCCAGCTTACGTGGGTTAGTTGCCTTGTTAAAGAAAGATGAATGAAACTTTTCTGAAAGGTTCTGTTCCCGTCATAGACATCAAACAGTGAGATGTACTTAACTCTTTGTACTAAACTGCTTTGACCTGCCACCAGCGACATATTGGATTTAACCCTATGCATGTGGCAGTGTTGGGATTTTGAATGATTCCCCCCAGGCCCCATCTCCAGAGCCCTGTGCATGGTGACCCTGTTTATAAATACTGCCCTCTACTGGCAGTTGCCAGTTTTTGTCTCCCACCCACACTGCTGCATTGTGAGGTGGAGAAACATAGAAACATAGAAGATAGGAGTAGGCCATTCGGCCCCTCGAGCCTGCTCCGCCATTCATTGAGATCATGGCTGATCATCCAAATTCAGTACCCTGTCCCTGCCTTCTCCCCATATCCCTTGATCCCTTTAGCCTCAAGAAATATATCCAACTCTTTCTTGAATATATTTAATGAACTGGCCTCCACCGCCCTCTGTGGCAGAGAATTCCACAGGTTCACCACTCTCTGGGTGAAGAAATTCCTCTTCATTTCAGTCCTAAATGGTTTACCCCTTATCCTAAGACTATGACCCCTGGTTCTGGACTCCCCGGCCATCAGAAACATCCTTTCTGCATCTAGTCTGTCCAGACCTGACAGAATTTTAGAGGTTTCGATGAGATCCCCTCTCAATCTTCTAAACTCCAGTGAGTATAAGCCCAATCGACACAATCTCTCCTCGTACGTCATTCCTGCCATCCCAGGTATCAGCCTGGTGAATCTTCGCTGCACTCCCTCCATGGCAAGAACATCCTTCCTCAGGTAAGGTGACCAAAACTGCACACAATACTCAAGGTGCGGTCTCACCAAGGCCCTGTACAACTGCAGCAAGACATCCTTGTTCTTGTACTCGAACCCTCTTGCTACGAAGGCCAATGTACCATTTGCCTTCTTAACCGCCTGCTGCACCTACATGCATACCTTCAGGGACTGGTGCACAATAACACCCAGGTCTCTTTGCACTTCCCCTTCTCCCAATCTATTGCCATTCAAATAATAATCTGCCTTCCTGTTTTTGCCACCAAAGTGGATAACCTCACATTTATCCACATTATAGTGCATTTGCCATGTTTCTGCCCAATCACCCAACCTGTCCAAATCGTACTGGAGTTTCACGACATCCTCCTCACAGCTTACCCTCCCACCCAGCTTTGTGTCGTCTGCAAATTTGGAGATATTACATCCAATTCCCTCGTCCAGATCATTAATATATATTGTGAACAGCTGGGGTCCTAGGACCGATCCTTGCGGTACCCCACTAGTCACTGCCTGCCACTCGGAAAACGACCCGTTTATTCCAACTCTTTGCTTTCTGTCCGCCAACCAGTTCTCTATCCAAGTCAATACCTTGCCCCCAATCCCATGTGCCTTCATTTTGCACGCTAATCTCTTATGTGGGACCTTATCGAAAGCCTTCTGAAAGTCCAAATACACCACATCCACTGGTTCTCCCTTATCTATTTTACCAGTTACATCCTCAAAAAATTCCAGTAGATTAGTCAAGCATGATTTACCTTTTGTAAATCCATGTTGACTTTGTCCGATCCTGTCACTGCTTTCCAAGTGCTCTGCTATTACATCTTTTATAATAGACGCTAGCATTTTCCCCACTACCGATGTCAGGCTTACCGGTCTATAATTCCCCGCTTTTTCTCTACCACCTTTTTTGAATAGTGGGGTAACATTAGCTACCCTCCAATCCATGGGGACTGTTCCAGAGTCTATCGAGTTCTGGAAGATGACCAGCAATGCATCTACTATCTCTAGGGCCACTTCCTTAAGTACCCTGGGATGTACACTATCAGGCCCTGGGGATTTATCGGCCTTCAGTCCCATCAATTTTCCTAACACCATTTCCCTACAGATATTGATTACTTTCAGTTCCTCCCTCTCATTAGACCCTATGTTCCCCGGCATCTCTGGGTGGTTATTTGTGACCTCCTTTGTGAAGACAGAACCAAAGGATGTATTTAGTTGGTCTGCCATTTCCTTGTTTCCCATTATAAATTCCCCTGATTCTGACTGTAAGGGACCTACGCTTGACTTCACCAATCTTTTTCTCTTCACATATCTATAAAAGCTTCTCAGTCAGTTTTTATGTTCCCTGAAAGCTTACTCTCATATTCTATTTTCCCTTTCTTAATGAATCCCTTTGTCCTCCTTTGTTGACTCCTAAACTGCTCCCAATCCTCAGGATTATTGCTTTTTCTAGCCAATTTATATGTCCTCTCCTTGGATCTTATGCTATCCCTAATTTCCCTTGTTAGTCATGGTTGAGTCACCTTTTTTGTTTTATTTTTATGCCAAACTGGGATGAACAAATTCTGTAGCTCACCCATTCGGTCTTTGAATGTTTGCCATTGCCTATCCACCGTCAACCCTTTGAGTGCCATTCCCCAATCAATTCTACCCAACTCGCTCCTCAGACCATCGTAGTTTCCTTTATTTAAATTGAGACCCTTGTCTCTGAGTCAACTACTTCATTCTCCATCTTAATGAAGAATTCGATCATATTATGATCGCTCCGACCCAAGGGGCCTCGTACAACAAGATTGCTAATGAATCCTTTCTCGTTACATAATACCCAGTCTAAGATAGCCTGATCTCTGGTTGGTTCCTCGACATATTGGCCCAGGAAACCATCCCGTAAACACTCCAGGAATTCCTCCTCCACAGTATTGTTACTAATTTGGTTGGCCCAATCTATATGTAGATTAAAGTCACCCATGATGACTACTGTGCCCTTATTGCACGCTTCTTTAATTCCCCTTTTAATGCCATCCCCAACCTCCGCCTTACTGTTTGGAGGTCTATATACCACTGCCACTAATGTTTTTTTCCCCTTAGTATTTCTCAATTCTACCCATACAGATTCCACATCATCAGAGCTTATATCCTTCATTACAATTGTATTAATCCCTTCTTTAACCAGTAATGCTACCCCACCTCCCTTTCCTTTTTGCCTATCTTTCCTGAATATCGAATACCCCTGGATGTTGAGTTCCCAGTATTGGCCATCCTTGAGCCACGTTTCCGTAATCCCAACCAAATCATATTCGTTTACCTCTATTTGCGCAGCCAATTCATCCACCTTATTACAAATGCTCCTCGCATTAAGACACAAAGCCTTCAGGCTTGTTTTTTTAACGCTCTTAGACCTATTAGAATTATTATTTACTGTGGCCACGTTGATTTCTCTGACTGCCACTTTTGTTTTTCTCCTTCCTATCTTTGGCTTTTATCCCTGTTTTCCTTTCCTCTGTCTCCCTGCTCAGGTTCCCAACCCCCTGCCATTTTAGTTTAAACCCCCCGAGCAGTGCTAGCAAACCTCCCTGCAAGGATATTTGTCTCGCTCTGGTTCAGGTGCAACCCGTCTGACTTGTACAAGTCCCACCTTCCCCAGAAGCAGGCCCAGTGATCCAGAAACTAAAGCCCTCCCTCCTGCACCAACTCTTTAGCCACGCATTCATCTGCTCTATCCTTCTATTCCTATACTCACTAGCACGTGGCACCGGGAGTAATCCAGAGATTACAACCTTTGAGGTCCTACTCTTTAATCTGCTACCTAGCTCCCTAAATTCTTGCTGCAGGACCTCATCCCTCTTCGTACCTATGCCGTTGGTCCCAATGTGAACCACGACCTCTGCCTGTTCACCCTCCCCCTTCAGGATGCCCTGCAGCCGTTCAGTGACATCCTTGAACCTGGCACCAGGGAGGCAACACACCATCCTGGAGTCACGTCTATGGCCACAGAAACGCCTATTGTTGTATCCGTGTGTTAATAGAGACACTGAAGGCAGGAGTTAGTTTCACAGGTGTTTACTGAACAAAGTCTGGAGGTGAACTAACTGATACAACACAATATACAGGCTTATATAGCCCAAGTGGCCATTACCGGCATTACAGTACACAGGGGGCTCTTCCAGGCACATACACTATACCTATCTGTTCCCCTTATGATAGAATCCCCTACCACTATTGCTCTCCCACTCTTTTTCCTCCCTTCCTGAGCAGCAGAAGCACCAGGAAGTTGGCTGCTGCTGCCTTCCCCTGGTGAGTCATCCCCCTCAACAGTATCCAAACTGGTATACCTGTTTAAAGGGGGATGGCCACAGGGGTCCCCTGCACTACCTGCCTGCGTCTATTGCTTCGCCTGGTGGTCACCCATGTCCCTCCTGCTTGTGCAGCCCTACCCTGCGGCATTAACTCCAACACTGAGATTTTCTTTCACAATTCCTGGTTTGAAGCCGATGTCCTAGGCAGCATCTTTGCTAGTGCTGTTGGGGAGGGCTTAAACTAAAATGGCAGAGGGTTGGGAACCTGTGTCGGGAGACAGAGGAAAGGGAAGCAAGGATAGAAACAAAAGGCAGGAAGGAGAAAAGCAAAAGTGGAAGGCAGAGAAATCAAGGGTGTAAATCAAACAGGGCCGCAGTAAATAATAATTCCAAAAAGGCTAGTGTTAAAAAATCAAGCCTGAAGGCTTTGTGCCTTAATGCGAGGAGCATTCGTAATAAGGTGGATGAATTAGCTGCGTAAATAGATGTAAACGGATATGATATAATTGGGATTACGGAGATATGGCTCCAGGGTGACCAAGACTGGGAATTCAACATCCAGGGGTATTCAATATTCAGGAAGGACAGGAAAAAAGGAAAAGAAGGTGGGGTAGCATTGCTGGTTAAAGCAGAGATTAACACAATAGTAAGGAAGGATATTAGCTCTGATGATGTGGAATCTGTATGGGTCGAGCTGAAAAATACAACGGGGCAGAAAACTTTAGTGGGAGTTGTAAACAGACCCCAAACAGTAATGCTAAGGTTGGGGATGGCATTAAACAGGAAATTGGAGACGCGTGCAATAAGGGCACAGCAGTTATCATGGGTGGCTTTAATCTACATATAGATTGGGCTAACCAAATTAGTAACAATACTGCAGAGGAGGAATTCCTAGAGTGTATACGGGATGGTTTCCTGGACCAATATGTCGAGGAACCAACTGGAGATCAGGCCATCTTAGACTGGGTATTATGTAATGAGAAAGGATTGATTAGCAATCTTGTTGTGCGAGACCCCTTGGGGAGGTGCGATCATAATATGATAGAATTCTTCATTAAGATGGAGAGTGAAGTAGTTGACTCAGAGACTAGGGTCCTGAATTTAAATAAAGGAAACTACGATGGTATGAGGCGTGAGTTGGCTAGGATGGATTGGGGAACGTTACTTAAAGGGTTGACGGTGGATAGGCAATGGCAAACATTTAAAGATCGCATGGATGAACTACAGAATTTCTTCATCCCTGTCTGGCATAAAAATAAAACAAAAAAGGTGGCGCAACCGTGGCTAACAAGGGAAATTAGGGATAGCATAAGATCCAAGGAGAGGCCATATAAATTGGCCAGAAAAAGCAGCAAACCTGAGGATTGGGAGCAGTTTAGGATTCAGCAAAGGAGGACAGAAGGATTAATTAAGAGGGGGCAAATAGAGTATGAGAGTAAGCTTGAGGTAACATAAAAACTGACTATAATAGCTTCTATAGATATGTGAAGAGAAAAAGATTGGTGAAGTCAAGCGTAGGTCCCTTGCAGTCAGAATCAGGGGAATTTATAATGGGGAACAAAGAAATGGCTGACCAATTAAATATATATTTTGGTTCTGTCTTCACAAAGGAGGACACAAATAACCTCCCAGAGATATTGCGGAACATAGCGTCTAATGAGAGGGTGGAACTGAATGAAATCAGTATTTGTAGGGAAATTATGTTAGGGAAATTGACGGGATTGAAGGCCAATAAATCCCCAGGGCCTGATAATCTACATGCTAGGGTACTTAAGGAAGTGGCCCTAGAAATAGTAGATGCATTGCTGGTCATCTTCCAAAATTCTATAGACTCTGGCACAGTTCCCATGGATTGGAGGGTAGCTAATGTAACCCCACTATTTAAAAAAGGTGGTAGAGAGAAAACGTGGAATTATAGACCGGTAAGCCTGACATCGGTAGTGGGTGAAATGCTAGTGTCCATTATAAAAGGTGTAATAGCAGAGCACTTGGAAAACAATGACAGGATCGGACAAAGTCAACATGGATTTACAAAAGGTAAATCGTGCTTGACTAATCTACTGGAATTTTTTGAGGATGTAACTGGTAGAATAGATAAGGGAGAACCAGTGGATGTGGTGTATTTGGACTTTCAGAAGGCTTTCGATTAGTGCGTAAAGTTAAAGCACATGGGATTGTGAGTAAGGTACTGACTTGGATAGAGAACTGGTTGGCAGACAGGAAGCAAAGAGTTGGAATAAACGGCTCTTTTTCCAAGTGGCAGGTAGTGACTAGTTGGGTACCGCAGGGATCGGTGCTAGGACCCCAGCTGTTCACAATATATAATGATCTAGACAAGGGAACTAGATGTAATATCTCCAAGTTTGCAGATGACACAAAGCTGGGTGGGCGTGTGTGCTGTGAGGAGGATGCCGAGAAACTCCAGTATGATTTGGACAGATTGGGTGTTTGGGCAGACGCATGGCAGATGCAGTATAATGTGGATAAAAGCGAGGATATCCACTTTGGGGGCAAAAACAGGAAGGCAGATTATTATCTGAACAGCAATAGATTGGGAGAAGGGGAAGTGCAACGAGACCTGGGTGTCCTTGTGCACCAGTCGCTTAAAGTAAGCATGCAGGCGCAGCAGGCGGTTAAGAAGGCAAATGCTATTCATAGCAAGAGGATTCGAGTACAGGAGCAAGGATGTCTTGCTGCAGTTGTACAGGGCCTTGGTGAGACCACACCTTGAGTATTGTATGCAGTTTTGGTCACCTTATCTGAGGAAGGATGTTCTTGCCATGGAGTGAGTGCAGCGAAGATTCACCAGACTGATTCCTGGGATGGCAGAAATGACGTATGAGGAGAGATTGGGTCGATTAAGCTTATATTCGCTAGAGTTTAGAAGAATGAGAGGGGATCTGATTGAAACTTATAAAATTCTAACTGGACTAGACTGACTAGATGCAGGAAGGATGTTCCCAATGGCGGGGGAGTCCAGAGCCAGGGATCACAGTCTAAGGATAAGGGGTAAGCCATTTAGGACTGAGATGAGGAGGAATTTCTTCACCCAGAGAGTGGTGAACCTGTGGAATTCTCTACCACACAAGGCAGTTGAGGCCAATTCATTAAATATATTCAAGAAGGAGTTAGATATATTTCTTAAGGCTAAAGGGATCAAGGGATATGGGGAGAAAGCAGGGCCAGGGTACTGAATTTGGATGATCAGCCATGATCTCATTAAATGGCGGAGCAGACTCGAGGGGCCGAATGGCCCACTCCTGCTCCTATCTTCTATGTTTCTATTTTCCAATCTACGGGCACCATTCCTGAATCGAGAGAACTTTGGAAGATTATAGTTAGGGCATCTGCAATGTGCTCACCTACTTCCTTTAAAACCCTGGGATGGAAACCATCTGGCCCTGGGGATTTCTCACTCTTTAGTGCCATTATTTTCTTCATTACTGTTATTTTACTTACGTTAATTTTATCGAGTCCCTGTCCCCGATTCAACATTAGTTTCTTTGGGATTTCCAGCATGCTATTCTCTTCTTCTACTGTAAATACTGTAGAATGGAAGATTGCTGTGGTTGTTGGAGGTCAATCATCTCAGCCCCAGGACATTGCATCAGGAGTTCCGCAGGACAGTGTCCGAGGCCCAACCATCTTCAGCTGCTTCATCAACGTCCTTCCCTCCATCATAAGTTCAGAAGTGTAGATGTTCACTGATGACTGCACAGTGTTCAGTTCCATTCGCAACTCCTCAGATAATGAAGCAGTCTAAGCCCGCATGCAGCAAGACCTGGACAACATTCAGGCTAGGGCTGATAAGTGGCAAGTAACAGTCACGCCACACAAGTGCCAGGCAATGACTATCTCCAAAAAGCGAATGTCTAACCAACTCCCCATGACATTCAATGGAATTACCATCGCCAAATCCCCCACCATCAACATCCTGGGGGTCACCATTGACTAGAAACTTAACTGGCCCAGCCACATAAATACTATGGCTACAAGAGCAGGTCAGAGGCTAGGTATTTTGTGGCGTGTGTCTCACCTCATGACTCCCCAAAGCCTTTCCACCATCTACAAGGCACAAGTCAGGAGTGTGTGATAGAATACTCTCCACAAGACTGAAAACTTGGCTTCTATCACCCCTGGAGGTGATTAGAGCGCTAAATCAGGCCCTACACACCTCTCTTAAGGCGCAAATGCCGAGGAGCAAGGCGCTACCTCAGAACGCTGGCGAAGCTGATGTGATGTCAGTCAGCAATGGAACACAGACACAATGGCGCCGGCCAGTTCTTAAAGGGGAAGGTCGATCTTGCTCGACGTCCACACCCTGCTCATTGCAGCCTTGAATCTTGACCTGGAGAAACCTGTACATCAATTCTGCTGGAAAGAACAATGGAGAGGCCCAGGGAAAGAGCTCAGAGTGCAGCCCCCATAGTCTCTTCTAAATCGATGCAAGGAAGGTCAAATCAAAATGAACCTGCAAAGTGCTGCTCAGTACCCAAAACTCCTTCACGCAGTGTTGAATCTCTCCAAAAGTTTCTCTCTCTCTCTCAGAGTGCGTGGTGCAAAAATGTCGCCGACAAAAAAAGGCAGGAAGCGGTCGCCTTTAAATAGCGCTCCCCCAGTCCCTTCCCGACTGCAAAATGCTCCCTTCAAACTGTTGTTGCTTCCAGCAGGCAGTAAGACAGGGGGCACCACTCAATATCCCGTCTGGGGCGCTACCAGGGCGTTGCACTCTCGACTGACATCACGATTTGCGGACGCAGGAGATCGTGCCGGTAGTGTTCAGCACCGCCGCAAAATGTCTGGTCAATTTCGCGAGCGACGCAAACATCGCCGCACCCGGGCGCTAGTTGCTTTGCACCCCATTAGCGCCCTCTAATGGGAGGCACAAAGCAACCGAATTTTTCCCCCTATATAGAGTCATAACGGCACAGAAGGAGGCCATTCGGCCCATCGAGTCCGTTCCAGCTCTCTGTAGAGCAATTCAGTCAGTTCCTTTTCACAGAATCACAGAAACCCCACAGTGCAGATAGAGGCCATTTCGGCCCATCGAGCCTGCACCGACACATATCCCACCCGATACCCGTACCCCCACGTATTTAATCCCCCTAACACTAAGGGTCAATTTATTATAGCCAATCAACCTAACCCGCGGATTCCGCGCTCTATCCCTGTAGCCCTGCAAGTTTATTTCCCCAGTGCCTATCCAGTCTCCCCTTGAAAACATTGAGGCCTAGAAATTGGGTATAGCCCCGCTTGAGGAGTTAGAACTGGCGCTGCGCAAGGTTTATAGCCAGACGAAACTTATCACTGCCTGGCGAGATATTGGGTTGCATCGCCCCCAAAGGGGATTGAGGTGCGAACTCAGATGTCGCACGGGGCTCCTAAGGCACAAAAGTTCAGGCGCTACCCAACATCGGCGCGGACGGGCGCAGCGCAGGTGATCTCAATTACCGGAAACCACGAGACTTCCAGGCGCCGACTGGCTCTTAAAGGGGTGGGTCAGTCAGCCTGAGCTGCCACACTCAATGCCCTGTAGGCTTCAGAATCGGCGCTCGCCCTTCTCTGGCGCAAGAAACTTGGTCAGAATGGAGAAGGTGAGACAGAGAGCAGAGCGCTTCAGCACTGAGGCTCTGGACCAGTTGGTGTCTGCAGTTGAGCGCCGTCGAGATGTTCTGTATCCTGACAATGGCAAGAGGCCGAATCAAAAGGCTTACCGGCGATCTTGGAGGGAGGTTTCTCTGAGGGTCAACTCCAGCAGCATGGCGACCAGGACCCCTGTTCAGTGCAGGAAGAAATTCAGCGACCTCACTCGGGTCGTTAGGGTGAGTGTTGGTTATGCAAACTTCTGAATCCCTCCATCTGCACCTGACTTCGAGCACCCTGTTGCCATGATGCCCCAATGGCCATCTGTCAGCAAGCACCCATGGCCCTTTCTGGGCACACACATGGACATTTCACTCAAGGCCACATGTAAGGGCCCTTGCACCATGGGGGCATGCGATGATCTCTCAAGGCCTCATGTAAGAACTCTTGCACCATGGGGGCCATGAGATGATCTCTCAAGGCCTCATGTAAGGGCTCTTGCACCATGGGGGGCATGCGATGATCTCTCAAGGCCTCATGTAAGGGCTCTTGCACAATGGGGGGCATGCGATGATCTCTCAAGGCCTCATGTAAGGGCTCTTGCACCATGGGGGGCATGCGATGATCTCTCAAGGCCTCATGTAAGGGCTCTTGCACCATGGGGGGCATGCGATGATCTCTCAAGGCCTCATGTAAGGGCTCTTGCACCATGGGGGGCATGAGATGATCTCTCAAGGCATCATGTTACAGAACTTCCCCTTCTTTCCCCTGCAGTCCAAGCTGGCGGCGAGGCGAAAGGACCAGACTCGAACCGGTGGCGGGCCTCCACAAGTCGTCACTCTGACGGATCTCGAGGAGAGAGTGCACCAGATTCTTGGAGGACATCTGTCTGGTCCTGTTACCACTGCAGCTGCCAACCCCATTTCCGACAGTGAGGGTAAGCCTCTCTCCTTTTTCAGCTGTTTCCTTCCACTTGGTCCCCCCGCCAGCATGCTTCCTCAGTGTGCAGCCATGTCAGAGCCTTGCCGCAATCTGGCATGCCCTTCCGCCAACCTGTCCTTTTGCTAAAGCCACTCTTCCACCTCCCTGCTTTCAGATGATGCATCACCAACTCGGGCTCAACGCCCTGAACCTGCCAGTGCCAGTGCCTCCGGAGGCGAGGATCAGGAGGAAGCCAGACCATCCATTCCAATCTCAGGGGAGCATACACATCTACAGACTGGGGATAGTAGTTCCCTGGAGGGGAGGGGGGGGGGGCCCTGAGGATCAGCCAGTTGCCGGAACAAGCAGCATGCAGCAACGCAAGGGGGGTAGGCAAGTTCGGCCACCGTCTCCCCGGAGGGCAAGGCAGGTAGTGATGACTGCTGCACAGAGTGCAGAAGAGGTGCGTCGCCTGGCTGAAATGAGCACCCAGGCCCGGCTCAGGCACACTGAGGTGATGGCTGCAGTGGGGAGGATGCCTCAGTCAATAGATACACGGGGCAACAATGGAGAGGACTCTCCACGGCTTCGGGGCAACAATGGACAGGACTCTCCAGGGCTTCGGGGCAACAATGGACAGGACTCTCGAGGGCTTCGGGGCAACAATGGAGAGGGCTGTCCAGGGCTTCGGGCCAACAATGGAGAGGACTCTCGAGGGCTTCGGGGCAACAATGGAGAGGACTGTCCAGGGCTTCGGGCCAACAATGGAGAGGACTCTCGAGGGCTTTGGGGCAACAATGGCGAGGACTGTCCAGGGCTTCGGGCCAACAATGGAGAGGACTGTCCAGGGCTTCGAGGCCGCTATGGAAAGGACTGTTCAGGGCCTCGGACAATCCCTGGAAAGGTCTGTCCAGGGCTTGTCCGAGGCAGTGGAGCGGTCGGCACCGGCCTTGTCCGAAGCAATGGAAAGAACTGTCCAGGGCTTCTCCGAAGCACTGGCACCTGGCTCACAGGTCCTCACTGCTGCCACACAGTCACTTGCTGGCCTCGTCCACACCCAGATTGAGGCAACGCGAACTCTCACTGCAGCCACCCTATCTGCATCAGCTAGGATCACCCCGGGCCCTTCCAGTCCCATACAAGGCCAGGAATCAGTGGAGCATGCGATTGTGGCGGATGAGCCGAGCCGGTCCCCTCAGAGAGCCAGTGTGTCGTCCGACCATGGTGCAGGTGTCCTCTCTCGGCAGGTGACCATTGCACATGCCAGCGCTGGTACGTCTGCAGTGCAGCTGCCACCACCTGCAGGGCACACTGCTTCCAGCCATGCTCAGATCAAGCATCCTGCGTCCGCACCCTCCAAGCCCAGAGGTCGGCCAGGCCGTCCCTCAGGGGCTTCTGCGCTTCCACACAGTCAGCAGGCGTCCCCCAGCCTTCACCCCGCCACTGGGGTTCAATTACGTAGGAGCAGCAGGGAGGGAAGGGGCCGTCCGTGAAAGAGAAGTCATTCTCCATCAAGGGGCCAGCAGTAGAGGGAGGTGCTGAGACGTTTCCTTGGCCAAATTCAAGGACACCCTCACCTGTTGTAATTGTTGGAAATGGTTTGTTTAGTTTTGCGGCTTTGCCGAAGAGTTAACTGTTATTTTGTTAGTTATGGTTTCTGTTAACATGACGTTGTTTTGCTGTAATGAAAGACTTTTCTGACAATAAAGAGAAGTTTTAATGTGCTATGGTGCACGTGACTAATTACAGTGATGCTGGCCTTCAGAGGCTTTCAAACATCCAAAGTGCGCAGGAGTAAAGACACTCATCATTCCGCCAGAGGGGCCTCGAAATGAGTCCTCATGAGCCTCTGACGGATGGCCCTTCCACTTTCAGGAGCCCTTCCATCTTCCTCCTCCTCCTCCTCCTGCTCCTCCTCCTCCTCCTCCTCATCCGCATGCTCCTCCTCCTCCTCCTCCTCCGCCTGCTCTTCCTCCTCCTCCTCCTCCTCCTCCTCCTCCTCGACCGCCTGCTCTGCTGGTCATTGAGGGACAGCTGGAATTGGCTGGGTGCGTCGAATCGCCAAGTTGTGGAGCATGCAGCAGACGATGACGATGTGACCCACTTGCTCCGGCGAGTACTGCAGGGCTCCCCCCGAATGGTCAAGCCATCGGAAACGCTTTTTGAGCACACCAATAGTGTGCTCTACAATGTTCCTGGTCGCCTGATGGCTGCTGTTGAACAGCTCTTCTGCTGGGGTGGCGGACACACAGAGTGGTGTCATCAGCCATGGGCAGAGAGGATAGCCCTTGTCCCCAATAAGCCAGCCTCGTGGTCGAGCCGGCCCCTCAAAAAGGTCACAAACTGAGGTCTACCGCAGGATAAAGGCATCGTGGCTGCTCCCTGGGAATTGGGCGTTGACTGCCATGATGATTTGGCGGTGGTCACAGACCAGCTGCACGTTGAGGGAGTGGAACCCCTTGCGGCTGCGGAAGTCCTCAAGATTCTGGAATGGCGCCCTCAAAGCCACGTGTGTACAGTCAATCGCCCCCTGCACCATGGGGAAGTCCGCAATAGCAGCGAAGCCCTGCGCGCGCTCCGTCTGCTTCTCCAGGGTCAGAGGGAAGGTGATGAATTGACGCCCTCGCCTATAAAGGGCAGCTGTAACTTGCCGGATGCAACAGTGGACTGCAACCTGAGAGATATTCGCAATGTCCCCAATGGCTGATTGAAAGGATCCGTTGCCATAAAAATTGAGGGCAACAGTCAGTTTAACGGCCACCGACAGAGAGGTCCTGCACCGTAGACGCGGCTGCAGATCCTCAGCAAGCAGGTGGTACAGCTCAGTAACAACGTCCCTCCCGATTCGGAGCCTTCGCACACACTGCTCCTCCGACATGTCAAGGTATGACACCTGCTGCCTAAAGACCCTCGCAGCATACCCTCGGTTTGGCCGACCTCCATTGCCCCTCCTCCTTCTGGCCAATCCCGGCCCTCTCTCCCGCCGTCTCTCTGCCCCTTCATAGTGTTCGGCCATGAGGCGATCGTCCTCCAAAGCATCTCCCATTCCGATGCCAGTTGGTCAAAAGGCTGTTAGGTCTAGTGCTCCAACTGCTCTGGACAGGTTTGAAGGTCCCAAGTACTCTAATGCTAAATTCCAAAAACTCTGCTCCACAGTAGCTCGCCAACTCTCTCCACCAACGATCGCAATGAACAGGCCAAGTGGCTGAAGCTTCTGTACTAGAGCTGTCCCCTTTAAATAGCGGCCTCCGACTCCGAGAAGGGCCTGCTAACGCTCCTTCGAACTGTCACTAATAGCGCTAGGCGTAAAGGCTCCGGGCGCCACCCAATATCCGCTCAGGCGCCCCTAAAAGGCGTTGCACATTGAAATGACGTCATGATCTGCTTGCGCTCACGGGCACGCGCAAACACTTAGCGCAGGCGATAAATGTATAGTCAATATGGGAGTTGTCGCTATCTTCATTGCGCCCGCCCCAACATTGGGTAACGCCCCAACTCTCAGTCTCTTTAGGCGCTAACCGCTGGCGCAAACAACCGAATTTCTAGGCCTGAGTGTCTCTGCTTCCACCTCTTCCATCGGCAGCGAATTCCAGGTCATCACCACTTGCTGCATAAAAAAGTTTTTCTTCACGTCACCCCTGTATCTCTTGCGCAAACCTTAAATCTGTGTCCCCTAGTCCTTGTACCATCAGCTAGTGGGAACAGCCTTTCCCCGTCTAGCCTATCCAAACCCGTCATATTCTTGTACACCTCAATCAAATCATCCCTCAACTTCCTTTGCTCTAATGAAAACAAATCCACTTCTCCAACCTGTCCTTGTAGCTAAGATCCCCCATTCACGGAACCATTCTGGTAAATTTCCTCTGCACCCTCTCAAAGGCCTTCACACCCTTCCAAAAATGTGGTGACCAGAACTGGAAGCAATATTCCAGTTGTGGCCTAGCCAGCACTTTATAAAAGTTCAGCATAACTTCTCTACTTTTGTACTCAATACCTCTATTTATGAAGCCCAAGATCCCTTGGGGGAGAAATTCGGTATCGCCCCGTTTGGGGCGCAATTATCGGCCGGGTGCAAAGTTTAGCGCCTGGCGCTAATTATCACCTCCGACTGCAAACTTGGCTTCTATCGCCCCTGGAGGTGATTGGAGCGCTAAATCAGGTGCTACACACCTCTCTTAAGGCGCTAATGCTGAGCAGCGAGGCATTAGCTCAGAGCGCTGGTGAAGCTCAGGTGATGTCAGTCAGCAATGGAACACAGACACACTGGTGCCGGCCAGTTCTTAAAGGGGAGGGTCGAACTTGCTCTCCATCCACACCCTGGTCACTGCAGCCTTGAATCTCCGCCTGGAGAGACCTGTGCATCAATTCTGCTGGAAATAACAATGGAGAGGCCCAGGGAAAGAGCTCAGAGTGCAGCCCCCTTAGTCTCTTCTAAATCGATGCAAGGAAGCTCAAATCAAAATGAACCTCCAAAGTGCTGCTCAGTACCCAAAACTCTTTCACACAGCACTGAATCTATCTAGAAGTGTCTCTCTCTCTCTCTCAGAATGCGTGGTGCAAAAATGTCGCCGACAAAAAAAGGCTGGAAGTGGCCGCCTTTAAATAGCGCACCCCCAGTCCCTTCCCGACGACAAAACACTCCCCTCAACCTGTCGTTGCTAGCGCCAGGCGGAAAGGCAGGGGGCGCCACTCAATATCTGGTCCAGGGCGTTGCACGCTCGACTGATATCACGATCTGCGGGCACAGGAGATCATGGCGGTAGTGTTTAGCGCCGCCGCAAAATGTCTGGTCAATTTTGCGAGCGGTGCAAACATCGCCGCGCCCAGGCGTTAGTTGCTTTGCGCCCCATTAGCACTCTCTTAGGGCACTAACGGGAGGCGCTAAGCAACCGAATTCTTCCATATGCTTTGTTAACCACTCTCTCAATCTGTCCTGCCACCTTCAGGGACCTATGCACATTAACTCCCAGGTCCCTCTATCCCTGCACAGTCTTTAAAATTGCGCCATTAAGTGTATATTGCCTCTCCCAGTTCCTTCTGACAAAATGCATCACCTCACATTTCTCTGTATTAAATTCTATCTGCCACTTTTCTGCCCATTCTTGACACTGCGGCAGCGGCGGCGGACCTCAGTGGAGCGAGGTAGTGGCGGAGCGACTACAAGAGGCGGCGGCAGCAGGTAGGCCTCACAGCGGCAGCGGACCTAAGTGGAGCGAGGCAGCGGCGGAGCGACTACAAGGTGCGGCGGCAGCAGGTAGGCCTCACAGCGGCAGCAGCGGTGGACCTAAGTGGAGCGAGGCAGCATCGGAGCGACTACAAGAGGCAGCGGCAGCAGGTAGGTTTACCAATCTCCGAGGGAGGGAGAGAGAGAAGTAAAAAGTAATCAAAGTCTGACGTCACCAGAAAGCAGGTAAGTGATTGGTTGGTGAGTACTTCTCTCTTTTTCCAAACTTAAACTCTGTGGTCTATAGTTTAGAGGGTGTCTGTGGTGTAGCGGGGACTGTTTGTAAACCAGGGCCCTTAAGTATATCATTTAACTGTAGTGTAATTGGTGGGATTGACTTGATTTAATTTAATTTGAATTAATTAAAGGGTAAGTCATGGCAGGAGAGCTCGGCCCCGTGGTATGCTCCTCCTGCGCTATGTGGGAACTCAGGGACACTTCCTGTGTCCCTGACGACCATGTGTGCAGGAAGTGTATCCAGCTGCAGCTACTGGCAGACCGCATTGCGGCGGTGGGGCTGCGATTGGCTACATACTGGGCCATTCGCGATGCTGAGGATATCGTGGATATCACGTTTAATCAGTTGGTCACAACGCAGGTAAAGGTTGCACAGGCAGAAAGGGAATGGGTGACCACCAGGCAGAGTAGTAGGCGCAGGCAGGTAGTGCAGGAGTCCACTGTGACCATCCCCCTCTCAAACAGATATACCACTTTGGATACTGTTGGGGGGATGGCTTATCAGGGGAAAGCAGCAGCAGCCGAAATCCTGGCACCAGGGGTGGTTCTGCTGCACAGGATGGGAGGAAAAAGAGGGGTAGAGCTATAGTCACATGGACAAAAGAGCTGAACTCAAGAGGTGAGGTGAGAGTGACTGCCCTTGACATCAAGGCAGCATTTGATCAAGTGTGGCATCAAGGAGCCCTAGCAAAACTGAAGTCAATGGGAATCAAGGGGAAAACTCTCCATTGGTTGGAATCATACCTAGCACAAAGGAAGTTGGCTGTGGTTGTTGGAGGTCATTCATCTCAATCACATGACATCACTGCAGGAGTTCCTCAGGGCAGTGTCCTAGGCCCAACCATCTTCAGCTGTTTCATCAATGACCTTCGCTCCATCATAAGGTCAGAAGTGGGGATGTTCGCTGATGATTGCACACTGTTCAGCACCATTTGAGACTCGTCAGATACTGACGCAGTCCGTGTCCATATGCAGCAAGACCTGGACAACATTCAGACTTGGGCTGACAAGTGGCAAGTAACATTCGCACCACACAAGTGCCAGGCAATGACCATCTCCAACAAGCGAGACTCTAACCATCTCCCCTTGACATTCAATGGCATTACCATCGCTGAATCCCCCACTATCAACATCCTGGGGGTTACCATTGATCAGAAACTGAACTGGACCAGCCATATAAATACTGTGGCTACAAGAGCAGGCCAGAGGCTGGGAATTCTGCGGCGAGTGTCTCACCTCCTGACTCCCCAAAGCCTTTCCACCGTCTACAAGGCACAAGTCAGGAGTGTGATGGAATACTCTCCACTTGCCTGGATGAGTGCAGCTCCAACAACACTCAAGAAGCTCGACACCATTCAGGATAAAGCAGCCCGCTTAATTGGCACTCCATCCACCTTCAACATTCACTCCCTCCACCACCGGCGCACTGTGGCTGCAGTGTGTACCATCTACAAGATGCACTGCAGCAACACGCCAAAGCTCCTTCAACAGCACCTTCCAAACCCGCGACCTCTACCACTTAGAAGGACAAGGGCAGCAGACGCATGGGAACATCACCACCTACAAGTTCCCCTCCAAGCCACACACCATCCTGACTTGGACCTGTATCGCCGTTCCTTCACTGTCACTGGGCCAAAATCCTAGAACTCCCTTCCTAACAGCATTGTGGGTGTACCTACACCATATGGACTGCAGCGGTTCAAGAAGGCGGCTCACCACCATCTTCTCATGGGCAATTAAGGATGGGCACTAAATGCAGGCCTAGCCAGCCAGCGACGCCCACATCCCATCAATGAATAAAACATTAAAAAAATAGGGGATTCTATTGTAAGGGGAATAGATAGGAGTTTATGCGGCCGCAAACGAGACTCCAGGATGGTGTGTTGCCTCCCTGGTGCAAGGGTCAAAGATTTCTCAGAGCGGCTGCAGAACATTTTGGAAGGGGAGGGTGAACAGCCAGTTGTCGTGGTGCATATAGGTACCAACGATATAGGTAAAAAACGGGATGAGATCCTAAAAGCTGAATATAGGGAGTTAGGAGGTAAATTTAAAAATCGGACCTCAAAGGTAGTAATCTCAGGATTGCTACCAGTGCCACGTACTAGTCAGAGTAGAAATAGAAGGATATTTCAGATGAATATGTGGCTAGAGGAATGGTGCAAGGGGGAGGGATTCAAATTCCTGGGACATTGGAACCGGTTCTGGGGGAGGTGGGATGGTTTGCACCTGGGCAGGGCCGGGACCGATGTCCTAGGGGGAGTGTTTGCTAGTGCTCTGGGGGAAGGTTTAAACTAAAATGGCACAGGGTTGGGAACCTGAGCAGGGAGACAGAGGAAAGGAAAAAAGTATAAAAGCAAAAGACAGGAAGGAGAAAAACAAAAGTGGCAGTCAGAGAAATCAATGGTTTAAATCAAACATGGCCACAGTAAATAATAATTCTAAAAGGCCTAAGAGTGTTAAAAAAACAAGCCTGAAGGTTTTGGCCTAGAAATTCGGTTGTGGGTTCGCCAGGGCTTTAGCGCCGGAAATTTAGCGCCGGCGCTAAGTCCCCCTGCGCGCGCCAAAAATTCAGTAGCGCCGCGCCCAAACGGCTGCCGGCGCTACTAGAGGGTGTCAGCGCCTCGAAATGGGCGCTGAGTGCCGCATTGCGCCGCAATTCCGGCGCTGCGGCACCTGATGCGGTGCGGCAGGCTGGGGAAGTGCAGGCCTCCTCCTTCAGTTAAGGAGGAGCTGCCTGCACCCGCCCGCTGGCCGTTCAAATGTTCAGAAAAATGAGCCCGGCACCTCGGACAAGTGCCGGGCTTGCAGGCCAGACACATCTGTTCCGCGGGGGGGGGTGGAGGAGTCCGGGGAGGGAGGTGCGGGCAGGCGGCCGGCGGGAAAGCGGCCGGCCGCCGCGCGACCTTAATGCGCCGGCGCTAACTCCTGCAAGACTCGGTTGCCAAAGTCTTAGTTGCGGCTGCCACGGGCGAGGCAGCCGCAACTCAATTTCGGCGCTGGGGCCCGTCACCACGGCAACCGGGACGCTGCGCACACCGATGACATCATCGGTGCCGGCACAGCGCAACCGGTGCAACGCCGACGGAAGGGCCCCACTGAATTTGCCAACTGGCCATAACTCCGGCGCTAGGCCCTCCAGCGCCCCAAATGGGGCGCTAAGCCTACTGAATTTCTAGGCCTTTGTGTCTTAATGCGAGGAGCATTCGTAATAAGGTGGATGAATTAGCTGCGCAAATAGAGGTAAACAAATATGATATGATTGGGATTACGGAAACATGGCTCCAGGGTGGCCAAGGCTGGGAACTCAACATCCAGGGGTATTCAATATTCAGGAAAGATAGGCAAAAAGGAAAAGGAGGTGGGGTAGCATTGCTGGTAAAAGAGGGGATTAACACAATTGTAAGGAAGGATATTAGCGCTGATGATGTGGAATCTGTATGGGTAGAACTGAGAAATACCAAGGGGCAGAAAACATTAGTGGGAGTGGTATATAGACCTCCAAACAGTAATGCGAAGGTTGGGGATGTCATTAAAAGGGAAATTAGAGAAGCGTGCAATAAGGGCACAGCAGTTATCATGGGTGACTTTAATTTACATATAGATTGGGCTAACCAAATTAGTAACAATACTGTGGAGGAGGAATTCCTGGAGTGTATACGGAATGGTTTCCTGGACCAATGTGTCGAGGAACCAACTAGAAATAAGGCCATCTTAGACTGGGTATTATGTAATGAGAAAGGATTAATTAGCAATCTTGTTGTACGAGGCCCCTTGGGTCGGAGCGATCATAATATGATAGAATTTTTCATTAAGATGGAGAGTGAAGTAGTTGACTCAGAGACTAGGGTGCTGAATTTAAATAAAGGAAACTACGATGGTATGAGGCGCGAGTTGGGTAGAATTGATTGGGGAATGTTACTCAAAGGGTTGACGGTGGATAGGCAATGGCAAAGATTCAAAGACGGCATGGAAGAACTACAGAATTTGTTCATCCCAGTTTGGCATAAAAAAAATTTTAAAAGGTGACTCAACCGTGGCTAACAAGGAAAATTAGGTATAGCATAAGATCCAAGGAGAGGACATATAAATTGGCCATAAAAAGCAGTAAACCTGAGGATTGGGAGCTGTTTAGGAGTCAACAAAGGAGGACAAAGGGACTAATTAAGAAAGGGAAAATAGAATACGAGAGTAAGCTTTCAGGGAATATAAAAACTGACTGTAAAAGCTTCTATAGATATGTGAAGAGAAAAAGATTGGTGAAGTCAAGCGTAGGTCCCTTGTCGTCAGAATCAGGGGAATTTATAATGGGGAACAAAGAAATGGCAGACCAACTAAATACATATTTTGGTTCTGTCTTCACAAAGGAGGACACAAATAACCTCCCAGAGATGTCGGGGAGCATAGGGTCTGATGAAAGGGAGGAACTGAAAGAAATCAGTATTTGTAGGGAAATGGTGTTAGGGAAATTGACGGGATTGAAGGCCGATAAATCCCCAGGGCCTGATAATCTACATCCTAGGGTACTTAAGGAAGTGGCCCTAGAAATAGTAGATGCATTGCTGGTCATCTTCCAACATTCGATAGGCTCTGGAACAGTACCCATGGATTGGAGGGTAACTAATGTTACCCCACTATTCAAAAAAGGTGGTGGAGAGAAAACGGGGAATTATAGACTGGTAAGCCTGACATCAGTAGTGGGGTAAATGCTAGTGTCCATTATAAAAGACGTAATAGCAGAGCACTTGGAAAACAGTGACAGTATCGGACAAAGTCAACATGGATTTACAAAAGGTAAATCGTGCTTGACTAATCTACTGGAATTTTTTGAGGATGTAACTGGTAAAATAGATAAGGGAGACCCAGTGGATGTGGTGTATTGGGACTTTCAAAAGGCTTTCGAAAAGGTCCTGCATAAGAGATTAGCGTGTAAAGTTAAGGCACATGGGATTGGGGGCAAGGTATTGACTTGGATAGAGAACTGGTTGGCAGACAGAAAGCAAAGAGTTGGAATAAACGGCTCTTTTTCCAAGTGGCAGGCAGTGACTAGTGGGGTACCGCAGGGATCGGTCCTTGGGCCCCAGCTATTCACAATATATATCAATGATCTAGACAAGGGAACTAGATGTAATATCTCCAAATTTGCAGACGACACAAAGCTGGGTGGGCGTGTGTGCTGTGAGGAGGATGCCGAGAAACTCCAGTATGATTTGGACAGGTTGGGTGATTGGGCAGAAGCATGGCAGATGCAATATAACATGGATAAATGCGAGGTTACCATTTTGGTGGCAAAAACAGGAAGGCAGATTATTATCTGAATGGCAATAGATTGGGAGAAGGGGAAGTGCAACGAGACCTGGGTGTCCTTGTGCACCAGTCGCTGAAGGTAAGCATGCAGGTGCAGCAGGCGGTTAAGAAGGCAAATGTTATGTTGGCCTTCATAGCGAGAGGGTTTGAGTACAGGAACAAGGATGTCTTGCTGCAGTTGTACAGGGCCTTGGTGAGACCACATCTTGAGTATTGTGTGCAGTTTTGGTCGCCTTCTCTGAGGAAGGATGTTCTTGCCATGGAGGGAGTGCAGCGAAGATTCACCAGGCTGATACCTGGGATGGCAGGAATGACGTATGAGGAGAGATTGGGTCGATTGGGCTTGCACTCGCTGGAGTTTAGAAGAATGAGAGGGGATCTCATTGAAACTTATAAAATTCTAACAGCACTAGACAGACTAGATGCAGGAAGGATGTTCCCGATCGTCGGGGAGTCCAGAACATGGGGTCACAGTCTAAGGATAAGGGGTAAGCCATTTAGGACAGAGATGAGGAGGAATTTCTTCACCCAGAGAGTGGTGAACCTGTGGAATTCTCTACCACAGAAGGCAGTAGAGGCCAATTCATTAAATATATTCAAGAAGGAGTTGGATATATTTCTTAAGGCTAAAGGGATCAAGGGATATGGAGAGAAGGCAGGAACGGGGTACTGAATTTGGATGATCAGCCATGATCTCATTGAATGGCGGAGCAGGCTCGAGGGGCCGAATGTCTCTGAGGCATACAGCAGGGCGGGTATCACTGCTGCTCTGTAGACCATGAGCTTAGTGCTGGGTTTGAGGTCCTGGTCTTCAAACACTCTCTTCCTCAGGCGACCGAAGGTTGCACTGGCACACTGAAGGCAGTGTTGGACTTCGTCTGCGACGTCTGCCCTTGTTGACATTAGGCTCTCGAGTTATGGAAAGTGGTCCACATTGTCCAAGGCCTTGTCGTGGATTTTGTTAATCAGGGGGCAGTACTGTGTGGCGGGGGCAGGTTGGTAGAGGACCTTTGTCTTACGGATGTTTAGTGTAAGGTCCATGCTCTCGTATGCTTCAGTGAAGGTGTTGACTGCATACTGTAATTCGACAACAGAGGATGGGACGACCTTGGATCTGGACTGGAGGTGACGGAGGTTGAACAGTTTCTCATTTGTTCTGTGAATTAGCTCCACTCCAGCGGGGAGCTTACTGAGGGTGAGATGGAGATGTAGCATTGCAGCAAGAAAGATCGAGAAAAGCGTTGGTGCGATGACACAGCCTTGCTTGACCCCGGTTCGTATGTGAATTGGGTCTGTGGTGGAGCCGTTGGTCAGGATCACGGCTTGCATGTCATCGTGAAGCAGGCGGAGGATGGTGACAAACTTTTGAGGGCGGCCGAATTTGAGGCGGACACTCCATAATCCCTCACGGTTGACAGTGTCGAAGGCCTTTGTGAGATCAAAGAAGGCCATGTACAGTGGTTGGTGCTGTTCCCTGCATTTCTCTTGCAATTGACGTGCGGTGAAGATCATGTCGATTGTGCCCCTTAGTGGGCGGAATCCGCATTGCGACTCTGAGAGGAGCTCTTCAGACACTGTGAGAACGCGATTGAGGAGGATTCTTGCGATGACTTTCCCTGTGGCAGACAGCAGGGAAACTCCTCTGTAATTACCGCAATCGGACTTGTCACCTTTCTTGAAGATGGTCACAATTACGGCGTCTCTGAGATCCCCTGGCATGCTCTCCTCCTTCCACATAAGAGAAATGAGTTCATGAATTCACGTCAGTAGTGCTTCTCTGCCATGCGGGGATTCCACTAATTTGCTGATAAAAAGCCTTTTTATTGTCTTTTATGTCTTTTTATAATTTCCTCTCATAACCTTCCATCACCTTTCTAATCTTTTTTTTTACCTTTCATATATTCTTTATATTAGTCTTGGTTTTCATTGTCATTTTCTGTCCTATGTGCAAAATGCTTCTACTTTTGTTGATAATTTGATTTTATCTCCCTATTCATCCGTGGAGCCCCAGTCATTGATATACACCTTTTATTCTAACTTGGGGGATATTCCTGATTTGTAACCCTTCCATCTCCTGTTCAAATATGTTTCATTGCTAATTCATGGTTCTATTTGCCAACTTTTCTCCTATTTCATCTGGTGAGATTCTTTTTTACCTTGTTATCGTATCTTTTCCGGTAAAGTGCCCTTGCTCTTGACTTTTCTTTCCCCTTCTATGCTTACACTGAACCCAAAGTCAGCACTGTTTCCCACAACTTTAACATTACTATTAATATACGCCTCTCTAACTTGTCTCCAAATTTCACCCTCCATTTTCTTTCCACTCCAGTTTGTAATGTGCCCCAACCATGTCTCCGATCCTTTGCTTTTCCTCAGATCAATGCAAAGGGATTCTGTCTGTACCACTTCTCCCGGTGACCATGAAGCTATTGGAATGTCATAACACCCCAACTGGTTCACTCATGTCCTTTAGGGAAGCAAGTCTGCTGGTGGTACCCGATCTGGTCTATATGTGAGTCCAGTCCCACACCAATGTGGTTGACTTCCCTTCAAAATGGCCCAGCAAAGCCACACAGTTCATGGAAACGAGGGATGGGCTATAAATACCAGCCTTGCCAGAGTCGTCCACATCCCAAGAACTAATAATAATAAAAAAGGGTCCTGCCCTCCTTGGCAGTGGCTTGGCATCCCACCCCTCCATGTGGGGCGACTGCCACAGATTCTGGTCGCACAGGGAAGGTGGGCACCAATGAATCACCTCAATTGGGCCATCCGCCCAATAGTCCCACGCAAATGAGGAGCCCTCCCATTGATCCCCTCCCCCAAACTCTAGGAGCGGTGAGAGATGGAGGGCTCCACCAGGCAGAATCCCAGCCCAACCACCTGGATTACCAAACATGGAAGTGTGTCTATCTCTACAGGAGTTTCCAAATAAAACAGCTCCAGCTGCAAAGGCTTGCTTTACATTCTGTGTTGTTACATTGGAGGAGCATCTAATGTACCAGCATCATTAAAAAAAACTGCATATTTTTAAAAAATTTCCAGGCCGCACTTTACTACAGCCATCACATCCGTTCCAGTAACATTTGTTGCAACATATTGGAGGATTGGGATTCCCATCTCTTCATAATTCTACGGTAACAAGTGAAAAGATATTACCACATGGCACAACTGTACAGTTACTGAAAAACCTCTGTGTTGAGAGGACTGTCCTCGGTGCCCAGGTGTGGCAGCAGTATCCATGGCCTGGATGGTCTGAGCTTTAAAGAGAGTTAGGAGATTTTGATGGGATCGCCACTTATTGATTATCCTTGCCTTCTCTTTCATTTTTAAACTTTGTAGGTCCTTCACCTTAAGTTCTCTATTAAAAAAATAGAGAATGTTATTAAAAAGCCTTCCACACTGAATGAGAGCGAATGACCATGTGTCCAGGTGTGGTGTTTCACTGTGAGTTTTTTTTACCGCATTATCTGAATGGAGGAATGTCAATGTTTTGGGGTATCAGCCACTGAGGAACAGCACTGAGGTTTGAACTGCCCGAGACGAGTGAGCTCAGTTGTGGGCTGAATGGTGAAGTGGGCCGCAAACTATCATAGAAACATAGAAGATAGGAGCAGGAGGCCATTCGGTCCCTCGAGCCTGCTCCGCCATTCAATGAGATCATGGCTGATCATCCAAATTCAGTACCTGTTCCTGCCTTCTCTCCATATCCCTTGATCCCTTTAGCCTTAAGAAATATATCTAACTCCTTCTTGAATATATTTAATAAATTGGCCTCTACTGCCTTCTGTGGTAGAGAATTCCACAGGTTCACCACTCTCTGGGTGAAGAAATTCCTCCTCATCTCTGTCCTAAATGGCTTACCCCTTATCCTTAGACTGTGACCCCTGGTTCTGGACTCCCCGACCATCAGGAACATCCTTCCTGCATCTAGTCTGTCTAGTCCTGTTAGAATTTTATAAGTTTCAATGAGATCCCCTCTCATTCTTCTAAACTCCAGCGACCCAATCGACCCAATCTCTCCTCATACGTCATTCCTGCCATCCCAGGTATCAGCCTGGTGAATCTTCACTGCACTCCCTCCATGGCAAGAACATCCTTCCTCAGATAAGGCGACCAAAACTGCACACAATACACAAGATGTGGTCTCACCAAGGCCCTGTACAACTGCAGCAAGACATCCTTGTTCCTGTACTCAAACCCTCTCACTACGAACATAAGAACATAAGAACATAAGAAATAGGAGCAGGATATTTATCAATAAGATTAAAGATCGAATTGGGAACTGGAGTTAAATTTGAATAAAATTTCTTAACGTGGAAGAATTTTTCCTCATTGATAAAACACGACTCAAATGTTTTCTTGAGACACAAAATCAAATGTGATTTGATTTATATGGTTATATAAAAAGAAAAAGGATGGCTAAAGTAAATGTTGGTCCCTTAGAGGATGAGACCAGGAAATTAATGGTGGGAAATATGGAGATGGCAAAAACATTGAATGAATATTTTGTATCAGTCTTTACAGTAGAAGACACTAAGAATATCCCAACACTGGACAAACAGGGGGCTATAGGGGGGGAGGAGCTAAACACGATCAAAATCACTAAGGAAGTGGTACTCAGTAAAATAATGGGACTCAAGGCAGATAAATCACCTGGACCTGATGGCTTACATCCTAGGGTCTTGAGGGAAGTGACGGTAGGGACTGTGGATGCATTGGTAATAATTTTCCAAAGCTCCCTGGACTCAGCAAAGGTCCAGGCAGACTGGAAAACTGCTAATGTAACGCCCTTATTTAAAAAGGGCAGTAGACAGCAGGCTGGAAACTAGAGACCGGTTAGCCTATCATCTGTGGTAGGTAAAATATTGGAGTCCATTATTAAGGAGACAGTAACAGGACATTTGGATAATCATAATTTAATAGGACAAAATCAGCATGGTTTTATGAAGGGGAAGTCATGTTTGACAAATTTGCTGGAGTTCTTTGAGGAAGTAACATATAGGGTGGATAAAGGGGAACCAGTGGACGTAGTGTATTTAGACTTCCAAAAGGCATTTGACAAGGTGCCACACAAAAGATTATTGCTTAAGATAAAAAATCATGGGATTGGGGGTAATATCAGGCATGGATAGAGGATTGGCTATCTAAAAGAAGGCAGAGAGTTGGGATAAATGGTTCATTCTCGGACTGGCAATCAGTAACTAGTGGTGTTCCACAGGGGTCAGTGCTGGGTCCCCAACTCTTTACAATCTATATCAACGATTTGGAGGAGGGGACCGAGTGTAACATATCAAAGTTTGCAGATGATGCTAAGATGGGAGGGAAAGTAGAGAGTGAGGAGGACATAAAAAACCTGCAAGGGGACATCGACAGGCTAAGTAAGTGGGCAGAGATTTGGCAGATGGAATACAATACTGGAAAGTGTGAGGTTATGCACTTTGGCAGGAAAAATCGTAGAGCAAGTTATTATCTTAATGGCAAGAAACTGGAAAGTACTGAAGTACAAAAGGATCTGGGGGTCCTGGTGCACGAAACTCAAAAGGTTAGTATGAAGGTGCAGCAAGTGATTAAGAAGGCCAATGGAATGTTGGCTTTCATTGCTAGGGGGATAGAATATAAAAATAGGGAGGTATTGCTTCAGTTGTACAAGGTATTGGTGAGACCGCACCTGGAATACTGCATACAGTTTTGGTGTCCATATTTAAGAAAAGACATACTTGCTCTCGAGTCAGTACAAAGAAGGTTCACTCGGTTAATCCCGGGGATGAGGGGATGGACATATGAGGAGAGGTTGAGTAGATTGGAGTTCAGAAGAATGAGAGGCGATCTTATTGAAACATATAAGATTGTGAAGGGGTTGGATCGGGTGGATGCGGGGAGGATGTTCCCGATGATGGGTGAAACTAGAACTAGGGGGCATAGTCTTAGAATAAGGAGCTGCTCTTTCAAAACTGAGATGAGGAGGAACTACTTCACTCAGAGGGTGGTAGGTCCATGGAATATGCTGCCCCAAAAAGCTGTAGAAGCTACATCATTACATAAATTTAAAACAGAAATAGACAGTTTCCTAGAAGTAAAGGGAATAAAGGGTTATGGGGAGCGGGCAGGAATTTGGACATGAGTCTAGGTTTGGATCGGTCATGGCCCTGTGTGTAGCGGAGCGGGCCCAGGGGCCGTGTAGCCTGATCCTGCTCCTATTTCGTGTGTCTAATTCTGTTAGATTCAGGAGATGGTTCTGTGATAGTAGATTGGCGGTTAGGATCAGATCAGCCATGATCTTATTGAATGGCGGAGCAGGCTCGAGGGGCCGATTGGCCTACTCCTGCTCCTATTTCTTATGTTCTTATGTTCTTATCATTGTTGTGTATGTACCTTTAAGGGAATAACTGGTCTCAGACTGCATTACCGGCAGTGACCACCCCTGTATAAAAGGCCCTAGCAGGCTTCTGTAGTTTCAGTTTCCAGGTTGTCTCCATTCAGTAAAGACTTGTTATAATCAACTCCTGCAGTCCGTGTCTCAATTATACACGGACATAATACTGGCGACGAGTAAGAAACGAACTTACCTGCAACTCGGCAGCACCTCAGACGACGTTATTGAAGGTCGAATCCAGAAGAAAGAAAAAAAAAAATCCAAAGAAACTCAAGAAACGGGCGTCGACCGTGGGCAACCGCCCTCCAAATCATCGAATTGAAAAGTTGCAGGAGAGACTGTCGAGAGCCAGGCTTGGTTCTCCAGTCTGTGGTTTCCCAGCTAATCGGGCTGGTGGCAGGTAGTGCACTGATCCTTGCTGGGTTGCGGCGGGCTAGAGCTCGATCAGGTGGCTCTGCAACGGGGCCAGGCAGCGAGTCGGGAAGCAAAGAGAGAGAGAGAGGGTGGAGCACACAGGGCGCGGCCGGTGCTTCGAAGCTGGGCAGCATTCGGACCTAAGAAGAGGGAGGGAAGTGTCCCAGAGGGTCCGCTCCACGACGGGAATGGTTCTTCAATTAACGGAGCAAATATTGAAGCACGATAGAAAAATAAAAATACCACGGAGAGCGGCGTTGGCAGCAGCGATCGGGGAGGCGCGAAGACCATAGGGCGTCGCCATTACAGGATAGTAAAATAAATATAATCGCCAGCAACAGCGTTGGCAGCAGCGGCAACAGCGGGAAAGCGCGGGAGGCGCCATCTTAACTCGGCGGGGAAGAAGGAAAAGCGCGGGAGGCGCCATTTTGATCCATCGGGAACGAAGGCAAAGCGCGGGAGGCGCCGTCTTAGATTTTCAAGATGCCAAAGACTGGTGATATCACTGCCTTCGGTAATGCAATAGAAGACTGGACCACGTATGTGGAAAGAGTCGAGGTATATTGCGAGGCAAACAAAATAGCCGATGAGAAAAAGGCATCGGTATTGTTAAATTTAATGGGCGCAAGAACGTACGGCCTATTGCGGGACCTGATTACTCCAGCCAAACCGAAGGCGAAGAGTTTTAATGAAATTGTTGCTATCCTACAGGAACACTTAAATCCTACACCGCTGCTGATAGCAGAAAGATTTAAATTCCACAGGAGAAATCAGCATAAAAATGAGAGCAATGCTGATTACCTTACGGAACTACGCAAGCTATCAAAGCACTGCCAGTTCGGAGCAGGACTGGCAGATACCTTACGGGACAAATTTGTCTGTGGACTCCTGAGTGAAGGAACCCAGAAGAGGTTACTCTCAGAGAAAGAGCTGATGCTAGATAAGGCTTTCAGCGTGGCAGTATCGTACGAAGCAGCAGCAAGGGGAGCTGCGGAAATACAACAAAAGCCACAGGAATATGGCACCCACGAAATGACACGGGGATTTGCAAAATGTTATCGCTGCGGCAGAACAAACCATGACCAGAAGGACTGCTGGTCCAAGGACAAAATATGCAGGCAATGCAGAAAGATGGGACACATTGCACGAGTTTGCAGGTCTGGGAAGAAGACCAACGACAACAAAAAGGCTACTAAGGAACCGTACAGGAAAGTACAAAAGATGACGGACAGTAGTTCCGAAGACCAGATGAGCGATAGTGAATCCGGGAACAAGAGACTAAGCTGTCTCAAACTTCACAACGCAATCACAAAAGAGGATCACCGAACCATTTGGGTCACCCTCACGATAGCAGGGTCCCAAGTCAAAATGGAATTGGATACAGGATCAGCTCTAACCGTCATGAATCGACGAGACTACGAGTGGCTATTCTCACACATACCCTTGAGAGAGACATCCATTGTCTTGAGGACGTATACGGGGCAAAAAGTATACCCCAGAGGAAAAATAAGGGTGCCTGTCGAATACAACGGCAAGAAAATACGGAAATTGTATCTCTACATTCTGCAAGATGGTGGACCACCGTTAATGGGACGTGAATGGATCAGAAAGATAAGTTTAGACTGGCACTCCATTCAGGCACTGACGGTGGCTGGTAAAAAGCATGACGACGTCACTCCTGGACGATTGTCAACAATCTTAGCTGATGCCAAAGAGGTATTTCAACAAGAACTGGGCCCTCTTAAAGGCGTAACCGCCTCGATAAAAATAGAGGAGAATGCAATTCCCAAGTTTTTCAAAGCAAGACCGGTACCATATGCAATTCGCCCAGCCGTCGAGGCAGAGCTGGAGAATCTGGAGAATGCAGGCGTGTTATCTAAGGTAGACTGGAGCGAGTGGGCGACACCCATCGTTCCTGTCATGAAGAAAACGTTAAACAATACGTCTGAGGAGCCAAGGAAGGTTCGCATCTGTGGGGACTTCAAGGTGACGGTGAACCCAATCCTTCACACAGTACAATATCCTCTTCCAAAGATAGAAGATATCTTCACCTCACTATCTGGAGGGAAGCGTTTTACAAAAATTGGCCTAGCACAAGCATATTTGTAGATGGAGGTTGAAGAATCCTCTAGGAAGTATCTCACGATAAACACTCACAAAGGTCTTTACCAGTATAATCGACTGGTATTCGGAGTAGCATCAGCTCCGGCGATATGGCAAAGAGTGATGGAACAAGTCCTGCAAGGGATTCCGGGGACTCAGTGTTACTTGGACGACATCCTAGTGACAGGTGAAGATGACAGTGAACACCTTGCCAACCTAGAGCAGGTGCTCACTAGACTACGTGAACATGGGCTACGAGCCAATCGCCCCAAGTGCGAGTTTTTTAAGAAACAGATATCGTATTGTGGCCACGTGATTGATGAAGAGGGGTTGCATAAGTCCCCTGACAAAATTGAAGCGGTAGTTAAGGCTCCAGTGCCTGAAAATGTGTCGCAACTGAGGTCATTCCTCGGATTGGTGAATTACTACCATAAGTTTTTGCTGAATTTGTCCACAAGTCTGCATCCACTGAACGCCCTACTACGAACGGGAGTAGCATGGAAATGGAGCGATGAATGTAAGCGGGCCTTTCAGAAGAGTAAGGACCTAATCACTTCAAGAGAAGTATTGGCTCACTGCAACACATCACTACCAATAAGACTGGCGTGTGATGCGTCTCCCTACGGCATTGGGGCGGTACTGTCACATAAATTCCTTGATGGTTTAGAGAGGCCGATAGCTTTTGCGTCACGCTAATTAACTTCAGCCGAGCGTAACTACGCCCAGATTGACAGAGAGGCCCTCAGCCTGGTGTGGGGGGTGAAGAAGTTCAATCACTACCTGCACGGTCAGAAATTTACTCTACTAACTGATCATCAACCTCTCGTCTCCATTTTCAACCCTCAGAAGGGCGTACCGATAATGACAGCACAACGGCTACAGAGGTGGTCCCTTTTCCTCGGGGCACACCAATATGACATCGAGTACAAAGGAACTTAACAGCATGGGAATGCTGATGGATTGTCGCGCCTACCGTTGCCGACGGTGGAAGAAGAACTGGCAGTGGATCCAGTGGAGTTATTCCACTCGACTATAGTCGAATGTCTCCCTGTGACGAATGCAAACATAGAAAAGGAAACACGAAATGACCCGACACTCTCCTGGGTCTATGATTTAACGGTGAAAGGATGGCCAGCACATGGCGAACCACTGCTGCCAGCATTCTCGCCGAGAAGAGAACAGCTGTCAGTGTGCAGAGGAACCTTGATGTGTGGATCCAGAGTAGTAATTCCACCCAAATTGAAGGATAGAGTGCTCAATGAGCTTCATGAGGGTCATCTGGGAGGGGTAAAAATGAAGAACTTAGCCAGAGCGTTTGTGTGGTGGCCGGGAATCGATAGAGAAATCGAAGAGATGACCAAGAGCTGTACAGGATGCCAGAAGGTCCAAAACGCCCCACCACAAGCCCCTCTACATCCATGGGAGTGGCCCTCATCTCCATGGCAAAGGGTGCACATTGATTTTGCTGGTCCCTTTATGGACTCGATGTTTTTAATTGCAGTGGATGCACATTCAAAGTGGCCAGAGGTAATAAAAATGTCCTCAACCACCACAGAAAAAACTATCACAGTCTTACGAACCATATTCGCCAGGAATGGGCTGCCTGAACAGATTTGCGCTGACAATGGACCACAGTTTGTGTCTGAAGAGTTCCGAAGGTTCTTAAAGAACCTTGGATGACAAGGGATATACAAAAATGCATTAGAAATAAAAGGGGGGCTTTTGGCAGTTACAAAAGACTAAAGACGGAAGAAGCCCTAGAGGAGTATAAAAAGTGCAGGGGCATACTTAAAAAAGAAATTAGGAGGGCGAGGAGGGGCCATGAAATAACACTGGCAAGCAAAATAAAGGAAAATCCTAAGATGTTTTATAAGTATATTAAAGGCAAGAGGATAACCAGGGAAAGGGTAGGGCCCATTAGGGACCAAAGTGGCAATCTGTGTGTAGAGCCAGATGATGTAGGCGGGGTTTTAAATGAATTTTTTGCATCTGTGTTCACTATGGAGAGAGACGATGCAGACATAGAAATCGGGCAAGGGGACTGTGACATACTTGAACATATTAGCATCAAGAGGGAGGAGGTGCTAGCGGTTTTAGCAGGCCAAAAAGTGGATAAATCCCCAGGCCCGGACGAGATGTATCCCAGGCTGCTGTGGGAGGCAAAGGAGGAGATTGCAGGGGCTCTGACACAAATTTTCAGAACCTCTCTGGCCACAGGGGATGTACCAGAGGACTGGAGAACAGCTAATGTAGTACCATTATACAAGAAGGGTAGCAGGGATAAACCAGGGAATTACAGGCCAGTGAGCCTAACATCTGTGGTAGGGAAATTATTGGAAAAAATTCTGAGGGACAAAATTAGTCTCCACTTGGAGAGGCAAGGATTAATCGAGGATAGTCAGCATGGCTTTGTCAAGGGTAAATCATGTCTGACAAATCTGATTGAATTTTTTGAGGGGGTGACTAGGGGGGTGGATGAGGGAAATGCTGTGGATGTGGTTTACATGGACTTCAGTAAAGCTTTTGACAAAGTCCCGCATAGGAGACTGGTCAAGAAGGTAAGAGCCCATGGGATCCAGGGTGCCTTGGCGCATTGGATCCTAAACTGGCTGAGTGGCAGGAGGCAGAGGGTGATGATCGAAGGATGCTTTTGTGACTGGAAGCCTGTGTCCAGTGGGGTACCTCAGGGATCGGTGCTGGGTCCCTTGTTGTTTGTGATCCACATAAATGATTTGGATGAGAATGTAAAAGGTATGATCAGTAAGTTCGCAGATGACACGAAAATTGGTGGGGTGGTAAATAGCGAGGAGGAAAGCCTCAGGCTACAGGACGATATAAACGGGTTGGTCAGATGGGCGGAAAAGTGGCAAATGGAATTTAACCCTGAAAAGTGCGAGGTGATGCATTTTGGACGGACAAATAAGGCAAGGGAATACACAATGAGTGGTAGGACCCTAGGAAGTACAGAGGGTCAGAGGGACCTTGGTGTACATGTACATAGATCTCTGAAGGCAGCGGAACAGGTAGATAAGGTGGTTAAAAAGGCATATGGGATACTTGCCTTCATTAGCCGAGGCATAGAATATAAGAGCAGGGAGGTTATGATGGAGCTGTACAAAGCGCTGGTGAGGCCACAGCTGGAGTACTGTGTGCAGTTCTGGTCGCCTCACTATAGGAAGGATGTGATTGCTTTGGAGAGGGTGCAGAGAAGATTCACCAGGATGTTACCTGGGATGGAGCGCCTCAGCTATGAAGAAAGGGGGGGACCTGATTGAGGTGTACAAAATGATGAGGGGCATAGATAGGGTAGATAAAGAGGAACTTTTCCCCTTAGTAGGGGGGTCAATAACAAGGGGGCATAGATTCAGGGTAAGGGGCAGGAGATTTAGAGGGGATTTGAGGAGGAACTTTTTCACCCAGAGAGTGGTTGGAATCTGGAACTCACTGCCTGAAAGGGTGGTAGAGGCAGGAACCCTCACAACATTCAAGAAGCATTTGGATGAGCACTTGAAATGCCATTGCATACAAGGCTATGGACCAAATGCTGGAAAATGGGATTAGACTGGACAGGGATGGATGGGCGGCGCAGACACGATGGGCCGAAGGGCCTCTTTCTGTGCTGTAAAACTCTATGACTCTATGACTATGAATGGTGTTAAGCATTACACATCCGCCCCATATCATCCAGCCACTAATGGATTGGCCGAGAGGTTTGTTCAAACATTCAAGAAGGCTATCAAGGCAATGTGTAATGAAGATATACCCCTACAACACAAGGTGGATAACTTACCAACCAAACTCCAGCCATGATGTTCTTCAATCGAAGACTACGATGCCGCTTGGATTTGGTTAAGCCAAACGTCAGAAGAGATGTGGAGAACAGGCAGTTTCAGAATATGAATGAAAGGCCGACCAGGAGTTTTAAGATAGGTCAAGCAGTTTTGGCCCGGGACTACCGCACAGAGAAATGGCAGCCAGGAACGATCTGTACACGGCAAGGACCTCTAATGTATACCGTGGACGTTGGAGAGAGCATTGTAAGACACCATGCTGACCAGGTTCTAGAGTCACTGGAAAACGTCAACTCCACACCACGATCTGATACACCTGGCGATGAAACCGAAGTACCAATTGCATCGACCGCAGAATCGGTGATATTGGAAGCAGACGAACCAAACAACGACATTGATCCCGACTCAACCTTGCCAGAAGAACCTGATATCCCAAAGAGGCGTTATCCAGACAGAATCAGGAAGCCTCCTCAAAGACTGAACTTATAATTGCTTAACTTCAACCAATGTATCTAGTAACCGTAATTGTAATTGTAATTAGTTATTATTTAGTTGTTAAATGAATGTTATGTACTGTTTATCTAAAAGGGGAGGAATTGTTGTGTATGTACCTTTAAGGGAATAACTGGTCTCAGACTGCAGTACCGGCAGTGACCACCCCTGTATAAAAGGCCCTAGCAGGCTTCTGTAGTTTCAGTTTCCAGGTTGTCTCCATTCAGTAAAGACTTGTTAAAATCAACTCCTGCAGTCCGTGTCTCAATTATACACGGACATAATACTCCACACTCCTTCCCCCTCCTCCACCCCTCCTCCACCCTCCTTCATCCTCCTCACCACTCCACCACCCCCCTCCACCCTCCCCCCTCCTCCACCCTCCTCCACCCCCCTCCTCCACCCCCTCCCCCCTCCTCCCCCCTCCACCACCCCTCCTCCACCCTCCTCCATAACCCCTCCTCCACCCTCCTCGCCCCTCCACTACCCCTCCTTCACCCTCCTCCACCACCCCTCTTCCACCCTCCTCCACCCTTCCACCCCTCCTCCACCCTCCTCCACCCCCCTCCTCCACCCCCTCCCCCCTCCACCCTCCTCCACCCCCCTCCTCCACCCTCCTCCATAACCCCTCCTCCACCCTCCTCCTCCCTCCACTACCCCTCCTTCACCCTCCTCCACCACCCCTCTTCCACCCTCCTCCACCCTTCCACCCCTCCTTCACCCTCCACCACCCTCCATTCTCACATCATATTAAAAGCTAGCTTTAGAATTGTTGTCAAAATCAGGAACCATTTGCAGTAAGATTTATGATCTAAAATGGCGAGACTGATTGTAGACCCAGTTAAACACATGTGGCTGCGTTTATTTTGATGTGTGAGTACATGAAAGTTGTACTTTTAAACTGAAATGAGCAAAACCTGGTTAGCATACTGCAGTTTGCAGAATTTTTTTCCAGTGTTTTTACATCAGTTTCAGAAGGTATAAATTATTTTAAATAGCTAAGCTATGTTAAGTTATCAAATAACTACTGGTGGATTTAAACACTGTCTTAAATTCACAAAGATAAGTACAGATGTCAGGGAACACCATCATCTCCAAGTTCCTTTCCAAGTCACAGGCTAACCTGACTAAGACACAGATCACCACTTCATCGCCACTGGGTCAAAATCCCGGGATTCGCTGATTCCCTACCGAACACTGCAGCAACTCGCCAAGGCTTCTTCGGCAGCACCTCCCAAACCCGCGACCTCTTCCACCTAGAAGGACAAGGGCAGCAGGCGCATGGGAACACCACCACCTCCAAGTCACACACCATCCTGACTTGGAAATATATCGCCATTCCTTCATCGTCACTGGGTCAAAATCCAGGAACTCCCTCCCTAACAGCAGTATGGGAGTACCTTCACCACACGGACTGCAGCGGTTCAAGAAGGCAGCTCACCACCACCTTCTCGAGGGCAATTAGGGATGGGCAATAAATGCTGGCCTTACCAGCGACGCCCAGATCCATAAACGAAAAAAAAAATCACTGTGGGAGCAGTACTGCCATAAAGACTGCAGCAGTTCAAGAAGCAGGCCAATGACCACCTTTTCAGGGCCTCACGAGCACTACACGTATTCCCAAGAACAAATATATAAGAAAAGGAGGGAGGCCTTTTGGTCCATCTAACTCATCCTTCCAGAGAAACCTACAATAGTCCTCCACCACTGCATCCAACTGCTTCTTGAATGACTCCATAGATTGTGGGTTCGAGCTCCACTCCAGCACATCGGGGTAGAGTTTCCGGGCGCGAATTGCGCTGAAAATCGCGCAAGTTTCCCAAAGTGAGGTTATGGTTCAAGCTTCCGCTCAAACCTATTTACATAATCACAAACGTAAAATCTTCCATGAACCAGCTCAATCGGGCAGTGTTTTGGAGCATAATGTTTAAAAATATTTCTTGATATATTTAAGAGCGGTAACCTGGTGCAGTTTGATTAATACAGCTGACAATGGGTTAATCACAAAAAATAAGCACTTTTAATCAGTCCACCACCTGTGAGTTACCTGATTTTAAATAACTGAAAATGACTTTAAAAACTATACTGAACCATTGACTAGTTTCATTGGTGTACAGTAGTCAGTTGCTTAGTAAATGACATTTTTTTAATATTTAAAAGAATTGAAAGGTGCCTATTAGTGTCCTCGTGCTTAAAAAAAGGCTTAATTTTAAGAGCCTCTTCGAAGGGCCACAAACAGGCACAATTAGCGGAAACTCACCTTGCTGACTCATTCGATCTGAGGGCGTGGCCAGTTTTGTGGGCGGGGCCAGCTTCTAACGCGATGTTTCTTAAACCAGCGCAAAAGATCGCGGAAACGGCACGTAACTTGTGCTTGAAATTCCTCGATCTTTTGCGCTGGTTTGGCCGATCTGGGGCGAAACTCTACCCCATAATCCAAGCTGACACTTCAGTGCAGTACTGAGCGAGTTTGCATTGACGGAGATTTTGTATGTTGGAGAAGTCATTAAACCAAGGCCCCCATTTGTTTGTAAAATGAAATCCCATGAAATTATTCGAAGAAGAGCAGGGGATTTCTACCGGTGTAATGGCCAACATTCACCCTTCAAGCAACACCACCGAAAACTGATTAACTGGTTAATTAATCTTGTTGTTTGTCGGACCTCGCTGTGCGTAAAGTGACAACACTTCAAAATTAATTCTTTTGCATTGGGACATTCTCAGGACATGAAAGGCACTATATCAATTTTTGTTTTATTTATTCATTTATGGGATGTGGGTGTCGCTGACAAGGCCAGCATTTATTGCCCATCCCTAATTGCGCTCGAGAAGGTGGTGGTGAGCCGCCTTCTTGAACCGCTGCAGTCCGTGTGGTGAAGGTACTCCCACAGTGCTGTTAGGGAGGGAGTTCCAGGATTTTGACCCAGCAATGATGAAGGAACGGCGATAAACTTTCAAGTCAGGATGGTGTGTGACTTGGAGGGGAACTTGGAGGTGGTGGTGTTCCCATGCGCCTGCTGCCTTTGTCCTTCTAGGTGATAGAGGTCGCGGATTTGGGAGGTGCTGCCGAAGATAAATGCAAGTTCTTTCGCTCTGTAGCAGGGACAGTGGCCACTCTTTAAAGTGCTTGGATGGGTGATGGTGACTCTTTGTTGGCTTTGCTTACGCCTCCATTGCTGACCTTGTTGAGGTCCAGACCTGTCTCGGAAGTTTTGACTCTGTCAGTGCAGTGTAGCCAAGGCTCCTTCCACAGACAGACTAATCAATGCAGAATTTCACACCCATACCAGAATTTCTACTGTCATTCTCCCCACCCCTTGTTATACTTCCTCAAATAGTTTTTCCTGCTGTAATTAGTTTGGAGCCAGTGCTTGATGTACCAATCCCATTATCTGATCTGAATCCAAATAGTGTCAGGATACCAAGGATAGGATTCTCCTCTTCACTGGAGTATGACGGTGAGGTGGGCCGTGGAGGGACCCTGTACCCTGAGACCGCTGAATCCCCGACCCATTTTTTTGCAAGGCATTCTCCAGGGAGGGATCACCACCATGAGAGAACCTACAAATCATCAGCAGCCTGAAGATGCAGTAGTGCTGCAGCACCAGAAGATGTGCCAAGGGACCTGAAGAGACAGAAGAACCAAAGGTGAAGAAACCTACCCGTCTTGTAGGCCTCAGCAGATTGAGGCCTACAAAGGTAAGTGCTGGGGCTGAACAGGAAGTAGAGGAGGCCTCTCCTAGGCCCCCCTCCCTCCATTTAGAGAAATCGGGACCTTTTTCACAGCTACCCCGAGCCTACTAACACCTTTCACCATGCAGTCCCGGGGAGCGGCAGTAACAGGGATGGCCGCAGGAAAATCCACTGGGAACTCGAGGCCCAGGACCTGGCTCTCATTTACATGCAGCTGGTGGGGGAAGAGCAGCCAGTGAGGGTCCTGGCGGAGGCAAGGGGTCGGAGCGGGAGCACAGCAAAAGGCTTTACCACCAATGTTGCCCCTTTTCTGCTGCTATCCTGGCCCATTAGGGAGGAGAAAGCAGAGGAAACCCCAATCTCAAGCCTCTAATCCCCATTATGTGCATATTGTGCACTGAATAGTGTTGAAACATGAAATGCACAGGGACTCTAACACCACGATTGGCAGCTCCTTAACCAACTGTTTTTTGCAATTTGGTAGGTTAATAAGCAAGGTGTAAAATGCATGAGGATTACTGAGCTATAAATCAGTGAAGATTAGTGTCACATTCAGATGCAGAACACCATTGACTGGTTTTGGGGTTTCTGAAACAATCCAACAGCTTCATGGTCACTTTTACTGATACCAGCTTTTCATTGCCAGATTTTTTTTAATTGAATTCAAATTCTCGAACTGCCACTGTGGGATTTTAACTCACTTCCACTGGATTATTAAACCAGGCCTCTGGATTACTAGTCCAGTAACATAACCACTGCGCTACCGTTCTCTTGGCAGGACTGGCTTTGGTACATCGGGTATTGGTTACTACTATTGAAGATCTAGTTGCCACGTGTCACCGAACTATCTCACTTTGCTCGGTGAGACAGCCACGTGTTAAGCCACAACTATTACTGCAAGCGCCTGAGCAGTACATTTGGCATAGAGGCGAAACACAGCAAATTGCTTTTAACCTTTTTTTTTTCTAAACAGCCACCAGTTAACTGATGTTTTTATACAGTATCTTTTTAAAAATATATTTATTGCACTGAGATTGGGATGTTTCCAAATCCTGAGCGGGTTTGCTGCAGGAACAACATCCTCATGCCACAGAATTTGGTCCGTTTTTAGTGCAGAAAGGGGCCTTGAGCTGACGCAGAATTTTAGGGACCTTGACTGTTTGCTTGGGAGCGCCTCTCTCCGAGAGCCCAGAATCCGACACACACAAGCCTGCCTAATGAAGGGTGACACCAGCGGTGTTGGAGGGAGTAGCACATCTTTGTGTTGCTGTCGCCGCTCCACGGCAAAGTCCTTTGTCCTTTCCCTTCGACTTCTCAAGGATGTTAGGGCTCAAGACATTTCACATCCAGTCAAGTCAAGAGAGACAGGTCAGCATGTCCTCCAGGGTAGCAGTGGATACAGTGGCTTGAATCTATAAGTTTCTTTATGCTTAACCTTACAACTAGCACACTCATGCTCTGCCAGGGCTCTGTCCGTCCGGCCAGAGGCAGAAACCCTTGGAGTCAACCACAACTTTGGAAGGTAATTGGGAGTTGGAGTCCAATTGTGCCATTCAAGAGGTGGTAAAGAGTGAGTCTGCCCTTTTGAAATACCACTCGATCAGGCTGCCTGGATGTTTGAAACCATCGACTCAAGGGTCCCACAGAATTAAATGGGGCAGCTCCCAATACCTTTACTTTATGGTGGAGCCCTTTGCTCTGGATTTCTTGAAAGTCACATTATTCAACTTTTGTGGGATTTGTTTTTGCACTTCTCCCCTTTGGGCAGCTTACAAGGATGTCTGCCCAGATTTGCACAAGGGTTCCATTCATAAATTAACCTTATCGGTGGGTTGGTGGGACAGTACAACTTTCTAGTCAAGTGTTTGGAGGAATGGGTCTCTGCTGACACGAGTCTGATGGTAACGTACCTGAGGGCTGGTCTGCAGTCAGTTTGGTCACAGAGACCTGCAAGGCAGAGAGCTTGGCTTTCATGTTGCGGATCCCATCAGTAAAACGGTTTTCCTGTCCTTTTAGGAATTGTTGCATTTGTCGGATGGCAGTTAGGACCTTCTGTCTGTTCAGGCAACCCTACACAATGAAAATAGGAGTGAATTGGAGGTTAGTTCTGACATTAACCGATTTCTCTGCAGCCTTTGACACGGTTGACCACATCACCCTCCTCCAATGTCTTTCCTCCTTGGTTCCACTGTTACCTATCGAATCATAGCCAGAGCATCTCCAGAAATAGCTTCTCTTCCCTTCCCTAAAATATTACCTCTAGAGTCCTCCAAGGATCTATCCTTAGCCCCCTCCTCTTCCTCACTTATATGGTGGCCCAGGTGACATCATTCAAAGACATAGGGGTCGATTTTCATTGACCCGTGGAGTCAGGATTGGAGGCGTGCGGGGGGTTAAAGTCACGAATTCGGGGGTCCCGACACCATCCCGCGCCCAACCCGCCTCCAATTAAGTTTCAAAGGAGGCGGATACCCGCCCCACACTGGGACCCGCCTACCCGAGGCGGGAAGGGATTAGTGCCAATTAACTGCCTGTTAACAGGTAGTTAACAGGCAGTTTTTAGCCTAATCCCTATTTTAAAGCTTGATCTGTGGGATTCCCGATGGCTCCAAACCATGCCAAGTTAGAGGAGTTGGGCCGTCGGGTTGAAGGACTTGGAGGGGGTTCGAGATAGAAAACAGAAACTTAGAAGATAGGTACAGGAGTAGGCCATTCGGCCCTCGCGAGCCTGCTCCGCCATTCAATGAGATCATGGCTGATCATCCAAATTTCATTACCCTGTCCCTGCCTTCTCCCATATCCCTTGATCCCTTTAGCCTTAAGAAATATATCCAACTCCTTCTTGAATATATTTAATGAACTGGCCTCCACCGCCCTCTGTGGCAGAGAATTCCACAGGTTTACCACTCTCTGGGTTGAAGAAATTCCTCCTCATCTCTGTCCTAAATGGCTTCCCCTTATCCTTAGACTATGACCCCTGGTTCTGGACTTCCACCGGCCATCGGGAACATCCTTCCTGCATCTAGTCTGTCCAGGCCTGACAGAATTTTATAGGTTTCGATGAGATCCCTCTCAATCTTCTAAACTCCAGTGAGTATAAGCCCAATCGACACAATCTCTCCTCATACGTCATTCCTGCCATCCCAGGTATCAGCCTGGTGAATCATCGCTGCACTCATTCCATGGGCAAGAACATCCTTCCTCAGATAAGGCGGACCAAAACTGCACACAATACTCAAGGTGCGGGTCTCACCAAGGCCCTGTACAACTTCAGCAAGACATCCTTGTTCCTGTACTCGAACCCTCTTGCTACGAAGGCCAACATACCATTTGCCTTCTTAACCGCTTGCTGCACCTGCATGCTTACCTTCAGCGACTGGTGCACAAGAACACCCAGGTCTCTTTGCACTTCCCCTTCTCCCAATCTATTGCCATTCAAATAATAATCTGCCTCCCTGTTTGTGCCACCAAAGTGGATAACCTCACATTTATCTACATTATAGTGCATTTGCCATGTTTCTGCCCAATCACCCAACCTGTCCAAATCGTACTGGAGTTTCACGACATCCTCCTCACAGCATACCTTCCCACCCAGCTTTGTGTCGTCTGCAAATTTGGAGATACTACATCCAATTCCCTCGTCCAGATCATTAATATATATTGTGAACAGCTGGGGTCCTAGATGTCGGTGTTCAGGTGAGTGATGGGTGCATGAGTGCAAAGGTAAGTGTGTTTGGTGTGTCTACAGTGTGTAAAGAAGTTTAAATTACCTGTACTTACCTTTACAGCCTTCCTTCCTCTAGGTTTCGGGAGTCCATCATCTAACTGGCACAGAAAGCAGAATGGCTGCGATCTGTCAAAAGTGACAGCCTGCAGCTTTGTGTGCCGGTGAGATTTCTAACTGAGTCTGTGTAGAAGGACTCAGGTTAGAAGTAAGACTCTCAGTGTTTGACAGCTTCAAACAGCTGTGAAACGCTGATATTTCATCTGTCAAAAGCTCTTGACAGATGAAATTTCAGTTTGTGATGTCACCTGTTGCCGGGTGGCCCTTAATTGGCCCGCTGAGCCCACTGGGCGGGCTCAACAAGGTCAATCAAGTTAAAATCGCGTGGATTGGCTGCATCTCGATGGAGGCAGGACTACAACCCCGAAAGTTGTAGTCCCGCCTCCTTCTCGACTTCTGAATGAAAATCACCCCCATAGGATCAACTTCCACATGTAAGCTGATGACACCCAATTCTTCTTCTCCACCACCTCTCTTGACTAATGTTCCCTTTAATTTTTGGGGGTGCGCGGGCCCTTTAAGGGGCTGCGCAGCCCATTCATAATACTACACATGCGTGGTTTTTCCCATTTAAAAGCCGGTGAGCCGGCTGCGCGGGAGCTCCAGAGCGTTGCAGGGCTGCGCAGTTTAACGGGAACATTGCTCTTGACCCCTCCACTGCCTCTCTGTTGTCAGACTGCTTGTCCAATACCCAGTCTTAGATAAGCCTTAATTTCCTCCAGTTAAACATTGGGAACAAAGCCATCATCTTAGGCCCCCAACCAGAACTTCTGTACCCTTGTCACAAATTCCAACCCCCTCCCAGGCCACTGACTCAGGTTGAACTGGACTATTCGCAACATCAGATTCCCGAGCTCAGCTTCTGACCCCATATCCTCTCCATTGCAAAGACCGCCGCTGACCTCCATCTCCACCTCCATCATATACCTGCCTCCTGCCCTAACTCAGCCCACCTGTCACTGAAACCCTATTCCATATCTTTGCCACCTCCAGCCTTAATTGCTCCAATACACTGCTGGCCGGCCTCCCTCAAATCCTGCACTCTTTGTAAACTTCAGCTGCCCATGTCCTATCCTGTATCAAGTCCCGCTCACCCATCACTCTTGTCCTTGTCTACCTACATTGGCTCCCAGTCCTCCAATTTAAAAGCAAAATATGCGGGAAATCTGAAATAAAAACAGAAGATGCTGGAGACACTTAGCAAGTCAGGCAGCATCTGTGGAGAGAGAAACCGAGTTAACGTTTCAGGTCGATGACCCTTCGTCAGAACTGCCTGACCTGCATCTGCATATTTTGTTCCAGCCTTTTCTGTTTTTACCTCCAATTTAATATTCTCATCCTTGTGTTTAAATCCATTTATGACTTTCTTCTCCCTCTCTATGTATCCTCCTCCAGCCCTACAGCCTCTTCCCTACCCGAACTCTCCGTTACTCTGACTCTGGCATTTTATTCATCCCCTTCCCCTTTGCCCCACCATTGGAAGCTATGCCTTTACCTGCCTGGACTCCATGCGTGGTAATCAGCAGGAGGTTTCCTTGTTCATGTTTGACCTCATGCCATGAGACTTCATGGGGTCCGGAGTCAATGTTGAGAACTCCCAGGGCCACTCCCCACCGTGTCAGCACCTCTATTGAGTCTGTCCTACTGGTGGGACAGGACATACCCAGGGATGGAGATGGAAGAGTCTGGAAGGTATGATTCTGTGAGTATGACTATGTCAGGCTGTTTCTTGACTAGTCTGTGGGACAGCTCTCCCAATTTTGACACAAGTCCCCAGATGTTAGTGAGGAGCACTTTGCCGAGTCGACTAGGCTGGGTGCGCCTTTGTCGTGTCCGGTGCCTAGGTCGATGCCGGGTGGTCCGTCCGGTTTTATTATTAATATACTTCTTTGTCGGGGTTTGGTATAACTGAATGGCTTGCTAGGTCATTTCAGAGGGCAGTTAAGAGTCAACCACATTGCTCTGGGTCTGGAGTCACTTATAGGCCAGACCAGGTAAGGGCGGCAGATTTCCTTCCCTAAAGGGCATTAGTGAACCAGATGGGTTTTTATGACAATCCGGTAGTTTCATGGTCACCATTACTGACACGAGCTTTTTATTCCAGATTTATTGAACTAACTGAATTTAAATTCCCCAGTTGCCGTGGTGGGATTTGAATTCACGTCTCCGGATCATTAGTCCAGGCCTCGGGATTACTAGTCCAGCAACATAAAAACGAAAGACTTGCATTTCTATAGCGCCTTTCACGACCCCAGGATGTCCCAAAGTGCTTTACAGCCAATGTGGGAAACGTGGCAGCCAATTGCGCACAGCAAGCTCCCACAAACAGCAATGTGAGAATGACCAGATAACCGCTATGCTACCGTACCCCTATTGTAGCTGTGTACTATATATACACACACACACATTAAAAACTAACTCACATTGGCATCTTCAGCATTTGAGGTTTAGTTGCAACAGCCAGCTCTTCTCTGAAGCTCACAAGCATTTCTATAAATCGGTTTATTGCAGAGCTAACAGGACCAGCAGTGTTTATATCCGAGGCCTTTGAACCGCTCTATATTGGCCATTATACAGTAACAGCTGGAAGAAACACCGCGTGTCCTTCAAAGTCATTAAACGAACAGATTTTAATGTCTGCAGTGCATTCTGCATGAAATGTTGTACTTTTTAGATTTGTTCAAACGCACTTTAGCGCATACATCACATCAATGAGATTTTCTCGGAGAACAACTTTCAGCGACATCAGAGACCTGGGAGCCCCTCCATCCCTGTCCCCCTGCAGATTATTGATTCTACAATTTACTCACGTTTCTTACCGATAAACTATTTTTCCTTTTCTCTCACAGCAATCTGCAGCACAGCAGTAAAAACAGAGGTTGCTACTTGCCTGCGAAGCCTGTGACGGGTAAAGGCAGGAGAGTACCAGGTACAGAAAAAGGCTGTACTGAATCCCAGGAACCATATCGCCTCTGCTCCTTTACTCTTAGGGAATGCCTTCAAGGTCTGCACGTGTGTGGGTTTTTTCTCCCCCCTACACCGGGAAAACTCCTAGTTTTCGCTGGCAGGTGCATTCACATTGGGCTCATTGTGGAGTCAGTCGGTTTCACTCCCTGGACAGGATGACGGCAAGTGAGAGTTCAGCAAAGTCTTTCAAGGGAGCTTCTTTTCCAGACTCGACTGAATTCACATACTCAGGTTTGTTCCCTTGCTGCGGGACGGGAGTTGATCTCCACTGGACTGTGTGCTCAGGGTGAAGGATTGCTTTGGTCTCAGGTTCCTGTCAGAATGATATTGTCCCGCCCCTTTAAGGAGCTGGAGGGCTGGTGGAATTGAGACAAAAAAAATTGCTTCAACTTTGCAGCTATTATCTTAAGGTAGCAAATCGCGCTTTAAACAATGACCTTCCTTGATGATACACGTTAGTGACAAGGGCTACATCATAATAACAACATAATAAGTATGTTGTCAAATAAGGACTGATTTACAATTGGTTTATATGCGCGCACATACATGTAAATGTGAAAACAGAATATTGTAAGGGTTCTATGTACACTGTGGATTTATACATCGAACGATTTATGTTGCTTTCAGATTTCAAAATTGAGCCCCACAGACTGAGAATGTTAACAATAAAAGTTTACATCAACTGCATTCGTGCTTTTAAAACACTATCAAAATGGTCAGTGATAAGGTATATTTTTAGCGTCAACAGGGATTAGAAAAATATTTTGATGTGAATCCTGTCAAATGGCATCATTTCTCTGCATAGCTTTTAAATTCCAATTACTATGCACTTATAATAAATAATAAAATGATGTAGCAAAATATATGTAATGATACAGCACCTTATCACATGCAAAGCGTTTGACGACCAATGCAACACTTTTCAAGTGCAGTTTCACACACATCAAATGAGATGAAACGAACCTGTAAGCTGCTTTTGGTGTCTTTGGTCGAGGGGAAAAGGTTAGGACAGTGGGAGAATTCCCGGCTCTTTTCAAGTAAGGATTAGGGGATGGGTGGGGTGTTGGGCGGGTGGTTTCGTCTGTTTCCGACTACTGCCCTGTTACAAAGCCTTAAATGTAGTGTGTGCGTGTTTTTAAGTACCTATTGGGCATATGGATACATAATGCAATCACATTTCCCCTTCGTTTGAAACTGTTCTACCAGAACGGGCAGCACGGTGGCATAGTGGTTAGCACTGTTGCCTCACAGCGCCAGGGACCCGGGTTCGAATCCGGCCTCGGGCGACTGTCTGTGTGGAGTTTGCACATTCTCCCCGTGTTTGCGTGGGTTTCCTCCGGGTGCTCCGGTTTCCTCCCACAGTCCAAAGATGTGCGGGTTAGGTTGATTGGCTATGATAAATTGACCCTTAGTGTTAGGGGGGATTAAATACATGGGGTTGCGGGGATAGGGTGGGATATGTGTTGGGGTTACGGGGATTGGGCCGAAATGGCCTCTATCTGCACTGTGGGATTTCTGTGATTCTGTGATTCTGTGACTCCTGAATCAACATTGCAAGATGCGTGTGATTCAATTGACCCTCGTGTCCATGAACATATCACCTGTATTGTATTGATTAAAGCAGTGATATTAGATTACTGTCTATCAGCTTTCTACTGTGAGTATCTGCTCTCTATATCCAGCAAAGAAAAAACCTTTCTGGGCTGTTTGATATGAAACGAATTCATCAGAAGGAGAGGAATGCGGCTGCTGCTAGTTTAACAGCCCAGAAAGGGCTGGATATAGAGAGAGCAGATACTCACAATAGAAAGCTGATAGGCAGTAATCTAATATCACTGCTTTAATTAATACAATACAGGTGATATTTTCATTTTCCAGGAATGCACACTTGAATTGACACCCATCTATGATATATATCACTGTTACAGTGAGGGGTGTGGGGTATATCACTGTTACAGTGAGGGGTGTGGGGTATATCACTGTTACAGTGAGGGGTGTGGGGTATATCACTGTTACAGTGAGGGGTGTGGTGTATATTGGAGTTGCAGTGCGGGGTGTGGGTTATATCACTGTTACAGTGAGGGCTGTGGGTTATATCACTGTTACGGTGCGGGGTGTGGGTTATATCACTGTTACAGTGAGGGCTGTGGGGTGTATCTCTATTACTGTGCAGTGTGTGGGATATATCGGAGTTACAATGAGGAGTGTGGGGTATATCACTGTTATAGTGAGGGGTGTGGGGTATATTACTGTTACGGTGCGAGGTGTGGTTATATGTTCGAGGCCAGGACCCAGGAGCGAGGATGAGCCCAGCAGCGAGGTCAAGGCCCAGGAGTGGCGCAGCATTGACCAGCAGCGGGGTCGGGGGTCGGGGCCCAGGGAAGGTGCAGCATGGGCCAAAGGCAAGGTCGGGAGGACCACAATGCATCCTACGAAACCCAGGCAGAGAAGACCTGCGGGAAGGAGGGAGGAGGACAGTAGGAGTATGTTTGTGTGTGTGTGCTAGGCCATTGTAGCAGAACCTGGTCTCCAATCCTCTTGGATCCCCTTGCCATTGGACCAAGACCTTGCTCTGTCAAGCCCGTGTGGTAGCTGGTGTGCAACGGCCACCCCATGTTAAAAGAATTCACGCACAGGCATCTTCCACCCTTTAAAATGAAGTTCGGGACCTGGAACGTCATGGACAACCCCAACAATGACAGACCGGAACACCGTACTGCTCTCGTTGCCCAGGAACTCAGACGTTTCAACCACCATCTGTCCCACCTGTGACAGACTGTAGGTCCCGCATTGGACTCATCAGTCACCTGAGAACTCATTTTTAATGTGGAAGCAAATCATCCTCGGTTCCGAGGGACTGCCTAAGAAGAGGAAGATATTAAAAAGCGTACATTTATATGTGATTTCTGTTTGTAAAACCTTACTTCCTATTGTGACATTTTTGTCATACTTTTATGTCAACTTGTCCCCATTATAATTACGATGCCCACATTTGCCTATGTAAACATGTCACACTGTAATGACACCCTCCTGACAATGGTGGTGCTGTAGAGTCTCAATTTTCCAGCTCCCTGCTCCTCAGCCAAACTCCTATGTCCCAGGCAATTGTACTTCACTCCTTCCCAAACTACCACTGCTTTTGCTGTTTAAAAATCAAAATATTAGATACAATTAAGAACAGAATGCATGACTTTAAAACGAGGATGATGTCTGCACACTGTGGTCCAGTTAGCACCTGCTCTCTAACCTCACTTCACTTGAAGACTACGCTTAATCTTGACTCCCCATGTGCAATGCCACCGGTGGTCGACTAGTATAATAGCTGAAAAAATGCCAAGGGTTTTTTCATATCCTCCATTTATATCGCACCTTATCACGCCTCTCAGAAATACCTCAACACTTCACAAACAATGGATTACTTTGGCAGGAAGATCCCAAAAACAACAGTGAGATGAATGACCAGTTAATCAGGTTGTGGCGGTGTTGGTTGAGGGAGGAATACTGGCCAGGTCACTGGAATAGCTCCCTTCTTCTCTTACAATACGGGAGCTTTTAACATTCACGCAAAAGGCAGGATGGACATCTCTTTTAATGCCTATCCGGAGGGCAGGGAGATCACTTCAGGAGTGGATCACCATTCATAACAGCGGCGAAGCTGGATGGAGGAAATCCAGCCCCACAATCTTTTTTTTGCTAAAAGGTACCCCTAAAATGCTTTGTAAAACTGATTACCCTAGTGCTGTACGTATGTGGATTGAGACGATGGTGGTGGGGCTACCTCATTGTCCACATAAAGCAGGACCCAGCTAAGGTCCAGATTGATAGAAGTTAGGCTACCCATTAATGGCTCATCGTGAGTCCCAGTGGATGGAGTGACTGTCCAGGCACTGAGAGAAGGTGGGTGATCCAGGGCTAATTGGACACAAAGGGGAGGGTTAGTTTGAAGGCTGGGTTGCAGACGAGCCAAATGTGATAGCTAGCAGTGCCCTCCGCTGGTTGTTATATGGAAGGACTCCACAATAAATAATCGACTTCAGAAACACAGCTGGTGAGCGTCCTCTGCCGGACAAGAGGAAGAAGTGGCGACAAGGTTCTGGCTTAAAGGGGCAGGCATGTACAGAACGATAGCAAAATACTGCAGATGTTGGAAATCCGAAATAACAACAGAAAATGCTGGAAAAACTCAGCAGGTCAGGCAACATCCGTGGAGAGAAATTTGAGTTGACGTTTCGGGTTGGACCCTTCTTCAAAACTCTGTTTGTACAGAAGCCTGACATCGGTAGTGGGGAAAATGCTAGAGTCCATTATAAAAGATGTAATAGCAGAGCACTTGGAAAGCAGTGACAGGATTGGACAAAGTCAACATGGATTTATAAAAGGTAAATCATGCTTGACTAATCTACTGGAATTTTTTGAGAATGTAACTGGTAAAATAGATAAGGGAGAACCAGTGGATGTGGTGTATTTGGACTTTCAGAAGGCTTTCGATAAGGTCCCGCATAAGAGATTAGCGTGTAAAATTAAGGCACATGGGATTGGGGGCAAGGTATTGACTTGGATAGACAACTGGTTGGCAGATAGAAAGCAAAGAGTTGGAATAAACGGGTTGTTTTCCGAGTGGCAGGCAGTGACTAATGGGGTACCGCAAGGATCGGTCCTAGGACCTCAGCTGTTCACAATATATATTAATGACCTGGACGAGGGAATTGGATGTAGTATCTCCAAATTTGCAGACGACACAAAGCTGGGTGGGAGGGTGTGCTGTGAGGAGGATGTCGTGAAACTCCAGTACGATTTGGACAGGTTGGGTGACTGAGTAGAAACATGGCAAATGCACTATAATGTGGATAAATGTGAGGTTATCCACTCTGGTGGCAAAAACAGGAAGGCAGATTATTATTTGAATGGCAATAGATTGGGAGAAGGGGAAGTGCAAAGAGACCTGGGTGTTCTTGTGCACCAGTCGCTGAAGGTAAGCATGCAGGTGCAGCAGGCGGTTAAGAAGGCAAATGGTATGTTGGCCTTCGTAGCAAGAGGGTTCGAGTACAGGAACAAGGATGTCTTGCTGCAGTTGTACAGGGCCTTGGTGAGACCACACCTTGAGTATTGTGTGCAGTTTTGGTCGCCTTATCTGAGGAAGGATGTTCTTGCCATGTAAGGAGTGCAGCGAAGATTCACCAGACTGATACCTGGGACGGCAGGAATGACGTACGAGGAGAGATTGGCTCGATTGGGCTTATACTCACTGGAGTTTAGAAGATTGAGAGGGGATCTCATCAAAACCTATAAAATTCTGTCAGGCCTGGACAGACTAGATGCAGGAAGGATGTTCCCGATGGCCGGGGAGTCCAGAACTAGGGGTCATAGTCTAAGGATAAGGGGTAAGCTTTTTAGGACTGAGATGAGGAGGAATTTCTTCACCCAGAGAGTGGTGAACCTGTGGAATTCTCTACCACAGAAGGCAGTGGAGGCCAATTCATTAAATATATTCAAGAAGGAGTTGGATATATTTCTTAAGGCTAACGGGATCAAGGGATATGGGGAGAAGGCAGGGACAGGGTACTGAATTTGGATGATCAGCCATGATCTCATTGAATGGCGGAGCAGGCTCGAGGGGCCGAATGGCCTACTCCTGCTCCTATCTTCTATGTCTATGTTTCTATGACAGATTCAAAACTGTTCTGTGGTGAGATCCTACACTGTTTCTGTTGTGAACAGCCAAGCTAATGGGAATCAGCAACATATTTCAAAAATCAACAGAGGCGTTTAGAGAGAGGGTCGATTGGTTCCCCAGTGATTGTAGCTCCAGATTGTACTGATGTGTTTGTCGAACTGAAATTCTTCAGGTTGGAGGTTTCTCCAGCCCTAGAAATGGACGGCCTAATGGATGATACACAGAAGAATGGAGAGAGAATGGAGGAACTGAAGAAAAGGTTAGTGCTGGAATCAGGATTGCAGAGATCGAGAGCTTAGTTGCTCATCAACCTGAAACATTGGCCCCCGATCTTTACTGGGGTGAGATTTCAAAGCATGAGAGAGGATTTCTGGTCGGGAGTGGGTTTTTTCAACATCATCCCCACCCGGAAGCCAACCTGATTGACAGTGGGGGGGTGGGGGGGGGGGGGGGGGGGAGGCTGCTGAAAAGGCCGCAGCCCAGGAACAGGGATAGAGATCGCAAGGGTGGGGGGAGGGGGATACAGTGTGGCTTCGAGGGTCGGGGTGTTGGCGAGAGATTGGGGCAGAGATGAGGGCATCGGGAAGGTCGGTGATCACCGGGGGATCAGTGATCGTGGTGCGGGGGGGCGGGGGGAGGTCCGATCATGGGGGGATCTGATTGTGGGGGGGTCCGATTGCATGGGGGCTCCGATCCCGGGGAATGAAGCAGGTTAGCTTGGGGGCCGGGGGGAAGCACACTTGCTGCTCCTGGCCCACAAGCTGGAAAGGCACTTCCAGCCTGTTCCTGTTCCATGCACCAGTCCTCCCTTTAGCACCCGGGGAAACCCGGCCAGCCACCGTTAAAGCTGGACAAGAGATAAAATCTGAGGCACACATCCTCATTCAAATATTTAAATCAGCAACCTGCCTCCTGGGAGCGGGTTGGTTGCCTGTCCCCCATCCCACCACCGTTAACACTGGAAGTGGGCTGGCCCGAGGCGGGTTTGACAATTTTTTAATTTTCACATCCCACCCGAAACCCACCCGTTTTGCGGGGTTAGAATTACCCCCAAAGATGCTGCCTGACCTGCTGAGTGTTTCCAGCATTTTCTGTTTTCATTTCTGATTTCCAGCATCCGCAGTATTTGGCTTTTGACTCACTTGCTTACTTGATGTAGCACGGGAATACACAGCTAATAGACTACCAACACCTGACAATTTATGTGCAAGATCCTTGATCAGAACCAAGTAAAATTGGTTCCACATCCCCAATGGCCCAGTGAGGCTATGCCGACTGGGACAGGCCCAGGCCTGATCTCCGACTGTGCGGAGTTAGCTGGCGTCCAACTGGACAGCGGTAACAGGGCTACAGGACCTCTGGGATTGGAAATGGGAAATCAGCCAGGGTTCCCCACTGCTGATTGCTATCCGGCAAACTCTGCTGGAAGCGGATCTGTGTTGATGTTATGAAAGCAGATGATTGGCTGATGCCCCTTGTGGTCAAATAGCCTACCAACACTAACTGTCAAAGCTCACACATGATTAATGGGTCAGGTACCAGGGAGGGACCAGCATTCAAAGAACTAAAGCCAATGCCTTTAAGAGGAGTGGGAAGAAAAAGAAAATTGTTCTAATTTTTATCCAGTAAAAATGAATGCACCAGAGGACTGACGGTTCCACCCGGCTAATGCAACTTATATCTTTAAGAAACAAATTGTCTACTATTTAGCAGTTTTGATTTAATGAAATCTTTACCTTTTTTTAATAAATTGCTGGTGTCCTGTACTTATTCTTAATTCTTCACACGGTCTTGTGTGGATGAAACTGGTATTGTCCCCCTCTCCCTCAAATCTGCCGTCATCACCCCTCTCCTCAAAAAAACAACCCTTGACCCCTCCGTCCTTGTAAACTACCGCCCCATCTTCAACCTCCCTTTCCTCTCCGAAATCCTGGAACATGTTGTCGCCTCGCAAATCCATGCCCATCTTTCCCGCAACTCCATGTTTGAATCCCTCCAATCAGGTTTCCGCCCTTGCCACAGTACCAAAACGGCTCTCATCAAAGTCACAAATGACATTCTTTGTGACTGTGACAAAGGTGTAAGCTATCCCTCCTCGTCCTTCTTGTCCTGTCTGCAGTCTTTGACATGGTTGACCACTCCATCCTTCTTCAACGCCTCTCCACCGTCGTCCAGCTGGGTGGGACTGCACTCGCCTGGTTCCTTTCAGGAAAGTGGTAGATGGAGTTTAATACAGAGAAGTGTGAGGTGATGCATTTTGGCAGAAGGAACAGGGAGAGGCAATATGCACTTAATGGCACAGTTTTAAAGAGTGTGCAGGGACAGAGGGACCTGGGAGTTAATGTGCATAGGTCCCTGAAGGTAGCAGGACATATTGAGAGAGTGGTTAGCAAAGCATATGGGATCTTGGGCTTCATAAATAGAGGTATTGAGTACAAAAGTAGAGAAGTTATGCTGAATCTTTATAAAGCGCTGGTTAGGCCACAACTGGAGTATTGCATCCAGTTCTGGTCACCACACTTTAGGAAGGATGTGAAGGCCCTTGAGAGGGTGTAGAGGAGATTTACCAGAAGGGTTCCGGGGATTGGGGGATCTTAGCTACAAGGACAGGTTGGAGAAGCTGGATTTGTGTTCATTAGAGCAAAGGAGGTTGAGGGGTGATTTGATAGAGGTGCACAAGATTATGATGCGTTTGGATAGGGTAGACGGGGAAAGGCTGTTCCCACTAGTTGATGGTTCAAGGACTAGGGGACACAGATTTAAGGTTTTGGGCAAGAGATATAGGGGGGACGTGAGGAAAAACTTTTTTACGCAGCGAGTGGTGAGGACCTGGAACTCGCTGCCGACAGAAGTGGTGGAAGCAGAGACACTTCTGTTGCCTAGGCCCTAAGCTCTGGAATTCCCTCCCTAAACCTCTCCATCTCGCTACCTCTCTTTCCTCCTTTAAGTCGCTCTTTAAAATCCATCTCTTTGACCAAGCTTTTGGTCACATGCACTAATTTCTCCTTATGTGGCTCGGTGTCAAATTTCTTTGTCTTTTAATACTCCTGTGAAGCGCCGTGGGATGTTTTACTATGTTAAAGGTGCTATATAAATACAAGTTGTTGTTGTTTACAATAACCCCACAGTAGTAATAGAGATAACCAATTGCAAACATAGTGGGAAGATTTCCTGAAATTGCTATTTCGAGCAAAACCTTGAAAATTTTGTAAAACAATGTGTGCTCAGAGGAAATTGACTCCTTGTATATGGAGTTGATTTTCACGGCCTCCTGCCCAGCAGGAACAGGATGATAATGGCAGTGTACCACCTGCTGTCCTCTTCCCAGTCCCAGTCTGGCCACTGCTGTTCTCGCCGGGGCCTTTCACCTGTTTCAGGCGGGAACCTACTTTTAGTACAGTCCCCGCTGCTTACAGTGGGCGCGTCAGTGTTAACGCGATTTCCCCTCTATACACGGTGGATGGTTAATGGTTCCATTAAAAGCCCGTTAATCTCCCCCATCGCTGATTAACTCTCCTGTATTAATCAGGAACACGGGAGGCACTGCTGGAACCCAGCGCTCTATAATTCCAACCCACTCACGCTATTCCCTGGTGCAATGCACACTAATCATTCTGTAAAATTTTTGCACGATTCTCACACTGACAGGACATGGCAAAGAACCACGAACTCCTCACTGGCGCTTCCAGACTGATGCTGTCCGCAGAGATCAGTCAACTTCGCCCAGCTTCTCTTCACCTGAATTCCTCGTCTGGCTCCACACAGAGAAGCATAACAGGTAATTGCACCTTAACAAGGTGCGAACTACTCACTGAACACCTGTTTCTGCCCGAAATAACCGACGCTGTTAGCGCCAACTTGGTCATTTACAATAATGGTAATGACAAATTGGCTAGTGCTATTTACCCAATTTAAACGTGTGCATTTAAGTGATAGGGATTGTATACTAATCAGGATCCTGTGACGTACATAGGATCCCAATGTGATTTTGAGGTACCATTGGGCGGAGATGGGACCACGCACACTACACCCATTGGAACCAGGCATGCAGCAGCCTCACCAGCGGTCCTTAAAGGAACTGCTGCATATTGCTCAGAAAAAAGTAAGTACAAGTTTTTTGTAGAGATTTCTGTGGGGCCGGAAGGAGCACGAAAGTCACATTAATGAGGATATATGATAGACAAAGGAAAGGAAGTTGCAGGTGAAATTTGCAGAGGGGCATGTGTTATGATAAGAGTTATAATTTTAGGAGATTTTACCTATCAAAAGTTAGGCTGGGATAGGATAAATGTTTGTGGAAGGGAAATTGAGTTTTTTTGCAGTGTGTTCAGGATTGTTTTCTCAGTCGGTATATTGCTATTCCAACAAGGAAGGCAGCATTGCTTGACCCTGGTTCTGTATATTTAAGCAGAGCGAGTAGACAACCCAGAAGTAAGGCAATGATCACAATATAATTAGGTTCAGTGTAAGAGTTGGAAAAGGAAAATGAAAAGCTGAGGGCCAGGGGTACTTGACTGGAAAAAGCAAATTGTAACAAGTTAATAAGAGACATTGCCCAAACAAAATGGAAGGAAAAGCTGGCAAATAGAATCTCAGATCAGTAATGGGAAAGGTGCAAATCAGGCACATTCCAGTAAGGACAATGGCAGTGCACCGAAGGTTGGGGTCCTAAAGGTGAATAAGGGGAAGTAGATCAAATTTGAAACTGAAAAAAGAACCGACGCAGATAATAAAAATGAAAGCCAGGACAAATATAGAGCATAGATAGGAAAACTACAACAAGGAAGACTAGAAAAGCTAGGAGGATGTATGTACGAAAATGAGCAAAAAGAACAAAAGAGGCAACAACTAGCCATCTTTGTATAGGTATATTATTCTTAATAGGAAAAGCCAGGTAGATGCAGAACCACCAAGAGACAAGGAAGCAAACTTGTATTTGAGAGTCAGGGAATAGAGTGATACTAAATGAGTATGTTGGTTTCAATGAGGAGGTGGATATTGAGATGTAGAACCATCAGAGGTAGATGGGTGGAGGGGAACTTTACTATGTAAATAGTATTAAAGAAGCTGCTCAACCTTAAGGTAGGCAACTCATCAGGACTGCATGGTTTACAGCTATGAATCATTAGGGAAGCTAGGGAGGAATAGCAGAGGCTTTGACTATAATTTTCCAAAATTCAGTAGAAGAGAAAATTGTGCCAAAATATGCCATCCTATTCAAAACAGGAGATGAGGACAAGGCAGAAAATTATAGTCTAGTTAGTCTTATTTCAGTTATTAGTAAACCACTCGAGTCTATAATATCTAAAAACAAAGGAATAAAAGGGCCAAATAGAGTGTATGAGAATAGATTAGCAGCTAACATAAAAGAGAAACCAAAAGTCTTTTATAAACATATAAATAGTAAAAAGGTAGTCAAAGGAAGGGTGGGACTGATTAGGAACCAAAAGGGAGATCTTCTTGGGGAGGCAGAGGGCTTGGCTGAGGTTCTAAATGAGTACTTTGCAATTGTCTTCACTAGAGAAGAGGATGCTGCCAATGTAGCAGTAGAGGAGGAGGTCGTAGCAATATTGGATAGGATTAAAATAGATAAAAATAGGAGGTACTTAAAAAGTTGGCAGACCTCAAAGTAGAACAATCACTTGGTCCAGATCTTAGCATCATAGAATCATAGAATGGTTACAGCACAGAATGTGGCCATTCGGTCCGTCGAGCCCGTGCTGGCTCTCTGCAAGAGCACTTCAGCTAGTCCCACTCCCCCGCCCTTTCCCCATCGCCTTGCAAATTTCTTTCCTTCAGATACTTATCCAATTCCCTTTTGAAAGCCATGACTGAATCTGCCTCCACCACCCTTTCAGGCAGTGCATTCCAGACACTCGCTGCGTATAAAAGTTTTTCCACATGTCGCCTTTGGATCTTCTACCAGTCACCTTAAATCTGTGTCCTCTGGTTCACGACCCTCCGCCAATGGGAACAGTTTCTCTCTATCTACTCTGTCTAGACCCCTCATCTTGGATGGTAGCGAAAAATGTGCATCGGCCGCCCGTTTCACCTGTCTGAGATCCGATAACTCAGCACAGACTGCAGATTAAACCAGGGGCTGAAACCTGTCCTGGGCAGGAGCTCGATTTTCTTCTCTGTTGACTCCAATGGAACCGGGCGGAGTGTAAAACTGGCGGCCGATCCGCTGTTGCACGATTTGTGCTGCCGTCCAAGACAAATTTCACCCATTGGGTCCTTCCTGGTCTGTATGGTTCAGTTCCACAACACAGGAGAACTTACCAACTGAGACAACCGTGGATTTCCAGACACATTTTTAAACAAAGAGTAATTTTGACTTTGGCAGATAGTATAAAACGGGCGATATCCGATCAGCCGCTCGTTATACATCTCTCCCGATTTTCATTTCTATTGGAGAGATGTATAACGGGCGGCTGATCTGATATCACAGCAAAGTCAAAATTACCCCGAGGTGTGGGCCTGCTAGTGGAAGCTGCCTTTTACAGTGAGAACAAGGAAAGAGTTTTGGGAGTGAGGCTGAATTGTAACATACAGAACAAGCCACTCCTGACACGTCACCAATGTTATTGCTGTATTACTGGGGAATTTATCAGGCTCACAGTCTGAGCGCTGGTGTGGCGTACCGATCACAGAAAGGACACAATCCGCTTTTCGGTCCGTAGACTATAAATCAGGCGTCATGCCTTTAAGAAGGATCACACCTTTAAGAAACTCGATCTGCAACATAGTTAAGCCCAGAGCGGGGGAGGAGCAGTCGAAGCTGTGGACTGATGAAAGGCAGTCGGACTTGGTGTAGGCTCTGACGCCATTTTGTGTTCAACATGCAGTCTCAACAATTAAACCTTTTCTGTTGAACCTCTCCGAGTTCAGTATTTTTTGCTAGGAGTACGTAGACTCCTACATTGGTGACCCCGCCGCTCAGGACGACTCCTAAGCGTAACCATGGCTGACACAAATGCAGTTTCTGTGAAGCTGCCGGAGTTCTGGGAGAACCTAGCCACCGCCTGGTTCCTTCAAGCCGAATCGCAATTCCGACTCTGCGGCATCACCACCGACGCAATGATGTACGACTACCTCCTCGCCTCCCTGGGCAGCTCCACAATCACGAAAGTCTGGACAACACTACAAAACCCTTCGGAGGAAGGCAAGTACGCACATCTCAAGGCCGCGCTCCATAAAAAATTCACAGCCTCCCAATTTTTGTGCAACTGCCACCTCCTCGACCTCCCGGGCCTCGGTGACTCCACGCCGTCAGACTTGCTCTCACACATGCTTGCTCTGACCGACGAGAAACTGCCCAGCTCCCTCTTCCGCACGCTCTTTATCCGCCAACTACCTCCCAGCATCCGCCCGGCAATTGTGGCGTCCAGCCTCACGGACCTCGAGGCCCTGGCCGACGAAGCCGATAAGCTCCTGTCCGCCGGCTGCAACCACGCCGTCACCCCCGACCTGGCCTCCGCAGCGTCGGCGCGCACTCCACCCTCTATCGCGCGGCCACACAGCTCGGCCACGAGGCCCCCCAGGCCCCCACGTCCCCCAAGCCCTCCGACCCAGGGCTACTGCTACTTCCATATCCGGTTCGGCGCACGGGCACGCCGCTGCAGCCATCCCTGCACGTTTCCAACTGCCCCCACACCAGCCTACACGATGGCCATGGGGCAAGCAGGCGCGCTGCTGTACGTTACGGACAGCGCCTCCGGACGCCGTTTCCTATGCGACACGGGCGCGCAGCGCAGCATCATCCCCGCGTCCGCCCTCGAGATCCAGCGAGGTGGCCGCGGCCCTGCGCTGGCTGCCGCCAACGGCACCGACATCCGGACGTACAGCACCCGCACTGTCACCATCGACCTCGCAGGCCGCCGCTACCACTGGGAGTTTATCACCGCCAAGGTGCTCTCCCCGCTCCTCGGTGCAGATTTCCTGTGCACCCACGGCCTGTTGGTCGACATGCCTCAGCACCGCCTCGTGGACATGAACACCATGTCACCTATCCCGGGCGCCATGGCCCCCCCCCAACCCGCCAAAATGGCGTGGCAGTGCCGCGCCCACTCAACAGACGACTACTCAGCACTCCTGGCTGAGTTCCCAGCCCTCACCAACCCGACCTTCTCCACGAAAGTTGCTAAGCACGGGGTAGAACACTTCATCCCCACCACAGGCCCACCGGTGTATGCCCACGCCCGCAGGCTGGACTCGGCCAAGCTGGAGATCACGCGGGCCGAGTTCGCCACAATGGAACAGCTCGGCATCATCCGCCACTCCAACAGCCCCTGGGCCTCCCCACTCCACATCGTCACCAAACCCGACAGGGGATGGCGCCCCTGCGGGGACTACCGGCGCCTAAACGACGCCACCACGCCGGATCGGTACCCCATACCGCACATTCAAGACTTCTCGGCTAGACTGGCCGGCCGCTCAGTCTTCTCCAAAGTTGACCTGGTGCGCGGTTACCATCAGGTGCCAGTCCACCCCACGGACGTTCCCAGGACGGCCATAATCACCCCTTTTGGGCTATTCGAGTTCCTCCGAATGCCCTTCGGCCTCAAAAACACGGCCCAGGCCTTCCAGCGGCTCATGGACTCGGTCCTCCGGGACCTGAAGTTCCTCTTTGTCTACCTGGATGACATCCTGGTAGCTAGTTCCTCCAAGCAGGAACACATCGAGCACCTCCGCACCCTGTTCCAGTGGCTCAGTGAGCACGGGCTCATCATCAGCCCAGCCAAGTGCCAATTCGGCCTCAGCAGGATCGAATTCCTCGGCCACCACATCACGCAGGACGGAGCCATTCCCCTGCCCGCCAAGGTGCAAGCCGTCCAGCAGTTCCCCCGGCCTACCACCATCAAAGGCCTCCAGGAGTTCTTGGGGATGATCAACTTTTACAACCGCTTCATTCCCGGAGCGGCCTCCCTCATGTGGCCCTATACGAAGCCCTCCGGGGTAAGAAAGACAGAATGGCGATCGAGTGGTCGGCGGACATGTTGACCGGTTTCGACTCCACCAAAAAGGCGCTCGCCGACGCCACCATGCTCGCTCACCCACAGCCCAACGCCAGGGTGGCCCTCACCACGGACGCCTCCGACCACGCGGTCGGCGCCGTGTTCGAACAGTGGGTCTACGGGGCCTGGCAACCGCTGGCCTTTTTCAGCCGCCAACTGCGCCCCCCGGAGGCCAAATACAGCGCCTTTGACCGCGAGCTCCTCGCACTGAACCTGGCAGTCCGCCATTTTAGATTTCTTCTGGAGGGCCGCCCCTTCACCGCGTTTGTCGACCACAAACCCCTGACATTCGCGATGGCGAAATCTGCGGACCCGTGGACAGCCAGGCAGCAACGCCAGCTCGCCGCGGTGTCCAAATTCACCACGGACATCCGGCACGTCTCCGGTCGAGACAACGTGGTGGCCGACTGCCTATCCCGCCCCACCGTCCACGGCGCCCACCTGACAGTGGACTATGCTCAACTGGCAGCGGAGCAACGCACCGACCCCGATCTGCTCTCCGCGCCCACAACCCTCCCAGGGCTGCGACTGACCGACGTCGCCTGCGGCCCGTCCGCCGTCACAGTCAAATGCGACACCTCCTTGGCGCAACCCCGCCCCGTAGTCCCGGCGTCCTGGCGAAAACGGGTGTTCGACATCGTCCACGGCCTCTCACACCCCGGCACCCGCGCGTCCATTAGACTGGTGGCCAACCGATTTGTCTGGCACGGCCTGCGCAAAGATGTGCGCGTCTGGTCCAGATCCTGCATAGCTTACCAGCATGCCAAAATCCACCAGCACGTCAAAGCCCCACTCGAGGAGTTCACCGTGCCAGAAAGAAGGTTTGACCACGTCCACATCGACCTCGTCGGCCCCCTGCTGCCATCACAAGGTCAAACGCACCTGCTGACAATCGTGGACCGTACCACCCGCTGGCCCGAGGCCATTCCACTGACGTCCACCACCACCGCCAACATCGCGAGGGCGTTCATCGGTACCTGGGTCACTCGGTTCGGCGTCCCCTCCGACATGACGTCGGATAGATGCCCGCAGTTCACCTCTGATCTGTGGGCCGCCATCGCCCGAAACTTCGGGGTGGCCGTTCACCACACTACGGCTTACCACCCCCAAGCCAACGGACTGTGCGAGCGATTCCACAGGTCCATGAAGGCGTCCCTCCGCGCCAGCCTCGAGGACGAGGCTTGGATCGACCGCCTCCCGTGGGTGCTACTTGGCCTACACTCAAGGAAGACCTGCAAGCCTCGGCGGCGGAACTTGTGTACGGCCAGCCGCTGCGCGTACCCGGAGAGTTCCTGCCCACTGCCACGACCCCCTGGTCGGCTGACCAGCAACGCCGCGCTTTCGCCAACCGAGCACAACAGTTCTCTCCGGTACCCACCGGCCGGCACGGCGAACCAGCAACCCGTGTACCACCTAGCCTGCACATGGCCAAATTTGTTTTCGTGCGCCATGACGCCCACCGAGGACCTCTACGGCCCCCATACGACGGACCCTACAAGGTACTCCAGACGGGGAACAAGTTCTTCCTCCTCGAAGTGGGCGGCAGAACTGACAAGGTGTCGGTCGACCGGCTCAAGCTGGCGCACCTATAGCCCGATGAACCCGTTCAAGTGGGCCAACCCCCACCGCGGGGCAGACCGCCTAAGAGCCCGACGCATCCGACCGCCCCACTCCCGACACCAACCGCCAAGAGCTGTTCCGGCCGTGCCACCAAGCCGCCACGCCGGTTCGTACACTCCCTACTAGCGGATTCTGGGGGGAGCTGTGTGGCGTACCGATCACAGAAAGGACACAATCCGCTTTTCGGTCCGTAGACTATAAATCAGGCGTCATGCCTTTAAGAAGGATCACACCTTTAAGAAACTCGATCTGCAACATAGTTAAGCCCAGAGCGGGGGAGGAGCAGTCGAAGCTGTGGACTGATGAAAGGCAGTCAGACTTGGTGTAGGCTCTGACGCCATTTTGTGTTCAACATGCAGTCTCAACAATTAAACCTTTTCTGTTGAACCTCTCCGAGTTCAGTATTTTTTGCCAGGAGTACGTAGACACCTACACTGGAATCATTTATAAAATGGCTGCCCCAGGTGTTCAGACTTCCCTGGAGCCGACACTCAGGGAGTTAATGATGTCTAAATCCATCACAATGTTGGAACGAAGAAACAATTCCAGAATCAATTAGCTGCTTTTTGTCTTCAGCATTTAATATTTCTGCCTAAAGTAATCAAAAATATCTTCAGAATACAGCATAAAAAGATCTGAACTCGCTGCTCAAACAGCAGATCCACCTGAAGGTGCAGAGTCATTCAGCGCGTTCAACAGTGATCAGAGTGGACACCAAGAGGCTGAGACTCTGCTTAACTGTGTCTGTCCTACTCGGGCTTGTAATTGTGGCAACAGGAGCAGATCAAGAGATGGCTGATTTCTGCCATGAAGTTTACTGCCTTGAGCCCTTAGGGACCATTTCATTCAAAGTCAGTATAGTCAGGAGCCCACTGTTTGCTGCCATGTTTGTGCCAGCTCATTTTACTTTTGTCACTGAGAGACAGAAAGACATTTTGTCAGTGCTTGATTTTGTGTCTTGTGGAAACATTTAAGTCATGTTTTACAGAGGGGGAGAAACCTGCTTTAAGAAATTATGTTAAAATCTACCTTCTGTTCCAAAAAGGATCTTTCATCTAATAGATAAAAACATTCCTGCTTGTCCATTCAATGAGAGGCTTGATACAGTCCCATCATTAAATTATCTCATCAATAATTCCCATAATTAGTGATGTGTATCAGGAAATTGAAGTTTTATTGCCTCCAAAATAATGTCTCTTTGCTTCCTGACATAATACACCAATCCGAATCTTTGCTCCTTACACCAAAACATATTCCCATTTGATTTCTAGATTTTCATTTGTTCCCAAATTTTATATCAGGCAAACAAATCATTTAACCCCTTTTGATTTAATTAATTAAACCAAAACCTCCATACAAAGTACACATAATTGCCTTTGTGATCAATTGTTTCTTATAGTCTTTGTTGTTCTGATACAACATCTCATGTCTGCCTATTCATTCCTTTAAACTGTCCCTTTAATTGCTTGTGCATGGTTTATCATGTTCCCACATTCTCCTTATGTCAATTCACCTGATTTTCTTCCCGGATTGCACTTAGTAAAATCGTGTACCATTTCTCTTAGCAGTGGATGATGAAATTCTACAATCATACGCTTACATCAATCGGAAAGCAAAGGTACCAAGAAAAATTTAACAGAGTAGGAAAATTTGTGTGACATCAATACTTTCAAACACACTTCCTCCAATTGCCATCAAACTCAGGGGTATTTTAAGATCTCAGTTTTAACTGTTCGATTTGTTCTTGCGGGTGTTATGGGATATGGAAATTCTGTTCTATCCCGAACATTGTGCACATTTCTTTCATGACCCAGCCCACAAAGCATTGTCCATTATCACCAGATATCGCCTCCAACTCCCGACTTCAAAAGAACTTGTACCACAAGAACTTTCGCAGTAGTGAGCCTGGTGGTATCGCTTCGAGCTGAAACTTATAAACCTAATACAACTTGTCTTTACATTCAGCAATTCAAGGTGGCAAGTAGAAGTAAGGGGTTAATTACTTGTTCACTGTGAAAAGCCCTTGGGGGTGGGGAGGAGTCAGCCAGCACAGTGGCAGTTTCAGACGTGCTATTTAAGTCAATAATAAAACTGCTTTGAAAAAGATCAAATTGTAACTTTGTAATTCTCAAGCTGCCTTTTTATCCTCTTTAAAAAATCTTTTTGTGAATTTCAACAGCGGTATATTATAAATTCAGGTCAAAATAAATCCACACCAGTGTCTTTGTATTGGCCCCGAATTTACGGTCCACGATGACGGCGAACTGGCAGTGTTTGTCATCATTTTGCCTTTGAAATTGACTGAACTTCATGATTTAGCCTAATGCAGAAATCCAGAAGTTGCGGTCTGTCATTCACTGCTCCTCCACAGGCTGCGCTGTTCCCCCCCGGCCCACCATACAGAGCTGGCAATCAGTGCACTGCCCCTCCAAAAGTGCAGCGCTCCCTCAGCACTGCCCCATCGACAGTGCAGCACTCCCTCAGTCCTGCCCCTCCGACAGTGCAGCGCTCCCTCAGTACTGCCCCTCCGACAGTGCAGCGCCCCCTCCAGTACTGCCCCTCCAAAAGTGCAGCGCTCCCACAGCACTGCCCTTCTGACAGTGCAGCGCTTCCTCCAGTACTGACCCTCCGACAGTGCAGCACTCCCTCAGTCCTGCCCCTCCGACAGTGCAGCGCTTCCTCCAGTACTGACCCTCCGACAGTGCAGCGCTCCCTCCAGTACTGACCCTCCGACAGTGCAGCACTTCCTCCAGTACTGACCCTCCGACAGTGCAGCGCTTCCTCCAGTACTGACCCTCCGACAGTGCAGCGCTCCCTCCAGTACTGACCCTCCGACAGTGCAGCGCTCCCTCAATACTGCCCTTCTGACAGTGCAGCGCTGCCTCAGTACTGACCCTCTGACAGTGCTGCACTCCCTCCAGTACTGCCCCTCCGACAGTGCAGCGCTCCCTCCAGTACTGCCCCTCCGACAGTGCAGCGCTCCCTCAGTACTGGCCCCTCCGCCTGTGCAGCGCTCCCTCAGTACTGCCCCTCCGCCAGTGCGGCGCTCCCTCAGTACTGCCCCTCCGCCAGTGCGGCGCTCCCTCAGTACTGCCCCTCCGGCAGTGCGGCGCTCCCTCAGTACTGCCCCTCCGACAGTGCAGCGATCCCTCAGTACTGCCCCTCCGACAGTGCAGCAATGAACGGATAAGGGTTAAATCATAATCATAATCATAATCATAATCAACTTTATTGTCATTGTTAGTGCACAAGTGCAGTACAACGATATGTAGGCTTGCGGCTCCCGAGAGTGTACGTTTAGATTAAGACATTTAAACATTCAACATTGAACTAATGTGGTAGGTTGGGGTTACAGTAACACTTTTTGGGGGAAGGGAATTTACTTGCGCCTTAAGCACATTTTGCAAAGATAATAAGACATATTGGCCCAGAAATTCGGGTCTCCATGGGTGAGTACGCACGGGGTACTCACCCGTAGGCCCAATGGAAGTGCCGGTTTCATGCATGCACTGCGCATGCGCGGGAAACCAGAACTTCTGTTCCCTTAAAAGAAGGGGTTCAGAGGTCGAACGCGTACGCTGGAGAGGCAGCGCGTGCGCATGGAACTTACGTTTTTTTTGCAGGTTTCTCTGGGAGGGTAAGTCTCCAGCAGTTACACTTTTAAAAAGCAGGCGCAAGGCCTGCTTTTAACAAGGTAAGTGGTGAATTAATTAAAATTAAAACATTTTTTCCACAGGTTTATTATTTTTAAATACTTTGAAGAAAGGTAAGTTTATTTTTAGCCCCGTTAGAAAATGTAATTAATTTTTTCAAAAATTTAAATTATTGTTTAAAATAGTTATTTTATGTAATTTATAGTTATTTTAAAAATGTGATTTAAAAAAAATTTATTTGAAGTTTTAGTGATGTTTTGGGGCTTATAGTATTTATAGTTTTGACAGCTCTTCCTGTCAACTTTATGAATGGGCATTTCCCTGCTACCATTGGCTCTCCATGGCCCACGTGATCCCAGGGGACGCATCGAACTAACTGCGCCCCTGGGATACGCAAGCACTGCGCGCCGGCAGTTGGAGGAGGCCCAGGATCGGAATCCCTCGCGGGCCCACAGCACAACGGCCGGCGCGCTAGGTAAGTGCAGGTCGGAGGCTTGCACCCGCGGGAAGCCCCCGACCCGAATTTCTGGGCCATTATATCTGCGAGGGCTTGTATCAATGAGCTGTGTTACATTTTTACCCTGTCTCAGTCATGTGTTCTATAACTCCATCACATTTTCTGTATTTCAACTAAAGAGAAACAGCAAGAGAGAGAGAAAGAGAGGGGGAGAGAGAATGAGAGATTGTACTGAAGGGCAGTACAGTTGCCACGATTACCCTCCCATGGGCGTATGATCATTTTTAGAAACTGCAATCTAGGTCACGGAATACTTTCCAGCAATGCTACAGGAGACCTGCTGGTATTTTCAGATGGTCTTTCTTGGCACATCACTAAGTGATATTGCATTCTTCTGCATAGTTTCTTATCTATCGTAACTTCCTTATTGTCTCAGCACATTTTTCTTTGCTTTGTTATTTAAGTGCCGTATATTTTGCATTTCAGGTTTTACAGAAGTCGGCAACAAGATGGAGATTAATGAGGAAGAGTTTTCCGAAAGAATTACAGAAACAAGCCATTCGGCCCGTCAGCTCCATGGCGGTGTTTATGCTCCACACGAGCCTGCTCCCACCCCTCTTCATCTCACCCCGTCAACATATCCTTCTATTCCTTTCTCCCTCATGTGCTTATCTAGCTTCCCCTTAAATGTATCTATGCTATTCGCCTCAACCACTCCCTGTGGTAGTGAGTTCCACATTCTTACCACTCTCTGGGTAAAGAAGTGTTAGTGGATTTCCCTGTGGTTACCATCGCAACAAAGATTGCCCTTCAGTACTCACAAACTTTCTCTCTCCCTCTCTTTCTATCTTTATCCCGCAATCTCCCTCAAGTAAATTCCCTCCCCCAAAAAAGTGTTATTGTCACCCCAACCCATGCCCGTTCATTGCTGCACTGGTGGAGGGGCAGCACTGAGGGAGCGCTGCACTGGTGGAGGGGCAGTACTGAGGGAGTGTTGCACTGTCGGAGGGGCAGTACACAGGGAGCGCTGCACTGTTGGAGGGGGCAGTACCGAGGGAGTGCTGCACTGTCGGAGGGGCAGTACCGAGGGAGCGCTGCACTGTCGGAGGGGCAGTACCGAGGGAGCGCTGCACTGTCGGAGGGGCAGTACTGAGGGAGTGCTGCACTGTCGGGGCAGTACTGAGGGAGTGCTGCACTGTCGGAGGGGCAGTACTGAGGGAGCGCTGCACTGTCGGAGGGGCAGTACTGTGGGAGCGCTGCACTGTCGAAGGGGCAGTACTGAGGGAGTGCTGCACTGTCGGGGCAGTACTGAGGGAGTGCTGCACTGTCGGAGGGGCAGTACTGAGGGAGTGCTGCACTGTCGGAGGGGCAGTACACAGGGAGCGCCGCACTCTCGGCGGAGCACTACTGAGGGAGCGCTGCACTGTTGGAGGGGCAGTACTGAGGGAGCACCACAGTGTCGGCGGGGCAGTACTGAGGGAGCGCTTCACTGTTGGCAGGGCAGTACTGAGGGAACGCTGTATTGTCGGAGGGGCAGTACTGAGGGAGCGCTGCACAGTCGGCGGGGCAGTGCTGAGGGAGCGCCGCACTGTCGGCGGGGCAGTATTGAGGGAACGCTGCACTGTCAGAGGGGCAGTACTGAGGGAACGCTGCACTGTCGGAGGGGCATTACTGAGGGAGCGCTGCCCTGTCGGCGGGGCAGTACAGAGAGAGCGCTGCACTGTCGGTGGGGCAGTAATGAGGGAGCGCTGCCGTGTCGGCGGGGCAGTACAGAGAGAGCGCTGCACTGTCGGCGGGTCAATAATGAGGGAGCGCTGCACAGTCGGCGGGGCAGTGCTGAGGGAGCGCCACACTGTCGGCGGGGCAGTACTGAGGGAACACTGCACTGTCGGAGGGGCAGTACTGAGGGAACGCTGCATTGTCGGAGGGGCAGTACTGAGGGAGCGCTGCACTGTCGGCGGGGCAGTACTGAGGGAATGCTGCACTGTCGGAGGGGCAGTACTGAGGTAATGCTGCAATGTTGGAGGGGCAGTGCTGAGGGGGTGTCGCACAGTCGGAGGGGCAGTAGTGAGGGAGTGCTGCACCGTCGCAGGGGCAGTACTGAGGGAGCGCTGCATTGAGACCTGAGACCACTGACGAGGGTAGGACCAGCGGCGAGAGCGAGACCAGTGTGGAGAGTTGGGGGGGGAGTGCAGGACGGGGGGGGGGAGTGCGGGACGGGGGGGGAGTGCGGGACCGTGGAGGAGAGCGGGGGGGGCGGGGGTTGGAGTGAGTGGCGGGGAGAGCGGGGGGTGGGTGTGCAGGACCGGCGGGGAGAGCGGGGCGGGGGGGAGAGTGAGGAGGAAAGCGGGAGCCAGGGGGAGAGCGGGACCGGTGGTGAGAGTGGTGGGGAGAGCCGGGGGTGAGTGGAGGACCGGTGGGGAGAGCGGGTGTGCAGGACCGGTGGGGAGAGCAGGGGCGGGGGAGAGTGCAGGACTCCTGGGGTGTGTGCAGGACTGGTGGGAAGAGCGGGGGGGCGGGTTGTGCAGGACCGGCGGGGAGAGTGGGTGGGGGGGTTGTGCAGGACTGGTGGGGAGAGCGGGGGGCGGGGGGAGAGCGGGACCGGTGGGGAGAGCGGGGTGGGGGGTGTGCAGGGCCGGTGGGGAGAGGAGGGGAGGAGGAGAGCAGGACCGGTGGGGAGAGCGGGGTGGGGGGTGTGCAGGACCGGTGGGGAGATCGGGGGGGGGGGGAGAGCGGGACCGGTGGGGAGAGCGGGGGGGGGAGGGAGAGCGGGATCGGCCGGGAGAGTGGGTGGGGGGTGTGCAGGACCGGCGGGGAGAGTGGGTGGGGGGGTTGTGCAGGACCGGTGGGGAGAGCGGGGGGGGGGGGCGGTGCAGGACTGATGGGGAGAGCGGGGGGGGCGGTCGACAGGACCGGTGGGGAGAGCGGGGTGGGGGGGGAGAGGCGGGACCGGTGGGGAGAGGAGAGGGGGAGGAGAGCAGGACCTGTGGGGAGAGCGGGACTAGTGAGGAGAGCAGGGCGGGGGGAGTGCGGGATCGGGGAGGCGGGGGGAGTGCGGGACCCGGGGGGAAAGCGGGGGGGGGGAGTGCAGGATGGGGGGGAGCGGTGGGGGGGCGAGCGGGGCCCAGGGGGAGAGCGGTGGGGGGGAGTGCAGGGGGGAGGGAGACCGGGGGGGGTGGGGAGAGCTGGGGGGGGGAGCGGGGGACCAGGGGGGAGAGTGGGGGGAGAGCGGGGGACCGGGGGGGAGGGCTTGGGACCAGGGGGGAGAGCAGGGCGGGGGGGGGGGGTGCAGAGCAAGGGGGGGAGAGTGGGGTGGGGTGGGGAGAAGAGAGAGTGGGGGGAGAGCGGGGTGGGGGGTGGGAGAAGAGAGGGGGGGGAGAGCGGGGGGGGGGGAGCAGCGGGGCGAGCGGGGACCGGTGAGGAGAGCGGGGGCGGGAGTGCAGGACCAGGTGGGGGGGGAGAGCGGGGGTTGTGGGGAGGGGAGTGGGGGTTGTGGCGGGGGGAGTGTGGGGGGAGTTGGGGACTGGGGGGGGGAGAGCGGGGGACCGGGGGGGGGAGAGCGGGGGACCGGGGGGGGGGATGAGCGGGAAGTGAGCAGGGGACCAGGGGGGAGAGCGGGGCACCAGGGGGGGAAAGTGGGGGGAGAGCAGATGGAGAGCAGGGGGGTCAGCGGGGGGGGGGGAGAGTGGGGCGGAGCGAGTGTGGGATCGGTGGGGGGAGTGCGGGACCCCGGGGGAGAGCGGTGGGGGGAGTGCGGGACCGGGGCGGGGAGTGCGGGACCTGGGGGGAGAGCGGGGTGGGGAGTGTGCAGGACCAGGGGGGTGAGCTGGGGACCGGGGGGAGAGCTTGGGACTGGGGGGGAGAGCGGGTGGAGACCGGGGGGGGAGAGCGGGGGAGAGCAGGGGCGGGGAGTGCGGGACCGGGGGGGAGAGCTGGGGACCGGGGGGAGAGCTTGGGACTTGGGGGGAGAGCGGGTGGAGACCGGGGGGGAGAGCGGGGGTGGGGAGTGTGCGGGACCAGGGGGGGTGAGCTGGGGACCGGGGGGAGAGCTTGGGACTGGGGGGGGAGAGCGGGGGCGGGGAGTGCGGGACCGGGGGGGGGAGTGCGGGACCGGGGGGGGGAGAGCGGGGGGGGGGGGGGGAGAGCGGGACCAGGGGGGAGGCCGGGGGGGTGAGCAGGGGACCGGGGGCGGGGTGACCAGGGGGAGAGCGGGGGGAGAGTGGGGGGAGTGCAGGGGAGAGCAAAAAAAAATCTAGGAGTGACATCACAGGATAGCAGGTAGGTGATTGGTTGGTGAGTCTCAGTGTTTTTTCATTCTCAAGCTAGTGCTGTGGTTTAAACTAAGAGCTGGGGAACTATAACTATTATGTTAATAAATAATAACTTAACTAGATAAACTAATTAATTAATATAACTATAAATAATCATTTGATTAAAAATTTTAACTAATTAAATGAGCAAATAAATAAAATAAATTCTAGAGATGGCAGGGACTAAGTGTCGGGACTGTAGTCTGTGGGAGTTTGTGGACAGCGAGACTGTCCCGGATTCCCACATCGGCAGGAAATGTCTCTGCCTTCAGTCACTCCGGCTCAGTCATTGAGCTGGAGTGTGCGTTAGAGACACTCCGAAACATAAGGGAGGGGGAGGAATTTCTGGATAGTTTTATCCTGAATACAGTCACACCTCAGAGGAAAGCACAGGTTCAGGAAGGGGAGGGTGTGACTGTTTGGGAGACGGGTAGTGCGGATTTAGGAGAGGTTGAGAAGGAGGTCCGGCAGACGCTGGTCCTGTCCAACAGGTACGATGTACTCGCTACCTGTGAGGACAAGGAGAAAGACTGCGGGGAGGACAGCCACAATGCAGACCAAAGCACCGTGGCTCAGAAGGCTGTTCAAGGGGGGGAAGAGCAGAATAGAAATGTGGTAGTGATAGTGGATTCTATAATTAGGGGGATAGATAGCCTCCTCTGCAGCCAAGAACGAGAATCCCGATTGGTGTGCTGCCTACCCAGTGCCAGGGTAAGGGATATCTCACAGCAGCTGAAGAGGAACTTGGAAAGGGAGGAAATAAATCCAGTTGTCGTGGTCCATGCCTGAACAAACGACATAGGTAGGAACAGGGAGGAGGTCCTCCTGAGGGAGTATCAGGAGTTAGGAGCAAAATTAAAAAGCAGAACCTCAAGGGTAATAATCTCTGGATTACTGCCCGAGCCACGTGCAAATTGGCATAGAAGCAGACAGATCAGGAGAATTAACACATGGCTAAAGGGCTGGTGTGGGAAAGAGGGGTTCCTTTTCATGGGACAGGAAGGAGCTGTACCGATGGGACGGGCTCCACCTGGACCAGGGTGGGACCCGTGTCCTAGCAGAAATGGGAAATAGGGAGGTGACAAAGGCTTTAAACTAGTAAGAAGGGGGGAGGGATCGACAAGAAATGAAACCAGCCTAAATATAAACAAGGAAAGGAGAGCATAGGAAAGAGTAAAGAAAGGGAGGACATTGATGGCTAGGGAATAAGTAGAGTTAAAAAACAGGAGTTTAAAAAGATGGTTAAAAATAAAGTGAGAGGAACTACTATTAAAAATGAGTTAAACTGTCTGTACAACAATGCACACAGTGTCCATAATAAAACAGGGGAGCTGGAGGCAATCATGCGTTGCGAGGAACCAGACATAGTAGGGATTACTGAGACATGCTAAATTCAGCGCGAGTTTAGCGGCGGCGGTAACCGGTACCACCCCACTCCGCTGCACAGGCGATGACGATGTCATCACCGTGCGCAGCGCCCAGTTTTCACCCCGCCTGCAAAATTGGCCGCACGTCCCCTGAATCTGTGCTGGACGATGACAGCAACCGATTTAAGGGGCAGGAACGGACAACAGGAGGCGCGTGGGGCGGTTAGTAAAGGGGAGGTGGCGAGGGGGGAAAAATAAAATCGGCCGACTTGCTTGTTGTGGCTCGTTGCGTCTTTGAGCGCGTGGTCCGTGCCGCGATCTGGCAGCCCAGCACTTCACTTGTGTGCCGGGCTGCTGGCACGGCACCCCGCTCCCCGGTGGTCCAGGTATGGCCCCACAGAGTTGTGGGCCTGGGCCCTCCCCTTTAATGAGGGGAACAGCCCTTCCAATACACAGCACGACATGGCCCAGTGCAAAGCACTGCAGAACGCACTGCCCCGATATTCGGGGTTAGTGCTCTAAGAAGGAAGTGGAGCGTTTGAATTAGCGCTCCACCTCCCTCTTGGGGCGCTAAAACTGAAGTTAGCGATCGCCGGCGCTATTTTTGCGCCGGGCACTAAATTTAGCGCCCAGGCTATGTTGGTTGCTAACGAACTTTTCCCCCATGGACTTTCAAAAGGCATTTGATGAAATATCACATAATAGACTTATTCAGAAAATAGAAGGATATGGTATCAAAGGGACAGTGGTAACTTGATACATTATTGGCTAAGGGATAGGAGGCAGAGAGTAGTGGTGAACCAATGTTTTTCTGACTGGAGGGAAGTGTGCAGTGGGGGTCTCAAGGGGTCAGTATTAGGACTATTGCTTTTCTGTTATATATAAATGACCTGGACTTGAGTATAGGGAGCACAATTTCGAAGTTTGCGGACTATACAAAACTTGGCAACGTAGTAAATAGTGAGCAGGGTAGTAGCAGATTTCAGGAGGACATAGACAGACTGGTGAAATGGGCAGATACATGGCAGCTGCAATTTACTGCAGATAAGTGTGAGGTGATGAACTTTGGAAGGAACAACATGGAGAGGCAGTATAATCTAAATGGTACTATTTTAAGGGGGTGCAAGAACAGAGGGACCTGGGGGTACATATTCACAAATCCTTGAAGGTGGCAGGGCAAGTTGATAAGACAGTTAAGAAAGTGTATGAGATACATGGCTTTGTAAATAGGGCTATTGAATACAAAAACAAGGAAGTCATGCTAAACCTTTACAAATCATTGGTTAGGCCTCAGCTGGAATATTGTGTCCAATTCTGGGCACCGCACTTTAGGAAGGATGTCAAGGCCTTGGAGAGGGTAGAGACGAGGTTTATCAGGATGATACCAGGGATGAGGGACTTCAGTTATGTGGAGAGATTGAAGAAGCTGGGGTTGTTCTCCTTAGAGCTGAGAAGGTTGAGGTGAGAGCGAATAGAGGTATTCCAAATTGAGGTGTTCTGATAGATCAAGTAGGGAGAAATTGTTTCCTCTGGCAAGTGGGTAGGCAACCAGAGGTCATAGCTTTCATATAATTGGCAAAAGAACCAGAGGGGAAATGAGAACTTTCTTCACACAGAGAAGGTCTGTTAAGGTCTGAACGCGTTACCTGAAAGGGAATCAGATTCCATAAGAATTTTCAAAAGGCAATTAGACATGTACTTGAAGGCGACTAATTTGCAGAGTTATGGCGGAAAAGTTGGGGTGTGGGACTAAATTGGACAGCTCTTCAAAGAGCCGGCACGGACATGATGAGCCGAATGGCTTCCTTCTGTCCTATCAGATTCTATAATTCCATGACTGTGCCATTGAGGCAGATTTACTGTAAAATATGTGGCTTTGCTCTGCAAATGTCAGTGTCAGCATCGAGCACTCCCAGGGCAGGCACAGCACTCGTTAGATATAGTGCCGAGCTCCCGCTTAATAACAAAGTAACTCGAGGCTTTTCTGCTTGTGCCAGGATGGGAATTTCCCACATCCTGCGCCCTGAACAAGTTGATACAAGTTGTTCAGACGGGATTATGTTGCCAGCTGTCAGGATAGTTTGATTGCTGTTTTGAATGACTCAGTATAAACTCTGAGAACAGTTCCCGAATCACTCCAAAAGACTCTTTAAACCACAAGTGAGTTCATCTTTTTGACACTGCATCAGCACACACTGGGTTCTTGCTCCTAATAACATGTGTGTACGTGTGCCTTTACTGGAACCGTTTATTACTGAAATATAGACTTGCATTTATATCGTGCCTTTCACCACCTCAGGACGTCCCAAAGCGCTTTACAACTAATGAAGTGTAGTCACTGTTGTAATGTAGGAAACTTGGCAGTCAATATGCGCACAGCAAGCTCCCACAAACAGGAATGTGAGATGACCAGATCAACGGATTTTTAGTGATTTTTTTAGTGATGTGGGTTGAAGGATAAATACTGGCCACAGGACACCGGGGAGAACTCTCCTGCTCTTCTTCCAAAACTGGGCGTGGGATCTTTTACGTCCACCTCAGAGGGTAGAAGGGACCTCGGTTTAATGTCTCATCTGAAAGAGGGCGCCTCTGGCAGTGCAGCACTCTCTCAGTACCGCCCCTCCGACAGTGCAGCGCTCCCTCAGTACTGCCCCTCCAACAGTGCGGCGCTCCCTCAGTACTGCCCCTCCAACAGTGTGGCGCTCCCTCAGTACTGCCCCTCCAACAGTGCGGCGCTCCCTCAGTACTGCCCCTCCGACAGTGCGGCGCTCCCTCAGTACTGCCCCGCCGACAGTGCGGTGCTCCCTCAGTACTGCCCCGCCGACATTGCGGTGCTCCCTCAGTACTGCCCCTCTGACAGTGCAGCGCTCCCTCAGTACTGACCCTCCCACAGTGCAGCGCTCCCTCAGTACCGCCCCTCCCACAGTGCAGCGCACCATCAGTACCGCCCCTCCCACAGTGCAGCGCACCATCAGTACCGCCCCTCCCACAGTGCAGCGCACCATCAGTACCACCCCTCCAACAGTACTGACCCTCAGTACTGCCCCTCCGACTGTGCAGCGCACCATCAGTACCGCCCCTCCAACATTGCAGCGCACCATCAGTACCGCCCTTCCAACAGTGCAGCGCTCCCTCAGTACTGCCCCTCCAACAGTGCAGCACTCCCTCAGTACCGCCCCTCCCACAGGGCAGCGCACCATCAGTACTGACCCTCCCACAGTGCAGCGCACCATCAGTACTACCCCTCCAACAGTGCGGCGCTCCCTCAGTACCGCCCCTCCGACAGTGCAATGCACCATCAGTATTACCCCTCCAACAGTGCGGCGCTCCCTCAGTACTGACCCTCCCACAGTGCAGTGCTCCCTCAGTACGGCCGCTCCGACTGTGCAGATCTCCCTCAATGCTGGCACTGGGGCAATGTCGGGAGTTTCAGAGAAGGCACGGGGGCAATTGGACAAGGGGAGAGCTTTTTCAGAGGGAGGGTCACAGTGCCTATCTATTCTAATCCCATTTTCCAGCACTTAGTCTGTAGCCTTGTATGCTATAGCATTTCAAGTGCTCATCTAAATGCTTCTTGAATGTTGTGAGGGTTCCTGCCTCTACCATCCTTTCAGGCAGTGAGTTCCAGATTCCAACCACTCTCTGGGTGAAAAAGGTTTTCCTCAAATCCCCTCTAAACCTCCTGCCCCTTACCTTGAAACTATGCCCCCTGGTTATTAACCCCTCTACTAAGGGGAATAGTCCTTTTCTATCTACCCTATCTATGCCCCTCATAATTTTGTACACCTCAATCAGATTCCCCCCTCAGCCTTCTCTGCTCTAAGGAAAACAACCCCAGCCTGTCCAGTCTCTCTTCATAGCTGAAACGCTCCAGCCCAGGTAACATCCTGGTGAATCTCCTCTGCACCCTCTCCAATGCAATCACATCCTTCCTATAGTGTGGCGACCAGAACTGCACACAATATTCCAGCTGTGGCCTAACTAGCATTTTGTACAGCTCCATCATAACCTCCCTGCTCTTATATTCTATGCCTCGGCTAATGAAGGCAAGTATCCCATATGCCTTCTTAACTACCTTATCTACCTGTCCTGCTGCCTTCAGGGATCTATGTAAATGTACACCAAGGTCCCTCTGATCCTCTGTCCTTCCTAGGGTCCTACCATTCATTGTGTATTCCCTTGCCTTGTTAGTCCTCCCAAAATGCATCACCTCACACTTTTCAGGGTTAAATTCCATTTGCCACTGTTCTGCCTATCTGACCAACCCCTCTATATTGTCCTGTAGCCTGAGGCTTCCCTCCTCACTATTTACCACTCTACCAATTTTCGTGTCATCTGCAAACTTACTGATCATACCTCCTACATTCATATCTAAATCATTAATGTACACTGCAAACAGCAAGGGACCCAACACCGATCCCTGCGGTACACCACTGGACACAGGCTTCCAGTCATAAAAACAACCTTCGACCATCACCTTCTGCCTCCTGCCACTAAGCCAATTTTGGATCTAATGTGCCAAATTGCCGTGGATCCCATGGGCTCTTACCTTCTTGACCAGTCTCCCATGCGGGACTTTGTCTAAAGCCTTACTGAAGTCCATGTAGACTACATCAACTGCATTACCCTCATCCACACACCTAGTCACCCCCTCGAAAAATTCAATCAAATTGGTTAGACATGATCTCCCCCTGACAAAGCCATGCTGACTATCCTTGATTAATTCTTGTCTCTCCAAGTGGAGACTAATTCTGTCCCTCAGAATTTTTTCTAGGCCTGGTAGCACTGCCATTAAGAAGTATCACCATGGCAAACTTCGACCCTAGTGCTGAGTTCAGTGCTGGGTCCTAAGCTCACCAGGTAAACCCAGTGTGAATACAGACTCACAGAGGCGCTGTCAGCACCTGTTAAAGGGACACACACATCGTTCATGTAAGTTTGCATTTAAGCTATTGGACTGGTTTTTAAAAAATTTTGCTGAAGTAGTGGCTTGTTGCAATAGATGATAAAAGTTTTTTAAGTGTGTAGGGAGTGCTGCTGAATGTTTGCAAGGCCTCGGATAGTAAAGGAAGGCCTCTGAGAAGACAAAAAATGCTGCAAATACTCAGTAGGTCAGGCAACATCTGTGGAGAGAGAAACAGAGTTCACGGTCGGGAACCTGCTGTCAAAACATGCCCACCTGCATTTCCTGATGTAAGGTTTGCCAGCGCTGAGCCGTCCCAACAGGCAGCGGTGGGGGACCCAATTCAAATCATTAACAATGCTTTTTTCCCCAGCTTTTTGAATTTGACAGGTTGCCCACCAGTTTCCTGCAGTGCCTAGACCTTGTCTTTGAAGCTGAGGCAGGAGGTCACTAGCCATTGAATCAGATGTGGAGTTGACAGCTTCAGATGTCAAGTCAAAGCTCCCCGCTGATTGATAAATGTTCCCTTAACCACTAGCTTCTCTAAACTGCATTTCCACTACAGATTCACAAGTCTCCATCCAGTCTGACTTCATTACCTCTCCCACCATTGACAGACCGCTTCTGTCATCTCTGTTTCACCTGCCATCTATTCCATCAGCATGGGTGTACTTTATATTGTCTCACCTTGGTCCTCAGAATCTGACCACGATCAGCCCCAACACCAGCATCACCAGGCACACCAGCAGCACCAACAATCACACCAACCTTCTCCGCAATCACCTGATGCTGCACAGAACAGAGGGCATCAGCACCCGACCAGATTTCTGCCTGGGACGCCAGGGATGGCCTCAACAATGCCACATTTACTTCACTTGACACTGCACACCCTGGCTGCCACATGATGTGCCAAGTTGGCACCATCCCACACCAACAACATAATGCATCCCTACAATGCCCAAGCCATAGAAAAGCAGAGTGTTTTTTGAATGTTGAGAGATTGGGAAATATTGGTATTCAGAGGGACCTGGGTGTCCTTGTACATGAATCATTGAAAGTTAACATGCAGGTACAGCAAGTAATTAGGAAAGCAAATGGTATGTTGGCCTTTATTACAAGAGGATTTGAGTATAAGAGTGAAGACGTCTTACTGCAATTATATAGGGCCCTGGTGAGACCCAACCTGGAGTATTGTGTACAGTTTTGATCTCATTACCTAAGGAAGGATATACTTGCCATAGAGGGAGTGCAACGAAGGTTCACCAGACTGGTTCTGGGATGGGGGGATTGTCCTATGAGGAGAGATTGAGTAGACTAGGCCTATATTCTCTAGGGTTTAGAAGACTGAGAGGCGATCTCATTGAAACATACAAAATACTTACAGGGCTTGACAGGTTAGTTGCAGGGAGGATGTTTCCGCTGGCTGGGGAGTTTAGAACCAGGAGTCACAGTCTCAGAGTATGTGTCGGCCATTTAGGACTGAGATGAGGAGAAATTTCTTCACTCAGAGGGTGGTGAATCTTTGGAATTCTCTACCCCAGAGGGCTGTGGAGATTCAGTCATTGAGTATATTCAAGACAGAGATCGATAGATTTTTGAATATTAAGGGAATCAAGGGATATGGGGATAGTGCAGGAAAGTGGAGATGAGGTAGAAGATCAGCCATGATCTTATTGAATGGCGGAGCAAGCTGAAAGGGCCGAATTGCTTACTCCTGCTCCTGTTTCTGATGTTCTTATGTTCTTATTTCTTTCACACTCATCACCATTGTGGGGAGGGGGTACCGTTATGTCTCACCATTCACTGCAACACACTAAGCCACTTCCAAAGATGCACACAAATCTGTCCAAGAATGCAAAGTGTTGAAAATAAAGATTTCAATGTTTGACGGCACATTAACAGAAACTTAACATGAACATTGGCTAAAACACACAAGTGCCTACCCTTGTGTGTTGTTAGTTAGTATGATTGGACTAGGATGAGGGTGAGTGTGAGGGGTAACTAGTGAGATGGGGATGTGATAATATAGATAGAGAGGGATGGGTGGAGGTGCAAGGTAAGTTGGTGTGAGTAATGATGTGCAGCAGTAGGGTAGGGAAGGCAGAGTGATGGGGATGTAATGAGTGGCACAACAGGATGAGGTTGAGTGTGCCTTTGCAGTAACGTTTTGTGATCTACTGACATCATTGAAAGGTTTGCGCCACTGCAGCCTGGTCCTCCTGATGACGCTCCTGCTTGTGTCCGCCTATGCAATGTGCAACTAGGCTGTGTTGATCTCCTGGGGAGGTCTCTTCCGACTTTGGAAGGGAAGAGAACCTCCTGGTGTGCTGTGACTCCCTCCATAAGCATATGGAGAGAGTCATGGGAGAGCCTGGGTGCAGCCGTGCACCTCTGTGCAGTGATTGTCAGTGTTTGCAGCACCTCAATGCTGTAGAACACTGAAAGCACAAATGTCAAAGTAAATATTGTTATAAAACACATTTTGTTGTGCACTTGAGTACTAACAAATTCAGTCATCTGGTTATAATCATTTTATTCTTTAACTTCAGTATTAAAAGCAATTTACAACCTGAGTATTGTCACAGATAGAGTGTACGAACTTAGGCATGGGTCCTGTCTCGAGCTGCTTGAACAAATGAAAAGTTCATATTTATACATTGTTTTCTTATCAAACTGGAACTGGCATTGCATAATATGTTAGTCTTTGGCTACAGCATAGTCCAGAGATTCAAGGCTACATTTTCTTCAACATGATGCACACAAAAATACCATGGCCTTGCTGTGGTAAGCCTAACCCTTCTAGTTTCTAGACATTCTTACCATAAATAAACATATCCAAGGCTGGTTGGTTGCGAACACCAGCAGTTGCTAAGTGAAATCTGTATCTCTCTCTCTCACTCTATATCTCTCTCTCTCTAATGATGCCATCCACCGTTTTTTCCTATATTCAATGAACCTTTCAGAAGCTGAATTAACCGAGTTCCATACGCCAACACTTTGAATCTTACTCATGCTGTACCTGCCTTGGGAGTGTTTGATGGGATAGTGTAGAGGGAGCTTTACTCTGTATCTAACTCGTGTTACATAGAAACATAGAAGATAGGAGCAGGAGTAGGCCATTTGGCCCCTCGAGCCTGTTCCGCCATTTAATGAGATCATGGCTGATCATCCAAATTCAGTACCCTGTCCCTGCTTTCTCCCCAAATCCCTTGATCCCTTTAGCCTTAAGAAATATATCTAACTCCTTCTTGAATATATTTAAAGAATTGGCTTCAACTGCCTTGTGTGGTAGAGAATTCCACAGGTTCACCACTCCCTGGGTGAAGAAATTCCTCCTCATCTCAGTCTTAAATGGCTTACCCCTTATCCTTAGACTGTGACCCCTGGTTCTGGACTCCCCCGCCATCGGGAACATCCTTCCTGCATCTAGTCTGTCTAGTCCTGTTAGAATTTTATAAGTTTCAATGAGATCCCCTCTCATTCTTCTAAACTCTAGCGAATACAAGCCCAATCGACCCAATCTCTCTTCATATGCCATTCCTGCCATTCCAGGTATCAGTCTGGTGAATCTTCGCTGCACTCCCTCCATGGCAAGAACATCCTTCCTCAGATAAGGCGACCAAAACTGCACACAATACTCAAGGTGTGGTCTCACCAAGGCCCTGTACAACTGCAGCAAGATATCCTTGCTCCTGTACTCGAATCCTTTTGCTGTGAAGGCTAACATACCATTTGCCTTCTTAACCGCCTGCTGCACCTGCATGCTTACCTTCAGCGACTGGTGCACAAAGACACCCAGGTCTCGCAGCACTTCCCCTTTTCCCAATCTATTGCCGTTCAGATAATAATCTGCCTTCCTGTTTTTGCCACCAAAGTGGCTAACCTCGCATTTATCCACATTATACTGCATCTGCCATGCATCTGCCCAATCACCCAACCTGTCCAAACCGTACTGGAGTTTTTCGGCATCCTCCTCGCAGTACACACGCCCACCCAACTTTGTGTCGTCTGCAAACTTGGAGATATTACATCTAGTTCCCTTGTCTAGATCATTAATATATATTGTGAATAACTGGGGTCCTAGCACCGATCCCTGCAGTACCCCACTAGTCACTGCCTGCCACTCGGAAAAAGACCTGTTTATTCCAACTCTTTGCTTCCTGTCTGCCAACCAGTTCTCTATCCAAGTCAGTACCTTACCCCCCAGTCCCATGTGCTTTAACTTTGCACGCTAATCTCTTATGCGGGACCTTATCGAAAGCCTTCTGAAAGTCCAAATACACCACATCCAGTGGTTCTCCTTTACCTATTCAACAGTTACATCCTCAAAAAATTCCAGTAGATTAGTCAAGCATGATTTACCTTTTGTAAATCCATGTTGACTTTGTCCGATCCTGTCACTGTTTTCCAAGTGCTCTGCTATTACATCTTTTATAATGGACTCTAGCATTTTCCCCACTACCGATGTCAGGCTTACCGGTCTATAATTCCCCGTTTTCTCTCTACCACCTTTTTTAAATAGTGGGGTTACATTAGCTACCCGACAATCCATGGGAACTGTTTCATAGTCTATAGAATTTTGGAAGATGACCAGCAATGCATCTACTATTTCTAGGGCCACTTCCTTAAGTACCCTAGGATGTAGATTATCAGGCCCTGGGGATTTATCGGCCTTCAAACCTGTCAATTTCCCTAACATCATTTCCCTACAAATACTGATTTCATTCAGTTCCTCCCTTTCTTTAGACCCTATGTTCCCCGACATCTCTGGGAGGTTATTTGTGTTCTCCTTTGTGAAGACAGAACCAAAGTATGTATTTAATTGGTCAGCCATTTCTTTGTTCCCCATTATAAATTCCCCTGATTCTGACTGCAAGGGACCTACGCTTGACTTCACCAATCTTTTTCTCTTCACATATCTATAGAAGCTTTTACAGTCAGTTTTTATGTTCCCTGCAAGCTTACTCTCATACTCTATTTCCCCCCTCTTAATTAATCCCTTTGTCCTCCTTTGCTGAATCCTAAACTGCTCCCAATCCTCAGGTTTGCTGCTTTTTCTGGCCAATTTATATGTCCTCTCCTTGGATCTTATGCTATCCCTAATTTCCCTTGTTAGCCACGGTTGAGTCACATTTTTTGTTTTATTTTTATGCCAAACAGGGATGAACAAATTCCGTAGTTCATCCGTGCGATCTTTAAATGTTTGCCATTGCCTATCCACCGTCAACCCTTTAAGGAACATTCCCCAATCTATCCTAGCCAACCCACGCCTCATACCATCGTAGTTTCCTTTATTTAAATTCAGGACCCTAGTCTCTGAGTCAAATACTTCACTCTCCATCTTCATGAAGAATTCTTCATATTATGATTGCTCTGCCCCAAGGGGCCTCGCACAACAAGATTGCTAATTAGTCCTTTCTCATTACTAATACCCAGTCTAAGATGGCCTTATCTCTAGTTGGTTCCTCGACATATTGGTCCAGGAAACCATCCCATATACACTCTAGGAATTCCTCCTCCACAGTATTGTTACTAATTTGGTTAGCCCAATCTATATGTAGATTAAAGTCACCCATGATAACTGCTGTGTTCTTATTGCATGCATCTCTAATTTCCCATTGAATGCCATCCTCAACCTCAGCATTACTGTTTGGGGGTCTATATACAACTCCCACTAACGTTTTCTGCCCCTTGGCATTTCTCAGCTCTACCCATACGGATTCCACATCATCAGAGCTAATATCCTTCCTTACTATTATGTTAATCTCCTCTTTAACCAGCAATGCTACCCCACCTCCTTTTCCTTTTTGCCTGTCTTTCCAGAATATTGAATACCCCTGGATGTTGAATTCCCAGCCTTGGTCACCCTGGAGCCATGTCTCTGTAATCCCAATTGTATCATATCCGTTTAATTCATACAGCTTATTACGAATGCTCCTCGCATTAAGACACAAAGCCTTCAGGCTTGTTTTTTTAACAATCTTAGACCTTTTAGAATTATTATTTACTGTGGCCATGTTTGATTTACACCCTTGATTTCTCTGACTGCCACTTTTGCTTTTCTCCTTCCTGTCTTTTACTTCTATCCTTGCTTCCCTTTCCTCTGTCTCCCTGCACAGGTTCCCATCCCCCTGCCATTTTAGTTTAAACCTTCCCCAATAGCACTAGCAAACACTCCCCCTAGGACATCGGTCCCGGTCCTGCCCAGGTGCAAACCGTCCAGTTTGTACTGGTCCCACCTCCCCCAGAACAGGTTCCAATGTCCCAGGAATTTGAATCCCTCCCCCTTGCACCATTCCTCTAGCCATGTATTCATCTGAAATATCCTTCTATTTCTACTATGAATAGCACGTGGCACTGGTAGCAATCCTGAGATTACTACCTTTGAGGTCTTATTTTTTAATTTAACTCCTAACTCTCTGTATTCAGCTTTTAGGACCTCATCCCGGTTTTTACCTATATCATTGGTACCTATATGCACCACGACAACTGGCTATTCACCCTCCCCCTTCAGAATGCCCTGCAGCCGCTCCGAGACATCCTTGACCCTTGCACCAGGGAGGCAACATACCATCCTGGAGACTCGTTTGTGGCTGCAGAAACGCCTATCTATTCCCCTTACAATAGAATCCATTATCACTATAGCTCTCCCGCTCTTTTTCCTTCCATCCTGTGCAGTAGAACCACCCATGGTGCCAGGACGTTGGCTGCTGCTGCCTTCTCCCGATAAGCCATCTCCCTCAACAATATCCAAAGTGGTATATCTGTTTGAGAGGGGGATGGCCACAGGGGACCCCTGCACTACCTGCCTGCGCCTACTACTCTGCCTGGCGGTCACCCATTCCCTTCCTGCCTGTGCAGCCTTTACCTGCAGTGTGACCAACTGATTAAACCTGATATCCTGCCTGGGAGTGTTTGATGGGCTAGTACAGAGGGTGCTTTACCCCATTTATTGCCCATGATGCACCCTCCAATTAATGATCCGATGGTCCCTCTCTTTGATACCCTGAAGATCCCTCCACTTATTGTTTCTGACACTATTCCTCTTACAGGGAATAGACTTGTTTCAGAGCACAAAGGAGGTTGTGATATCCTTGCCTCATCCCAAACACCATTTCCACAAACTGCCTCTCTCTGCCAAAGCAGGAGGGAGACACAGTGGCTGACATAAAGAGAGGGGAGACTTTCTGGTGTATAAAGCAAGAGGTAGACATGGGGGCCTTTGAATAGTGGGACCTCACATTTGGAAGATGGGAGGGATAATTTATCAGTGGTAATTTTGGGAGTCTGTGCTCCCTGACTGGAGTCTCAGTACATGGGAGCAGGGTTGGAGACGGGATTGATTGTATAACCTGCGCTCATGCCCAGTGAGACTGCACACCAGTGCTCCGATGATCCCACCACTTGATACCCATGAAGATCCCTCCACTTATTGCCTGTGGCACCCTTCCTGTTACAGGGAATAGGCTTGTTTCAAGGCACAAAGGAGGCTGTAATATCCAGGGTTGGAGAAGGGACTGATTGTACAACCTGCTTTCATGCCCAGTGAGACTGCACACCAGGAGCAGAGACTGGTCATGTGACCCTGTAATACCTTGAGTGGGAGGGGCTTGGGCTGCTTTGTGACATGTTTCCTGGCTCCTCTGTGATGTCACCTGGAGACAGGTTTACACCCCTGGTTACACAGCATCAACGGGAGTCACTGTGGGATGAGCTGGACTTGGCAGCTGACACTGCCAGTGAGTTTAGTCCTTATAAATAGGGGAAAGGAAAGAACAATTTAATATTAAGGTAAGTAATTCAACCAAATGTCATTCATTACAAACATATTCAAACTAAATATAATCATAGTAACAAATATAGACTGAATGTATTCCAATTACAGATTCTAGAATTAATAATTTTTATATTAAATGTTTCATGTAGTGAAGAGTATCTCAGGAGGGTGGAGAGAGTGGAGCCAAATCATCATCACACTAACTGGGACTGGAGAAATGTCGCTGGATTCACAGAGCAGATCTGGTGGGACCAAGACCCTCAATGTCAAAGACGGGATGAAACAAGAAGCCCCAACAATGATTGTAAAGGTGAGGAACTTTACTGAGGATCCCATCAGTCCAGGATTTTGCCAAGGTGAGAGTCTAACCATCTACTGGGTGCTTCTTCGACAAATGCCATAAGGGACTGCCTTTGATGCGACAAGTACAATTGAGCTCAACTTGTATGTAAAGCTAGCCCATACCTGGAACAACAACAGAAAATGCTGGAAAAACTCAGCAGGCCAGGCAACATCTGTGGAGAGAGAAATAGAGTCAACGTTTCAGGTCGAAACCCTTTGTCAAGACTGAAAAAGCACAGGAAATGAAACAAATTAAAAGGCCAGTTTGGGGGCTGAGAGAGAACAAAAGAGAAGTGAAGAGACATTGGGGGAAAAATTGGGTGAGTAGCACCACCTGTTAGCGCCTAAAGAGGCAGTCAGTGACTGTAGCGCCACTGGCTGCGCCTCCCGCGATATTCAGCAGGGGCGCTAATGGTGGCGTTAGCCATTTGCGCTGCGCCACCACCGATGACATCATCAGTGTGCGCAGCGCCCCATTCACGCCCAGAACGCGATATTTGGTAGCGAACGCCGCTGTAGCGCCATTTGCTACCCGCGCCCGGTTCACGGGGCCTTCTTGCGCCGGCAGAGGCGCAAGTTAAGGTGGAGGTGCGGGGCGGCCGCTTTTTCGGCGGCCGCCTGCCAGCACCTCCGTCCCCGGCCTCCTGGTCCCCCCCCCCCGTGGCATTGCCGGCTGTTTCCCGAGAGCCCAGCACTTCTCCTTGGTGCTGGGCTCTTTTGCCGGAACTCGCGATCGGGGTTCGTGCTGTTGCAGGCCCCTCCCCCTTAACAGTGGGAGGAAGGCCTGCAGTACCACAGCATGCTGTGTCGCAGCGTATGGCGCTGCGGCACGTTGCGCTGCGATATTCAGTTTCAGCACCCTAAGAGGGACACGGAGCGCCTCGAGCCTCGCCCCATCTCCCTCTAGGGGCACTTCAACTGAATTTCTGACGATCGCTACAGCTTCGAACGCTGCGCAAAAACCAGCGCCCAGGCGAACTTGGCGCCAGTTTGGCGCCTCAACCCAAAGAGGTATTCAAAACGAGACGAGATGGTGATAGGACTAGTGGAGACAAAAGACGGCTCTAGATTAGGTGTGAAATGCGCTGGCAGAATGGGAGACAGCTGCCACGTGGGAGAGAAAAAAAAGGGGGGGCCAAAACAAAGGTGTGGATAAAAAATATAAGTAAAAATGGAATGGGGGCCGAGGTTATGATCTGAAATTGTTGAACTCGATATTGAGTACGGAAGGCTGGAAAGTGCCTAATCATACCTGGGACTGCCTGACACTTACATGTAGAGGGATTTTTATTCTAAGTTCATCCCATGCTGTACCTGAGCTGGTGTGCTTCATTGGGTAGTGTCAGAGGAGCTGTACGCTGAATTTAAAACATGCTGGATCTGAGTTGGCTGTGTGTGATCAACCAATTTAGAGAGAGCTTTACACTTCATCTAAGTTGTACTGTACCTGGCCTGGGAGTGTTAGATGGTAATGTAAAGTGGGAGGCTTTACTCTGTATCTAACCAGTGCTATACCAGGCCTGGGAGTGTTTGATGGGACACTGTAGAAGGAACTTTACTCTGTATCTAACCCGTGCTGTACCTTCCCTGTGAGTGTTTGTTGAGACAGTGTAGAGGGAGCTTTACTCTGCATTAACTGAGATTGACTGATACTTTCATTGACTATTTCTTTCATATACCCAGCACTGGCCTGAACTCAGATACTTTCTGTATACTCACAGAGATCAGCACGAGAGCACAAAACATCCCAAACACAGGAGCTGACCCTGGGATGGTGCGACACTAACTCTGCAGGTACATTAACAACCTCTAGAGATGAACCCCTGTCCGCACCCATCCTACTTTATCATTTTCTTGTGGTTGCAGTTGGAATATTGTGGGTGTGTGACGGCAAGCCTAAGGAATTTCCCACCTTTGACCTCTTCAATTTTTTTATTTCAGCTCAGCTTTGAAAACCAGGGCTGTCCTTCAGATGTCACGCATTTCCTGACAGCGCATTTCCAGCACTAGACATGTGACAAGAGAGTGACACCAAAGAGGTAGGACATGTGCAGCCACACTCATCAACATCCATCTTGCCCACACCTGTTGCTGTGCTGTGAAAGATCGAGAAATGCTGGAGTTCCCCTGTGGAGGGAGGCAACGGCAGCTCTGCTGCAAAAGACAGTCAGTCACTCGACACAAGAGATGGTGAAGGAAAGAATCAGAAAATGTGAAGCTTTGAGGAGCTGGATTCTGAACAAAATGAGGTTCCTCAGATCACGGTGTATTCATACCAGATACATGTGTCAGAAATGTTTGTGTCCACAATTAATCCTGAGTGCCTCCAGCTCCAGAGGAGTAACAGTCAATTCCAGATTAACACATATTGAGGCCTGTTACAAAGGTATTGGAAACCAAACAGGACAAAGACAAATAGCACTGAACTATTGATTAATGGGAAGATCTGAATTATAGACAGATTAAATTTGATCCTGCAGGAAGGAAGGAAAAAATGAAGGAAGGAAGATACTAATCTGTAATAACCGGGACACAAGCACGAATGTGCTGTGCCATGGACTGAATAGGAGTATCAACATTTCCCACTTTCACTTTCCCACTGCTGATTATGGAGTGGGTTGGCCCCATTAGCTGGGCTTACAGTGAATCGCGCCATTTGTTTCTAACATCCAATTTGTTTAAATTCAGTTTATTGTTATGTTTCCTCTCCAGAGGCTGATGGTACAGAGCTGACCAATGTACAGACACTGGCCAACGCTGAATCAGTGGGGAAATTTATAGAGAACATTTCTCCTCTTTTACCTCACCCATAACTCTTTGGAGACACAAGTGGTAACTTCTGGCTCTGTTAGTCACCATTCCTGTTAATGCTGGGCCAGATTGGGGACACAAGGCCCTGTCCCTCTGAAGTACTTAGATGACATTTCCATAGCCATGGAAAGCTTCATGCGACTGATGTAGAATCCAGTCTCTGGCACTTCATGAGTGGGAGGAGGATCTGCTCTAATGTCACCAGCACTGCCCTTGGATCTTTTTCTCCCATCAGCAGCAGAACATCCCTTTACCATCTCCTGTATCAAAAACTCGGGTTGACCTGACTGGTCTTCCTTTGATTCCTTCCCTTAGTTTACAGACTTTTCTGCCGTTTATTTTTTGTAATTGTGAACCCAGGTGGAGGGCCCAGACCCAGTAGAAGCAGAGCGTGATTGAGGCCGAAGGCAAATTTGTTGGAACAAATCTCTGGGACTTAGGAATAGAATGACTGTGGAGGCTAAAAAAGTAAATAGAAAAAGAGGACACGAGAACGGGAAAAGGTTAAAGCAAAATTAAGTTACAATTAAGAAAAACAAGAAACACAATATATAAAAAACACGTTTTTAATTCTAATTTATTCATTCTCGGGATGTGGGCATCACTCGCAAGGCCAGCATTTATTGCCCATCCCTAGTTACCCTTGAGAAGGTGGTGGTGAGCCGCCTTCTTGAACCGCTGCAATCCGTGTTGTGAAGGTTCTCCCATAGTGCTGTTAGGTAGGGAGTTCCAGAATTCTGTGAGACTTGGAGGGGAACTTGGAGGTGGTGGTGGAAGCCTTGCTGCCCTTGTCCTTTGAGGTGATAGAGGCCGCAGGTTTGGGAGGTGCTGTCGTGGAAGCCTTGCTGAGTTGCTGCAGTGCATCTTGTAGATTGAACACACTGCAGCCACAGTGTGCCGGTGGAGGAGGCAGTAAATGCTTAAGGTGGTGGATGGGATGCCAATCAAGCAGGCTGCTTTGTCCTGGATGGTGTTGAGGTTTTTGAGTGTTGTTGGAGCTGCACTCATCCAAGGACATGGAGAGTATTCCATCACACTCCTGACTTGTGCTTTGTAGGTGGTGGAAAGGTTTGGGAAGTCAGGAGGTGAGACACTCGCCGCTAAATACCCAGCTTCTGCCTAGTTCTTGCAGCCACAGTATTTAAGTGGCTGGTCTAGTTAAGTTTCTGGTAAATGGTGAACCCCAGTATTTGATGGTGGGGGATTCAACGATGGTAATGCCATTGAACGTCACGGGGAGCTGGTTAGACTCTCGCTTGTTGGCGATGATCATTGTCTGCTGCTTGTGTGGTACAAATGTTACTTGCCACGTATCATCCCCGACCTGAACATCGCCCAGGTCCTGCTGCATGACTGCCTTATTTTCTGACGAATTGTAATGTTGTCGGGTAGATGCCAGTACTGGATCAGCTTGGCTAGAGGTGCAGCTAGTTCTGGAGCACAGGTCTTCAGCTCTGCAGCTGGGATGTTGCCGGGGCCCACAGTCTTTGCTGTATCCAGTGCGCTCTACTGTTCTTGATACCATGTGGAGTGAAGTGAATTGGCTGAAGACTGGCTTCAGTGAAGGTGGGGACGTCAGGAGCAGGCCGAGATGCATCATCCACTTGGCAGTTGTGACAGAAGATGGTTGCGAAGGCTTCAGCCTTGTCTTTTGCACTCACGTGCTGTGCTCCGCCATCGTTGAGGATGGGGATGTTCAAGGAGCCTCCTCCTCCCATTAGTTGTTAATTGTCCATCACCATTCACGACTGGATGTGGCAGGACTGCAGAGCTTTGATCTGATCGATTGGGTGTGGGATCGCTTAGCTCTGTCTATAGCATGCTGCTTCTGCTGTTTAGCATGCATATAGTCCTGTGTTGTAACTTCACCAAGTTGGTTTCTGATTTTCAGGTACACCTGGTGCAGCTCCTGGCATGCTCTTCAACACTCCTTATTCAACCAGGGCTGGTTTGATGGTAATGGTCGAATGAGGGATATGCCGGGCCATGAGGTTACAGATTATGCTGGAATAAAATTCTGTTGCTGCTGATGGGCCCAGCGCCTCATGGATGCCCAGTTTTGAGCTGCTAGATGTGTTCTTAATCTATCCCATTTAGCACGGTGGTAGGGCCACAGGACACGATGAAGGGGTGTCCTCAGTGACTCAAAAGTACCATGCTTGACCGAGCTGCCTGAGTCCTGAAGGACATAGCAGCCAGACTGGCTCACGGCAGGTAGTGCGAAAATAAACACGAGCCACTACCGAGCCACACTTGGTGATGGACATTGAAGACCCCCGCCCAGAGGACATTCTGTGCCATGACGCCACAGTGCGCTGGATAAGAGATTAGCGTGTAAAGTTAAAGCACATGGGATTGGGGGTAAGGTACTGACTTGGATAGAGAACTGGTTGGCAGACAGGAGGCAAAGAGTTGGAATAAACGGCTCTTTTACCGAGTGGCAGGCAGTGACTAGTGGGGTACCGCAGGGATCGGTGCTAGGACCCCAGCTATTCACATTATATGTTAATGATCTAGACGAGGGAACTAGATGTAATATCTCCAAGTTTGCAGACGACACAAAGCTAGGTGGGCGTGTGTGCTGTGAGGAGGATGCCGAGAAACTCCAGTATGATTTGACAGGTTGGCGGATTGGGCAGATGCATGGCAGATGCAATATAATGTGGATAAATGCGAGGCTATCCACTTTGGTGGCAAAAACAGGAAGGCAGATTATTATCTGAACAGCAATAGATTGGGAGAAGGGGAAGTGCAACGAGACCTGGGTGTCCTTGTGCACCAGTTGCTAAAGGTAAGCATGCAGGTGCAGCAGGCACTTAAGAAGGCAAATGCTACGTTGTCCTTCATAGCAAAAGGATTTGAGTACAGGAGCAAGGATATCTTGCTGCAGTTGTACAGGGCCTTGGTGAGACCACACCTTGAGTATTGTGTGCAATTTTGGTCGCCTTATCTGAGGAAGGATGTTCTTGCCATGGAGGGAGTGCAGCGAAGATTCACCAGATTGATACCTGGGATGGCAGGAAGGATGTCGATTGGGCTGGAGTTTAGAAGAATGAGAGGGGATCTCACTGAAACTTATAAAATTCTAACAGGGCTAGACAAACTAGATGCAGGAAGGATGTTCCCGATGGCGGGGGAGTCCAGAACCAGGGGTTACAGTCTAAAGATAAGGGGTAAGCCATTTAGGACTGAGATGAGGAGGAATTTCTTCACCCAGAGAGTGGTGAACCTGTGGAATTCTCTACCACAGAAGGCAGTTGAGGCCAATTCATTAAATATATTCAAGAAGGATTTAGATATATTTCTTAAGGCTAAAGGGATCAAGGGATATGGGGAGAAAGCAGGGACAGGGTACTGAATTTGGATGATCAGCCATGATCTCATTAAATGGCGGAGCAGACTCGAGGGGTCGAATGGCCTACTCCTGCTGCTATCTTCTATGTTTCTATGGATGAGGAGGGAGTAAATGTTTAAGATGTTGGATGGGTGGCTGATTAAGCGGCCTGCTTTCCCCTGGATTCTGTCGAGCTTCGTGAGTATTGATGGAGCTGCAACTGTCCAGGCAAGTGGAGAATATTCCATCGCACTCCTGACTTGCGCCTTGTAGGGAGTGAAAAGGCTTTGGGGAGTCAGGAGGTGGTGAGTCACTTACGCAGACTACCCAATGTCTGACTAGCTCTTGTAGCCACAATATTTATTTGGCTGATCTAGTTAGGTTCCTGGTCAATGGTGACCCCCAGGTTGATGATGGTGGGGAATTAAACAATGGCAATGCCATTGATTGTCATGGGGTGGTGGTTAGACTCTCTCTTGTTGGAGATGGTCATTGTCTGGCACTTGTGTGGCACAAATGTTACTTGCCACTTATCATCCCCAACCTGAATGTTGTCCAGGTCGTGCTGGACACAGGCTGCCTCATTATCTGATGAATTGCGAATGTAACTTGACACTGTGCAATCAGTAGCGAACATCCCCACTTCTGAAGGTCATTAACAAAGCAGCTAAGATGTTGGGCCTAGGACTCTGTCCTGAGTAACTGCTGCAGCGATGACCTGGGTCTGAGATGATTGGCCTCCAATAACCACAACCATCTTCCTTTGTGCTAGATATGACACCATCCAGTGGAGAGTTTTCCCCTGATCCCCATTAATTTCAGTTTTATTAGGGCTCCTTGGTGCCACACTCGGACAAATGCTGCCTTGAAGTCGAGGACAGTCACTCTCACCTCACCTCTGGAATTCAGCTCTTTTGTCCATGTTTGGACCAAGGTTGTAATGAGGTCAGGAGCCAAGAGGTCCTGGCGGAAACCAAACTGGGCATGGGTGAGGAGGTTATTTGTGAGTTAGTGCCGCTTGATAGCATTGTCGATGACAGCTTCCATCACTTTGCTGATGATGGAGAGGTGCTTAATGGGGTGGTAACTGGCTGTTGGATTAGTCCAGCTTTATGTGGACTGGACATACCTGGGCAATTTACCACTTTGTCGGGTAGAAGCCAGTACTGGAACAGCTGGGCTAGAGGTGCAGCTATTTCTGGAGCAGAGGCCTTCAGCTCTGTATCCAGGATGTTGTCGGGTCCCAGAGCCTTTGCTGCATCCAGTGCGCTCTACCGTTCTTGATATCATGTCAGTGAAGCGAATTGGTTGAAGACTGGCTTCTGTGATGGTGGGACCTCAGGAGCTGTAATGCATCATCCACTTGGCACTCGTGGCTAAAGATGGTTGCGAAGGCTTCAGCCTTGTCTTTTGCACTCACGTACTGTGCTCTGCCATCGTTGAGGATGGGGATGTTCAAGGATCCTCCTCCTCCCGTTAGTTGCTAATTGTCCATCACCATTCACGACTGGATATGGCAGGACTGCAGAGCTTTGATCTGATCCATTGGGTGCGGATCGCTTAGCTCTGTCTATAAAATGCTGCTTTCGCTATTTAGCATGCATATAGTCCTGTGTTTTCAGATACACTTGGTGCAGCTCCTGGCATGCTCTTCAACACTCCTTATTGAACCAGGGCTGGATTGATGGTAATGGTAGAATGAGGGATATGCCGGGCCATGAGGTTACAGATTATGGTGGAATAAAATTCTGTTGCTGCTGATGGGCCCAGCGCCTCATGGATGCCCAGATTTGAGCTGCTAGATGTGTTCTTAATCTATCCCATTTAGCACGGTGGTAGGGGCACAGGACACGATGAAGGGGTGTCCTCAGTGACTCAATAGTACCATGATTGACCGAGCTGCCTGAGTCCTGAAGGACATAGCAGCCAGACTGGCTCACGGCAGTGAGAGAATAAACACGAGCCACTACCGAGCCACACTTGGTGATGGACATTGAAGTCCCCCGCCCAGAGGACATTCTGTGCCATGACGCCACAGTGCGCTGGATAAGAGATTAGCGTGTAAAGTTAAAGCACATGGGATTGGGGGTAAGGTACTGACTTGGATAGAGAACTGGTTGGCAGACAGGAAGCAAAGAGTTGGAATAAACAGCTCTTTTTCCGAGTGGCAGGCAGTGACTAGTGGGGTACCGCAGGGATCGGTGCTAGGACCCCAGCTATTCACAATATATATTAATGATCTAGACGAGGGAACTAGATGTAATATCTCCAAGTTTGCAGACGACACAAAGCTGGGTGGGCGTGTGTGCTGTAAGGAGGATGCCGAGAAACTCCAGTATAATTTGACAGGTTGGCTGATTGGGCAGATGCATGGCAGATGCAATATAATGTGGATAAATGCGAGGCTATCCACTTTGGTGGCAAAAACAGGAAGGCAGATTATTATCTGAACAGCAATAGATTGGGAGAAGGGGAAGTGCAACGAGACCTGGGTGTCCTTGTGCACCAGTTGCTAAAGGTAAGCATGCAGGTGCAGCAGGCACTTAAGAAGGCAAATGCTACGTTGTCCTTCATAGCAAAAGGATTTGAGTACAGGAGCAAGGATATCTTGCTGCAGTTGTACAGGGCCTTGGTGAGACCACACCTTGAGTATTGTGTGCAATTTTGGTCGCCTTATCTGAGGAAGGATGTTCTTGCCATGGAGGGAGTGCAGTGAAGATTCACCAGATTGATACCTGGGATGGCAGGAATGATGTCGATTGGGCTGGGGTTTAGAAGAATGAGAGGGGATCTCATTGAAACTTATAAAATTCTAACAGGGCTAGACAGACTAGATGCAGGAAGGATGTTCCCGATGGCGGCGGTGTCCAGAACCAGGGGTTACAGTCTAAAGATAAGGGGTAAGCCATTTAGGACTGAGATGAGGAGGAATTTCTTCACCCAGAGAGTGGTGGACCTGTGGAATTCTCTACCACAGAAGGCAGTTGAGGCCAATTCATTAAATATATTCAAGAAGGAGTTAGATATATTTCTTAAGGCTAAAGCGATCAAGGGATATGGGGAGAAAGCAGGGCCAGGGTACTGAATTTGGATAATCAGCCATGATCTCATTAAATGGCGGAGCAGACTCGAGGGGCCGAATGGCCTACTCCTGCTGCTGTCTTCTATGTTTCTATGTATGAGGAGGGAGTAAATGTTTAAGATGGTGGATGGGTGGCTGATTAAGCGGCCTGCTTTCCCCTGGATTCTGTCGAGCTTCGTGAGTATTGATGGAGCTGCAACTGTCCAGGCAAGTGGAGAATATTCCATCGCACTCCTGACTTGTCCCTTGTCGGGAGTGAAAAGGCTTTGGGGAGTCAGGAGGTGGTGAGTCACTTACGCAGATTACCCAATGTCTGACTAGCTCTCGTAGCCACAATATTTATTTGGCTGAACTAGTTAAATTCCTGGTCAATGGTGACCCCCAGGTTGTTGATGTTGGGGAATTCAACAATGGTAATGCCATCGATTGTCATGGGGTGGTGGTTAGACTCTCTCTTGTTGGAGATGGTCATTGTCTGGCACTTGTGTGGCACAAATGTTACTTGCCACTTATCATCCCCAACCTGAATGTTGTCCAGGTCGTGCTGGACACAGACTGCCTCATTATCTGATGAATTGCGAATGTAACTTGACACTGTGCAATCAGTAGCGAACATCCCCACTTCTGAAGGTCATTAACAAAGCAGCTAAGATGTTGGGCCTAGGACACTGTCCTGAGAAACTGCTGCAGCGATGACCTGGGTCTGAGATGATTGGCCTCCAATAACCACAACCATCTTCCTTTGTGCTAGATATGACACCATCCAGTGGAGAGTTTTCCCCTGATCCCCATTGATTTCAGTTTTATTAGGAATCCTTGGTGCCACACTCGGACAAATGCTGCCTTGATGTCGAGGACAGTCACTCTCACCTCACCTCTGGAATTCAGCTCTTTTGTCCATGTTTGGACCAAGGTTGTAATGAGGTCAGGAGCCAAGAGGTCCTGGCGGAAAGCAAACTGGGCATCGGTGAGGAGGTTATTTATGAGTTAGTGCCGCTTGATAGCATTGTCAATGACAGCTTCCATCACTTTGCTGATGATGGAGAGGTGCTTAATGGGGTGGTAACTGGCTGTTGGATTAGTCCAGCTTTATGTGGACTGGACATACCTGGGCAATTTACCACTTTGTCGGGTAGAAGCCAGTACTGGAACAGCTGGGCTAGAGGTGCAGCTATTTCTGGAGCAGAGGCCTTCAGCTCTGTATCCAGGATGTTGTCGGGTCCCAGAGCCTTTGCTGCATCCAGTGCGCTCTACCGTTCTTGATATCATGTCAGTGAAGCGAATTGGTTGAAGACTGGCTTCTGTGATGGTGGGACCTCAGGAGCTGTAATGCATCATCCACTTGGCACTCGTGGCTAAAGATGGTTGCGAAGGCTTCAGCCTTGTCTTTTGCACTCACGTACTGTGCTCTGCCATCGTTGAGGATGGGGATGTTCAAGGATCCTCCTCCTCCCGTTAGTTGCTAATTGTCCATCACCATTCACGACTGGATATGGCAGGACTGCAGAGCTTTGATCTGATCCATTGGGTGCGGATCGCTTAGCTCTGTCTATAAAATGCTGCTTTCGCTATTTAGCATGCATATAGTCCTGTGTTTTCAGATACACTTGGTGCAGCTCCTGGCATGCTCTTCAACACTCCTTATTGAACCAGGGCTGGATTGATGGTAATGGTAGAATGAGGGATATGCCGGGCCATGAGGTTACAGATTATGGTGGAATAAAATTCTGTTGCTGCTGATGGGCCCAGCGCCTCATGGATGCCCAGATTTGAGCTGCTAGATGTGTTCTTAATCTATCCCATTTAGCACGGTGGTAGGGGCACAGGACACGATGAAGGGGTGTCCTCAGTGACTCAATAGTACCATGATTGACCGAGCTGCCTGAGTCCTGAAGGACATAGCAGCCAGACTGGCTCACGGCAGTGAGAGAATAAACACGAGCCACTACCGAGCCACACTTGGTGATGGACATTGAAGTCCCCCGCCCAGAGGACATTCTGTGCCATGACGCCACAGTGCGCTGGATAAGAGATTAGCGTGTAAAGTTAAAGCACATGGGATTGGGGGTAAGGTACTGACTTGGATAGAGAACTGGTTGGCAGACAGGAAGCAAAGAGTTGGAATAAACAGCTCTTTTTCCGAGTGGCAGGCAGTGACTAGTGGGGTACCGCAGGGATCGGTGCTAGGACCCCAGCTATTCACAATATATATTAATGATCTAGACGAGGGAACTAGATGTAATATCTCCAAGTTTGCAGACGACACAAAGCTGGGTGGGCGTGTGTGCTGTAAGGAGGATGCCGAGAAACTCCAGTATAATTTGACAGGTTGGCTGATTGGGCAGATGCATGGCAGATGCAATATAATGTGGATAAATGCGAGGCTATCCACTTTGGTGGCAAAAACAGGAAGGCAGATTATTATCTGAACAGCAATAGATTGGGAGAAGGGGAAGTGCAACGAGACCTGGGTGTCCTTGTGCACCAGTTGCTAAAGGTAAGCATGCAGGTGCAGCAGGCACTTAAGAAGGCAAATGCTACGTTGTCCTTCATAGCAAAAGGATTTGAGTACAGGAGCAAGGATAACTTGCTGCAGTTGTACAGGGCCTTGGTGAGACCACACCTTGAGTATTGTGTGCAATTTTGGTCGCCTTATCTGAGGAAGGATGTTCTTGCCATGGAGGGAGTGCAGTGAAGATTCACCAGATTGATACCTGGGATGGCAGGAATGATGTCGATTGGGCTGGGGTTTAGAAGAATGAGAGGGGATCTCATTGAAACTTATAAAATTCTAACAGGGCTAGACAGACTAGATGCAGGAAGGATGTTCCCGATGGCGGCGGTGTCCAGAACCAGGGGTTACAGTCTAAAGATAAGGGGTAAGCCATTTAGGACTGAGATGAGGAGGAATTTCTTCACCCAGAGAGTGGTGGACCTGTGGAATTCTCTACCACAGAAGGCAGTTGAGGCCAATTCATTAAATATATTCAAGAAGGAGTTAGATATATTTCTTAAGGCTAAAGGGATCAAGGGATATGGGGAGAAAGCAGGGCCAGGGTACTGAATTTGGATAATCAGCCATGATCTCATTAAATGGCGGAGCAGACTCGAGGGGCCGAATGGCCTACTCCTGCTGCTATCTTCTATGTTTCTATGTATGAGGAGGGAGTAAATGTTTAAGATGGTGGATGGGTGGCTGATTAAGCGGCCTGCTTTCCCCTGGATTCTGTCGAGCTTCGTGAGTATTGATGGAGCTGCAACTGTCCAGGCAAGTGGAGAATATTCCATCGCACTCCTGACTTGTCCCTTGTCGGGAGTGAAAAGGCTTTGGGGAGTCAGGAGGTGGTGAGTCACTTACGCAGATTACCCAATGTCTGACTAGCTCTCGTAGCCACAATATTTATTTGGCTGAACTAGTTAAATTCCTGGTCAATGGTGACCCCCAGGTTGTTGATGTTGGGGAATTCAACAATGGTAATGCCATCGATTGTCATGGGGTGGTGGTTAGACTCTCTCTTGTTGGAGATGGTCATTGTCTGGCACTTGTGTGGCACAAATGTTACTTGCCACTTATCATCCCCAACCTGAATGTTGTCCAGGTCGTGCTGGACACAGACTGCCTCATTATCTGATGAATTGCGAATGTAACTTGACACTGTGCAATCAGTAGCGAACATCCCCACTTCTGAAGGTCATTAACAAAGCAGCTAAGATGTTGGGCCTAGGACACTGTCCTGAGAAACTGCTGCAGCGATGACCTGGGTCTGAGATGATTGGCCTCCAATAACCACAACCATCTTCCTTTGTGCTAGATATGACACCATCCAGTGGAGAGTTTTCCCCTGATCCCCATTGATTTCAGTTTTATTAGGAATCCTTGGTGCCACACTCGGACAAATGCTGCCTTGATGTCGAGGACAGTCACTCTCACCTCACCTCTGGAATTCAGCTCTTTTGTCCATGTTTGGACCAAGGTTGTAATGAGGTCAGGAGCCAAGAGGTCCTGGCGGAAAGCAAACTGGGCATCGGTGAGGAGGTTATTTATGAGTTAGTGCCGCTTGATAGCATTGTCAATGACAGCTTCCATCACTTTGCTGATGATGGAGAGGTGCTTAATGGGGTGGTAACTGGCTGTTGGATTAGTCCAGCTTTATGTGGACTGGACATACCTGGGCAATTTACCACTTTGTCGGGTAGAAGCCAGTACTGGAACAGCTGGGCTAGAGGTGCAGCTATTTCTGGAGCAGAGGTCTTCAGCTCTGTATCCGGGATGTTGTCGGGTCCCAGAGCCTTTGCTGTATCCAGTGCGCTCTACCGTTCTTGATATCATGTCAGTGAAGCGAATTGGTTGAAGACTGGCTTCTGTGATGGTGGGACCTCAGGAGCTGTAATGCATCATCCACTTGGCACTCGTGGCTAAAGATGGTTGCGAAGGCTTCAGCCTTGTCTTTTGCACTCACGTACTGTGCTCTGCCATCGTTGAGGATGGGGATGTTCAAGGAGCCTCCTCCTCCCGTTAGTTGTTAATTGTCCATCACCATTCACGACTGGATGTGGCAGGACTGCAGAGCTTTGATCTGATCCATTAGGTGCGGATCGCTTAGCTCTGTCTATAAAGTGCTGCTTTCGCTATTTAGCATGCATATAGTCCTGTGTTTTCAGATACACTTGGTGCAGCTCCTGGCATGCTCTTCAACACTTCTTATTGAACCAGGGCTGGTTTGATGGTAATGGTAGAATGAGGGATATGCCGAGCCATGAGGTTACAGATTATGGTGGAATAAAATTCTGTTGCTGCTGATGGGCCCAGCACCTCATGGATGCCCAGTTTTGAGCTGCTAGATGTGTTCTTAATCTATCCCATTTAGCACGGTGGTAGGGGCACAGGACACGATGAAGGGGTGTCCTCAGTGACTCAATAGTACCATGATTGACCGAGCTGCCTGAGTCCTGACGGACATAGCAGCCAGACTGGCTCACGGCAGTGAGAGAATAAACACGAGCCACTACCGAGCCACGCTTGGTGATGGACATTGAAGTCCCCCGCCCAAAGGACATTCTGTGCCATGACGCCACAGTGCGCTGGATAAGAGATTAGCGTGTAAAGTTAAAGCACATGGGATTGGGGGTAAGGTACTGACTTGGATAGAGAACTGGTTGGCAGACAGGAAGCAAAGAGTTGGAATAAACGGCTCTTTTTCCGAGTGGCAGGCAGTGACTAGTGGGGTACCGCAGGGATCGGTGCTAGGACCCCAGCTATTCACAATATATATTAATGATAGACGAGGGAACTAGATGTAATATCTCCAAGTTTGCAGACGACACAACGCTGGGTGGGCGTGTGTGCTGTGAGGAGGATGCTGAGAAACTCCAGTATGATTTGACAGGTTGGCTGATTGGGCAGATGCATGGCAGATGCAATATAATGTGGATAAATGCGAGGCTATCCACTTTGGTGGCAAAAACAGTGTGGTAAACCACTGTTAACCTGTACATGCCTGTGTGGTAAACCACTGTTAACCCTGTACAAGTCCAGGCATGTCTCAGCCCCTGGCTCCACCCCTAAGCCCGGGTAGAAAGGTGACTCACCACCCTTCCCCCGGGAGCTCTTAGGATGGATTCACTAGCAGAGGCATGCTCTAGTTCTTAGTCAATAAAAGCCTACTTCATTTAAGTCCATCTCGTAGTCTTTGGTATTGTTGATAGCGCATCAAACAGGAAGGCAGATTATTATCTGAACAGCAATAGATTGGGAGAAGGGGAAGTGCAACGAGACATGGGTGTCCTTGTGCACCAGTTGCTAAAGGTAAGCATGCAGGTGCAGCAGGCACTTAAGAAGGCAAATGCTACGTTGTCCTTCATAGCAAAAGGATTTGAGTACAGGAGCAAGGATATCTTGCTGCAGTTGTACAGGGCCTTGGTGAGACCACACCTTGAGTATTGTGTGCAATTTTGGTCGCCATATCTGAGGAAGGATGTTCTTGCCATGGAGGGAGTGCAGCGAAGATTCACCAGATTGATACCTGGGATGGCAGGAATGATGTCGATTGGGTTGGAGTTTAGAAGAATGAGAGGGGATCTCATTGAAACTTGTAAAATTCTAACAGGGATAGACAGACTAGATGCAGGAAGGATGTTCCCGATGGCGGGGGAGTCCAGAACCAGGGGTTACAGTCTAAAGATAAGGGGTAAGCCATTTAGGACTGAGATGAGGAGGAATTTCTTCACCCAGAGAGTGGTGGACCTGTGGAATTCTCTACCACAGAAGGCAGTTGAGGCCAATTCATTAAATATATTCAAGAAGGTGTTATATATATTTCTTAAGATTAAAGGGATCAAGGGATATGGGGAGAAAGCAGGGCCAGGGTACTGAATTTGGATGATCAGCCATGATCTCATTAAATGGCAGAGCAGACTCGAGGGGCCGAATGGCCTACTCCTGCTGCTATCTTCTATGTTTCTATGGATGAGGAGGGAGTAAATGTTTAAGATGGTGGATGGGTGGCTGATTAAGCGGCCTGCTTTCCCTTGGATTCTGTCGAGCTTCGTGAGTATTGATGTAGCTGCAAATGTCCAGGCAAGTGGAGAATATTCCATCGCACTCCTGACTTGTGCCTTGTAGGGAGTGAAAAGGCTTTGGGGAGTCAGGAGGTGGTGAGTCACTTACGCAGACTACCCAATGTCTGACTAGCTCTTGTAGCCACAATACTTATTTGGCTGATCTAGTTAAGTTCCTGGTCAATGGTGACCCCCAGGTTGTTGATGGTGGGGAATTGAACAATGGTAATGCCATTGATTGTCATGGGGTGGTGGTTAGACTCTCTCTTGTTGGAGATGGTCATTGTCTGGCACTTGTGTGGCACAAATGTTACTTGCCACTTATCATCCTGTGGTAAACCTTTAGTTACGTTCCTAACTCGTCGCTTTTTATTGGACGAATTGATAGGTATATCAATTTTATTGACTAAATTTTAAAGATGTCTACTACTGACCAGCCAGGAGCCCTCCCAGAAGCACAGCCACAGCAGCTTTCAGACACCGGGCTACACCAGCCACACCAGCCGGCTTGGCTTCAAGCCCTCAAACCACCGTACCTGGATCTAAACCCACAGGCAGCAAACTCAGCCCTCAACTTCAAACACTGGCTGGACTGCTTCGAATCCTACCTGGAAGAATCCGGCGCCCCGCAGAGATCCAAACTAAGACTTCTGAACGCCCAAGCGAGCCCGAGAGTATACGCACTCATCCAGGATACGACTACATACGAGGCCGCTATCAACCTACTGAAACAGCAGTACCGCAGCCCGGTAAATTACATGTACACCAGGCACCTCCTAAGATCCCGCCCGCAACAGCCAGGAGAGTCTGTAGCTGAATTTTTACGGGCGCTAAGAGCACTCGGCAGGAACTGTGACTTTAAAGCGGTGACGGCTGTTGAAAATACGGAAGATAATATCCGCGATGCCTTTGTGAAAGGCCTACGGTCCGACTACTCACGGCAAAGACTGCTTGAAGCTAAAGACCTCGACCTGGACAAAGCTGAAGCCCTCGCTCTCTCCCTGGAGGTGGCCCATCAGGACCAGGAGGCGTTTTCCAGGTACTGCTCGCGACCCTGGGACTCGGGCCCGACCCCTACCGCAATACCCTTCGCAGCGCCGCCCCCGGGACCTACCTCAGCGTCGGCGTCCCGGACCCGACCGGGCCCGCCACCCCCGGTACCGGCTCCGACATCGGGCACCCGCGATCGGGCCGCCGGCTGCTTCTTTTGCGGCCAGGAGAAGCACCCGAGGTCGCGCTGCCCAGCCAGGAACTCTACCTGCTCAACCTGCAGGAAGAAAGGCCACTTCTCTAAGGCCTGCAGGAGCGGATCTTCAGAGGCCAGCAGTGCCTCATGCGAACTGTGGGAGCGGCCATCTTCTTTCACGGCAACTGAGGCCAGTATCCCCACACGTGAGTCATGGGGGCGGCCATCTTTGATCAAGGCAACCGACCCCAATAGTGCCTCATGTGAGTTATGGGGGCAGCCATCTTCTCCGCCATTTTGTCCTACCTCGTGGGAGACGCCATTTTACCCACCACGCCCGACTGCCACCGGGCCCCCGGACCCGACGACCGCCTCGCCCGCAGACGACAACGACTCGCTTACCTACACACTAGCCTCCGTCACTCTGGATCAAGCCCGCCCACACCACCTGTCCAAGTCGATGATGGACATCAAAGTAAACGGCCACGCCACGACCTGCCTGTTCGACAGCGGAAGCACGGAGAGCTTCATCCACCCAGACACGGTGAGCCACTACTCCCTCCCTGTCCTGCCAACGCGCAACCGAATCTCGATGGCATCGAGGTCCCACGCCACGGACATTAGCGGCTACTGTGCTGTGACCTTGTCGGTTAAGGGTACAGAGTATAAAAACTTTAAACTCCTCGTCCTCCCCCAGCTCTGCGCTGCCGTCCTACTAGGGCTGGACTTCCAATCCCACCTCCAAAGTGTAACCCTAGCATACGGTGGACCCCTCCCCCCACTCACAGTCGACAACCAGCGAAGGTTAAACCGCCCACCGCGTAACACCTGCAGCCTATCCACCCTCAAGGTGCCTCCACCTTCCCTGTTCGCTAACCTCACCCCCGACTGCAAACCCGTCACTACCAAGAGCAGGCGGTACAGCGCTGGGGACAGAGCTTTCATTAGCTCTGAGGTGCAGCGTCTCCTGAAGGAGGGCATCATCGAGGGGAGCAACAGCCCCTGGCGTGCCCAGGTCGTGGTCGTTAAGACCGGCGATAAAAATCGCCTGGTCATCGACTACAGCCAGACCATAAACAGATACACCCAGCTGGACGCATACCCCCTTCCCCGCATATCTGACATGGTCAATCAGATTGCACAATACCGCGTATTCTCGACCATCGACCTTAAGTCGGCCTACCACCAACTCCCTATCCACCCCGAGGACCGCCAGTACACCGCCTTCGAGGCGAATGGGCGCCTATACCACTTCCTTAGGGTCCCCTTCGGTGTCACCAACGGGGTCTCGGTCTTCCAAAGGGAGATGGACCGGATGGTTGACCAGAACGGACTGCAGGCCACATTCCCCTACCTAGATAACGTCACCATCTGCGGCCGCGACCGGCAGGACCACGACGTGAATCTGGAGAAATTCCTCTGTACAGCCCAACGGCTGAACCTCACCTACAATAAGGAGAAATGTGTGTTTAACACCTCGCGCCTTGCCATCCTTGGCTGTGTAGTAGAGAACGGACTCATCGGCCCCGACCCCGAAAGAATGCGCCCCCTCATGGAGCTACCCCTCCCCCACTGCCCTAAGGCACTTAAGAGAACCCTGGGGCTCTTCGCCTACTATGCCCAATGGGTGCCCAATTATGCGGACAAAGCCAGACCCCTCATGAAGTCCACATCCTTCCCCCTTACGGAGGAAGCGTGCGCAGCCTTCTCCCTCATTAAGGGAGACATTGCCAAGGCCACTATGCACGCAGTGGATGAGTCCATCCCCTTCCAAGTCGAGAGCGATGCATCCGACTTCGCCCTAGCCGCCACCCTTAACCAGGAGGGGAGACCGGTGGCCTTCTTCTCAAGGACCCTACAGGGCCCTGAGATCCGACACTCGTCGGTCGAGAAGGAGGCCCAGGCGATTGTGGAGGCGGTACGACGCTGGAGGCACTACCTGGCAGGCAAACGATTTACCCTCCTTACCGACCAACGTTCGGTCGCTTTTATGTTTAATAACAAGCTGAGGGGCAAAATCAAGAATGACAAGATCTTGAGGTGGAGAATCGAGCTCTCCACCTACGATTATGATATCTTGTACCGGCCAGGTAAGCTGAACGAACCCCCCGATGCTCTGTCACGAATTACATGCGCCAGCGCGCAAAGTGATAGACTTCAGACCCTCCACAACGACCTCTGCCACCCCGGGGTCACCAGGCTTTACCACTTCATTAAGGCCCGCAACCTGCCCTACTCCATCGAGGAGGTCAGGACCATGACCAGGAACTGCCAGACCTGTGCCGAATGCAAACCGCATTTCTTTAGGCCGGACAGAGCAAGCCTGATCAAGGCCACCCGCCCCTTCGAGCGCCTGAGCATCGACTTTAAGGGGCCCCTCCCGTCCTCTGACCGTAATGTGTACTTCCTCAACATTGTTGATGAGTACTCCCGTTTCCCCTTTGCCTTCCCCTGCCCAGACATGACCAGTACCACGGTCATTAAATGCCTGAACGACCTCTTCGCCTTGTTCGGGTTCCCAAACTATATACATAGTGACCGGGGCTCCTCTTTCATGAGCGAGGAACTCCGTCAGTTCCTACTAGCGAGAGGTATTGCAGCAAGTAGGACCACCAGCTACAACCCCCGAGGGAACGGCCAGGTGGAAAGAGAGAACGCGACGGTATGGAAGGCCGTCCTCTTAGCCTTAAAGTCTAAGGGCCTCCCAACCTCCCGCTGGCAGGAAGTCCTCCCGACAGCGCTGCACTCCATCCGGTCACTACTTTGCACTGCCGTTAACGCAACCCCCCATGAACGAATGTTTGTTTTCCCCAGGAAGTCGACTACGGGAACCACTCTACCAACCTGGCTGACCTCTCCGGGGCCCGTCTTGCTGCGAAAGCACGTGAGGGCCCATAAAACAGACCCCCTGGTCGAGAGGGTGAACCTCCTGCACGCCAACCCCCAGTACGCCTACGTGGCTTACCCAGACGGGCGGGAGGACACTGTCTCCTTACGAGACCTCGCACCCTCGGGCACTCCGGAGACACCACCTTTACCCCCCCCCACCACCCCCCCAATTCCAGCCCAGGTAGACGGCATGCCGGAACCCCACGAGCCTTCGCCGACCACGCAGACACCAGCACTAACACCGGATAATGCAGCACCGCCGCTGCGACGATCGGAGAGGCTTACGAGGCCTCCGGACAGACTGACATACCAGAACTGGTAGTACACTTCACCCCGCCGGACTCAAATCTAAACAAGGGGTGAATGTGGTAAACCTTTAGTTACGTTCCTAACTCGTCGCTTTTTATTGGACGAATTGATAGGTATATCACATCCCCAACCTGAATGTTGTCCAGGTCGTGCTGGACACAGACTGCCTCATTATCTGATGAATTGCGAATGTAACTTGACACTGTGCAATCAGTAGCGAACATCCCCACTTCTGAAGGTCATTAACAAAGCAGCTAAGATGTTGGGCCTAGGACACTGTCCTGAGTAACTGCTGCAGCGATGACCTGGGTCTGAGATGATTGGCCTCCAATAACCACAACCATCTTCCTTTGTGCTAGATATGACACCATCCAGTGGAGAGTTTTCCCCTGATCCCCATTGATTTCAGTTTTATTAGGGCTCCTTGGTGCCACACTTGGACAAATGCTGACTTGATGTCGAGGAAAGTCACTCTCACCTCACCTCTGGAATTCAGCTCTTTTGTCCATGTTTGGACCAAGGTTGTAATGAGGTCAGGAGCCAAGAGGTCCTGGCGGAAACCAAACTGGGCATCGGTGAGGAGGTTATTTGTGAGTTAGTGCCGCTTGATAGCATTGTCGATGACAGCTTCCATCACTTTGCTGATGATGGAGGGGTGGTAACTGGCTGTTGGATTAGTCCAGCTTTATGTGGACTGGACATACCTGGGCAATTTACCACTTTGTCGGGTAGAAGCCAGTACTGGAACAGCTGGGCTAGAGGTGCAGCTATTTCTGGAGCAGAGGTGTTCAGCTCTGCATCTGGGATGTTGTCGGGTCCCAGAGCCTTTGCTGTATCCAGTGCGCTCTACCGTTCTAGATATCATGACAGTGAAGCGAATTGGTTGAAGATTGGCTTCTGTGAAGGTGGGACCTCAGGAGCTGTAATGCATCATCCACTTGGCACTCGTGGCTAAAGATGGTTGCGAAGGCTTCAGCCTTGTCTTTTGCACTCACGTACTGTGCTCTGCCATCGTTGAGGATGGGGATGTTCAAGGAGCCTCCTCCTCCCGTTAGTTGTTAATTGTCCATCACCATTCACGACTGGATGTGGCAGGACTGCAGAGCTTTGATCTGATCCATTGGGAGCGGATGGCTTAGCTCTGTCTATAAAATGCTGCTTTCGCTATTTAGCATGCATATAGTCCTGTGTTTTCAGATACACTTGGTGCAGCTCCTGGCATGCTCTTCAACACTCCTTATTGAACCAGGGCTGGTTTGATGGTAATGGTAGAATGAGGGATATGCCGGGCCATGAGGTTACAGATTATGGTGGAATAAAATTCTGTTGCTGCTGATGGGCCCAGCGCCTCATGGATGCCCAGTTTTGAGCTGCTAGATGTGTTCTTAATCTATCCCATTTAGCACGGTGGTAGGGGCACAGGACACGATGAAGGGGTGTCCTCAGTGACTCAATAGTACCATGATTGACCGAGCTGCCTGAGTCCTGAAGGACATAGCAGCCAGACTGGCTCACGGCAGTGAGAGAATAAACACGAGCCACTACCGAGCCACACTTGGTGATGGACATTGAAGTCCCCCGCCCAGAGGACATTCTGTGCCATGACGCCACAGTGCGCTGGATAAGAGATTAGCGTGTAAAGTTAAAGCACATGGGATTGGGGGTAAGGTACTGACTTGGATAGAGAACTGGTTGGCAGACAGGAAGCAAAGAGTTGGAATAAACGGCTCTTTTTCCGAGTGGCAGGCAGTGACTAGTGGGGTACCGCAGGGATTGGTGCTAGGACCCCAGCTATTCACAATATATATTAATGATGATCTAGACGAGGGAACTAGATGTAATATCTCCAAGTTTGCAGACGACACAAAGCTGGGTGGGCGTGTGTGCCGTGAGGAGGATGCCGAGAAACTCCAGTATGATTTGACAGGTTGGCTGATTGGGCAGATGCATGGCAGATGCAATATAATGTGGATAAATGCGAGGCTATCCACTTTGGTGGCAAAAACAGGAAGGCAGATTATTATCTGAACAGCAATAGATTGGGAGAAGGGGAAGTGCAACGAGACCTGGGTGTCCTTGTGCATCAGTTGCTAAAGGTAAGCATGCAGCTGCAGCAGGCACTTAAGAAGGCAAATGCTACGTTGTCCTTCATAGCAAAAGGATTTGAGTACAGGAGCAAGGATATCTTGCTGCAGTTGTACAGGGCCTTGGTGAGACCACACCTTGAGTATTGTGTGCAATTTTGGTCGCCTTATCTGAGGAAGGATGTTCTTGCCATGGAGGGAGTGCAGCGAAGATTCACCAGATTGATACCTGGGATGGCAGGAATGATGTCGATTGGGCTGGAGTTTAGAAGAATGAGAGGGGATCTCATTGAAACTTATAAAATTCTAACAGGGATAGACAGACTAGATGCAGGAAGGATGTTCCCGATGGCGGGGGAATCCAGAACCAGGGGTTACAGTCTAAAGATAAGTGGTAAGCCATTTAGGACTGAGATGAGGAGGAATTTCTTCACCCAGAGAGTGGTGGACCTGTGGAATTCTCTACCACAGAAGGCAGTTGAGGCCAATTCATTAAATATATTCAAGAAGGAGTTAGATATATTTCTTAAGGCTAAAGGGATCAAGGGATATGGGGAGAAAGCAGGGCCAGGGTACTGAATTTGGATGATCAGCCATGATCTCATTAAATGGCGGAGCAGACTCGAGGGGCCGAATGGCCTACTCCTGCTGCTATCTTCTATGTTTCTATGGATGAGGAGGGAGTAAATGTTTAAGATGGTGGATGGGTGGCTGATTAAGCGGCCTGCTTTCCCCTGGATTCTGTCGAGCTTCGTGAGTATTGATGGAGCTGCAACTGTCCAGGCAAGTGGAGAATATTCCATCGCACTCCTGACTTGTGCCTTGTAGGGAGTGAAAAGGCTTTGGGGAGTCAGGAGGTGGTGAGTCACTTACGCAGACTACCCAGTGTCTGACTAGCTCTTGTAGCCACAATATTTATTTGGCTGATCTAGTTAAGTTCCTGGTCAATGGTGACCCCCAGGTTGTTGATGGTGGGGAATTCAACAATGGTAATGACATTGATTGTCATGGGGTGCTGGTTAGACTCTCTCTTGTTGGAGATGGTCATTGTCTGGCACTTGTGTGGCACAAATGTTACTTGCCACTTATCATCCCCAACCTGAATGTTGTCCAGGTCGTGCTGGACACAGACTGCCTCATTATCTGATGAATTGCGAATGTAATTTGACACTGTGCAATCAGTAGCGAACATCCCCACTTCTGAAGGTCATTAACAAAGCAGCTAAGACGTTGGGCCTAGGACACTGTCCTGAGTAACTGCTGCAGCGATGACCTGGGTCTGAGATGATTGGCCTCCAATAACCACAACCATCTTCCTTTGTGCTAGATATGACACCATCCAGTGGAGAGTTTTCCCCTGATCCCCATTGATTTCAGTTTTATTAGGGCTCCTTGGTGCCACACTCGGACAAATGCTGCCTTGATGTCGAGGACAGTCACTCTCACCTCACCTCTGGAATTCATCTCTTTTGTCCATGTTTGGACCAAGGTTGTAATGAGGTCAGGAGCCAAGTGGTCCTGGCGGAAACCAAACTGGGCATCGGTGAGGAGGTTATTTGTGAGTTAGTGCCGCTTGATAGCATTGTCGATGACAGCTTCCATCACTTTGCTGATGATGGAGAGGTGCTTAATGGGGTGGTAACTGGCTGTTGGATTAGTCCAGCTTTATGTGGACTGGACATACCTGGGCTATTTACCACTTTGTCGGGTAGAAGCCAGTACTGGAACAGCTGGGCTAGAGGTGCAGCTATTTCTGGAGCAGAGGACTTCAGCTCTGTATCGGGGATGTTGTCGGGTCCCAGAGCCTTTGCTGTATCCAGTGCGCTCTACCGTTCTTGATATCATGTCAGTGAAGCGAATTGGTTGAAGACTGGCTTCTGTGATGGTGGGACCTCAGGAGCTGTAATGCATCATCCACTTGGCACTCGTGGCTAAAGATGGTTGCGAAGGCTTCAGCCTTGTCTTTTGCACTCACGTACTGTGCTCTGCCATCGTTGAGGATGGGGATGTTCAAGGAGCCTCCTCCTCCCGTTAGTTGTTAATTGTCCATCACCATTCACGACTGGATGTGGCAGGACTGCAGAGCTTTGATCTGATCCATTGGGTGCGGATCGCTTAGCTCTGTCTATAAAATGCTGCTTTCGCTATTTAGCATGCATATAGTCCTGTGTTTTCAGATACACTTGGTGCAGCTCCTGGCATGCTCTTCAACACTCCTTATTGAACCAGGGCTGGTTTGATGGTAATGGTAGAATGAGGGATATGCCGGGCCATGAGGTTACAGATTATGGTGGAATAAAATTCTGTTGCTGCTGATGGGCCCAGCGCCTCATGGATGCCCAGTTTTTAGCTGCTAGATGTGTTCTTAATCTATCCCATTTAGCACGGTGGTAGGGGCACAGGACACGATGAAGGGGTGTCCTCAGTGACTCAATAGTACCATGATTGACCGAGCTGCCTGAGTCCTGAAGGACATAGCAGCCAGACTGGCTCACGGCAGTGAGAGAATAAACACGAGCCACTACCGAGCCACACTTGGTGATGGACATTGAAGTCCCCCGCCCAGAGGACATTCTGTGCCTTGACGCCACAGTGCGCTGGATAAGAGATTAGCGTGTAAAGTTAAAGCACAAGGGATTGGGGGTAAGGTACTGACTTGGATAGAGAACTGGTTGGCAGACAGGAAGCAAAGAGTTGGAATAAATGGCTCTTTTTCCGAGTGGCAGGCAGTGACTAGTGGGGTACCGCAGGGATCGGTGCTAGGACCCCAGCTATTCACAATATATATTAATGATGATCTAGACGAGGTAACTAGATGTAATATCTCCAAGTTTGCAGACGACACAAACCTGGGTGGGCGTGTGTGCCGTGAGGAGGATGTCGAGAAACTCCAGTATGATTTGACAGGTTGGCTGATTGGGCAGATGCATGGCAGATGCAATATAATGTGGATAAATGCGAGGCTATCCACTTTGGTGGCAAAAACAGGAAGGCAGATTATTATCTGAACAGCAATAGATTGGGAGAAGGGGAAGTGCAACGAGACCTAGGTGTCCTTGTGCATCAGTTGCTAAAGGTAAGCATGCAGCTGCAGCAGGCACTTAAGAAGGCAAATGCTACGTTGTCCTTCATAGCAAAAGGATTTGAGTACAGGAGCAAGGATATCTTGCTGCAGTTGTACAGGGCCTTGGTGAGACCACACCTTGAGTATTGTGTGCAATTTTGGTCGCCTTATCTGAGGAAGGATGTTCTTGCCATGGAGGGAGTGCAGCGAAGATTCACCAGATTGATACCTGGGATGGCAGGAATGATGTCGATTGGGCTGGAGTTTAGAAGAATGAGAGGGGATCTCATTGAAACTTATAAAATTCTAACAGGGATAGACAGACTAGATGCAGGAAGGATGTTCCCGATGGCGGGGGAGTCCAGAACCAGGGGTTACAGTCTAAAGATAAGGGGTAAGCCATTTAGGACTGAGATGAGGAGGAATTTCTTCACCCAGAGAGTGGTGGACCTGTGGAATTCTCTACCACAGAAGGCAGTTGAGGCCAATTCATTAAATATATTCAAGAAGGAGTTAGATATATTTCTTAAGGCTAAAGGGATCAAGGGATATGGGGAGAAAGCAGGGCCAGGGTACTGAATTTGGATGATCAGCCATGATCTCATTAAATGGCGGAGCAGACTCGAGGGGCCGAATGGCCTACTCCTGCTGCTATCTTCTATGTTTCTATGGATGAGGAGGGAGTAAATGTTTAAGATGGTGGATGGGTGGCTGATTAAGCGGCCTGCTTTCCCTTGGATTCTGTCGAGCTTCGTGAGTATTGATGGAGCTGCAACTGTCCAGGCAAGTGGAGAATATTCCATCGCACTCCTGACTTGTGCCTTGTAGGGATTGAAAAGGCTTTGGGGAGTCAGGAGGTGGTGAGTCACTTACGCAGACTACCCAGTATCTGACTCGCTCTTGTAGCCACAATATTTATTTGGCTGATCTAGTTAAGTTCCTGGTCAATGGTGACCCCCAGGATGTTGATGGTGGGGAATTCAACAATGGTAATGCCATTGATTGTCATGGGGTGGTGGTTAGACTCTCTCTTGTTGGAGATGGTCATTGTCTGGCACTTGTGTGGCACAAATGTTACTTGCCACTTATCATCCCCAACCTGAATGTTGTGCAGGTCGTGCTGGACACAGACTGCCTCATTATCTGATGAATTGCGAATGTAACTTGACACTGTGCAATCAGTAGCGAACATCCCCACTTCTGAAGGTCATTAACAAAGCAGCTAAGATGTTGGGCCTAGGAAACTGTCCTGAGTAACTGCTGCAGCGATGACCTGGGTCTGAGATGATTGGCCTCCAATAACCACAACCATCTTCCTTTGTGCTAGATATGACACCATCCAGTGGAGAGTTTTCCCCTGATCCCCATTGATTTCAGTTTTATTAGGGCTCCTTGGTGCCACACTCGGACAAATGCTGCCTTGATGTCGAGGACAGTCACTCTCACCTCACCTCTGGAATTCAGCTCTTTTGTCCATGTTTGGACCAAGGTTGTAATGAGGTCAGGAGCCAAGTGGTCCTGGCGGAAACCAAACTGGGCATCGGTGAGGAGGTTATTTGTGAGTTAGTGCTGCTTGATAGCATTGTCGATGACAGCTTCCATCACTTTGCTGATGATGGAGAGGTGGTTAATGGGGTGGTAACTGGCTGTTGGATTAGTCCAGCTTTATGTGGACTGGACATACCTGGGCAATTTACCACTTTGTCGGGTAGAAGCCAGTACTGGAACAGCTGGGCTAGAGGTGCAGCTATTTCTGGAGCAGAGGTCTTCAGCTCTGTATCGGGGATGTTGTCGGGTCCCAGAGCCTTTGCTGTATCCAGTGCGCTCTACCGTTCTTGATATCATGTCAGTGAAGCGAATTGGTTGAAGACTGGCTTCTGTGATGGTGGGACCTCAGGAGCTGTAATGCATCATCCACTTGGCACTCGTGGCTAAAGATGGTTGCGAAGGCTTCAGCCTTGTCTTTTGCACTCACGTACTGTGCTCTGCCATCGTTGAGGATGGGGATGTTCAAGGAGCCTCCTCCTCCCGTTAGTTGTTAATTGTCCATCACCATTCACAACTGGATGTGGCAGGACTGCAGAGCTTTGATCTGATCCATTGGGTGCGGATCGCTTAGCTCTGTCTATAAAATGCTGCTTTCGCTATTTAGCATGCATATAGTCCTGTGTTTTCAGATACACTTGGTGCAGCTCCTGGCATGCTCTTCAACACTCCTTATTGAACCAGGGCTGGTTTGATGGTAATGGTAGAATGAGGGATATGCCGGGCCATGAGGTTATAGATTATGGTGGAATAAAATTCTGTTGCTGCTGATGGGCCCAGCGCCTCATGGATGCCCAGTTTTGAGCTGCTAGATGTGTTCTTAATCTATCCCATTTAGCACGGTGGTAGGGGCACAGGACACGATGAAGGGGTGTCCTCAGTGACTCAATAGTACCATGATTGACCGAGCTGCCTGAGTCCTGAAGGACATAGCAGCCAGACTGGCTCACGGCAGTGAGAGAATAAACACGAGCCACTACCGAGCAACACTTGGTGATGGACATTGAAGTCCCCCGCCCAGAGGACATTCTGTGCCATGACGCCACAGTGCGCTGGATAAGAGATTAGCGTGTAAAGTTAAAGCACATGGGATTGGGGGTAAGGTACTGACTTGGATAGAGAACTGGTTGGCAGACAGGAAGCAAAGAGTTGGAATAAACGGCTCTTTTTCCGAGTGGCAGGCAGTGACTAGTGGGGTACCGCAGGGATCGGTGCTAGGACCCCAGCTATTCACAATATATATTAATGATGATCTAGACGAGGGAACTAGATGTAATATCTCCAAGTTTGCAGACGACACAAAGCTGGGTGGGCGTGTGTGCCGTGAGGAGGATGCCGAGAAACTCCAGTATGATTTGACAGGTTGGCTGATTGGGCAGATGCATGGCAGATGCAATATAATGTGGATAAATGCGAGGCTATCAACTTTGGTGGCAAAAACAGGAAGGCAGATTATTATCTGAACAGCAATAGATTGGGAGAAGGGGAAGTGCAACGAGACCTGGGTGTCCTTGTGCATCAGTTGCTAAAGGTAAGCATGCAGCTGCAGCAGGCACTTAAGAAGGCAAATGCTACATTGTCCTTCATAGCAAAAGGATTTGAGTACAGGAGCAAGGATATCTTGCTGCAGTTGTACAGGGCCTTGGTGAGACCACACCTTGAGTATTGTGTGCAATTTTGGTCGCCTTATCTGAGGAAGGATGTTCTTGCCATGGAGGGAGTGAAACGAAGATTCACCAGATTGATACCTGGGATGGCAGGAATGATGTCGATTGGGCTGGAGTTTAGAAGAATGAGAGGGGATCTCATTGAAACTTATAAAATTCTAACAGGGATAGACAGACTAGATGCAGGAAGGATGTTCCCGATTGCAGGGGAGTCCAGAACCAGGGGTTACAGTCTAAAGATAAGGGGTAAGCCATTTAGGACTGAGATGAGGAGGAATTTCTTCACCCAGAGAGTGGTGGACCTGTGGAATTCTCTACCACAGAAGGCAGTTGAGGCCAATTCATTAAATATATTCAAGAAGGAGTTTGATATATTTCTTAAGGCTAAAGGGATCAAGGGATATGGGGAGAAAGCAGGGCCAGGGTACTGAATTTGGATGATCAGCCATGATCTCATTAAATGGCGGAGCAGACTCGAGGGGCCGAATGGCCTACTCCTGCTGCTATCTTCTATGTTTCTATGGATGAGGAGGGAGTAAATGTTTAAGATGGTGGATGGGTGGCTGATTAAGCGGCCTGCTTTCCCTTGGATTCTGTCGAGCTTCGTGAGTATTGATGGAGCTGCAACTGTCCAGGCAAGTGGAGAATATTCCATCGCACTCCTGACTTGTGCCTTGTAGGGAGTGAAAAGGCTTTGGGGAGTCAGGAGGTGGTGAGTCACTTACGCAGACTACCCAGTGTCTGACTAGCTCTTGTAGCCACAATATTTATTTGGCTGATCTAGTTAAGTTCCTGGTCAATGGTAACCCCCAGGTTGTTGATGGTGGGGAATTCAACAATGGTAATGCCATTGATTGTCATGGGGTGCTGGTTAGACTCTCTCTTGTTGGAGATGGTCATTGTCTGGCACTTGTGTGGCACAAATGTTACTTGCCACTTATCATCCCCAACCTGAATGTTGTCCAGGTCGTGCTGGACACAGACTGCCTCATTATCTGATGAATTGCGAATGTAACTTGACACTGTGCAATCAGTAGCGAACATCCCCACTTCTGAAGGTCATTAACAAAGTAGCTAAGATGTTGGGCCTAGGACACTGTCCTGAGTAACTGCTGCAGCGATGACCTGGGTCTGAGATGATTGGCCTCCAATAACCACAACCATCTTCCTTTGTGCTAGATATGACACCATCCAGTGGAGAGTTTTCCCCTGATCCCCATTGATTTCAGTTTTATTAGGGCTCCTTGGTGCCACACTCGGACAAATGCTGCCTTGATGTCGAGGACAGTCACTCTCACCTCACCTCTGGAATTCAGCTCTTTTGTCCATGTTTGGACCAAGGTTGTAATGAGGTCAGGAGCCAAGTGGTCCTGGCGGAAACCAAACTGGGCATCGGTGAGGAGGTTATTTGTGAGTCAGTGCCGCTTGATAGCATTCTCGATGACAGCTTCCATCACTTTGCTGATGATGGAGAGGTGCTTAATGGGGTGGTAACTGGCTGTTGGATTAGCCCAGCTTTATGTGGACTGGACATACCTGGGCAATTTACCACTTTGTCGGGTAGAAGCCAGTACTGGAACAGCTGGGCTAGTGGTGCAGCTATTTCTGGAGCAGAGGTCTTCAGCTCTGTATCGGGGATGTTGTCGGGTCCCAGAGCCTTTGCTGTATCCAGTGCGCTCTACCGTTCTTGATATCATGTCAGTGAAGCGAATTGGTTGAAGACTGGCTTCTGTGATGGTGGGACCTCAGGAGCTGTAATGCATCATCCACTTGGCACTCGTGGCTAAAGATGGTTGCGAAGGCTTCAGCCTTGTCTTTTGCACTCACGTACTGTGCTCTGCCATCGTTGAGGATGGGGATGTTCAAGGAGCCTCCTCCTCCCGTTAGTTGTTAATTGTCCATCACCATTCACGACTGGATGTGGCAGGACTGCAGAGCTTTGATCTGATCCATTGGCTGCGGATCGCTTAGCTCTGTCTATAAAATGCTGCTTTCGCTATTTAGCATGCATATAGTCCTGTGTTTTCAGATACACTTGGTGCAGCTCCTGGCATGCTCTTCAACACTCCTTATTGAGCCAGGGCTGGTTTGATGGTAATGGTAGAATGAGGGATATGCCGGGCCATGAGGTTACAGATTATGGTGGAATAAAATTCTGTTGCTGCTGATGGGCCCAGCGCCTCATAATGCCCAGTTTTGAGCTGCTAGATGTGTTCTTAATCTATCCCATTTAGCACGGTGGTTGGGGCACAGGACACGATGAAGGGGTGTCCTCAGTGACTCAATAGTACCATGATTGACCGAGCTGCCTGAGTCCTGATGGACATAGCAGCCAGACTGGCTCACGGCAGTGAGAGAATAAACACGAGCCACTACCGAGCCACACTTGGTGATGGACATTGAAGTCCCCCGCCCAGAGGACATTCTGTGCCATGACGCCACAGTGCGCTGGATAAGAGATTAGCGTGTAAAGTTAAAGCACATGGGATTGGGGGTAAGGTACTGACTTGGATAGAGAACTGGTTGGCAGACAGGAAGCAAAGAGTTGGAATAAACGGCTCTTTTTCCGAGTGGCAGGCAGTGACTAGTGGGGTACCGCAGGGATCGGTGCTAGGACCCCAGCTATTCACAATATATATTAATGATGATCTAGACGAGGGAACTAGATGTAATATCTCCAAGTTTGCAGACGACACAAAGCTGGGTGGGCGTGTGTGCCGTGAGGAGGATGCCGAGAAACTCCAGTATGATTTGACAGGTTGGCTGATTGGGCAGATGCATGGCAGATGCAATATAATGTGGATAAATGCGAGGCTATCAACTTTGGTGGCAAAAACAGGAAGGCAGATTATTATCTGAACAGCAATAGATTGGGAGAAGGGGAAGTGCAACGAGACCTGGGTGTCCTTGTGCATCAGTTGCTAAAGGTAAGCATGCAGCTGCAGCAGGCACTTAAGAAGGCAAATGCTACATTGTCCTTCATAGCAAAAGGATTTGAGTACAGGAGCAAGGATATCTTGCTGCAGTTGTACAGGGCCTTGGTGAGACCACACCTTGAGTATTGTGTGCAATTTTGGTCGCCTTATCTGAGGAAGGATGTTCTTGCCATGGAGGGAGTGCAGCGAAGATTCACCGGATTGATACCTGGGATGGCAGGAATGATGTCGATTGGGCTGGAGTTTAGAAGAATGAGAGGGGATCTCATTGAAAATTATAAAATTCTAACAGGGATAGCCAGACTAGATGCAGGAAGGATGTTCCCGATGGCAGGGGAGTCCAGAACCAGGGGTTACAGTCTAAAGATAAGGGGTAAGCCATTTAGGACTGAGATGAGGAGGAATTTCTTCACCCAGAGAGGGTGGACCTGTGGAATTCTCTACCACAGAAGGCAGTTGAGGCCAATTCATTAAATATATTCAAGAAGGAGTTAGATATATTTCTTAAGGCTAAAGGGATCAAGGGATATGGGGAGAAAGCAGGGCCAGGGTACTGAATTTGGATGATCAGCCATGATCTCATTAAATGGCGGAGCAGACTCGAGGGGCCGAATGGCCTACTCCTGCTGCTATCTTCTATGTTTCTATGGATGAGGAGGGAGTAAATGTTTAAGATGGTGGATGGGTGGCTGATTAAGCGGCCTGCTTTCCCTTGGGTTCTGTCGAGCTTCGTGAGTATTGATGGAGCTGCAACTGTCCAGGCAAGTGGAGAATATTCCATCGCACTCCTGACTTGTGCCTTGTAGGGAGTGAAAAGGCTTTGGGGAGTCAGGAGGTGGTGAGTCACTTACGCAGACTACCCAGTGTCTGACTAGCTCTTGTAGCCACAATATTTATTTGGCTGATCTAGTTAAGTTCCTGGTCAATGGTGACCCCCAGGTTGTTGATGGTGGGGAATTGAACAATGGTAATGCCATTGATTGTCATGGGGTGGTGGTTAGACTCTCTCTTGTTGGAGATGGTCATTGTCTGGCACTTGTGTGGCACAAATGTTACTTGCCACTTATCATCCCCAACCTGAATGTTGTCCAGGTCGTGCTGGACACAGACTGCCTCATTATCTGATGAATTGCGAATGTAACTTGACACTGTGCAATCAGCAGCGAACATCCCCACTTCTGAAGGTTCTTAATAAAGCAATTGAAGCTGCTGGGTCTAGGACACTGTCCTCAGTAACTGCTGCAGCGATGACCTGGGTCTGAGATGATTGGCCTCCAATAACCATCGGCATCTTCCTTTGTGCGAGATATGACACCTTCCAGTGGAGAGTTTTCCCCCGATTCCCATTGACTTCAGTTTTACTAGGGCTCCTTGGTACCACACTCGGTCAAATGTTGCCTTGACGTCGAGGACAGTCAGTCCCACCTCGCCTCTGGAATTCAGCTCTTTTGTCCATGTTTGGACCAAGGCTTTAATGAGGTCAGGAGCCAAGTGGTCCTGGTGGAAACCAAACTGGGCTTCAGTGAGCAAGTTATTTGTGCTTTGTTAGTGCCGCTTGATAGCATTGTCAATGACAGCTTCCTTCATTTTGCTGATGATGGAGAGGTGGCTGATGGGGTGGTAACTGGCTGTTGGATTAGTCCAGCTTTTTGTGGACTGGACATACCTGGCCAATTTACCACTTTGTCAGGTAGATGCCAGTACTGGAACAGCTTGGCTAGAGGTGCAGCTAATTCTGGAGCACAGGTCTTCAGCTCTGCAGCCGGGGTGGTGTTGGGGCCCTTAGCCTTTGCTGTATCCAGTGCGCTCTACTGTTCTTGATATCACGTGGAGTGAAGTGAATTGGCTGAAGACTGGCTTCAGTGATGGTGGGGACCTCAGGAGTCAGCCGAGATGCATCATCCACTTGGCACTTGTGACTGAAGATGGTTGCGAAGGCTTCAGCCTTGTCTTTTGCCCTCACGTGCTGTGCTCCGCCATCGTTGAGGATGGGGATGTTCAAGGAGCCTCCTCCTCCCGTTAGTTGTTAATTGTCTATCACCATTTACGACTGGATGTGGCAGGACTGCAGAGCTTTGATCTGATCGATTGTGTGTGGGATCGCTTAGCTCTGTCTATAGCATGCTGCTTCCGCTGGTCAGCATGCATATAGTCCTGTGTTGTAGCTTCACCAAGTTGGTTTCTGATTTTCAGATACACTTGGTGCAGCTCCGGGCATTCTCTTCAACACTAATTATTGAACCAGGGCTGGTTTGATGCTAATGGTAGAATGAGAGATATGCCGGGCCATGAGGTTACAGATTATGGTGGAATACAATTCTGTTGCTGCTGATGGGCCCAGCGCCTCATGGATGCCCAGTTTTGAGCTGCTAGATGTGTTATTAATCTATCCCATTTAGCACGGTGGTAGGGCACACAACACAATGAAGGGGTGTCCTCAGTGGCTGGGTAGTACCATGATTATCCAAGCTGGCTGAGTCCTGAAGGACATAGCAGCCAGGTTGGCTCACGGCAGGTGGTGAGAGAACAAACATGAGCCCACTACCGTGCCACACTTGGTGATGGACATTCTGTGCCCTTGCTGACACAGTGCGTCATATGAGGAGTTAGTAAATGTTTAAGATGGTGTATGGGGGGCTGATTAAGCGGTCTGCTTTCCCCTGGATTGTGTCGCGCTTCGTGAAACTTGGAGCTGCAACCGTCCAGGCAAGTGGAGAATATTCCATCGCACTCCTGACTTGTGCCTTGTAGGGGGTGGAAAGGCTTTGGGGAGTCAGGAGGTGGTGAGTCACTTGCACAGAATACCCAGCCTCTCACTAGCACTTGTGGACACAGTAATTATTTGGCTGATCTAGTTAAGTTTCTGGTCAATGGTGACCCCCAGAATGTAGATGGTGGGGAATTCAATTATGGTAATGCCATTGCATGTCATGGGGAGCTGGTTAGACTCTCTCTTGTTGGAGATGGTCATTGTCTGGTACTTGTGTGGCACAAATGTTACTTGCCACTTATTATCCCCAACCTGAATGTTGTCCACATCTTGCTGCATGTGGACACAGACTGCCTCATATCTGACGAATTGCAAATTTACTTGACACTGTACAATCAGCAGCAAACATCCCCACTTCTGAAGGTCATTAATAAAGCAGTTGAAGATGTTGGGCCTAGGACACTGTCCTGATTAACTGCTGCAGCGATGACCTGGGGCTAAAATCATTGGCCTCCAATAACCACAGCCAGCTTTCCTGTGCTAGATATGACACCGTCCAGTGGAGAGTTTTCCCCCGATCCCCACTGACTTCAGTTTTAAGAGGGCTCCTTGGTGCCACACTCGGACAAATGCTGCCTTGATGTCGAGGACAGTCACTCTCACCTCACCTCTGGGATTCAGCTCTTTTGTCCATGTTTGGACCAAGGTTGTAATGAGGTCAGGAGCCAAGAGTTCCTGGCGGAAACCAAACTGGGCATCGGTGAGGAGGTTATTTGTGAGGGCTCCTTTGTGCCACACTTGGTCAAATGCTGCCTTGATGTCGAGGACAGTCACTCCCACCTTACCTCTGTATTTCAGCTCTTTTGTCCATGTTTGGACCAAGGCTGTAATGAGACTGAAGATGATTGCGAAGGCTTCAGCCTTGTCTTTTGCACTAACGTGCTTTGCTCTGCCATCGATTAGGATGGGGATGTTCAAGGAGCCTCCTCCTCCCATTAATTGTTTAATTGTCCATCACCATTCACGACTGGATGTGGCAGGACTGCAGAGCTTTGATCTGATCCATTGGGTGTGGGATCACTTAGCTCTGTCTATAGCAATGTTGCTGCTCTTTAGCATGCATATAGTCCTGTGTTGTAGCTTCACCAAGTTGGTATCTGATTTTTACATACCCCTGGCATGCTTTTCAACACTCCTCATTGAACCAGGGTTGGTTTGATGGTAATGGTAGAGGGAGGGATATATCACTCCATGAGGTTACAGAGTGTGGTGGAATACAATTCCGTTGCTGCTGATGGCCCACTGCACCTCCTTGGTGCCCAGTTTTGAGCTGCTAGATATGTTCTGATTCTATCCCATTTAGTGCCTCAAAACACGATGAAGGGGTGTGCTCAGTGTGAATACTGGACTTCATCCCCACAAGGACTGTGCAGTGGTCACTGTGACCAATACTGTCATGGACAGATGATCTGCGACAGGTAGATTGTTGAGGACGAGATCAAATCGGTTTTTTCCTCGTGTTTGCTCTCTCTCCACCTGCAGTGAGTCCAGTCTGGCAGCTATCTCCTTGAGGACTTAGCCAGCTCGGTGAATAGTGGTACTACCGAGCCACTCTCGGTGATGCCCTAGCAGCCGCAGTGTGCCGGATGAGGAGGGAGTAAATGTTTATGATGGTGGATTAAGCGGACTGCTTTCTGCTGGATTGTGTCGCGCTTCTTGAGTGTTGTTCGATCTGCAACCATCCAGGCAAGTGGAGAATATTCAATCACAATCCTGACTTGTGCCTTGTAGGTGTTAGAATGGTTTTGGGGAGTCAGGAGGTGAGTCACTTGCCGGAGAATACCCAGCCTCTGACCTGCTCTTATAGCCACAGTATTTACGTGGCCTGGCTAGTTACTTTGCTGATGATTGAGAGTAGACTGATGGGGCAGTAATTGGCCGGATTGGAATTTTCCTGCCTTTTGCAGACAGGACATACCTGCCCAATTTTCCACTTTGTCAGGTAGATGCCAGTATAGGAACAGCTTGGCTAGTGGTACGGCTAGTTCTGGAGTGTAGGTCTTTAGCTCTACAGCTGTGATGTTGTTGGGGCCCACAGCCTTTGCTGTATCCAGTGTGCTCTGACATTTTTTGATGTCAAGTGGAGTGAATTGAATTGGCTCAGGACTGGCATCTATGAGGGTGGGGAGCTCAGGAGGAGGCCGCGATGGATCCACTTGTCACTTGTACAGGGCCTTGGTGAGACCCGACCTGGAGTACTGTGCACAGTTTTGGTCTCCTTATCTAAGGAGGAGTATACTTGCCTTGGAGGCGGTGCAACGAAGGTTCACCAGATTGATTCCTGGGATGAGAGGGCTGTCCTGTGATGAGAGATTGTGTAGAATGGGCCCATACTCTCTGGAGTTTAGAAGAATGAGAGGTGATCTCATTGAAACATACAAGATTCTGAAGGGGATTGACAGGGTAGATGCGGAGAGGTTGTTTCCCCTGGCCGGAGTGTCTAGAACTAGGGGGCATAGTCTCAGGATAAGGGGCGGCCATTTAAGACTGAGATGAGGAGGAATTTCTTCACTCAGAGGGTTGTGAATCTTTGGAATTCATCACAGAATCATCACAGAAACCCCACAGTGCAGATAGAGGCCATTTCGGCCCATCGAGCCTGCACCAACACATATCCCACCCGATCCCCGTAACCCCTACACCAACACATATCCCACCCTATCCCCGTAACCCCACGTATTTAATCCCCCTAACACTAAGGGTCAATTTAACATAGCCAATCAACCTAACCCGCACATCTTTGGACTGTGGGAGGAAACCGGAGCACCCGGAGAAAACCCACGCAAACACGGGGAGAATGTGCAAACTCCACACAGTCACCCGAGGCCGGATTCGAACCCGGGTCCCTGGCGCTGTGAGGCAACAGTGCTAACCACTGTGCCACCGTGCTCCCGGAATTCTCTGGCCCCAGAGGGCTGTGGATGTTGAGTCTTTGAGTATATTCAAGGCTGAGATCGATAGATTTTTGGACTCTAGGGGAATCAAGGGATATGGAGATCAGGCGGGAAAGTGGAGCTGAGGTCAATGATCAGCCATGATGTTATTGAATGGCGGAGCAGGCTCGAGGGGCCATATGGTCAACTCCTGCTCCTATTTCTTATTTTCTGCCTGAAGGTGGTTGCGAAAGATGAGGAGAGAGAAAACACAATACAAAAGCTAGAGCTGACCTTAATCATTTATAAAAATGGACCAAATATAACACTAACCATTTACATATTTTGTTCATGGACGAACAAAATGCCACCAATTAATTCTCCCCTGAGGCTAACGGAACAGACTGCTGCTGATTGGAGACAAAGAGCTAGAGACACTTTCAGAGTGAGACCTGTATGGGAGGGGAGGCGATGCCATGTGACCCAGGCAGCTCCTGGAGTGCACTGAGTTCAAAGTAACGGTGAACCCAAGGTCTCTTCCTCCTCCTGTCTTCCCTCCTCCCCCTCCCTCTCCCCATTTTAGATGCTGTCTTATTACAGATGTTAAAATATGAGGACGTTCACTGTATTTCCCACTCCATGAAAAAACAACAACGTGGGATTTTAAACATCGTTCGGTGTTGCATTTCATACTTCATGTGCAGATTGCTGACTTTGAGAAATACTTCAGTGTAAAAACCTGTTTCATGTAACAATTAAAAAATTGTATTTACCTACTTGTTGGTCAATGTTTTCATTTCATACTTTCATCTCATCAACTCATGTAAATAGTCGATATTTATCAACACAGATTAATGTGAGGTATTACATTTTGGTAAGAAAAATAGGGAGGTCACATATTACTTGGAAATAACAAGTCTAAATGGGGTAGAAGAGCAAAGGGATCTCGGAGTACAAACACAAAAATCACTGAAAGTAGTGACACAGGTTAACAAGGCCATAAAAAACGCAAGCACTGGGGTTTATTTCTGGAGGGATTGAATTGAAAAGTAGTGAAGTTATGCTAAACTTGTATCGAACCTTGGTTGGACCACACTTGGAGTACTGCGTACAATTCTGGACACCATGTCATAAAAAGGAATTCGAGGCACTGAAGAGGGTGCAAAAAAGATGAGTAAAACATTAGAGCTGAAGGACAGGTTAGGGTGTGTGGCCCAAATAAGGGTTCTTTACACAAATGCACAGAGTATATAAGGAATACATTGAATGAACTGCAGGCGCGAATTCAAATTGGAGGGTATGACATTGTAGCCATTACTGAGACATGGCTGCAAGACGGTCAGGACTGGGAACTAAATATACCAGGTTATAAGGTCTACAGGGAAGATAGGGAAAATGGCAGAGGGGGAGGAGTAGCCTTTGTGATTAAGGATGAAATCACTTCAATGATAAGAGAGGATTTAAAGAGAGGTAAGCAGGCAATGGAGACTTTATGGGTTGAATTAAGAAATAAATGATCTAAGACTGTATTGGGAGTTGTGTATAGGCCTCCTATAGCAGCTCTGAAGTGCTACATTGTATAAATGAAGAGATTAGACAAGCGTGTAGCAAAGGCAGAGTGTTTTTAATGGGGGATTTTAACTTTCACATAGATTGGGAAAAGCAGACTAGCACCTGTCAGAAAGGTAATGAATTTCTTGAGTGTGTCCGGGATAGTTTTCTACAACAATGGCCCAGAAATTCGGGTCGGGGGCTTCCCGCGGGTGTAAGCCCCCGACCTGCACTTATCTTGCGCGCCGGCCATTGAGCTGTAGGGCCCCGTGAAATTCCGATCCGGGGCCTGGTCCAGCTGGCGGCACGCAGTGCTTGCGTACCCCAGGGGCGCAGTTAGTTCGATGCATCCCCTGGGATTACATGGGCCATGGGGAGCCAATCGGAGCAGGGAATGCTCCATTCATATGTCTGACAGGAAGAGCTGTCAAGACTTATAAATACTACGGCCCCAAAACAGCACTAAATCTTCAAATAATTTTTTTTTTTAAATCACATTTTTTAAATAAACTATAAATTACATGAAATAACTATTTTAAACAATAATTTAAATTTTTGAAATAAATAATTTTATTTTCTAACGGGGCTAAGAATAAACTTACTTTACTTTAAAGTATTTAAAAATAATAAACCTGTGGGAAAAATGTTTTAATTTTAATTAATTCACCACTTACCTTGTAAAAAGCAGGCCTTACGCCTGCTTTTATAATGTCTAACTTCTGGAGACTTACCCTCCCGGGAAAACCTGTAAAAAAAAGATGAAGTTCGATGCGCACGCGCAGCCTCTCCTGCGCACGCGTTCGACCTCTGAACCCCTGCTGTCAGGGGAACGGAAGTGCCGGTTTCCCGCGCATGCGCAGTGCATGCTGGAAACTGGCACTTCCATTGGGCTTACGAGTGAGAACCCCGTGCATACTCACCCGTGGAGACCCAAATTTCTGGGCCAATATGTCCTAGAGGCAACAAGGGGGCATGTCATATTAGATTTAGTGATGAGTAATGAGCCAGATTTAGTTAACAGTCTAACTGTGCAGGAACATTTATCCAATAGCGATCATAACATGATCGAGTTCAACGTAGTGTTTGAAAGGGAAAAACGCAAACCAGCTACTAAGATTCTAGATTTAGGTAAGGCTGACCAACGGGATGTCCACAGTAAACTGGGCAAATCTGTTAATGGGTAAAACGACAGAAGATCAGTGGGAGATGTTTAAAAAAGAATTGAATGTGATACAGAACCAGTTTATACCTCTGAGGGGCAAGAGCTCTACTTACCAATAAAACCCAGCCATGAACCACTAAAGAGGTAAAGGCCAGCATCAAACTATAAAGGAAAAGGTATACAAAAATACACAAAATAGCACAGATCCTGGCGAATGGGAAAGATACAAAGAACAGCAAAGGGTCACACAACAGTTAGTAAGAGTTACAAAAAGGGAGTATGAAAAGAAACTTGCAAGAGATATCAAAATCAATGCGAAAATTTTTTACAGTTACATTAGGAAAAAGAGGGTGGTCAGGAGCAATGTTGGCCCCTTAAAAATAAAGTGGCGATATTGTCAGTGACAATGGGGAAATGGCAGACATGTTGAATAATTACTTTGCGTCAGTATTTACAGTAGAGGAAGAGGACACCATGCCGGAAATCCTAAAGAAACTAATATTGAATCGGGGAAAGGGACTCAATAAAACTAACGTAAGTAAAATAACAATAATGAAGAAAATAATGGCACAAAAGAGTGACAGATCCCCAGGACCAGATGGTTTCCATCCCAGGGTTTTAAAGGAACTAGGAGCACATTGCAGATGCCCTAATTATAATCTTCCAATGTTCTCTAGATTCAGGAACCGTCCTTTCGTTTGGAAAATTGCGCATGTTACTCTGCATTTAAGAATGGCAAGAGAGGAAAACCAGTGAATTATAAACCAGTTAGTCTAATATCTGTTGTCGGGAAATTACTAGGGTCTATAATTAAGGATAGGGTGACAGAACACCTCGAAAATTTTCAGCTGATCAGAGAGAGCCAGCATGGATTTGTGAAAGGTACCATTAATTGGAGGGAAACTAAAATAAATCAAGGGAATGCACTTATTGAATTCAATATTAGTAATAAAATGGTAATGGAGAAAATAATGGGACCAGGATAGGTAAATCACCAGGACCTGATGGTTTCCATCCCAGGGTATTAAAAGAAGTGAGGAAATTGCAGAAGCATTAGCTATAATCATTCAAACTCTTGATTTGGGAACTATGCTGTTAAACTCAAAAATTGCAAATGTCAGTCCATTATTTAAGAAGGATGGGAGAGAGAAACCAGGTAACCACAGGCCTGTGAATTTAAAATCAATTGTGGGGACGCTACTAGAATCTCTCATTAGGGATAGAGTGACTGAGCACTTGTCCAAAAAAGAGCTGATCAGAGAGAGCCAGCATGGCAAGACTTGGGTTGGAAGTTGGTTGGGAGGTAGGAGACAGTGATTGGGGATAAAGGGTTTGTACTCAGATTGGCAGAATGTGACAAGTGGATCTGTTCTGGAGCCGCAACTTTTTCCCATATTTATTAATCAATTGGATCAAGGAATAGAGCTGTATATCCAAGCTTCCAGATGACACTAAAGTCAGAGACACAGTAAGTAGTGTGGGAGCAGGAAGTTGCAAAACTATGACAGATGGACAAGTGTGAGGTCGTCCACTTTGGACCAAAGAAAACTACATTTTCCAAATGGTGAGAAACTAGGAACTGTAGAGGAGCAAAGAGATTTGGGAGTCTACCTCCACAAATCATTTAAAACTAGTCGACAGGTACAAAAAGTAATAAATAAGGCCAATGGAAATTTGGCCTTTATCTTAAGATGGCTGGATTACAAATAGGAAGAATTGTAATTTTAAAATTTGGCCATTTAGGATGAAAGTCATGAAGTACCTTTTCACACAAGGTATTAGAAATCTGGATTCTCTCCCCAAACGGCTGTGGATTCTAGGACAAGTGGAGCTTTTAAGGCTGAGATTGATAGATTTTAGTTGGGAAAGACTAACAAGGGACATGGGCAAAGGTGGGTAAATAGACTTGAGGCACAGATCAGCAGTGATCTAATTGAATGGCATTGGAGGCTCGAGGGTCGGAATGGCCGACTCCTGTTCCTATCTTCCTTTCAATCTGCTTGGTTTCCGACAGGTTTTGTCAGGAGCAATAAAAATTCTTCATTCTTAATTCTGTTGCAGGGATTTCAAAAACATTGGTCATTTTCATGAAGGACTCGTGGCAGAATTCATTAAGGTCTTGGAGCAAGACAATCGATAAGAGTTCCTTTTACATCTATTTTTCCAGCTTACGTGGGTTAGTTGCCTTGTTAAAGAAAGATGAATGAAACTTTTCTGAAAGGTTCTGTTCCCGTTATAGACATCAAACAGTGAGATGTACTTAACTCTTTGTACTAAACTGCTTTGACCTGCCACCAGCGACATATTGGATTTAACCCTATGCATGTGGCAGTGTTGGGATTTTGAATGATTCCCCCCAGGCCCCATCTCCAGAGCCCTGTGCATGGTGACCCTGTTTATAAATACTGCCCTCTACTGGCAGTTGCCAGTTTTTGTCTCCCACCCACACTGCTGCATTGTGAGGTGGAGAAACATAGAAACATAGAAGATAGGAGTAGGCCATTCGGCCCCTCGAGCCTGCTCCGCCATTCAATGAGATCATGGCTGATCATCCAAATTCAGTACCCTGTCCCTGCCTTCTCCCCATATCCCTTGATCCCTTTAGCCTCAAGAAATATATCCAACTCTTTCTTGAATATATTTAATGAACTGGCCTCCACCGCCCTCTGTGGCAGAGAATTCCACAGGTTCACCACTCTCTGGGTGAAGAAATTCCTCTTCATTTCAGTCCTAAATGGTTTACCCCTTATCCTAAGACTATGACCCCTGGTTCTGGACTCCCCGGCCATCAGAAACATCCTTTCTGCATCTAGTCTGTCCAGACCTGACAGAATTTTAGAGGTTTCGATGAGATCCCCTCTCAATCTTCTAAACTCCAGTGAGTATAAGCCCAATCGACACAATCTCTCCTCGTACGTCATTCCTGCCATCCCAGGTATCAGCCTGGTGAATCTTCGCTGCACTCCCTCCATGGCAAGAACATCCTTCCTCAGGTAAGGTGACCAAAACTGCACACAATACTCAAGGTGCGGTCTCACCAAGGCCCTGTACAACTGCAGCAAGACATCCTTGTTCTTGTACTCGAACCCTCTTGCTACGAAGGCCAATGTACCATTTGCCTTCTTAACCGCCTGCTGCACCTACATGCATACCTTCAGGGACTGGTGCACAATAACACCCAGGTCTCTTTGCACTTCCCCTTCTCCCAATCTATTGCCATTCAAATAATAATCTGCCTTCCTGTTTTTGCCACCAAAGTGGATAACCTCACATTTATCCACATTATAGTGCATTTGCCATGTTTCTGCCCAATCACCCAACCTGTCCAAATCGTACTGGAGTTTCACGACATCCTCCTCACAGCTTACCCTCCCACCCAGCTTTGTGTCGTCTGCAAATTTGGAGATATTACATCCAATTCCCTCGTCCAGATCATTAATATATATTGTGAACAGCTGGGGTCCTAGGACCGATCCTTGCGGTACCCCACTAGTCACTGCCTGCCACTCGGAAAACAACCCGTTTATTCCAACTCTTTGCTTTCTGTCCGCCAACCAGTTCTCTATCCAAGTCAATACCTTGCCCCCAATCCCATGTGCCTTCATTTTGCACGCTAATCTCTTATGTGGGACCTTATCGAAAGCCTTCTGAAAGTCCAAATACACCACATCCACTGGTTCTCCCTTATCTATTTTACCAGTTACATCCTCAAAAAATTCCAGTAGATTAGTCAAGCATGATTTACCTTTTGTAAATCCATGTTGACTTTGTCCGATCCTGTCACTGCTTTCCAAGTGCTCTGCTATTACATCTTTTATAATAGACGCTAGCATTTTCCCCACTACCGATGTCAGGCTTACCGGTCTATAATTCCCCTCTTTTTCTCTACCACCTTTTTTGAATAGTGGTGTAACATTAGCTACCCTCCAATCCATGGGTACTGTTCCAGAGTCTATCGAGTTCTGGAAGATGACCAGCAATGCATCTACTATCTCTAGGGCAACTTCCTTAAGTACCCTGGGATGTAGACTATCAGGCCCTGGGGATTTATCGGCCTTCAGTCCCATCAATTTTCCTAACACCATTTCCCTACAGATATTGATTACTTTCAGTTCCTCCCTCTCATTAGACCCTATGTTCCCCGGCATCTCTGGGTGGTTATTTGTGACCTCCTTTGTGAAGACAGAACCAAAGGATGTATTTAGTTGGTCAGCCATTTCCTTGTTTCCCATTATAAATTCCCCTGATTCTGACTGTAAGGGACCTACGCTTGACTTCACCAATCTTTTTCTCTTCACATATCTATAAAAGCTTCTCAGTCAGTTTTTATGTTCCCTGAAAGCTTACTCTCATATTCTATTTTCCCTTTCTTAATGAATCCCTTTGTCCTCCTTTGTTGACTCCTAAACTGCTCCCAATCCTCAGGATTATTGCTTTTTCTAGCCAATTTATATGTCCTCTCCTTGGATCTTATGCTATCCCTAATTTCCCTTGTTAGTCATGGTTGAGTCACCTTTTTTGTTTTATTTTTATGCCAAACTGGGATGAACAAATTCTGTAGCTCACCCATTCGGTCTTTGAATGTTTGCCATTGTCTATCCACCGTCAACCCTTTGAGTGCCATTCCCCAATCAATTCTACCCAACTCGCTCCTCAGACCATCGTAGTTTCCTTTATTTAAATTGAGGACCCTTGTCTCTGAGTCAACTACTTCATTCTCCATCTTAATGAAGAATTCGATCATATTATGATCGCTCCGACCCAAGGGGCCTCGTACAACAAGATTGCTAATTAATCCTTTCTCGTTACATAATACCCAGTCTAAGATAGCCTGATCTCTGGTTGGTTCCTCGACATATTGGTCCAGGAAACCATCCCGTAAACACTCCAGGAATTCCTCCTCCACAGTATTGTTACTAATTTGGTTGGCCCAATCTATATGTAGATTAAAGTCACCCATGATGACTACTGTGCCCTTATTGCACGCTTCTTTAATTCCCCTTTTAATGCCATCCCCAACCTCCGCCTTACTGTTTGGAGGTCTATATACCACTGCCACTAATGTTTTTTTCCCCTTAGTATTTCTCAATTCTACCCATACAGATTCCACATCATCAGAGCTTATATCCTTCATTACAATTGTATTAATCCCTTCTTTAACCAGTAATGCTACCCCACCTCCCTTTCCTTTTTGCCTATCTTTCCTGAATATCGAATACCCCTGGATGTTGAGTTCCCAGTATTGGCCAACCTTGAGCCACATTTCGGTAATCCCAACCAAATCATATTCGTTTACCTCTATTTGCGCAGCCAATTCATCCACCTTATTACAAATGCTCCTCGCATTAAGACACAAAGCCTTCAGGCTTGTTTTTTTAACGCTCTTAGACCTATTAGAATTATTATTTACTGTGGCCACGTTGATTTCTCTGACTGCCACTTTTGTTTTTCTCCTTCCTATCTTTGGCTTTTATCCCTGTTTTCCTTTCCTCTGTCTCCCTGCTCAGGTTCCCAACCCCCTGCCATTTTAGTTTAAACCCCCCGAACAGTGCTAGCAAACCTCCCTGCAAGGATATTTGTCTCGCTCTGGTTCAGGGCAACCCGTCTGACTTGTACAAGTCCCACCTTCCCCAGAAGCAGGCCCAGTGATCCAGGAAACTAAAGCCCTCCCTCCTGCACCAACTCTTTAGCCACGCATTCATCTGCTCTATCCTCCTATTCCGATACTCACTAGCACGTGGCACCGGGAGTAATCCAGAGATTACAACCTTTGAGGTCCTACTCTTTAATCTGCTACCTAGCTCCCTAAATTCTTGCTGCAGGACCTCATCCCTCTTCGTACCTATGCCGTTGGTCCCAATGCGAACCACGACCTCTGCCTGTTCACCCTCCCCCTTCAGGATGCCCTGCAGCCGTTCAGTGACATCCTTGACCCTGGCACCAGGGAGGCAACACACCATCCTGGAGTCACGTCTACGGCCACAGAAACGCCTATTGTTGTATCCGTGTGTTAATAGAGACACTGAAGGCAGGAGTTAGTTTCACAGGTGTTTACTGAACAAAGTCTGGAGGTGAACTAACTGATACAACACAATATACAGGCTTATATAGCCCGAGTGGCCATTACCGGCATTACAGTACACAGGGGGCTCTTAAAGGCACATACACTATACCTATCTGTTCCCCTTATGATAGAATCCCCTACCACTATTGCTCTCCCACTCTTTTTCCTCCCTTCCTGAGCAGCAGAAGCACCAGGAAGTTGGCTGCTGCTGCCTTCCCCTGGTGAGTCATCCCCCTCAACAGTATCCAAACTGGTATACCTGCTTAAAGGGGGATGGCCACAGGGGTCCCCTGCACTACCTGCCTGCTTCTATTGCTTCGCCTGGTGGTCACCCATGTCCCTCCTGCTTGTGCAGCCCTACCCTGCGGCATTAACTCCAACACTGAGATTTTCTTTCACAATTCCTGGTTTGAAACCGATGTCCTAGGCAGCATCTTTGCTAGTGCTGTTGGGGAGGGCTTAAACTAAAATGGCAGAGGGTTGGGAACCTGTGTCGGGAGACAGAGGAAAGGGAAGCAAGGATAGAAACAAAAGGCAGGAAGGAGAAAAGCAAAAGTGGAAGGCAGAGAAATCAAGGGTGTAAATCAAACAGGGCCGCAGTAAATAATAATTCCAAAAAGGCTAGTGTTAAAAAATCAAGCCTGAAGGCTTTGTGCCTTAATGCGAGGAGCATTCGTAATAAGGTGGATGAATTAGCTGCGTAAATAGATGTAAACGGATATGATATAATTGGGATTACGGAGATATGGCTCCAGGGTGACCAAGACTGGGAATTCAACATCCAGGGGTATTCAATATTCAGGAAGGACAGGAAAAAAGGAAAAGAAGGTGGGGTAGCATTGCTGGTTAAAGCAGAGATTAACACAATAGTAAGGAAGGATATTAGCTCTGATGATGTGGAATCTGTATGGGTCGAGCTGAAAAATACAACGGGGCAGAAAACTTTAGTGGGAGTTGTAAACAGACCCCAAACAGTAATGCTAAGGTTGGGGATGGCATTAAACAGGAAATTGGAGACGCGTGCAATAAGGGCACAGCAGTTATCATGGGTGGCTTTAATCTACATATAGATTGGGCTAACCAAATTAGTAACAATACTGCAGAGGAGGAATTCCTAGAGTGTATACGGGATGGTTTCCTGGACCAATATGTCGAGGAACCAACTGGAGATCAGGCCATCTTAGACTGGGTATTATGTAATGAGAAAGGATTGATTAGCAATCTTGTTGTGCGAGACCCCTTGGGGAGGTGCGATCATAATATGATAGAATTCTTCATTAAGATGGAGAGTGAAGTAGTTGACTCAGAGACTAGGGTCCTGAATTTAAATAAAGGAAACTACGATGGTATGAGGTGTGAGTTGGCTAGGATGGATTGGGGAACGTTACTTAAAGGGTTGACGGTGGATAGGCAATGGCGAACATTTAAAGATCGCATGGATGAACTACAGAATTTCTTCATCCCTGTCTGGCATAAAAATAAAACAAAAGAGGTGGCGCAACCGTGGCTCACAAGGGAAATTAGGGATAGCATAAGATCCAAGGAGAGGCCATATAAATTGGCCAGAAAAAGCAGCAAACCTGAGGATTGGGAGCAGTTTAGGATTCAGCAAAGGAGGACAGAAGGATTAATTAAGAGGGGGAAAATAGAGTATGAGAGTAAGCTTGAGGTAACATAAAAACTGACTATAATAGCTTCTATAGATATGTGAAGAGAAAAAGATTGGTGAAGTCAAGCGTAGGTCCCTTGCAGTCAGAATCAGGGGAATTTATAATGGGGAACAAAGAAATGGCTGACCAATTAAATACATATTTTGGTTCTGTCTTCACAAAGGAGGACACAAATAACCTCCCAGAGATATTGCGGAACATAGCGTCTAATGAGAGGGTGGAACTGAATGAAATCAGTATTTGTAGGGAAATTATGTTAGGGAAATTGACGGGATTGAAGGCCAATAAATCCCCAGGGCCTGATAATCTACATGCTAGGGTACTTAAGGAAGTGGCCCTAGAAATAGTAGATGCATTGTTGGTCATCTTCCAAAATTCTATAGACTCTGGCACAGTTCCCATGGATTGGAGGGTAGCTAATGTAACCCCACTATTTAAAAAAGGTGGTAGAGAGAAAACGTGGAATTATAGACCGGTAAGCCTGACATCGGTAGTGGGTGAAATGCTAGTGTCCATTATAAAAGGTGTAATAGCAGAGCACTTCGAAAACAATGACAGGATCGGACAAAGTCAACATGGATTTACAAAAGGTAAATCGTGCTTGACTAATCTACTGGAATTTTTTGAGGATGTAACTGGTAGAATAGATAAGGGAGAACCAGTGGATGTGGTGTATTTGGACTTTCAGAAGGCTTTCGATTAGTGCGTAAAGTTAAAGCACATGGGATTGGGAGTAAGGTACTGACTTGGATAGAGAACTGGTTGGCAGACAGGAAGCAAAGAGTTGGAATAAACGGCTCTTTTTCCAAGTGGCAGGTAGTGACTAGTTGGGTACCGCAGGGATCGGTGCTAGGACCCCAGCTGTTCACAATATATAATGATCTAGACAAGGGAACTAGATGTAATATCTCCAAGTTTGCAGATGACACAAAGCTGGGTGGGCGTGTGTGCTGTGAGGAGGATGCCGAGAAACTCCAGTATGATTTGGACAGATTGGGTGTTTGGGCAGACGCATGGCAGATGCAGTATAATGTGGATAAAAGCGAGGTTATCCACTTTGGGGGCAAAAACAGGAAGGCAGATTATTATCTGAACAGCAATAGATTGGGAGAAGGGGAAGTGCAACGAGACCTGGGTGTCCTTGTGCACCAGTCGCTTAAAGTAAGCATGCAGGCGCAGCAGGCGGTTAAGAAGGCAAATGCTATTCATAGCAAGAGGATTCGAGTACAGGAGCAAGGATGTCTTGCTGCAGTTGTACAGGGCCTTGGTGAGACCACACCTTGAGTATTGTATGCAGTTTTGGTCACCTTATCTGAGGAAGGATGTTCTTGCCATGGAGTGAGTGCAGCGAAGATTCACCAGACTGATTCCTGGGATGGCAGAAATGACGTATGAGGAGAGATTGGGTCGATTAAGCTTATATTCGCTAGAGTTTAGAAGAATGAGAGGGGATCTCATTGAAACTTATAAAATTCTAACTGGACTAGACTGACTAGATGCAGGAAGGATGTTCCCAATGGCGGGGGAGTCCAGAGCCAGGGATCACAGTCTAAGGATAAGGGGTAAGCCATTTAGGACTGAGATGAGGAGGAATTTCTTCACCCAGAGAGTGGTGAACCTGTGGAATTCTCTACCACACAAGGCAGTTGAGGCCAATTCATTAAATATATTCAAGAAGGAGTTAGATATATTTCTTAAGGCTAAAGGGATCAAGGGATATGGGGAGAAAGCAGGGCCAGGGTACTGAATTTGGATGATCAGCCATGATCTCATTAAATGGCGGAGCAGACTCGAGGGGCCGAATGGCCCACTCCTGCTCCTATCTTCTATGTTTCTATTTTCCAATCTACGGGCACCATTCCTGAATCGAGAGAACTTTGGAAGATTATAGTTAGGGCATCTGCAATGTGCTCACCTACTTCCTTTAAAACCCTGGGATGGAAACCATCTGGCCCTGGGGATTTCTCACTCTTTAGTGCCATTATTTTCTTCATTACTGTTATTTTACTTACGTTAATTTTATCGAGTCCCTGTCCCCGATTCAACATTAGTTTCTTTGGGATTTCCAGCATGCTATTCTCTTCTTCTACTGTAAATACTGTAGAATGGAAGATTGCTGTGGTTGTTGGAGGTCAATCATCTCAGCCCCAGGACATCGCTTCAGGAGTTCCGCAGGACAGTGTCCGAGGCCCAACCATCTTCAGCTGCTTCATCAACGTCCTTCCCTCCATCATAGGTTCAGAAGTGTAGATGTTCACTGATGACTGCACAGTGTTCAGTTCCATTCGCAACTCCTCAGATAATGAAGCAGTCTAAGCCCGCATGCAGCAAGACCTGGACAACATTCAGGCTAGGGCTGATAAGTGGCAAGTAACAGTCACGCCACACAAGTGCCAGGCAATGACTATCTCCAAAAAGCGAATGTCTAACCAACTCCCCATGACATTCAATGGAATTACCATCGCCAAATCCCCCACCATCAACATCCTGGGGGTCACCATTGACTAGAAACTTAACTGGCCCAGCCACATAAATACTATGGCTACAAGAGCAGGTCAGAGGCTAGGTATTTTGTGGCGTGTGTCTCACCTCATGACTCCCCAAAGCCTTTCCACCATCTACAAGGCACAAGTCAGGAGTGTGTGATAGAATACTCTCCACAAGACTGAAAACTTGGCTTCTATCACCCCTGGAGGTGATTAGAGCGCTAAATCAGGCCCTACACACCTCTCTTAAGGCGCAAATGCCGAGGAGCAAGGCGCTACCTCAGAACGCTGGCGAAGCTGATGTGATGTCAGTCAGCAATGGAACACAGACACAATGGCGCCGGCCAGTTCTTAAAGGGGAAGGTCGATCTTGCTCGACGTCCACACCCTGCTCATTGCAGCCTTGAATCTTGACCTGGAGAAACCTGTACATCAATTCTGCTGGAAAGAACAATGGAGAGGCCCAGGGAAAGAGCTCAGAGTGCAGCCCCCATAGTCTCTTCTAAATCGATGCAAGGAAGGTCAAATCAAAATGAACCTGCAAAGTGCTGCTCAGTACCCAAAACTCCTTCACGCAGTGTTGAATCTCTCCAAAAGTTTCTCTCTCTCTCTCAGAGTGCGTGGTGCAAAAATGTCGCCGACAAAAAAAGGCAGGAAGCGGTCGGCTTTAAATAGCGCTCCCCCAGTCCCTTCCCGACTGCAAAATGCTCCCTTCAAACTGTTGTTGCTTCCAGCAGGCAGTAAGACAGGGGGCACCACTCAATATCCCGTCTGGGGCGCTACCAGGGCGTTGCACTCTCGACTGACATCACGATTTGCGGACGCAGGAGATCGTGCCGGTAGTGTTCAGCACCGCCGCAAAATGTCTGGTCAATTTCGCGAGCGACGCAAACATCGCCGCACCCGGGCGCTAGTTGCTTTGCACCCCATTAGCGCCCTCTAATGGGAGGCACAAAGCAACCGAATTTTTCCCCCTATATAGAGTCATAACGGCACAGAAGGAGGCCATTCGGCCCATCGAGTCCGTTCCAGCTCTCTGTAGAGCAATTCAGTCAGTTCCTTTTCACAGAATCACAGAAACCCCACAGTGCAGATAGAGGCCATTTCGGCCCATCGAGCCTGCACCGACACATATCCCACCCGATACCCGTACCCCCACGTATTTAATCCCCCTAACACTAAGGGTCAATTTATTATAGCCAATCAACCTAACCCGCGGATTCCGCGCTCTATCCCTGTAGCCCTGCAAGTTTATTTCCCCAGTGCCTATCCAGTCTCCCCTTGAAAACATTGAGGCCTAGAAATTGGGTATAGCCCCGCTTGAGGAGTTAGAACTGGCGCTGCGCAAGGTTTATAGCCAGACGAAACTTATCACTGCCTGGCGAGATATTGGGTTGCATCGCCCCCAAAGGGGATTGAGGTGCGAACTCAGATGTTGCACGGGGCTCCTAAGGCACAAAAGTTCAGGCGCTACCCAACATCGGCGCGGACGGGCGCAGCGCAGGTGATCTCAATTACCAGAAACCATGAGACTTCCAGGCGCCGGCTGGCTCTTAAAGGGGTGGGTCAGTCAGCCTGAGCTGCCACACTCAATGCCCTGTAGGCTTCAGAATCGGCGCTCGCCCTTCTCTGGCGCAAGAAACTTGGTCAGAATGGAGAAGGTGAGACAGAGAGCAGAGCGCTTCAGCACTGAGGCTCTGGACCAGTTGGTGTCTGCAGTTGAGCGCCGTCGAGATGTTCTGTATCCTGACAATGGCAAGAGGCCGAATCAAAAGGCTTACCGGCGATCTTGGAGGGAGGTTTCTCTGAGGGTCAACTCCAGTAGCATGGCGACCAGCACCCCTGTTCAGTGCAGGAAGAAATTCAGCGACCTCACTCGGGTCGTTAGGGTGAGTGTTGGTTATGTAAACTTCTGATTCCCTCCATCTGCACCTGACTTCGAGCACCCTGTTGCCATGATGCCCCAATGGCCATCTGTCAGCAAGCACCCATGGCCCTTTCTGGGCACACACATGGACATTTCACTCAAGGCCACATGTAAGGGCCCTTGCACCATGGGGGCATGCGATGATCTCTCAAGGCCTCATGTAAGAACTCTTGCACCATGGGGGCCATGAGATGATCTCTCAAGGCCTCATGTAAGGGCTCTTGCACCATGGGGGGCATGAGATGATCTCTCAAGGCCTCATGTAAGGGCTCTTGCACCATGGGTGGCATGCGATGATCTCTCAAGGCCTCATGTAAGGGCTCTTGCACAATGGGGGGCATGCGATGATCTCTCAAGGCCTCATGTAAGGGCTCTTGCACCATGGGGGGCATGCGATGATCTCTCAAGGCCTCATGTAAGGGCTCTTGCACCATGGGGGGCATGCGATGATCTCTCAAGGCCTCATGTAAGGGCTCTTGCACCATGGGGGGCATGAGATGATCTCTCAAGGCATCATGTTACAGAACTTCCCCTTCTTTCCCCTGCAGTCCAAGCTGGCGGCGAGGCGAAAGGACCAGACTCGAACCGGTGGCGGGCCTCCACAAGTCGTCACTCTGACGGATCTCGAGGAGAGAGTGCACCAGATTCTTGGAGGACGTCTGTCTGGTCCTGTTACCACTGCAGCTGCCAACCCCATTTCCGACAGTGAGGGTAAGGCTCTCTCCTTTTTCAGCTGTTTCCTTCCACTTGGTCCCCCCGCCAGCATGCTTCCTCAGTGTGCAGCCATGTCAGAGCCTTGCCGCAATCTGGCATGCCCTTCCGCCAACCTGTCCTTTTGCTAAAGCCACTCTTCCACCTCCCTGCTTTCAGATGATGCATCACCAACTCGGGCTCAACGCCCTGAACCTGCCAGTGCCAGTGCCTCCGGAGGCGAGGATCAGGAGGAAGCCAGACCATCCATTCCAATCTCAGGGGAGCATACACATCTACAGACTGGGGATAGTAGTTCCCTGGAGGGGAGGGGGGGGCGGCCCTGAGGATCAGCCAGTTGCCGGAACAAGCAGCATGCAGCAACGCAAGGGGGGTAGGCAAGTTCGGCCACCGTCTCCCCGGAGGGCAAGGCAGGTAGTGATGACTGCTGCACAGAGTGCAGAAGAGGTGCGTCGCCTGGCTGAAATGAGCACCCAGGCCCGGCTCAGGCACACTGAGGTGATGGCTGCAGTGGGGAGGATGCCTCAGTCAATAGATACACGGGGCAACAATGGAGAGGACTCTCCACGGCTTCGGGGCAACAATGGACAGGACTCTCCAGGGCTTCGGGGCAACAATGGACAGGACTCTCGAGGGCTTCGGGGCAACAATGGAGAGGGCTGTCCAGGGCTTCGGGCCAACAATGGAGAGGACTCTCAAGGGCTTCGGGGCAACAATGGAGAGGACTGTCCAGGGCTTCGGGCCAACAATGGAGAGGACTCTCGAGGGCTTTGGGGCAACAATGGCGAGGACTGTCCAGGGCTTCGGGCCAACAATGGAGAGGACTGTCCAGGGCTTCGAGGCCGCTATGGAAAGGACTGTTCAGGGCCTCGGACAATCCCTGGAAAGGTCTGTCCAGGGCTTGTCCGAGGCAGTGGAGCGGTCGGCACCGGCCTTGTCCGAAGCAATGGAAAGAACTGTCCAGGGCTTCTCCGAAGCACTGGCACCTGGCTCACAGGTCCTCACTGCTGCCACACAGTCACTTGCTGGCCTCGTCCACACCCAGATTGAGGCAACGCGAACTCTCACTGCAGCCACCCTATCTGCATCAGCTAGGATCACCCCGGGCCCTTCCAGTCCCATACAAGGCCAGGAATCAGTGGAGCATGCGATTGTGGCGGATGAGCCGAGCCGGTCCCCTCAGAGAGCCAGTGTGTCGTCCGACCATGGTGCAGGTGTCCTCTCTCGGCAGGTGACCATTGCACATGCCAGCGCTGGTACGTCTGCAGTGCAGCTGCCACCACCTGCAGGGCACACTGCTTCCAGCCATGCTCAGATCAAGCATCCTGCGTCCGCACCCTCCAAGCCCAGAGGTCGGCCAGGCCGTCCCTCAGGGGCTTCTGCGCTTCCACACAGTCAGCAGGCGTCCCCCAGCCTTCACCCCGCCACTGGGGTTCAATTACGTAGGAGCAGCAGGGAGGGAAGGGGCCGTCCGTGAAAGAGAAGTCATTCTCCATCAAGGGGCCAGCAGTAGAGGGAGGTGCTGAGATGTTTCCTTGGCCAAATTCAAGGACACCCTCACCTGTTGTAATTGTTGGAAATGGTTTGTTTAGTTTTGCGGCTTTGCCGAAGAGTTAACTGTTATTTTGTTAGTTATGGTTTCTGTTGACATGACGTTGTTTTGCTGTAATGAAAGACTTTTCTGACAATAAAGAGAAGTTTTAATGTGCTATGGTGCACGTGACTAATTACAGTGATGCTGGCCTTCAGAGGCTTTCAAACATCCAAAGTGCGCAGGAGTAAAGACACTCATCATTCCGCCAGAGGGGCCTCGAAATGAGTCCTCATGAGCCTCTGACGGATGGCCCTTCCACTTTCAGGAGCCCTTCCATCTTCCTCCTCCTCCTCCTCCTGCTCCTCCTCCTCCTCCTCCTCATCCGCATGCTCCTCCTCCTCCTCCTCCTCCGCCTGCTCTTCCTCCTCCTCCTCCTCCTCCTCCTCCTCCTCGACCGCCTGCTCTGCTGGTCATTGAGGGACAGCTGGAATTGGCTGGGTGCGTCGAATCGCCAAGTTGTGGAGCATGCAGCAGACGATGACGATGTGACCCACTTGCTCCGGCGAGTACTGCAGGGCTCCCCCCGAATGGTCAAGCCATCGGAAACGCTTTTTGAGCACACCAATAGTGTGCTCTACAATGTTCCTGGTCGCCTGATGGCTGCTGTTGAACAGCTCTTCTGCTGGGGTGGTGGACACACAGAGTGGTGTCATCAGCCATGGGCAGAGAGGATAGCCCTTGTCCCCAATAAGCCAGCCTCGTGGTCGAGCCGGCCCCTCAAAAAGGTCACAAACTGAGGTCTACCGCAGGATAAAGGCATCGTGGCTGCTCCCTGGGAATTGGGCGTTGACTGCCATGATGATTTGGCGGTGGTCACAGACCAGCTGCACGTTGAGGGAGTGGAACCCCATGCGGCTGCGGAAGTCCTCAGGATTCTGGAATGGCGCCCTCAAAGCCACGTGTGTACAGTCAATCGCCCCCTGCACCATGGGGAAGTCCGCAATAGCAGCGAAGCCCTGCGCGCGCTCCGTCTGCTTCTCCAGGGTCAGAGGGAAGGTGATGAATTGACGCCCTCGCCTATAAAGGGCAGCTGTAACTTGCCGGATGCAACAGTGGACTGCAACCTGAGAGATATTCGCAATGTCCCCAATGGCTGACTGAAAGGATCCGTTGCCATAAAAATTGAGGGCAACAGTCAGTTTAACGGCCACCGACAGAGAGGTCCTGCACCGTAGACGCGGCTGCAGATCCTCAGCAAGCAGGTGGCACAGCTCAGTAACAACGTCCCTCCCGATTCGGAGCCTTCGCACACACTGCTCCTCCGACATGTCAAGGTATGACACCTGCTGCCTAAAGACCCTCGCAGCATACCCTCGGATTGGCCGACCTCCATTGCCCCTCCTCCTTCTGGCCAATCCCGGCCCTCTCTCCCGCCGTCTCTCTGCCCCTTCATAGTGTTCGGCCATGAGGCGATCGTCCTCCAAAGCATCTCCCATTCCGATGCCAGTTGGTCAAAAGGCTGTTAGGTCTAGTGCTCCAACTGCTCCGGACAGGTTTGAAGGTCCCAAGTACTCTAATGCTAAATTCCAAAAACTCTGCTCCACAGTAGCTCGCCAACTCTCTCCACCAACGATCGCAATGAACAGGCCAAGTGGCTGAAGCTTCTGTACTAGAGCTGTCCCCTTTAAATAGCGCCCCCCGACTCCGAGAAGGGCCTGCTAACGCTCCTTCGAACTGTCACTAATAGCGCTAGGCGTAAAGGCTCCGGGCGCCACCCAATATCCGCTCAGGCGCCCCTAAAAGGCGTTGCACATTGAAATGACGTCATGATCTGCTTGCGCTCGCGGGCGCGCGCAAACACTTAGCGCAGGCGTTAAATGTATAGTCAATATGGGAGTTGTCGCTATCTTCATTGCGCCCGCCCCAACATTGGGTAACGCCCCAATTCTCGGTCTCTTTAGGCGCTAACCGCTGGCGGAAACAACCGAATTTCTAGGCCTGAGTGTCTCTGCTTCCACCTCTTCCGTCGGCAGCGAATTCCAGGTCATCACCACTTGCTGCATAAAAAAGTTTTTCTTCACGTCACCCCTGTATCTCTTGCGCAAAACCTTAAATCTGTGTCCCCTAGTCCTTGTACCATCAGCTAGTGGGAACAGCCTTTCCCCGTCTAGCCTATCCAAACCCGTCATATTCTTGTACACCTCAATCAAATCATCCCTCAACCTCCTTTGCTCTAATGAAAACAAATCCAACTTCTCCAACCTGTCCTTGTAGCTAAGATCCCCCATTCACGGAACCATTCTGGTAAATTTCCTCTGCACCCTCTCAAGGGCCTTCACACCCTTCCAAAAATGTGGTGACCAGAACTGGAAGCAATATTCCAGTTGTGGCCTAACCAGCACTTTATAAAAGTTCAGCATAACTTCTCTACTTTTGTACTCAATACCTCTATTTATGAAGCCCAAGATCCCTTGGGGGAGAAATTCGGTATCGCCCCATTTGGGGCGCAATTATCGGCCGGGTGCAAAGTTTAGCGCCTGGCGCTAATTATCACCTCCGACTGCAAACTTGGCTTCTATCGCCCCTGGAGGTGATTGGAGCGCTAAATCAGGTGCTACACACCTCTCTTAAGGCGCTAATGCTGAGGAGCGAGGCATTAGCTCAGAGCGCTGGTGAAGCTCAGGTGATGTCAGTCAGCAATGGAACACAGACACACTGGTGCCGGCCAGTTCTTAAAGGGGAGGGTCGATCTTGCTCTCCATCCACACCCTGGTCATTGCAGCCTTGAATCTCCGCCTGGAGAGACCTGTACATCAATTCTGCTGGAAATAACAATGGAGAGGCCCAGGAAAAGAGCTCAGAGTGCAGCCCCCTTAGTCTCTTCTAAATCGATGCAAGGAAGCTCAAATCAAAATGAACCTCCAAAGTGCTGCTCAGTACCCAAAACTCTTTCACACAGCGCTGAATCTCTCTAGAAGTGTCTCTCTCTCTCTCTCAGAATGCGTGGTGCAAAAATGTCGCCGACAAAAAAAAGCTGGAAGCGGCCGCCTTTAAATAGCGCTCCCCCAGTCCCTTCCCGACTACAAAGCGCTCCCCTCAACCTGTTGTTGCTAGCGGCAGGCGGAAAAGCAGGGGGCGCCACTCGATATCTGGTCTGGGGCGTTGCACGCTCGACTGATATCACGATCTGCGGGCGCAGGAGATCGTGGCGGTAGTGTTTAGCGCCGCCGCAAAATGTCTGGTCAATTTCGCAAGTGGTGCAAACATCGCCGCGCCCAGGCGTTAGTTGCTTTGCGCCCCATTAGCGCCCTCTTAGGGCACTAACGGGAGGCGCAAAGCAACCGAATTCTTCCCCCATATGCTTTGTTAACCACTCTCTCAATCTGTCCTGCCACCTTCAGGGACCTATGCACATTAACTCCCAGGTCCCTCTATCCCTGCACACTCTTTAAAATTGCGCCATTAAGTGTATATTGCCTCTCCCAGTTCCTTCTGACAAAATGCATCACCTCACATTTCTCTGTATTAAATTCTATCTGCCGCTTGTCTGCCCATTCTTGACACTGCGGCAGCGGCGGCGGACCTCAGTGGAGCGAGGTAGTGGCTGAGTGGCTACAAGAGGCGGCGGCAGCAGGTAGGCCTCACAGCGGCAGCGGACCTAAGTGGAGCGAGGCAGCGGCGGAGCGACTACAAGATGCGGCGACAGCAGGTAGGCCTCACAGTGGCAGCAGCAGCGGACCTAAGTGGAGCGAGGCTGCATTGGAGCGACTACAAGCGGCAGCAGCAGCAGGTAGGTTTACCAATCTCCGAGGGAGGGAGAGAGAGAAGTAAAAAGTAATCAAAGTCTGACGTCACCAGAAAGCAGGTAAGTGATTGGTTGGTGAGTATTTCTCTCTTTTTCAAAACTTAAACTCTGTGGTCTATAGTTTAGAGGGTGTCTGTGGTGTAGCGGGGACTGTTTGTAAACCAGGGCCCTTAAGTATATCATTTAACTGTAATGTAATTGGTGGGATTGATTTGATTTAATTTAATTTGAATTAATTAAAGGGTAAGTCATGGCAGGAGAGCTTGGCCCCGTGGTATGCTCCTCCTGCGCTATGTGGGAACTCAGGGACCTTCCTCTGTCCCTGACAACCATGTGTGCAGGAAGTGTATCCAGCTGCAGCTACTGGCAGACCGCATTGCGGCGCTGGGGCTGAGATTGGCTACATACTGGACCATTCGCGATGCTGAGGACATCGTGGATATCACGTTTAATCAGTTGGTCACTGTGGTAAACCACTGTTATAGTTATCACTGTATATTGTTCTCACTGTTCTCACTGTCACATCACTACACGAGGTCGCCTCTTGTCGCACTGTTATACCTGGGCTGACCACCTCCGACTCCGCCCATTACCTGCCCAGGTATAAAGGTAGCTGACTGGCTAGTATTCCTCCCTGTTGGATCGGATCACCCACGAGGGTGGGCTCTGTTATTTAGCCAATAAAAACCTTCAGTTACGTTCTTAACTCGTCGCCTTTTATTGGACTAATTGATAGGCATATCAATTTTATTGACTAAATTTTAAAGATGTCTGATAATGAACAGCAACAGCAAGGAGCTCACCCAGCAGCACAGCAACAGCAGCCTCCAGACAACGGGCCACACCAGCCGGCTTGGCTGCAAGCCTTGAAACCACCATACCTGGATCTAAACCCACAGGCACCAAACTCAGCCAACGACTTCAAACACTGGCTGGACTGCTTCGAATCGTACCTGGAGGAAGCCGTCGTCCCTCAGAGATCCAAACTAAGAGTCCTGAAAGCCCAAGCGAGCCCGAGAGTATATACACTCATCCAGGACATGACTACGTACGACGACGCCATCAACCTACTGAAACAGCAGTACCGGAGCCCGGTAAACTACATGTACACTAGGCATCTCTTAAGATCTCGCCAGCAACAGCCAGGAGAATCGATAGCTGAATTTTCACGAGCGCTGAGACAACTCGGCAGGAACTGTGACTTTAAAGCGGTGACGGCTACTGCGAACATGGAAGACAATGTCCGCGACGCCTTGGTGAGAGGCCTACGTTCCGACTACACACGGCAAAGACTGCTTGAAGCTAAGGACATAGACCTGGACAAGGCCGAAGCCCTCGCCCTCACCCTAGAGGCCACCCAGCAAGACCAGGAAGCGTTTGCCAGGTACTATTCGCGACCCTGGGACTCGGGCCCGACCCCCACCCCACCACCCTTCACAGCGCTGCCCCCGGGACCTACCTCAGCGTCTGCATCACGGATCCGACCGGGCCCGCTAGCCCCGGTACCGGCCCCGACATCAGGCAACCCCGATCGGGCCGCTGGCTGCTTCTTTTGCGGCCAGGAGAAGCATCCGAGGTCGCGCTGCCCAGCCAAAAACTCGACCTGCAAAACCTGCCTCAAGAAAGGCCACTTCTCCAAGGCCTGCAGAAGCAAATCCTCAGAAGCCAGCAGTGCCTCATGCGAACCCTGGGGGCGGCCATCTTTGTGCGGGGCAGCCGAAGCCTGCAGAGCCTCATGGGAAAACCAGGGGCGGCCATCTTTGTGCGGGGCAGCCGAAGCCTGCAGAGCCTCATGGGAAAACCAGGGGCGGCCATCTTTGTGCGGGGCAGCCGAAGCCTGCAGAGCCTCATGGGAACAGCAGGGGCGGCCATCTTTGTGCGGGGCAAACGATTTAAACAGAGCCTCATGTGAACTACGGGGGCCGCCATCTTCGCCGCCATCTTGTCATGACAACGACGCGCTCATCTACACCCTAGCTTCCGTGACCCTGGATCAAGCCCGCCCGCACCACCTGGCCAGCTCAATGATGGACATCAAAGTCAACGGCCACGCCACGACCTGCCTGTTCGACAGCGGAAGCACGGAGAGCTTCATCCACCCAGACACGGTGAGCCACTACTCCCTCCCCGTCCTGCCAACGCGCAGCCGCATCTCGATGGCATCGAGGTCGCACGCCACAGACATCAGCGGCTACTGTGTCGTGACATTGTCGGTTAAAGGGACAGAGTATAAAAATTTTAAACTCCTCGTACTCCCCCAGCTGTGCGCTGCCGTCATACTAGGGCTGGACTTCCAATCCCACCTCCAAAGTGTAACCCTAGCATACGGTGGACCCCTCCCCCCACTCACAGTCGACAACCAGCGAAAGTTAAACCGCCCACCGCGTAACACCTGCAGCCTATCCACCCTCAAGGTACCGCCACCTTCCCTGTTCGCTAACCTCACCCCCGACTGCAAACCTGTCGCTACTAAGAGCAGGCGGTACAGCGCTGGGGACAGAGCCTTCATTAGCTCTGAGGTGCAGCGACTCCTGAAAGAGGGCATCATCGAGGGGAGCAACAGCCCCTGGCGTGCCCAGGTGGTGGTAGTCAAGACCGGCGACAAAAATCGCCTGGTTATCGACTACAGCCAGACCATAAACAGATACACCCAGCTGGACGCATACCCCCTCCCCCGCATATCGGACATGGTCAATGAGATTGCACAATACCGCGTATTCTCGACCATCGACCTCAAGTCGGCCTACCACCAACTCCCCATCAGCCCGGAGGACAGCCAGTACACCGCCTTCGAGGCGAATGGCCGCCTCTACCAATTCCTTAGGGTCCCCTTTGGTGTCACCAACGGGGTCTCGGTTTTCCAACGGGAGATGGACCGGATGGTTGACCAGAACGGACTACAGGCCACTTTCCCCTATCTCGATAACGTCACCATCTGCGGCCGCAACCGGCAGGACCATGACGTGAATCTGGAGAAATTCCTCCGTACGGCCCAACGGCTGAACCTCACCTACAATAAGGAGAAATGCGTGTTTAACACAGCGCGCCTTGCCATCCTTGGCTGTGTAGTAGAGAACGGAGTCATCGGCCCCGACCCCGAAAGAATGCGCCCCCTCATGGAGCTACCCCTCCCCCACTGTCCAAAAGCACTTAGGAGAACCCTGGGGCTTTTCGCCTACTATGCCCAATGGGTACCCAATTATGCGGACAAAGCCAGACCCCTCCTGAAAACCACATCCTTCCCCCTCACGGAAGAGGCGTGCGCGGCCTTCTCCCTCATTAAGGGAGACATAGCCAAGGCCACAATGCACGCAGTGGATGAGTCAATCCCCTTCCAAGTGGAGAGCGATGCATCCGACTTCGCCCTAGCCGCTACCCTTAACCAGGAGGGTAGGCCGGTAGCCTTCTTCTCAAGGACCCTACAGGGCCCCGAGACCCGACACTCGTCGGTCGAGAAGGAAGCCCAGGCAATTGTGGAGGCAGTACGGCGCTGGAGGCACTACTTGGCAGGCAAACGATTTACCCTCCTCACCGACCAACGCTCGGTTGCCTTCATGTTTAATAACAAGCTGAGGGGCAAGATCAAGAACGACAAAATCTTGAGGTGGAGAATCGAGCTTTCCACCTATGATTATGAGATCTTGTACCGGCCCGGTAAACTGAACGACCCCCCTGATGCTCTTTCACGCATTACATGCGCCAGCGCGCAAAGTGATAGACTTCAGACCCTCCACAATGACCTCTGCCACCCCGGAGTCACCAGACTCTACCATTTCATTAAGGCCCGCAACCTGCCATACTCCATCGAGGAGGTCAGGACCATGACCAGGAACTGCCAGATCTGTGCTGAGTGCAAACCGCACTTCTATAAGCCGGACAGAGCAAGCCTGATCAAGGCCACCCGCCCCTTCGAGCGTCTGAGCATCGACTTCAAGGGGCCCCTACCGTCATCCGACCGTAATGTGTACTTCCTCAACATCGTTGATGAGTACTCCCGTTTCCCCTTTGCCTTCCCCTGCCCAGACATGACCAGTAACACGGTCATTAAATGCCTGAACAAACTCTTCGCCTTGTTCGGGTTCCCGAACTATATACATAGTGACCGGGGCGCCTCCTTCATGAGCGAGGAACTCCGTCAGTTCCTATTGGAGAGGGGTATTGCAGCAAGCAGGACCACCAGCTACAACCCCCGAGGGAACGGCCAGGTGGAAAGAGAGAACGCGACGGTATGGAAGGCCACCCTCTTAGCCTTAAAGTCTAAGGGCCTCCCAACCTCCCGCTGGCAAGAGGTCCTCCCGATTGCGCTGCACTCCATCCGGTCACTACTTTGCACTGCCATTAACACCACCCCCCATGCTCGAATGTTTGTCTTCCCCAGGAAGTCGACTACAGGAACCACCCTACCAACCTGGCTGACCTCTCCGGGACCCGTCTTGCTGCGAAAGCACGTGAGGGCCCATAAAACGGACCCCCTGGTCGAGAAGGTGAACCTCCTGCACGCCAACCCCCAGTACGCCTATGTGGCTTACCCAGACGGACGGGAGGACACTGTCTCCTTACGAGACCTCGCACCCTCACCCCCCCCTCCCAACCCCCCGAGTCCAGCCGAGGTAGACGGCATGCCGGAACCCCACGAGCCTTTGCCGACTACGCAGACACCAGCTTTAACACCGGATAATGTAACACCGCCGCTGCGACGATCGGAGAGGCTAACGAAGCCTCCGGACAGACTGACATACCAGAGCTGGTAATACACTTCACCCCGCCGGACTCTAATCTAAACAAGGGGTGAATGTGGTAAACCACTGTTATAGTTATCACTGTATATTGTTCTCACTGTTCTCACTGTCACATCACTACACGAGGTCGCCTCTTGTCGCACTGTTATACCTGGGCTGACCACCTCCGACTCCGCCCATTACCTGCCCAGGTATAAAGGTAGCTGACTGGCTAGTATTCCTCCCTGTTGGATCGGATCACCCACGAGGGTGGGCTCTGTTATTTAGCCAATAAAAACCTTCAGTTACGTTCTTAACTCGTCGCCTTTTATTGGACTAATTGATAGGCATATCAGTCACAACGCAGGTAAAGGTTGCACAGGCAGAAAGGGAATGGGTGACCGCCAGGCAGAGTAGTAGGCGCAGGCAGGTAGTGCAGGAGTCCCCTGTGACCATCCCCCTCTCAAACAGATATACCACTTTGGATACTATTGGGGGGATGGCTTATCAGGGGAAAGCAGCAGCAGCCAAAATCCTGGCACCAGGGGTGGTTCTGCTGCACAGGACGGGAGGAAAAAGAGGGGTAGAGCTATAGTCACATGGACAAAAGAGCTGAACTCAAGAGGTGAGGTGAGAGTGACTGCCCTTGACATCAAGGCAGCATTTGATCAAGTGTGGCATCAAGGAGCCCTAGCAAAACTGAAGTCAATGGGAATCAAGGGGAAAAATCTCCATTGGTTGGAATCATACCTAGCACAAAGGAAGTTGGCTGTGGTTGTTGGAGGTCATTCATCTCAATCACATGACATCACTGCAGGAGTTCCTCAGGGCAGTGTCCTAGGCCCAACCATCTTCAGCTGTTTCATCAATGACCTTCCCTCCATCATAAGGTCAGAAGTGGGGATGTTCGCTGATGATTGCACACTGTTCAGCACCATTCGAGACTCGTCAGATACTGACGCAGTCCGTGTCCATATGCAGCAAGACCTGGACAACATTCAGACTTGGGCTGACAAGTGGCAAGTAACATTCGCACCACACAAGTGCCAGGCAATGACCATCTCCAACAAGCGAGACTCTAACCATCTCCCCTTGACATTCAATGGCATTACCATCGCTGAATCCCCCACTATCAACATCCTGGGGGTTACCATTGATCAGAAACTGAACTGGACCAGCCATATAAATACTGTGGCTACAAGAGCAGGCCAGAGGCTGGGAATCAAATCAAATCAAATCAAAATCAAATCAACTTTTATTGTCATTGTTAGTGCACAGTGCAGTACAACAAAATGTAGGCTTGCGGCTCCCGAGAGTGTACATTTAGATTAAGACATTTAAACATTCAACATACATTTGGCTTGTAATACATTAACATAAACATAACCATAATAAAGTGCATTGGCAGATGTGCAGGCTTTAGAGTTTATTTGTGGAGTTCAGTAGGATGACAGCCCTGGGAAAGAAGCTGTTCCTAAATCTGGTCGTACGGGTGCGAATGCATCTGTAGCGTCTCCCAGATGGCAGGAGGGCGAACAGACTGTGGCTGGGGTGGGTAGGGTCTTTGATGATGGACCGTGACCTCCGTAAACAGCGTTTCTGGTATATGTGCTCTATGGTCGGTAGCCGGGTGCCGGTAATGCGTTGGGCAGTTTTGACAACCCGCTGCAGGGCTTTCCGGTCATAGTAGCTACAGCTGCCATACCATACTGTGATACAGTTTGTCAGGATGCTCTCTATTGTGCAGCGGCGAGTGTCTCACCTCCTGACTCCCCAAAGCCTTTCCACCATCTACAAGGCACAAGTCAGGAGTGTGATGGAATACTCTCCACTTGCCTGGATGAGTGCAGCTCCAACAACACTCAAGAAGCTTGACACCATTCAGGATAAAGCAGCCCGCTTGATTGGCACTCCATCCACCACCTTCAACATTCACTCCCTCCACCACCGGCGCACTGTGGCTGCAGTGTGTACCATCTACAAAATGCACTGCAGCAACTCGCCAAAGCTCCTTCAACAGCACCTTCCAAACCCGCGACCTCTACCACTTAGAAGGACAAGGGCAGCAGACGCATGGGAACATCACCACCTACAGGTTCCCCTCCAAGCCACACACCATCCTGACTTGGACCTGTATCGCCGTTCCTTCACTGTCGCTGGGCCAAAATCCTGGAACTCCCTTCCTAACAGCATTAATAAGAACATAAGAAATAGGAGCAGGAGTAGGCCAATCGGCCCCTCGAGCCTGCTCCGCCATTCAATAAGATCATGGCTGATCTGATCCTAACCGCCAATCTACTATCACAGAACCATCTCCTGAATCTAACAGAATTAGACACACGAAATAGGAGCAGGATCAGGCTACACGGCCCCTGGGCCCGCTCAGCTACCCACAGGGCCATGTCCGATCCGAACCTAGACTCATGTCCAAATTCCTGCCCGCTCCCCGTAACCCTTAATTCCCTTTACATCTAGGAAACTGTCTATTTCTGTTTTAAATTTATGTAATGATGTAGCTTCTACAGCTTTTTGGGGCAGCATATTCCATGGACCTACCACCCTCTGAGTGAAGTAGTTCCTCCTCATCTCAGTTTTGAAAGAGCAGCCCCTTATTCTAAGACTATGCCCCCTCGTTCTAGTTTCACCCATCATCGGGAACATCCTCCCCGCATCCACCCGATCCAACCCCTTCACAATCTTATATGTTTCAATAAGATTGCCTCTCATTCTTCTGAACTCCAATGAGTAGAGTCCCAATCTACTCAACCTCTCCTCATATGTCCATCCCCTCATCCCCGGGATTAACCGAGTGAACCTTCTTTGTACTGACTCGAGAGCAAGTATGTCTTTTCTTAAGTATGGACACCAAAACTGTATGCAGTATTCCAGGTGCGGTCTCACCAATACCTTGTACAACTGAAGCAATACCTCCCTATTTTTATATTCTATCCCCCTAGCAATGAAAGCCAACATTCCATTGGCCTTCTTAATCACTTGCTGCACCTGCATACTAACCTTTTGAGTTTTGTGCACCAGGACCCCCAGATCCTTTTGTACTTCAGTACTTTCCAGTTTCTTGCCATGAAGATAATAACTTGCTCTCCGATTTTTCCTGCCAAAGTGCATAACCTCACACTTTCCAGTATTGTATTCCATCTGCCAAATCTCTGCCCACTTACTTAGCCTGTCTATGTCCCCTTGCAGGTTTTTTATGTCCTCCTCACTCACTACTTTCCCTCCCATCTTAGCATCATCTGCAAACTTTGATATGTTACACTCGGTCCCCTCCTCCAAATCGTTAATATAGATTGTAAAGAGTTGGGGACCCAGCACTGACCCCTGCGGGACACCACTAGTTACTGATTGCCAGTCTGAGAATGAATCATTTATCCCAACTCTCTGCCTTCTGTTAGATAGCCAATCCTCTATCCATGCCAGAATATTACCCCCAATCCCGTGATTTTTTATCTTAAGCAATAATCTTTTGTGTGGCACATTGTCAAATGCCTTTTGGAAGTCTAAATACACTACGTCCACTGGTTCCCCTTTATCCACCCTATATGTTACTTCCTCAAAGAACTCCAGCAAATTTGTCAAACATGACTTCCCCTTCATAAAACCATGCTGACTTTGTCCTATTAAATTATGATTATCCAAATGTCCTGTTACTGTCTTCTTAATAATGGACTCCAAAATTTTACCTACCACAGATGTTAGGCTAACCAGTCTATAGTTTCCAGCCTCCCGTCTACTGCCCTTTTTAAATAAGGGTGTTACATTAGCAGTTTTCCAGTCTGCTGGGACCTTTGCTGAGTCCAGGGAGTTTTGGAAAATTATTACCAATGCATCCACAATCCCTACCGCCACTTCCCTCAAGACCCTAGGATGTAAGCCATCAGGTCCAGGTGATTTATCCGCCTTGAGTCCCATTATTTTACCGAGTACCACTTCCTTAGTGATTTTGATCGTGTTTAGCTCCTTCCCCCCTATAGCCCCCTGTTTGTCCAGTGTTGGGATATTCTTAGTGTCCTCTACTGTAAAGACTGATACAAAATATTCATTCAGTGTTTTTGCCATCTCCGTATTTCCCACCATTAATTTCTCGGTCTCATCCTCTAAGGGACCAACATTTACTTTAGCCACCCTTTTTCTTTTTATATAACTATAAAAACTCTTACTATCTGTTTTTATATTTTTTGCTAATTTACTTTCATAATCTATCTTTCCTTTCTTAATCAACACCATATGGACTGCAGCGGTTCAAGAAGGCGGCTCACCACCATCTTCTCATGGGCAATTAGGGATGGGCACTAAATGCAGGCCTAGCCAGCCAGTGACGCCCACATCCCATCAATGAATAAAAAAATTAAAAAATAGGGGATTCTATTGTAAGGGGAATAGATAGGAGTTTATGCGGCCGCAAACGAGACTCCAGGATGGTGTGTTGCCTCCTTGGTGCAAGGGTCAAGGATTTCTCAGAGCGGCTGCAGAACATTTTGGAAGGGGAGGGTGAACAGCCAGTTGTCGTGGTGCATATAGGTACCAGCGATATAGGTAAAAAATGGGATGCGGTCCTAAAAGCTGAATATAGGGAGTTAGGAGGTAAATTAAAAAATAGGACCTCAAAGGTAGTAATCTCAGGATTGCTACTAGTGCCACGTGCTAGTCAGAGTAGAAATAGAAGGATATTTCAGCTGAATACGTGGCTAGAGGAATGGTGCAAGTGGGAGGGATTCAAATTCCTGGGACATTAGAACCGGTTCTGGGGGAGGTGGGACGGTTTGCACCTGGGCAGGGCCAGGACCGATGTCCTAGGGGGAGTGTTTGCTAGTGCTCTGGGGGAAGGTTTAAACTAAAATGGCACAGGGTTGGGAACCTGAGCAGGGAGACAGAGGAAAGGAAAAAAGTATAAAAGCAAAAGACAGGAAGGAGAAAAATAAAAGTGGCAGTCAGAGAAATCAACGGTTTAAATCAAACATGGCCACAGTAAATAATAATTCTAAAAGGCCTAAGAGTGTTAAAAAAACAAGCCTGAAGGTTTTGTGTCTTAATGCGAGGAGCATTCGTAATAAGGTGGATGAATTAGCTGCGCAAATAGAGGTAAACAAATATGATATGATTGGGATTACGGAAACATGGCTCCAGGGTGGCCAAGGCTGGGAACTCAACATCCAGGGGTATTCAATATTCAGGAAAGATAGGCAAAAAGGAAAAGGAGGTGGGGTAGCATTGCTGGTAAAAGAGGGGATTAACACAATTGTAAGGAAAGATATTAGCGCTGATGATGTGGAATCTGTATGGGTAGAACTGAGAAATACCAAGGGGAAGAAAACGTTAGTGGGAGTGGTATATAGACCTCCAAACAGTAATGCGGAGGTTGGGGATGTCATTAAAAGGGAAATTAGAGAAGCGTGCAATAAGGGCACAGCAGTTATCATGGGTGACATTAATTTACATATAGATTGGGCTAACCAAATTAGTAACAATACTGTGGAGGAGGAATTCCTGGAGTGTATACGGGATGGTTTCCTGGACCAATGTGTCGAGGAACCAACTAGAGATCAGGCCATCTTAGACTGGGTATTATGTAATGAGAAAGAATTAATTAGCAATCTTGTTGTACGAGGCCCCTTGGGTCGGAGCGATCATAATATGATAGAATTTTTCATTAAGATGGAGAATGAAGTAGTTGACTCAGAGACTAGGGTGCTGAATTTAAATAAAGGAAACTACGATGGTATGAGGAGCGAGTTGGGTAGGATTGATTGGGGAATGTTACTCAAAGGGTTGACGGTGGATAGGCAATGGCAAACATTCAAAGACGGCATGGATGAACTACAGAATTTGTTCATCCCAGTTTGGCATAAAAATAAAACAAAAAAGGTGACTCAACCGAGGCTAACAAGGAAAATTAGGGATAGCATAAGATCCAAGGAGAGGACATATAAATTGGCCATAAAAAGCAGTAAACCTGAGGATTGGGAGCAGTTTAGGATTCAACAAAGGAGGACAAAGGGATTAATTAAGAAGGGGAAAATAGTGTATGAGAGTAAGCTTGCAGGGAATATAAAAACTGACTGTAAAAGCTTCTAAAGATATGTGAAGAGAAAAAGATTGGTGAAGTCAAGCGTAGGTCCCTTGCAGTCAGAATATGGGGAATTTATAATGGGGAACAAAGAAATGGCAGACAAATTAAATACATGTTTTGGTTCTGTCTTCACAGAGGACACAAATAACCTCCCAGAGATGTCGGGGAGCATAGGGTCTGATGAAAGGAAGGAACTGAAAGAAATCAATATTTGTAGGGAAATGGTGTTAGGGAAATTGACGGGATTGAAGGCCGATAAATCCCCAGGGCCTGATAATCTACATCCTAGGGTACTTAAGGAAGTCGCCCTAGAAATAGTAGAGCATTGCTGGTCATCTTCCAACATTCGATAGGCTCTGGAACAGTACCCATGGATTGGAGGGTAACTAATGTTACCCCACTATTCAAAAAAGGTGGTAGGGAGAAAATGGGGAATTATAGACCGGTAAGCCTGACATCGGTAGTGGTGAAAATGCTAGAGTCCATTATAAAAGGTGTAATAGCAGAGCACTTGGAAAACAGTGACAGGATCGGACAAAGTCAACATGGATTTACAAAAGGTAAATCGTGCTTGACTAATCTACTGGAATTTTTTGAGGATGTAACTGGTAAAATAGATAAGGGAGAACCAGTGGATGTGGTGTATTGGGACTTTCAAAAGGCTTTCGAAAAGGTCCCGCATAAGAGATTAGCGTGTAAAGTTAAGGTACATGGGATTGGGGGCAAGGTATTGGCTTGGATAGAGAACTGGTTGGCAGACAGAAAGCAAAGAGTTGGAATAAACGGGTCTTTTTCCGAGTGGCAGGCAGTGACTAGTGGGGTACCACAGGGATCGGTCCTTGGGCCCCAGCTATTCACAATATATATTAATGATCTAGACAAGGGAACTAGATGTAATATCTCCAAATTTGCAGACGACACAAAGCTGGGTGGGCGTGTGTGCTGTGAGGAGGATGCCAAGAAACTCCAGTATGATTTGGACAGGTTGGGTGATTGGGCAGAAGCATGGCAGATGCAATATAACATGGATAAATGCGAGGTTATCCATTTTGGTGGCAAAAACAGGAAGGCAGATTATTATCTGAATGGCAATAGATTGGGAGAAGGGGAAGTGCAACGAGACCTGGGTGTCCTTGTGCACCAGTCGCTGAAGGTAAGCATGCAGGTGCAGCAGGTGGTTAAGAAGGCAAATGGTATGCTGGCCTTCGTAGCGAGAGGTTTTGTGTACAGGAACAAGGATGTCTTGCTGCAGTTGTACAGGGCCACATCTTGAGTATTGTGTGCAGTTTTGGTCGCCTTATCTGAGGAAGGATGTTCTTGCCATGGAGGGAGTGCAGCGAAGATTCACCAGGCTGATACCTGGGATGCCAGGAATGACGTATGAGGAGAGATTGGGTCGATTGGGTCGCTGGAGTTTAGAAGAATGAGAGGGGATCTCATTGAAACTTATAAAATTCTAACAGCACTAGACAGACTAGATGCAGGAAGGAAGTTCCCGATGGCGGGGGAGTCCAGAACCGGGGGTTACAGTCTAAGGATAAGGGGTAAGCCATTTAGGACAGAGATGAGGAGGAATTTCTTTACCCAGAGAGTAGTGAACCTGTGGAATTCTCTACCACAGAAGGCAGTTGAGGCCAATTCATTAAATATATTCAAGAAGGAGTTGGATATATTTCTTAAGGCTAAAGGGATCAAGGGATATGGAGAGAAGGCAGGAACGGGGTACTGAATTTGGATGATCAGCCATGACCTCATTGAATGGCGGAGCAGGCTCGAGGGGCCGAATGTCTCTGAGGCATACAGAAGGGCGGGTATCACTGCTGCTCTGTAGACCATGAGCTTAGTGCTGGGTTTGAGGTCCTGTTCTTCAAACACTCTCTTCCTCAGGCGACCGAAGGTTGCACTGGCACACTGAAGGCAGTGTTGGACTTCGTCGTCGACATCTGCCCTTGTTGACAGTAGGCTCTCGAGGTATGGAAAGTGGTCTACATTGTCCAAGGCCTTGTCGTGGATTTTGATAATCGGGGGGCAGTACTGTGTGGTGGGGGCAGGTGGGTAGAGGACCTTTGTCTTACGGATGTTTAGTGTAAGGCCCATGCTCTCGTATGCTTCAGTGAAGGTGTTGACTGCATACTGTAATTCGACAACAGAGGATGGGACGACCTTGGATCTGGACTGGAGGTGACGGAGTTTGAACAGTTTCTCGTTTGTTCTGTGAATTAGCTCCACTCCAGTGGGGAGCTTACTGAGGGTGAGATGGAGATGGAGCATTGCAGCAAGGAAGAGCGAGAAGAGCGTTGGTGCGATGACACAGCCTTGCTTGACCCCGGTTCGTATGTGAATTGGGTCTGTGGTGGAACTGTTGGTCAGGATCACGGCTTGCATGTCATCGTGAAGCAGGCGGAGGATGGTGACAAACTTTTGAGGGCAGCCGAATTTGAGGTGGACACTCCATAATTCCTCACGGTTGACAGTGT